>NW_026622808.1:45015474-45640474 GCF_023065955.2 Ursus arctos | reverse complement strand
ACGAGGTTGAGTCATGTAAATGGTGTGACACGGGCTTTGAAGACAGCGGGAGACTTCGTGGGGGGCGGGGTTGGGGACATAGGTCTAGATGTCCTTGCAGTGCAGAAGGCCCAGGAAGTCAGGGGCCAGGACTGCCCCTGGACCCTTCCATCAGACTTTGTTCACGTCTTGGCTGTGTCCACACTGTCAGCGGACCTCAGTCTCTCGGGATGTACGAATAAGAGCCCAGGCATCATACAGAACCTCAGGGAAAAAGGATTCACCTCCACTCAACATTTTCCTGAGCCTGAGCTGTGTGCTACACGTGGCCCTGAGGACTGAGAGCAGGGCAGGGATTTGACATCACAATACCGTTCTTCCGGAGCTTATATTGTAATGGGGGATACATGAGATCAGTAATGTCTGAAGGACTTGATGGTTTGGGGGTCCAGAAAAGACTATTCTGAAGTGTGTCTTGGCTTTAGAAATTAACAGTTTATTGAAGTCACATGTTAAAAAAGCAAGAGTTTAATCTCAGCCTTTACATCTACTTCTAAGTCAGAAACACGTGAGCCGTCATGGTTAAGGGCTATTTGGAAGATGCTTGATTGCATTTGCAAACTTAATTAAGCTACATTTATAAATTCTGTGTATTCAGTTTCATTTTTTTAGTAGCTCGTTTGTGTTATTGACAAATCTTCCTAGGTGCTTAAGTAATTTTTATAAAGCTATTTAATTAAGCTAATAACTATGGTGATCCTCAAAACAGCTTAATGTTCTAACTTAGTAAACTTACTAAGATTTCAAATTAAAATCCTAAGTCAAGATCAATTATTACTCAATTACATATTTTAAATGGCTGTTACTAGGCTGATCTGTTCGCTCTAACAGATCAAATTCCTGTAAACAAAATAAGCATATAAAATATGCATTTTACTACTCAGATACTTAAAATGTTAATGTTAATACTATGGATTTCGTTATCTCACACATTTTTATAATTAAGTGTACATTTCCTAAGGGTAGTAATATGTTTGACCTTTAAGGGACAATGATATCACCCCCTTCCAGGTTCATGGACTATGATGGCCAGATGGAGCTAGGCAATGGAGGTGTCCCGTGGCACCTGAACCCCCTTTTTCCGAGTTGCCTACAGAAGAAGGGGGTGGCCTCACTTCTGTCCCTCAGATTCACATGTAATTCATGCCTCTTTACCCAGATGGCCCCACTGTCGGTTTCCTATTTCCTTCACTTTACAGATAAGTACATCTACTCCTGGTCTAAAAGACCTGTGAACTTGACCAAAATGTGGCTTTGTTTTCTTTTTCTTTTCTTTTCTTTTTTTTTCCCTCCATAATCTTAAGGCCACACAACACTCACAGATTTCTAATTACATTGTGGATATCCCTCAGAGGGGTGTGGAATTTTTAAGCACGATGTCCAAGATCATTCTATTGACAAGAAGTGCCGTATGAAGAGGAGAAAAATAAGGTGGAGTAGAGGGGTTAGAAAGTGAGGGGCGGGCGCGGGTTTATAGGGTGGTCTGAGATGACCTGAGGAGGGGACATTGGATCAGAGACAGAATGATGGAAGGGACAAGGAAGGCCATGCTGATTGTCTGGCAAGGTCGTGTTTCAGGTAGAGGGAAGAGTGGGTGCAAAGGCCCTGAGGTAGGAGTGTGCTTGGCATTTTGAAAAAATAGCAGGGAATCCAGGGTTCCAGTTGTATACATGGGGCAGCGAGTGAGAAGTGATGAAGGCAGAGGGGACGTGGCCAGGATGAGATGGGGCCACTTACACATTATCGACCTGCATAAGGATCCGAAATTATATTCTGAATCAGCTAGGACGCCATTGGACCTGGTTTAGGTTTTCAAACGCTTTCTCTGGCTACCAGTTGGAAAATAGAATTTAGTGAGATAGGGGTTAGAGCAGATAACCAGTGAAGAAGCAGTTCTCAAAATGGTCCCATCTGGTGCTGGCTTTGGTGGCACGAATAGTAAACTGGGCACCATACAGAGAAGGTTCTCATGGCCCCTGCGTAAGGATAGTGCGCAAAACAGTCCCATCTAGAAAGCGCGGTGGCCTGTGGTACCAGTGGAAATTGTGCTGTGTGACTGGATTACAGGCCCATTTTCAAGGTGGTGCCAACAGGATCGGATGAGGGATGGGAGACCAGGAGAGGAATGGAGGAGAGCAGAGTAATGGGAAGAACGAAGGGGCTAGTTTCACAGATGGGTGACTTAGCAGGTGGAGTGGCGGCCATTGGCGTTGGGTTGAGGGCACGGCAAGGAGCAGCTGGACACGTGAACTGGGAGCGCACAGTGGAGGCTGGAGCCATCCTGGGTGCCAACTGCGATCCCCCCTTAAACTCCAGATTGATGTCCACCTGCTCTTTGACAGCTGCCCTGGATGTCTAAGGGGCCTCTCTGCCTCTCCGCAAGTAAATCAGTATTATCTATAAGCAGTAGCTGTCGGGGTGTCTGGTGGGGTGGGGAGGAGGGGAAAGGGGGACAGGGAGGAGGAAGTACATGGTATATTCGTCTAGGAGAAGTAAGTAATGCCGTCTGGGTGGCTTTTCAGGACTTCTTGTTACTTTTGCGCTGCAACTTCAAAGGTTAACGTACCCCCACCAAAATTCCAGCTCGTGGGTGATCCAACTTGAGTAAAATGCTGTGGATGTATATAGAGTCCAAGGATTTGATATCAAAACATGACTTGACATCCAGTGTTTACTGAGTGCCTCCCACACGCTAGTGTGTCCGTTCCCTAGAACTGCCGTAAACAGATTACCACAAACTAGTGGCTTAACGCAGCAGAAATGTGTTCTCTCGCGGTGCTGCAAGCCAGAAGCCAGAAATCCGGCTGTCAGCAGGGCCACGCTCCCTCCGGAGGCTCTGGGGCCAACCCTTCCTTGTTTCTTCTTCTAGCTTCTGGTAGCTGCTGGCCTTCCCTGTGGCTCGTATCACTCCAGTCTCTGCGTCCATTTCACATGATCTTCTTTGTTCCTGTGACTTCTCTTCTGTCCCTCAGAGGGACACTTGTTGCTGGATTTGGGTATGCTACAGACTGAAACTCTTTGTCCCCCCAAAACTCCTATGTTGAAACCTCCTCCCCAGTGTGGTAGTATTCGGAGATGGGGCCTTTGGGAGGTGATGAGGTCATAAGGGTGGGGCCTTCATGCATGGGATGAGTGCCCTTATAAAAGACACCCCAGAGAGATCCCTTGTCCCTTCCGCCCCGTGAGGACACTGTGACCAGGTGGCTGGCTGGGAACCAGGAAGCAGGCTCTCACCACACACCGTGTCTCCTGACACCTTGATCTCGGACTTCCCAGCCTCCAGAACTGTGAGAAGCAAATATTTGTGTGTCTAAGCCACCCAGTCTATGGTGTGTTTTTCTTTTTAAGATTCTCTTTTTAAGTAATCTCTATACCCAACGCGGGGCTCGAACCCTGAGGTGAAGCGTTGCACGCTCCACTGACTGAGCCGGCCAGGTGCCTCCGTGGTGTTTCTGCTATGACAACCTGAACAGAGGAAACAAGGCCCCACCCGGATAGTCCAGGAGGAGCTCATCAGGACATCATTAAATTAATTGCATCTGCAAGACCCTTTATCCAAATAAGGTCACATTCGCAGGTTCTGAAGGTTAGGCATGGACGTACCTCCTGGCGCGGTCCCATGAGCCCGCTGGATTCGGCCAGTAGTGCAGAGGAGCGGGTGTAACCTCTTCGCACACTCATGCACGTGTTCATTCACTCAGCAGATAGTTACTGAGCAGATTATAAGACAAGGCCCTGCGTGTGGCATTGCACACCGAGGTCAAGATAATAAGCACAGAACTTACAGAGACCTCACAGCCTTGTTGGGGAAAGAGGATTATAAAAAACTCAGCTCACCCAGGAATATTCATGGTGTCCTCTTGTATACTGATAGATAGATAGATTAATATATATTATATATGTACATAACACATTTATATGTATATTATATATATATAAATCCTACCAATTAGTTCTGTCTGGGAAGTAACATTAACGTTTCCACTTACAGTCATGGAAACTGGCTTCACTTCCACAGGGTGACAGTCGTAGGTGGTACAGTCAGGATTTGAACCCAGGCATGCCCAATTTGGAGGGGGGGGGGATTTGTTCTTCGAATCTTCTGGTCAACCACTTTTGGGAAGCACTCACTTTTATTTTATTATGCGTAGATCGCAAAGTGTAGGACTGGGGTTTCCCTAAGGTTCAGTGGTCTCAGAGCCCTCAGTCCTGTTAAACAGCACAAGAATGACAAAATGCAGCTGAGCCTCCGCGACCCAGACTCTGTTTCCTGAGAGAGGGATGCCGTCCGCGTGTGTGATCTGAGAAACAGCAATCCCTGTGATTGATTATAATTAGATGCAGCACGGAGTCGCCAACCAGGACTCTGGAACCTAGTTAGAAACGTAGCTTTCGGTTATACTTACTACTTGGTAGGACAGTAGGAACTCTTTTTCTTGTTCTTTTTCTCCCATGGCTGATGGAAGCAGTCATGTGGCAAGCAGGAGACATGGGTCCCCTCTTGCAGCACCGCCTCTGAGCTGAGTGGTCCAAGGAACATTGCTTCTAACCACTGAGCTCCAGGTTCCTCATCACTAAGGTGAATGTATGCACTAGGTGATCTTGGAGGCTCCCCCTGCCTCTGAAGTGTTGTACCGGCAAGGCTAAATATTGAGTGCTAATTGTATTTGTTAGGATACGTGTTCTGTATGGCTAGGCTTAGTTTACATTTTTTATGAGACAGATGAATGAGGTTAATAAGAATAGATAATTTAAAAAAATACTGGATTCCCAGAAGGCATTTTACTGTGAATTTAATTATGGAAAGTGCTAATTGTATCACTCTAAGACTTGAAAGTTGTCCAATTGCTTCATGCACGAGTAAGGGACAGCTTTTCTTAAGTTAGCCTCAGTTCTAAACTAGTACCAGAGAAGCCGAATAGTTACTTTCTAGCCATGGAAAGAAAGGGAATACCAGTCAGTTGGCATAGTTGGTCTCTTTCTTGGTCTTTGGTAAATTAATGTCTCTACGACAGATAGGAAATATACATTTTAAAATGTGTCTCCACTATTATCCATCTACTGTATGCTTTCACTGTAGAGCTGTCACTAGCCCGTATGGCCTCTTCCTTACCGGTTAGCCAAAGGCACCCTCTTTCAGAGCATACAGCTCCACAAACAGCTTTGTGAGCAGGTGCATCTGCACCTGCATGGGTATCGTTTGGCAACTGGAGCTTGGAATGAATTGTAGTCTCTACTCACAGCCTTGGCTATTTGTGCAGTGCACACACTGCTCCACTGAACAAGGCAGCCCATCCTAGCTCAGTCAAACTCTTTCTACTCCTCCCAGGAAGTGGCCTGTCTTTATTTTTCAAAAAGCCCATGATCACTGCTTTGGAGATAGCTTCATTTGAGGTTGCAGGCAGAGGGCCTGGAATATTTGAAGGCCTTGGATTAGGAGAGAGAATGATACTTTTGAGGAACAGAGAGAAAAACCGTTGTGGCTAAGATTAGGCAACAAGGGAGACGAAGTTAGGAGACAAAATCTAGAGATAGATACAAGTCATTCTTTAATTTCTAGGCCATTGGTGAGGGCCTTTTTCCTAAAAACAACAGGACTCTGTTGTAAGCATTGAACAGTTTAAACAGATCCAGCTGGTTGCTCTGTAGAGAATAAATTGTAGGAAGCCTAGGGTGCTTGGGCAAGGGTGATGCTGGAGAAGGAGGAATGGACTTTAGAGATCTTTATAAAGTAGAATTACCCAGGAATGGTGATGGATTGGGTTGAGGTCCACACCAGTCTTGGGTAGCCTAGCGCTGGAGGCTTCCATGGGAGAGAGAAACGGGTAGAAATAATCACTTACATGACACTTGGATGCGCCGTTCTAAGTGCGCTACATAGATTAGCTGATTTAATCTGTGGAGGAGGGACTATTCTTTCCCCCCTTTATAGAGAAGAGGAACTTGAGGTGCAGGAAGATTAAATAACTTGTCCCATGTCCCACACCAGAGTTGGGATGTCAAGCCTGGGAGCGTGAGCTTTAAGTCCTTGCTGTAAACCAGTGGTCCTCACCTGGGGATGATTTTGCCCCAGAGGACATTTGGCCATATCTGGTGGCGTTCATGGCTATCACAACTCAGGGATGGGGAATACACCTGTCCTCTAAAAGACAGAAGCCATGGCTGCTGCCAGATTTCTTATATCATGGAGTTGGTCGCACCTCTCCAGCAGTGCCAGGGTGGGGAGCTTGAGCTCCGACCACCGTGTTAGACCACCTCTTAGGATAGTGCCTGAGTTCCATCTTCGACAACTCATTTGCCAAGACTAGGGGAAGACCAGTTTGAGGGAGACTGTGAGCTGCTGTCTGGATACATCCAGCTGAAGTCCTTAAAGACATCTAAGAAGACACCAGCTTAGGACCCAGCGGGACGATTACCATACGAACCAGGAGGAGGGCTTTCACTAGACACTAAATCTGCTGGCACCTTGAACTTGGACTTCGCAGCCTCCGGAACTCTGAGAAATAAGTGTTTCTTGTTTAAAAAAAAAAAAAAAAAAAAAGATAGGCAAGAGAATGAACGTGACACACAGGCGGCTGGATGCCTCCTGGGATCTGACCGTGGTGGAAGAGGTTCTATTCCTGGCAACCGGACACACCCAGTACTTTCTACATTTTATCTTGCAGTTGTTTGTTTATAATCCACCCTCTTCAAGAAAGGATGTAAAGCTGCTTACAAGGATAAGTAATAAACAATAGGCCATAAAAGTTAAAAGTGGGGCAGAAGGCGGCAAGAACACCAGGGTGAAGACATGGGATGGGGCCAGAAACAAGGCCTGAAAGGACCCTAACCGTCTTTCCGGCCGTTGCAGGGTCGTTATTAGGATTTTACTGGACTCGCGCATCCCTGTCTCTGCTGACCCCCCTGGCTGAGCGCTGCCCCTCTCTAGCAGATGGACCCTGAATCGCATCTCTTGGCCTCTCTGTGGATGAGCAGAAAACTGGGTATTCTCTCTGCCTTTTAAGTTCCTGCTACATAGTGGGAAAACATAGTTGTTCAGAGAGACTCTGGGGATCCAGTTGAGAACAGGACACAAACCTTCCCCTCCTGGGGCTGCCTTTCTAAGGGGGAGATCAACCCAAAGGCAGGCATTTGGTGCAGGCATTCATGGTTTGGTTTTTTATCAGTTAAATTAATACGATAGTTTCAAGGGGTCATTTACCCTGTAACAAGACAAAAGGAGGAGTCAGGAAGGCATGATGACAACTGTGTCAGATGGTGTGGTTGGGGGGCCATTCTGAGGAGGTGACGGAGCACCCAGCCCTGAAGGAGGGAAGGAGCCGGCTGGCACAAGGTGAGTGTGGGGATGTTCCAGGCGTGGATACCCTGCGTGGAAAGAGCCCTGGCCTTTGAGAGACCCAAAGGGGGGCCTGAAGCAGGACAAGGGAGGTGAGGCTGGGAAGCAAGATGGCAGGCCTTGGGAGTCATAGGAAAGGGTATGGGTTTTATTCCAAGAGCAGGAGGGAGCTGTGCAAGGACCGTGAGGTAAAGATACAATTTTCCCAGGCTCCTTCATAGATGCAGTCATGTGACTGAAGCTGGCCACTAGAATGCAAGCCGAGGTGTAGCTTTGAAAGGAGGGAGTGGCCCCGTCCTTGCTGCTCTGTGGGATGCAGACTCAATGGCTGGAGCCCCAGCACCATCTTGGACTTGGGGGCAACCTTGAAAATGGAGGCTAGGGATGGGAGTGCCACGAGCTAGATGGAGCCTGGATTCTGACACTGTTGAGCTGCCACACCAGTCTTGGGTAGCCCAGTGCTGGATGGTTCTATGGGAAAGAGGAATGTCTGTCCTATTGAAGACACGGTTAGTGTGAGTTGCCTGTCACAGCTGAAGCTAATCCTAACTGATGGAGGTTTTCAGTGGGGAGGGACATCGTTCTGCTTATCATGTAAGAAGTTCCCTTAGACTATTGTGTGGAGAAGTTCCTTTAGACTGTTGAATGGACCGAAAGGGAATAACGTGAAAGCAAGGAGATGGGGTAGATTCTGCGGCGCCTGGCCAGGCAAATGCATGAATGAATGTAGAGATGAACGAATGAGTGAATGAATGGCCCGGTGCTGCCTGCCTTCTCATCTCTGATGATCTGCTCTCCCTTGCCTTTCTGTTCCATTAGCTGGTGAGCCTTCCTTAAAGATTATTCGGGCTGCTATCACCGAATATCATAGGCTGGATGACTTAAACAACAGACATTTATTTCTCACAGTTCTGGAAACTGACAAGCCCAAGATCAAGGTAGATGCCGTTCTTGGGGAAGGCCTGTTCCTCCATGGCTGAGAGAGGGAGCTCTCGTGGCTCTTCCTCTTCTTAAAGGGGCACTCATCCCGTCATGGGGGCCCCACTTCAGAACCTCATCTAAACCTAACTACCTCCCACGGCCCACCTCCAAATACCCTCACATTGGGGATTAGGGCGTCAACATACGAATTACGGGGAGGGGGTTGGATTTTTACTTTCACAAGAGAACACTTCACTTCTGACGCCTCTGGTCACGAAACGTGGGGACTGGGGCATCCCCCACAGCAAGCAATTCTGCAGTAGCCACTGAGCATCCCATACTTTAACTCTCTTCTGGCACCATCTACCTGGAGATAGTGGCAGATCCCACAGAGTAAGGCTGCATTCCAGAAGACTGCTCCCACCTCACTTCGGATGCCCATTGCAAGTCGCAGGTCCCTAGGTTACGTCCGTCCAACTTGGCTACACATCGGGGACTTTCACATCCCCCTCCCTGGGTTAGACGCATTTGCCACAGCAGCTCACAGAACTCAGAAAAACCCTTGCTTACATTTACCAGTCGATGAAAGGATGTGATAAAGGGTAGAGATGAACTTCCAGAGGGGGGAATTCATAGGGCGAGGTCCAGGAGGGTCCCAGGCCCAGGAGCTTCTGTCCTCATGGAGCTGGGGCGCATCCCCTCTCTGGTACCTGGATGTGCTCACCAACCTGGAAGTTCTCTGAACCCTGTACTTTGGAGATTTTTATAGAAGCTTCCCCATGTAGGCACGGTAGGTCCATAACTGCATTTTCAGCCCTTGTTCCTTCTCAGCAGAATGGGGGTGGGGCTGAAAATTCCAAACTTCTAACCATGGTTTGGTCTTTCTGGTGGCCAGCCCCCTTCCAGGAGCCCATCCAGAGTCACCTCATTAGAACTAAAAAATGCTCCTGTCACCCAGCAAGTTACAGGGGTCTCAAGAGCTCTGTGCGAGGGACAGGGTGAAAAGACCCATATTTATTTTCTGTCACCTCACAGGGCATGCAAACATTAATTCCATAACACATGCTGATCGTACATTCCTCCTTTTTCCCTTCCTGGTCCCCAAGTTCACCAGGTGTGGGCAGAAGAAAGAGACCCGGAATGTCCCAGCCAACCCCATCCGCCAGCACCTGCTTAAAGATTTTACCTCCCCCTCCATAGAAGGAGAAAGTCCCCTCCAACAAGAGAGAGGAGGGGAAGAGGCAGCTCTTTGAGTATTAACCTTGGAAGGGTCCTTCACGGTCATTGAATCCCCACTTTACAGATGGGGAAACTGATGCCCAGAAAGTGATGGGACTTGCCCATGGCCACACAGCGTGTCAGTAGGACAGAAGTCATACAAGGTAGAAGCTGGAAGAGGGTGTAAACACCATGTGCCTCCCCCCTCCCCATTTAGAGAAGGGGAAGCTGAGGCCTAGAGTGGGGGAGTAGTGACAGCTAGGACGAGAACTCGGGACAGAATCACCATCGTGTGCAACCAGGACAGCCCCACAGAACCTGCACCTGGGACTTAATGCTCAGCACTCGTGTCTGGAAATTCTCAATCGCTGTATCTTTAAATCTGTGTTTCGTAAGTGAAATCTGTGGGGACAGCAGAGCCCACCCTGAGGGTGGGGAGGCTCTGTGCCTGTGATCTCCTGCCTCCTGCTGCCTCTGCAGGTGGGTTCTTAGCCCTCGGTGTCCCACGCCTGGCCCAGTCTGCCCCTCCCCACTCTCCCAGCCCCATCCCTGCTGCACCCCCGGGGGGGGGGGGTGCTGTGGCTGAGAAGGGTTGGCCGGGCGCAGCCACCACGTCTCCGGGTGGGGCACACGGGCACGCTAGCCCCCAGCCTGGCCTGACGTTGGTGGTGCATTCCCCGTGCGGCTCAGCAGGGCGCAGCCTCTTCCCCAGTCTGATTCGGGAACCTAGGGCATCCTGATAGGGAAGTTGCAATATCTGGCGTTGCCCGTCCATTGTGGGGTGGGGTAAAGGGCCGCTAGGAAAGCGGGCTGCCTCGCTCTACTTGGTGGTCATGGAGAGAGTCTGCAAAAAACAAAAGCCTTATATTTTAGTACGCTTCACAGCACCCCTTTGCGACTTTGTGAACAAGGGGCCTTGCGTTTCTCTTTGCGATGGGACCTCAAATTGGGTAGCAGGTCCTGCCTTGGGACTTCTGATGTCTCCTTCCATCAGCTTCCAGCTCTGACGGGGCAGCCCTAGTTTTTATGGCCAACCTACTGTGCTCCAGGCCCTGTGCTCAGCGCTTTTCCTCTCTTCTCTGTTGGGAGGCTTGGGCACACAGTGAGGCGTGGACTCATGGTGCCCATCGGACCCGACAGTACACAGTGGACTCATTGTAAAGGGGAGGAAGGGGAGGCACGACTAGGCTACGTAAACATGCCGCAGTCCCGCAGCCGAGGAGCAGGTGGGGCAGGCTTCCTCCCCAGGCAGCTTGTCCACTGGTCCTGCCCCGATCTGCGGGCAGTGGGGGTGGGAGAAGGAAGGCACGCTGTCCTGGAGCTGGCTCTGGCTGCCTCTCTTCCCCCCTGTGCGGGGCCCTGTGTTCCCCCCCTCTTCAGCAGGCTCACCTCGGGCCCTCCGAGGGGAGGAGACCACGTGGGCCAGATCACTGTGTAACCAGGCAACCGTTCCAAGATGCTGCTTTTCCTTCATGCTCCTTCTGCCTTATTCAATATCTGCCAGGCGGACACGGCTCCTGGGAGCATCCAGAAAGACATCGTTAAGAAATAAGGCTGACTGGGGAGGCCTGCGGGGATATCTAATATTCATCTGTCTGAACCCTATACCCCAAAGTCTTGAACTTGCCTGTTGGGGATTCTGAGAGAATGGTGGGAATCCAGATTGCCTGGGACTGGATGTAGATGGATAGGGTACAGGGAAGACGGGGCAGGGGGGACTCTTGGTGTCATGTGACACTCGACCCTCAGCTGCTCCCCAGATCTCCCTGTTTCCCCTGGATGGAGGTTCAAAGACCTTGCTCTCAGAAGCCGCTCAAAGCATACAAACCTGCCTTCTGCTCACACAGTCCCTCCATCTGCAGTGAGGGGCGAGATGAAGGGGATGGCCAGGGTTTATTGAGCTCCTATTATATTCCCTGTGCTAGACACTAGGGAAAGAAAAATGAGCAAATCAGACCCTGTTCCAGTTTCACAGATGGGAAAACAAAGGCTCAGATAGGCAGAAAGAAGCCAAATCTAGCTGATGCCCACTTCTGCTCCTGCCACTAGCAGTCCTGCTTTTACTAGAACGAAGGGTTGGAGGAGTGCTCTACGTCAGGGGAAACCGACGAACATGGAGACAAAGGGCCTCTTCCCGGGCCACACAGCTTGCTTGGCCCCCAAGGTCACCAGGAGATACTTGAGCTGTTCTTGGACTCAGTAACTGTTGGGAACTCCAAAACTTCTGTTTTCAGAGGCCCGCTGCCTGATGCCCGTGCTGACGTCAGCAGTCATTCACTGATAGTGGAAGCATAATGGAGTAGAGACTTGGGAGATTGGGGACAGTTATTTCATCTCTTTGGGTCTCAGTTTCCTCCTCTGTAAAATGGGGATGATAATAATACCTGATAGGATTCTTGTGAGGATTAAATGAGATCATTTGTGTCACGTGTTGAATGCCATGTTGAGTATTATTTGTGTCAAACTTTTTTTTTATTGAGAGATCTTTATTGAGAGATCTGTCAAACTTTTTATTTATTGAGAGAGAGAGAGATCATGAGTGGAGGGGGAGGGGCAGAGGCAGAGGAAGAAGCAAGAAGCCCAATGTGGGGCTCGATCCAAGGACCCTGGGATCATGACCTGAGCCAAAAGCAGATGCTTAACTGACTGAGCCACTCAGGCGCCCTTATTTGTGTCAAACTTTCATCACAGATGTTTTCAAATCCTCAACCAGATAAAAAAAAAAAATAGGGCTTATATCATATTCTTGATTTCTTTATTGGCTTCCCAAAGCCTAGGACTATGTAAGTAAAACAGTAGATACTCAACAATAAATGTTTTTTCAGTTAGTGAAATTTGGGAAAATTTAGAGTTGAAGTCAAGGTAGACAGCAAAATGGTAGGCGAAGCTGTAGCTCTGTCTTAGCCAAGACTGAACCTGAGCCATTGTGTGCCCAGCCTCCTCTTCCTTCTTTTTCCCTCCCCAAACCTCCAGCCTTCTCTCGGGGGAGCCCTGGAGTCCTGTCATTTCCTCTGTGATGTGAATTGAATATCAACGTGGCCCTCTTCTCAGGGGCATTTGCATTTTGTCTTCTCTGTAATTGTGGTAATACTTCCATCAGAAAGCGGAGGCGGGCAACTCCTCAGGGAGCTCAGGGAGTGAGGCCGAGACTGGCTGGCTCTTCCCTAACCTTGACATCGAGGCTCTATTTCCCAGCTTCCATTGCAGCCAAGAATGACCATGTGCACCACTTCCAACCCTGACCCATCAAACTTGCCATGCGCTGTCCCCTTGCCCAGCCATGATGGGGGGAAGGGGAGTCTCCCTCCCCTCCCCCACATCAGGAGAAATGATTTAGGACTTTACCAGAGAGATGAACTTCTAGCATGTTAAGCCTTTGAGTTTGAGGAGGGAGGTGGTTACCGGTTACAGCATCTAGTATGACCTTAGCTAACACAGTCACGAGGCAAGTGGCCACAAAAGGAGGTTGACTCTGCTGCCCCTTGGTATTGCGTATATAGGCCAAGGCAGGGTGTGTGGGAAGCGGGACAGGGCCCAGGTTCTGCCTTCCTCATTTTCTACCTGTGCTTTTCTTCTAAAGGCTCTGAGCAAGCTACTAAAAACAAAACAAAACAAAACAAAAACCTTTAAAGTTGAGACACCCATCATTGCTTGATCATTCTCTTCTAAAGAGATTCCGGGGGAATCAGAGAGCTGGAAAGTAGGGCAAGGGTTCTTTGATTTCAGCTCAGTTTTTTATTTTTGCCTTGGCTAAGAGTTTAGAGTTAAAAATTCCCTGAGGGAAGAGTTCTTCAAGCTCTCCCTTTGCTGCCTGCTTCTCCTTCCTCCCTTCCCTCCCTCCCTCCTCTTAGGGGGAATGTGGAAGCAGGCAGCCTGGAATCCCAGCTGGCTGCACCACTTTTAGCGGTCTGACCTCAGCCCAGGCCCTCTCCCTCCCCGGGGTCTTCGTCTCCACATCTGGAGACTGGAGATGATGCCTCGCCAGGTCCTTGCGGCTTAGAGACACAATGTTAAAAGCCCAGCCTCAGGGGGAAAATGGTTCCTGCTTATATTATTGTTACTTCTAAGCCTTATGTTCTCTGAATCTGTGTTTCTCCTCAATTCTTCGCTCAGTGACCATTTATGGAGCCTCTGTTATGTAGCAGGTAGTGAACAAAAAGACCAAGGCCTCGCCCACATACAACTTGCATTCCGGCAGAGAGCGGGTCTAGTAGACGTGACAGACACATAAAATAATTGCCACTTGTCACAAGTGCTATAAAGGAAATGAACAGGTTTCTGAGAAGGTAAGAGGTGAGAAGGTGAGGCCCATAATGAATGGGGCAGTTAGGAAAGGCTTCTCTGAGAAGGTGGCATTTCTAGGAACCCCAAAGACCGAGAGGCAACCAGACAAGAGATGAGGTAAAGGAGGAGCCCTCTGGGCAGGGAGAACAGCTGGTACAAAAGTGTTCACATGCTCAGATGGCAGACAGGAGGCCAGTGTGACTGGAGCAGAGGGAGTGAGGGGCCCCGAGCTAGGAGGGGCCACATCCTGCCTGGCAGCCCACGGGATAGAAGGGGAATTTTAAAACATATATCCAAGTGTAATGAGAAGTCATTACAGTAGGGAGTTTGTGTTCCTAGTTATATTTTTGCAATCCTGGTTCTCTAAGGGTGGTCCCCAGACCAGCAGCATCCGTATCACCTTGGAACTTGTGAGAACCAGAAATCCTCAGGGTCACCCCAGGCCTATGGAACAGAAACTCCACGGTGGGGCCCAGCACTCTGGGTTCTAACAAGCCTTCCAGGCGATGTTGATACTTCTGGTTGGGACTGGAAGCTCAGTGGTTCTCAGTCTTGACTGCACAAAAGAATCTTCCAGGAGCTTTAATGAGTTATGAATATATGAACTATGTATCTGCGAACCAAGACTCCAAGACTCTGACACTATTAGCCTGGAGTTGGCATCTAGGCATCGCTAGTTCATTAAAGCCTCCCCCCCCACCCCGCTAGGGCATTCCAGTAGCTCTGTGGCCAGGACCACGGTTCTAGTCGCTGGTGCAGCCTGGGCTGGTGGGAGAGGGGCGAAGGTGGAAGAAGACCGAGCAGGAGGCTGATGAGGTGGCCCAGGTGAGCAATGCTGGCCGCTGAGACTGAGGTGGCGACAGAGAACGTGGAGGGGCATGAATAGATGCTAATATTTGTAAGAGAAAAAAACCAACAGGACTTTTAGATGGTTAGGATGTAGAGACAGAGGATGGGACTTAATTCACCATTGGGGTGAAGGTAACACCAGTATGAGCCTGGGAGCATGGGCTGGACATGGAGAATGGGGACTTAAAGAGGTACACCTTCTCTCTCTGCTCGGAAGTGAAGGCAGCAAAGATCACAGCCAAGTTAGCAAGCACTGAGCTTCTCCTGAGTGATAAGAGGAGCTGCAATGTGAAAGAACCTTTTTCTTTTTTTCTAAATGCTGTGTTTTATAGCCAAGTTGCTCAGGGCAGCTGCCGGAACACCCGGCCGAGTGATGTATCAGGGAGTGACCAGCAGGGGGCACGCCAGACTCGGAAATGTACATTGCAGGGAAGGAGGCGAATCTTGTGGTTTCCAGCTTACCTGGGAGAAAGGGATTCACTCTGGAAATAATCATCATATCTACGTTCACATATCTAAACAGCTTCTGTGTAGCCAATACTGTGCTAAGTGCTTTACGTGTTCAGTCTCATTTAATCCTCATAGCTCTACAAGGTCCGTGCTGTAAACATCCCCACTTCATGTATACTCAGAGTAGATAATGCGACTTGGCCAATGTCACGCAGCCAGATGGTGGTGAAACTGGGCTTGGTCTTCTAGCCTGTCTGACCCCAAAGGCATGTTGCCACTTCTCTGTCAGAAGGGCCAGAATCCCCAGCAGCTCTTTCTGAGCTCTGGTGGTGCTTCTACTCACTCTTGGGGGAGAGGCCTTTCGAAGGTGAGATCACCTGAATGAGCAAACCTCTTGAAATAAAACTCCCGTGGTTCTGCAACTCACCTACTATGTGATGCTGAGAAAGTTGCTTAGCCTCTCTGTGCTCAAGTGTCTTTTCCCCTAAAATGGGATGAGATGATGTCATATAACTGACTCAGACCTTGAAGCCCAGAGGAGGTGCTCAATTAATGACGGCTCTTCTGTCTGCAGCGATTTCACAGGGGGGTAGAAAGAGCTCTGGCAGGTCCGAGAAGTGTGCTGGCCAGCAGTACTTTCTGTGATGATGGAAACGCTCTCTGCTGCACTGAGCGATAGGGTAGTCTCTGGCCACACGTGCTCCTGAGCCGCTGACGCGCCTCTAATGCAAAATTAAGGGTTGACCTTTTCATTTTATTTAACTATAATAAATTTAAATAAACACATGTGGTTGGTGGCTACTGTATTGGAGAGTGTGGGTCTGAAACATATCTGAGCTCAAGGTCTGTGTATCCTCAAGGACCCCTTGGGTGTTGGATAAAATAAGCCACGTCCAACATGCAGAATCTGGCACACAGCAAGTGCTCGAGGAGTTGGAAATTTGTCGGCAAGAAAGAAAAGAGGAAGGGAAATCAACAAGCAAAGCCGTGTTCCGCATTTGACAAAGTTTGTTAAACTGTGGGACTGAACTCTCAGGCTTCCTCACGGCAAATCTCCCCGTCAAGCCAGAGGCTCTTGAAACATTTCTTCAAGATGTATTTAGTGGGGATAAAGAAAAAAGCCTATGTTCTAGTTAATAATGTGTATATGCACAAGGAATTCTCTTCATTTCTTCTCTGACTAAAGACATACTTTTTTTTCTGTGCCCATCTCTTTAGTTTTCTCTTGCAATATTAAAAACCAGACCACTTTGGGGTGCCTGGGTGACACAGTTGGTTAAGCCACCGACTCTTGGTTTCAGCTCAGGTCGTGATGTCAGGGTCATGAGATCAAGCCCCGTGATGGGCTCCACGCTCAGCACATAGTCTGCTTGAGAGTCTCTCCCTCTCCCTCTGCCCCTCTCCACCTCTCTCTCTCAAATAAATAAATAAATCTTTAAAAAAACAAAAACAAAACAACCAGACGACTTCTTAGAAAGTTTTTTAAAGGCTTAAAATGTCAATTAAATAACTGGTCCCTAGGAAACAGCACCACATCATGCATTTCTCAGTTCTAGAATTTCATCTATTTGGCCTTTGCCTGTAAGTCATGGTCAGTTGGCAAATCCCAAGATTCAGTGGTTGTGTCTTGCAGCTCGTAAGGGCTAGTGGCAACAGTTCCCTCTAGACATGGGTCGGTGTTGGTGGCCGCTGTCATTCGTTTCTACGCAAGAGTACCTTCTACTCTGACAGTATTAGGACCAATTTGCATGCCAACCAGTTAACGCAATTAATGGCCACCTTGTTTCCAGTGTATTCCTGAGATGTGCAGTGTTCCTTGTGGACTGGCGCTCTGGGCTGCGGGCTGTGACCCCATGTAATGTGAAGCCCCTGTTATCCAGACCACCCTGTCTGCTCACACGGCTGGCTTTGCTGTCCTCAGTTGCCTGGCACCTCCCGTCCTCCTCTTACCATCCCGAAGACGCGGACTTTCTGGATGTTCTTACTAGACACACGGCTCCTTGAACAGGACCTGTGGTTCTAAGCAATGAGTGGCCTATGTAAGGAGTTCCATCTCTTTCCTAACATTTCCCTTCACTACACATCAAAGCTCCCAAGGAACAAAGAGAATTCTTTGCCCAAATGCCATATTCCACCTTTTTTAAAACTTTTAAAATTGAGTTGTGACATATAATATTAGACTAGCTTCAGGTGTACAGCATAATGATTCGATGTTTGCATACACCGCAAAGGGATCACTACAATAAGTCCAATGAGCATCTACAATGACCACAGTTTTTTTTTCCTGTATCACTTTTCTTCTGTCTTTACTTTTTGTTTCTGAACATAGCTCATTCCCAGCTCTGTCACCAAAGTCCCTTGGTCCCCTGGGAATGTGGTCCAGAATGACTAGAGAGGCTGCCTCCTTGGTTGTGCCTTTGAGTGAGGGGAGGCGGGGTCTTTGGGTCTGCCTCCTTACCCACCATTCTTGTCACCTCTCTATGTCCTCATTGGTCCCCAAATGGCTGGGTGTCCTTTACCGAAATAGCCATTTTCAGCATTCCAGCAACCCAGTTAGCTGTTAACACACGCACGGTAAGACATTGTGCTGGGTGCTGTCAATTAGATGAACGTGCACAGGGCTCCAAGAACCTGTAGCAGCAGAAGCGCTTCACCCAGGTCTCAGCCACCCCCTGTGGGGATGGCGGGTCCCACCAGTGGCTGAGTGTGGGTTTTCATGCTGCGTTATTGCTCCTTTACAGCAGAGCCCATCTGCAACCTTAGCTCCCTCCTACCCCTCCATCAGCCCTTATCTGCTCATTCCGCTGCACCTGTCTCTAGGTAAAAGTGCTGCGTCCAACTTCTGGGCTGGGCATCTGGGTTCCCACTCAGACCGCCTGCTCTGTGCCTGGGGGCTGACCCTCTGTCACAGGGTGTTCTTGACTTTTGGCGTTCAGTCATGGCCTGCCAATGTAGAGCCCTGCAGATTGGAGAGAAGGGGAAGTGAAGGGGTAGGGACTTCCTTGGTCCTTCCTTTCAAGGTCACTTCAGCCAGGCTGTGTCCCTTCCTTCATTCCTACAGATCTAGGGATGTGACTCTTAGCTGCTCCTACCCCTGGGTTTTTGCACTAGTCCTTCGGTTCCTCTGCCCTTGCCCCCTTGAAGTAGCCCTTTTCTAAATAAACCTTCCTCCAATTGTCCTCGCTTAAGTGTGTCGAGTCTCTGATTGACATACCTTCCTTTGGCACATATGGTTTTGCCATACTTGTATTCCTGGCTGCTCAGTGAACCTCGCTACTGACATTTACCACCTCCTTCAAACATTGCTTAGGTTCAAGGTGTTTGCTAAATGTTCCCAAACCCTAATTTCTCAATTCTAGTCTCTTTGGGACTGACCATCCGTCTTCCCTCTCTCCATCCTTCCTTTCTTCCTGCTAGTAGTCAGACTGCCTTGATTAAAATCCCAGCTCCTCTACTTCCTAAGTACATGACGTTCCCTTTCTAACACTCAGTTTTCTCGTCTGTGTAATGGGGATCATGGTTGAGTAGTCATAGAATTAAGCAAGATCTTAAGAACAAGATCTGCAGTGTTTGAGTCTGCTGTATCTGTTGACTGATTATTTCTGTGTGCAGGCCACCCTCTAACCACAGGTTTCTTAACCTTCTTAACTCTTTCTTGCCCTTCCAGATGGTAGGTGACTCCTCGCTCCAGCAGCACTACCCATGATCCTGAGGTGACCTTTTGATTCCTGGTCTTTAAAGAAGTCCTGAATTTCCATGGGCCCAGTGTAGTCTGAGAACAAACTGTTACCTAATTCTTATTTCTAGTTTGCCTATTCCCCACGGTTACTGGTAGAGAATAGCAAAAAGGTGCCTTAAATTGTATTATTATTTTTAGTATCTCCTATGAAGTCCTGGATATTCAGAATGCCTCAGAGGGAGGCATAGAGGCCAGAAATCTTTTCTTACAGAGGAGACAGGCCCAGCAGGAGGGAGAATTTGATACCAGTTCTAACAGGCTGGCAGAACAGAAAAGTACAAAGTGCTTTACAGGGGAGGGCTGTGTAAGTATCTGCGGTTTTGCAGTGGGTTTGATCAGGATTGTAGAGGAAGCAGTTGAGACCAACGGTTAGCTCAGAGATTTAGGAAGATCAGTGGCTATAAATTCCCCATTACATTTCTGATCCATCGACAATCTTTAAGTGTTGATTATGTGATTTTTCACCACGAAGCTCCTGAGAATTGGAGGAAAGAGATTAGGTAGGAGATGTGTGTGTGTGAAATTCACCCAGAAAGCGTTGAGGATGCAGTTACAGCACCTCCACAGCTGAACGCATTGTCCTGATGCTCTGTTTATTTCATATTTTTATTTTCTCAAGAGTCTCCCAGAATAGCCGTTTATGCACATTTGCCTTCCCATCTAATTTTGCTTTAACAATAGTTGGGAAAACAGGACCAGATGCTTTCTTTTAAACAAAAGAAATCTACATATTGACATCAATGTCAAAATTAGCAGTCTGTCTCCTTTAGAAAGTTACTTTTTCAGTTCAGTTAATAATTAAATTGACCCAGCCACCTCTTAAATTCTGGGATCATGGTGGGGGGCAGGAGCGGGGCATGCTGGGAGGGGTGTTGCTGAACCCTGACCTGGCCTCAGGGAAATCAGCCTGCTAAACTGTTCTCTCTTGCAGTGCCCTGGAGAAGTATGCTCTAAACCAGTTTTCCTATTTAAACAATTAAACTTTAATTACCTAAGTCAGATATGAATAGATTCTCCTTTAAAAAACTTAATACGTCACAGGCGACGCTACAGTTGCCTCGGACCACTATTCCTAATCATGATCCTGACCCTCTTTACTGAAATTACAAGTTTGGAGCGTATCTTTCTAGAACTTTAACTTCGTGTTTAGTAAACACAGGTTTACTAAACATAGGTACACACAGGTTTAGTAAACATAGGTATACACAGAAAACAAGTAGCCTTGTTGTGTGTTTTTCTCATAGACCGTTTTCTCCTTGGTTCCTTGCAGTCTGTTTTTCCTGGACCCCTGCTCTCGAAGACAAAGACCAGACTGTATAACCCAATGGACATATTTTGTCTTCCAGTCCTTCCAAGGAGTAGGGAATTAACTTATGTCCTTATGCGATAAATGCTCACTTCTTAGTAAAGAAGAATTAAATAATTAATTAAAGAAAATTACCTTAATATGGTAGAGGTTAATTTATTTAATTTCAACTTATCGATTATAATTTGTAATTGTAATTCATTGATCCTGAAGAGAAAATTAAGAGAAAAAATTTCCTCTAGGATGTTCATAGAATTCATGCTAGAAAGATCTGAGATGGTATATCCATTTTATACTTCTAAGTTCAAGAGAGGAAATGAAGCATAGGGAAAGCATTAGGACTGGACCCCTGTCTTCTGTGTTCTGGTCTACCAGAACCTTCCCTACACCACACTCACATAGTCCTAGGACTCGGTTGGTGGGATGCACAAAGAACCAAGAAAAAACTCCCTGAAGGAATAATGCAGTGAATTAAATATCCAACCAACCCAAGGCTCATCTTTTTTTTTTCTTTTAAAACTAAGTAATGGAAGGTAGAGTGTATCAAACTCTACCCTATATATTCCCCTTCAGATTATAAGAAAAAATTTCTTTTCTGTATTCAGCCCATCTCTTTATATTGCCCTGCTCATCTGAGCCACCCTATCTTAGCTGTGTTCTCTTTCCCAAATCCATCCTGGTATTCAGTAATGTTCTGCTTTTAATTTCTTAATAGCAAAGCTAATTACCAATGTTGATTATGCTTATTCTGCAAGGGATCGAATAGAGAGCTTTCCATACATTTTCCAATTTATCATCTCAGAACACTGTATAAGGTTGGTACTGTTATTATTCTTCCCATTTTACAGATGAGAAAACTGAGGCTCGGGGAGCATAGGAAACCCAGCCAAAGTCGCTTAGCACTAAGTGATGGCATTAGGATCCAGCTTCACTTGGTCCTTAACTTTGAAGCTCACACTCTCAACTCAACCCTATATGACCACATGTTTAGTTAGTTTTTAAAGCAATCAAGAAGAAATGTTCATGGTAGAATGGGGAGAACAGGTAGGAGACTCTTAACAGGTTCTGGCAAACTGCCCTGTATGCAGTAGGAGCTCAGTGAATGTTTGGAATGAAATGATCTGATGATTAAATGAGTTAATATGTGTAAAGAACCTAGAAGTGTATCTGGAACTTACTAGGTTCTAAATGAGAAGTAGTTTTTATTAATTTGTGGGGCTAATCGTGTCTGTGTTTATGCTCCCGAAGATACCTTAGAAGCAAGGCATTTCTTGTCTGGGGTTCAACGTAATGGGGTTCAGTGATACTCTGGAGACAACTTAGAGACTGCCCTGAAATAAGTCTCTAGGAAACTAGAGGGCTTGGGCTTGCTAACAAAACCATCTGGGACATTCTGGCTGTGGGAGCAAGTCAGCCATGGCCCTTGGGAGAGAAGGTTTGGAATCCTATATTATTACTAAGGTTTGGAATTAGGGACCTTCCCCCCATTGCATTTCCTTTTCTACAGAGCACTGCTACTGTTATTACTTTATTCCTGGACGTTTCCACCTGCTGCTGCTTGTCCTTTGCTCTGTTACATTTTTGTGTATGTGGATCCTTCTAGCCTGTATTTGAAATGTCAATCATTGTTTGTCCCACCTCCTGGGGCAACCTGCACATCACCTGGCTAAGGAGGCATCGAATCACGTGATCCACCCCATACCCTCTCCAGCCATGATGAGTCCATTAGGATGAGCACTTGACCTTCAAAGTCATCATGTCGTGTGGAGATTGGCCACCAGCTTCGGTCACATGCAAGATAAGGAAGCAGATGGAAGAGCCTAAGTGGGACAGAGAGGTGGCCTTCGTTCCTCGGTTTCCAATTCTCATGCCCATGGTCCCTTGCTAAACTCTGTCTCCTCTTCTTGATTTCACAACCGATTTTCCTTCCTTACCTTTTTCTCTTTTTTCTTACTTGAGTTAAATTGAGCAAGCCTTGTGTTATGTGGACCTAGACAAGCTTTGCTAGAATACTTGTAATCAGGTAATTAAACTCTCTGAGGCCATAGTCCCTGTGTGGCTCTCAACATGTAAGATGCTGTCTGGTACCTTGTAAGCATTCAGTAAGTATTTGTTTCTTGATAATAGAGACTTTGTGGAGTGGATATTATCTGGATCTGTGGATTTGGATGACACTTCGTTTTCTTGAGGGAGAGAGGCCACATGGCAATAATAGAAATCGTTCATTAGTTCATCCAAAGACAATTATTCTACCGAACAGAAATCGAAAGATAAAATAAGGTCCAAGTTCTGACCTTAGAAGCCTGTCTGTCGAGCAGGGGAGATGCCACGGCCAGCAGGTAAATTGTAGTCTGATTGGTTAGTGAGACTTCAATGCACTGTTGCCCGTCTTATAACCACTGTGATTGTTGATCATTCTGGCAGAGTCGAAGGTGAACACCAGCACTCTTGCTAGCCAACACCCACCCCAGGACCTGTGACTGAGCCTGCAGTCTCCTGGCGACGGATAATTGTCCCTCACCCCATCTAATTCCGATGTAGAATTCCTTCATTCATTCCAGCCTGCTAGTCGTATCTGGATTCAAGATTGCTTCCCATAGTCTCTGTTAAGCATGTGGAGGATTTTTTTATGAAATACCAGAATGTCTTTCCCAGATTTCATAAGAAGCTGGAGTATGCTCAGAGTCCAAGGGCTTTTCCCTCTTCTTGTTCTCCCCTCTTGTGGTGGACCGGGTTGGCATCGTGGATGCAGTCCCTTCATGCACCCCAATTTGAAAACTCATTGTATTTCCCATGGGAAAGGTCCAAGCCTCTGTCACTAATTCATACATTTATTGAATTAATTATTAGGAATTATTGAATGATTAATTCATCATTTAACATGTCCCTTTGAGTGTCAGCCACATGCCATCCCTCCGGTTATGGAACAGTGAAAATCAAGTACACCCAGTCAGCACCTGTTACCTTGATCTTGGAGTCCAGTGGGCAAGACAATGTTCAACAGACGGTTACACAGATGATAGGACAAATGACGTTGTCATATATGGTGTGAAAGAATATGACCAAGTCAGATGAGGGCATATAATAGAAGGGACGATGGATTTGGGTGTCTAAGAGGTGTCACAAAGTCACATTGAGGCTGAGGGCTCCGTAGGAATGAGTCAGGTGAAGGAAGAGGGGAGAGCCATTTGGATTTAGGGAGGAATGTGTCCCAAAGCTCCAGGCAGGGAGGAGTAGCCCAAATAACTTGGTGGCATCCAATTGTCACCTTTCAGAAAACAAATGTTCTGTTTTAACCAAAATAACCGGCTGATAGGTGAGAAACCCACAGTCAAAATGAATGCCTCAGTTGTCACTGAATTAGAAACTGTTTGACATCAAGATGTTTAAAAATCTGTGCAGCAATTCTGACATAATTCCAGCCCGCCTCCCTCCCTTCTCCCTCCCCCTGGGGATCAGAACTTCACCCAACCGCAGGATCCCAGAGGATCCTTTCAATAGAAGAACCACTGAGGCCTGAAGACTCCTGATTTACCTTTGTGAACCACTCGCCTCCCTGACTTGGTGGAGACAAAAACAGCAAAACCCCCCAAGTACAAGATTTGGGGGGAAATAAGCAGAACTGTCAGTCAAGCCTGAAAACTGCTGAAAACTGCCTCTCTTACTGTTCCCTTTGATTTGTGACTGTTTCTTCACCACCCACCACTGTCATCATCATCTTTATCTTCATCTTCATCACCACCATTGTCATTACCATCATCTTCATCACCATTATCATCACCACGGTCATCACCATCATCTTCGTCACCACCCCCACCCCCACCATCCCATCATCATCATCTTCGTCACCACCCCCACCCCCACCATCACCATCGTTGTCATCATCATCATCATCATCATCATCACCACCACCATCACCAACATTATCATCTTCATCACTACCCCCACCCCCACCATCCCATCATCATCATCTTCGTTACCACCCCCACCCCCACCATCCCATCATCATCATCTTCGTCACCGCCCCACCCCCACCATCACCATCGTTGTCATCATCATCATCTTCACCACCGCCATCACCATCATTGTCATCTTCATCACCACCCCCACCCCCACCGTCACCATCATCATCATCTTCGTCACCACCCCCACCCCCGCCATCACCATAGTGGTAGCAGCAATTAACCCTTAGCCGTGACCTTGGTGCCAGGCATTGTGCTAGCAACTGCACGTGCATCATCTCATTTAATCCCAACGATACCCCATAAGGTGGGAACTGTTAGTTTGAACAATGTGTAATTGTCAATATTCAACCTATGAAAGTGATCATTTCATCTGGTTGTACCAGTGGGTTTATAAAAATTGTATCTTTATAAACAGAGAATGGCTGAGCCTAGATTCCCACCCAGAAGTGTATTGTTCCAAAGGGTCTGTGCTCTTTTGCTGACTTGTGTGAGGGAGGGAGGAAGGAAATAAACAGCACAAAAGTTCTTTCTTTTCTCTTCCCCCGTCCTAGTTATCTACTCTGTGTGTCGTGGGTTAGGAGAGGAGAGAAAAGTCAGAAGATGCTGAAGTCTGAAGATACTCCAACAAGTCTTACCCTCTTCACTCTGCTGTCCTGTCCCCTGCCCTGACTCTAGCTAAACTGACATTTTGCATGAAAGGTAATCACTGGCGCATGCTACTGGGAAGTCCAGGGAGTGGTGACTGCAGACGCAGCCAGACCCAGGTCCTCAAACAATGCTGATAAAAACCTGTCTCTGGACCACTCAGATCTTTCCGGTGGCTGTTCCAGGCCCATATCCCACAGTCTAACAGCCCTGCCAGAGAGAGAGAGAGATGAAAGGCGTAGGTGGGGGTGAGGGGGTAGAGAGAGAGAGAGAAAAATAGAGAGAGGGAGAGAGAGAGAAAAAAGAGAGGAGGGACTGCTTTTTTAGAACTTGCAACAAAATCCTAGCAAAGATTCCCATTGGTTTGCAATTGTCACACACCCGTGCGTGGGTCAGTGACACTCACAGCTCTGTCAGTGTTCTGTATGTGTGTTACCATAACTCTTTCTCATAACAGCCCTACAGAGTCAGGGCTATTATTCCATGTTATAGAGGGGAAGATGGAGGCACAGAAATGATCAGGTAAGTGGCCCAAGGTCACACCTTAGTAGATTCTGGCCCCACCATGCTGAGTGCCTCTCTGACTAAGGTCATGGACGGTAGGAATTGGCAACCACGACTCTGATGCCCGCCCCTGCGGTGGGAAGCAAGGATCAGCCGTATGGGGCCAGTCCCACCTCAGCAGCCTGGGATGAGGGCTGGGGAAGCTGATTCCTCAGAGGAAACCCGGGTGCTCTTATTCAGGAGAAGAGAGATTATTGGGCTGGGCGGAGGAAACAACAGCCCTCTACAATGAGACTGTAGAGAAGTGTTTACAGAGAGGATATTTTTCTCTCCAATCTGATGTTGGGCCCCAATTTCAAAGAACAGGAGGCTATAAAAAGCTCAAAGGAAGGAAGTACTAATTAAGAGGTCCCTGTGGGCTCTCGGGTCAGAAAGAACAAAGAATCATAGTTAGGGAGGCTCACGGGCTGGTGTTAAGTATAAGGGCCCTGGGGCAGCTCAAGGATTCTAGATGGGGGATGGGAACGCTCTAACTTCTTTCTCCTGTGTAAAATGCTGATAAAATACTGGCCTCTCAGGTTTCCTGACAAGATGGGAAGTCCAAAATATGGCGATCCCCTCGCCTGGGGCTTGGCACATCTCTCATTCTCAATACATGGTGATAGCTATAGTTAATGTTGTTGCGAAGGCTTTTCAAATATTAGCATCTTTGTGACCCTCTTAGGCCAAAATTCTCTTTTCCTCTTGTGAGAGCTTTGGTTTCTTTTTTTTAGGATCACAAGATCAGGGACTTTTTATAGTCCCTATGACCCCAGAAGCCCCGTGCACCTTCCCAGAACTTGCATTATCCTACCATCGGGGTGGCCAGTGTGGCCTTCTCTGGGATCCTTTGTCTGTTTCTGTCTGAGGCTGGAGAAACAAGAGCCCTTGTATTCCTTTGGTCCAGGGTGGTCAAACGGCAATGTCCTTCAATACCCTCTTTATACTGATTGGCTGTCTCAGGGCACCTTGTAAAAGGCTCCGTAACCCATGTCTCATGGCCTCTGGCAGCCAATCTAGGCTCAGGCCCCAGAACTCACTTGCTTTATCTCATTTGCTCTTTGACTCTTGCCACTTCTCCTTTAGACCTGATGCCGTAGACTTTTCGAGTTTCCTGACTGATGCAGATAGGTCAGGAATCTTTGTTGCAAAGGACAGAAACCCAGTTGAAACAGACTTAAACAATTCTATAATTGAAAAGTCAGGACACGGCAGGATTCAGGGACTTCAACACTGTTATCACGTCTCAGTCCCCATGTCTTGCCTTTGCTCTCCTTTCTGTTGGCTTCATTCAGGCAGACTTGTCCCATCAGGTGGCAAATCGGCCAGCAGCAAAGGCAGCTTGTGCCATGTGACTGACTGCATGAGTGCCTCCAGTCCTTCACCCCTCTCTCATGCCTGCTCTTTGCCAGAGACATGGTAGTGTTTCCCACAGGTGGAAGTCGTCTGCCACCCCACAGATGTTGGGCATGGCTGCGAGATCGATTTTGGCCAAAGGAATATGGTTGGAAATGACAGTGAGTCAGTTCCAAGCCTAGCCCTTAAGAATTACCTGTTTCCATTTGTCTTTCTCTTGTGGCTTCTGGAGTCCATGAGAATACACCCCATGTAGCCTGCTGGTCCCAGAGAAACAAACATGTAGAGCAGAACTGCCCACTGACCACAGATGCTAGTGCATAGACCCATCAGTGTGGTCAGTGTTTATTCTTGTGTGCCACTGAGCTCGGCACGGGTCCGTTGCGTAGACTTTTTGTGGCCATAGTTGAGTGCTACGTGAACTATTTTCCCAACAACCTCCACCAAAAGAGGGCTTTTCTGTTCTGATCATTCCAACAAAAATTTCAAGATTGATTTCAATTGCCCAGACTTAGGTCTCCTCCCTCACAGGAGGCAGGGGAAAGAGAAGCATCTGGAATCAAGACATAAGGGCTGTAAGCACCACAGGAAGATCATGGCGCTTTTACCGGAAGAAAGTGGAAAGGACGCCAAGCAGACAGAATGAATGATTCTCATTACACCCGTGTCCCATGGCTCCATAAAAGCCAGGAACCAGCCTTGCTCATGTCTACACCTGAGGTGTAGGGTGGAACTCAACTGGGGCTAAGACCAGTCAGCAGTGAGCCAGATCGGGAAGCCCAGTGCAGTTTGCTGTCCTACTGACCTTGCAAAGTCCTAGCCCTGAACTTCTCTCTCTTTCCAGGCCAGAATGCGTAAGGTGGCTTCGGCCAACTGGCAGGCTACTACTTGGCAACTTACCCTCCCTTCCCTACAGTGCCAGCTCAACTTGGAGGTAAGAAAGAGTGGCTGGAATGATTGCTGGGTCCCCACCTGGACCTGATTTAGAACAGTCCTTTCTCCCCAGCCCCCATCCTCAATTGTGCTCAGGGGCCTTAATCCCCAGTGGGGTTCATGTCCTGCTGCCTCTCCGTCTTTGAGAAAGGGTAGACCTGAATGGGAAGCATGGTATGGAATAAATGTAACACCTTTGCCCTGTTCCATGGGGTCATTAAACTTCCTGCTGAATATAATTTAAAATTAAGTTGAATTAAAAACTGTGATGGCTATATTTTGCTTTCTTCTGCCAAATCTGACCTTTCTACCTTGACCTTTTCCCTGCTCTATTTAGCAGCTGCTTTCTTTCAGGAATGCTGCTTGGCTCCAAGATATTCATGGAAAAGGGCAAATTTCGATCTTATTTCAACAGTATCGTACCCCAAGGCTGCAAAGCAATCTGTGCTTTCTCCAGGGCTCCTACTGCCTAGAAGCATTTGGGGATGTAAAGAGCAGGCTATATTTTCTCTATTCCAGAGGTGACCCATCACTCTTGTCTCACTCCACCCCCCACCCTTCTTTATATTGCCAAACCTCCCTATGGAACTGGGAGACAATGTGGGAGAAGGCCCAGGTGGGGGAAAGCAAACACTGTTCAATGTATTCACTCTGATTACACTGTTATGGATGAGACAATAGCCACTGTGAACACAAGCGGGCAAGGTTCAATGCCGCTTTCTTCCCCTCTTCAATGCAGCTTTGATCCAGCCAGGGCTACCCAGGAGGAATTTCAGTCTAACTGGGGCAGCCGGAACTGGGAACAATGCCGCCCTCTGTGGGGGTGGCTCCTTTCGTGATTTGGGAGGCTATCGGGACCAAGCTTAGAACGTTCCATACATGTGATCACTAGCACCCCACCAGCGCCTCCACACAGCAGCATACTTAAATTTCTAGCGCACAGCCTTGAGAGAGGTATGACTGCAGGTGTCATTTTTTTTAAGCTGTTGTCGCTCAGCCTCAAAGTCACCACTCTGTTGTGATGCTGGGGCTGGAGCTGCCTTTTGTCCCAGCCAGCTGGCTGCCATGTTAGGTTCTGCCACTAGGAGGCACCAGAGGGAAGTTGCAAAGCCAGAGGGCGGAGAAGGGACTTTTTCTTGCCGGTTCTCACCAGCTTCTTTCTGGCAGAGCAGTTTAAGTCTCTAGCTTTTTTTCAACAATCCCAGTACCAGCCTCTTAATCAATTCTATGTTCCATGATTTACAAAATTTTCCTGCTTAAAAAACAACCACTATGGGTTTTTAAAACAATTCCAGCTCTCTGCACACTTTCCGCTCGCGAGGAAGAACAGAGACACATCAACAGCTGGGTACAACAGGGAGAGGGATCTCCGCCTGCATAAAGATCCAGTTTCTTCCCGGGTGGTGGATACAGCTAAGAAGATAAAAAATGACCTTTAACCCGCGAGAACAGTAATGTAAGATTAATTTGAGGCTTCGAAACTAATGAGTTGGCTCGGCCCCGGTGCAGCACCCCGTGAATAACATGGTATTTGCAGAGCCAGCAACCCAGTGATCTTTCTTGCTCAGATGGGGCTTGGGAGGGAGGAGAGAGGAGAAAGAAACTCACTTTTAAAAATAATCCTCAGAGGAGAGAGATCTGCTAGGTCCCCATAAAGCTGGTATTAGAGGAAAGAAAAAAAAAAGAGCGAATTATGTACCTTTAATCTGCTTAGCTTTTCACTGTCGAATAGCTGAAGGGCTCAGACAGGCAAGAGTATTGTGAGGTGGTTAAATCCATGAACTTGGAGTTAGACCCCTTGGGGTCCAGGCCTGATCTGTGACTTTCTAGCTGTGTGATCTTGGGCATTTTTTTTAACTTGTGCTTCAGGGAGGTTTGGATTAGGTAGTGCATGGAAAACACTTCTGTTCAGGCTGAAAATCTGGTTATTTTTGCATTTTTGATGCTGATGGAGGGAGGCGGGAGCAACTGGAGGGTGATTTATCCACAGGACGGAAAGTCTGAGGTTTCTGCCCTGATGGGAGGAAATGTCTAGCAGCAGAAGACAAAAGTGGAACCAGGCTGAGGCGAATCAGGGAACCCGGGTTCAGCACCACCCAAGAAAGAACTATCTTACAGGGTGACTGACAGGCAGTGAGAATGGCTGCCCAGAGAGGCAGTGAACACCCCATCCCTGGAAGAATGCAAGCAGAAGCTCTTTCCACTGTATGAAAGAATAGGTTAGATTATTTCTCATGGTCTTTCTCCCTCTCCGTATCTGACTCTTCCATTTGCTAACTGTGTTCCCTGAGTTCTGGCTACCTATCAGAGCCCGGTTTGCCTCATCCATAAATCAGGGGTGTTAATGGCTTCCTTTTTAGGATCTTGTCCCTTTCCCCTTTCCTCCTTCTTGCCAGCAGACTGATGCTCCTGCTGGGCCAGGCCCCGTGCCAGGCTCTGGGGATCCCAGCAGGAGGAAGATGGTAGACAGACACGCCAACATGTAGTAAAGGAGGCAGATGAAGAGAACACGATACTGCGGTTCCCCGGATGCACAAGAGCGTTAGGCAGTGAGGACTCCGGGAGCCTCGAGGGGGTGGAGCAGTCAGCGGATGGTGGGAGTATATGCTGCGGAAGCAGAATAAGCAGGATAGTCAGAGACCCAAGGGCAGGAAACAGCGTGGTGTGCAGGGAACCATACCAGGGGCGGGGGCTGGCCGAAGCAAAATGTGCAGGGACGGTGATGGGAGAGGACATGAAGAAGGCAGAGGCTAGGTGTGGAGCTCCTCGTCTTCCATGCTAAGGAACAGGAACTTACATCCTGTCAATCAGGAGGTGCGCTGGCTGATTTAAGCAGTTCCTGGCACGCTCAGGTCTCCGCAGGAAAGGAACTCCCTGGAGCTTGTGTGGAGGATGGGTTAGGAAGAGGCCAAGCTGGACCACCAGCTGGCAGACTGTCCAAGTGCCAGAAGTGATGGACGATGCCCCCAGCCAGGCATCGTCGGAAGTGGCAGCAAGAATCCAATGTTGCGATGGCCAGGGAACCTCCTAGGAAAGTAGGAACTGCTCCCCCAATGCAAAGGGTCCTCATAATTACGATCACTCTGTAAAACTTTGGTTTGAGGGGGCAATCGTATAAATTGGGTCCCCTCATCACTTACCCAGGCAGTGGCAATAAAATTTGTGCATGTGGTCCAATCCAGTATACATGGTCCTCAACAAGAGCCTTTAAAAACGTATGATACCACTGACTTGAGAAATAACTTTGCAGATGCTTCTGGGATACAAAGTTTTCCATTCAAAGACCGGATTTTGGTGCTGCTCAGAGGGACTGGGGAAGATTAGATTCCGTACAGGCAAACTAAGAGGGCAGATGATGCTCTTTGAATAAAACTTCTAATGGATTTTGCACAAGAGGGGACTGGAGATGGGCCCAAATGTCCCACATTTGCTCAACTGTTTTGCAGACAGCTGGGAATTTACCAGCATTACCTCTTTTTTTTTTTTTTTTTTTTTTAACCAGAGTATCTTAGACCTTGTAGATGTGCCCTGAAATGCCTCATCTCAGGGAGGGTGAGAAAGCCTCTCTTAAGCAAGTGTGGTGTCTGCTTCTAGTGCTGTTTATGGCAGAGCTGGAAACTGTCTTCGAAATTAACAATAGATGTGCATAAATCTTCTTCTGTTACCTAGCAACTAATACAAGACAACGCCGAGGTTCACAGGCAGGGTGGAGGTAAGCCTGTTTTAGGAGTACCTGGGATCATTTCCATGCTATTTGGGGGATTGTGGGGAGGGAAAGAAAGAAAATTAATGGGACTAATGAAATGTTTGAATATCTTTCTTTTTGTTTATTTGCTAAAAATGGAATCATATCATAAAAACCTTTCCTAAATCTCTCAGGTTTGTAGCCACAGAGGATTTACGAAGGCTAGGTAATTTCGGGGGCCCCTTCCAAAGCTACATTTTTGGCTGTAAACAGGCTGTGTGACCACGTGTACAAAATGAAAGGTGAGATGAGGGGAACTGTAAGTTTCATCCACGTTACTAGGATGTATGTGGTGATAGGGTTTTTAGGCTTCTGTTTTATTCAATCAAAGGTATGTATTCAGAGTCAAAGTAGATTTTTAAAAAGGAAAAAGATGTTGAAATAATGTCAAGAGGCATGTGACTTAAGGGACACACACATATACATACACACACATATACACGTATTTCTGTATGGGTATATACGTGTGTGTATTTTTTATTTATAAAAATTAGTTTATGTGTTAAGGCTTGGGTTACAAATGCAATGCTACAGGGCCTGGCAGGCGACACGGACTAGTTCCGTGCCCAGAAGCCTTGGGAGCCAGAAGGCTGGACAGCTGCTGGGTGGCTCCAGCTGAATGCAGCCATAGGAGCGCGGGGCTTAGTGGTGCCAGATCTTCTGATTTCTCACAAAGCCAGAAACCCAGCATTCGTGCAGAATCTCTTACTTTTAAAAATATTGACAGCTAATTCCAAGTTTTAAAAAACATCGTGTGGGCTCAACGAAGCCAGTCTGCCTGAAAGCAGAAGTTCTGAACATGTGGTTCTCTTTTTAAAAATGACACGGCTTCTCACGACTCACTTTATCTGCAGGGAGGTAGATGAGCCCCCACAGGCCGCCGGCGAACAAGGTTCATCCAGGGCCTCCTACATACTGGGCTGGGGACTCCTCCCATCTGCCAGGCGCAGAATCCTCCCGAGGGGTGGGTATTATTTAGCACGGGAATCATGACCCCTGTTTCAAAGATGAGGATACTGAGGCTCGCCCACATCAAAGTTATCCTGCAGGTGAGTCCTAGAGCCCGCATACCAGTCCCATCTTTCTGACTCGAAAGCAGCTTGCTCTTAGGGGTTGACTCAGCCAGAAGAAAAGGAGAAAGGACTTTTTATTTGGGGGTAGCTTTTTTTTTTTTTTAAACCGTTTTCTTTTAACACCATTTCTCTGAAGAAGTATTAGGAGGCTGTATTCGTTTGCTAGAACTGCCATAAGAAAGTGTCACAAACCAGGGAGCTTCAAGAACAGAAACGTATTCTCTCGCGATCCCGGAGGCTAGAAGTCCAAGATCAAAGTATCAGCAGGATTAGTTTGTTCTGAAATCTTTCTTCCTGGCTTGTACAGGACCGTCTTCTCCCCGTGTCTTCCCATGGTCTTTGTGTGTGTCCTATGTGACTGTGTCCTTATAAGAAGAGGAGATCAGGACCCAGACACATTGGATTAGGACTCACCGTATGACCTCATTTTACCCTGCTCGCCTCTTCAAAGAATCTGTCTCCAGATACAGGCACATTCTGAGGAACCGGGCGGGTTAGAACTTCCACATAGGGATTTGGGGCAGACACAATTCAGCCCATAACAGAAGCCATCCATTTTATTTTCTTCTTCTGCCCCTTTAGCCTTATTACTCTTGGAGGGATGAAAGGTTTCCTGAGCCCAGGGTCCAGAGCATAAGGCAGGGTATTGGTGCACCGGGGTGGGGGGGTGGGGGGAGATATGCTTCTCTTGTAACGGGAGACGGCAGACATGGCAGCTCAGCAGCCATGGTCCAAGGCCGGGAGGATGAGCTCCATACACTTGAACCAGGTAACCCGTTCCCAAGGCACGGCTTCGGTGTTGGAGAATACATCAAACATGAGATGCTTACCAGTGTCCCTGTTCCTCGGCATCACAGGTTATATCTTTGTGTCTTGATTTAAAATAATACTGATATGGACAAGTAGCGTCACCCATCAGATCAAAGACTGGAAACAACCTCATTGGCCCACAGTAGGGTTTAATAGGATCCTACGCAGCCTTTGGAAACTATACTGCGGAAAACTATTGACAATGTGAGAAAATTCTCGTGAGAGGTAAAGTGGGAAAAAAAGGTTACGAAGAAGTTTGTACAGTTTGATTCCAATTTTTTGAAAACAGTTTATTACACGTACATATAGATTCATATATCTGCATATGAGTATGTGAGTGTGTTCATCTGGAAGGGTATACTCCCACATATTTAAAAAGGCTCTCTCTCAGTGATGGAGTTATACATGGTTTAAATTTTTCTTCTGTTTTTCTAAATGTTTCATGTTTTCTGCAATAATAGATATTATTTTTGCAATCAGGGGGAAAATATTAAAAATTATAATCCCCAATGTACACACTCAGTTTACCCAATAATCATCCTAACTTAGCCTTATTCATAAGGCGCTCCCTAATGGTTTTTCACCTGGGACTGCGATATGTAGTTAACTTGCTATTTTCCAGATACAACTGTTGGCCACAATTACCTGGATTCTGGAAGAATTTTTGTGGCAGGCCTAAGAACCTCTTCTCTCTCTCTCTCTCTTTTTTTTTTTTTTTTTTTGTCCATCTAATTCCCTTTTCCCATGAAAAAAAACTTTTGGAGTAAATTCAGAGAGGGGGTGGTACCCCATAGATGTGGGTAAAGGGCACTAAAATAAGTAAGTGGACTAGTTTAATGTGTTTAAAGGATCATCTGAGCAGACCCCAAAAGAAGCAGGGTGTAACTTCATAGTGACTTTGTTCATTCTACTTATTTATTTGAGTGATCCTTTGGATATACTTCCGTTTCAATAGAATGTGCTGTAATTGGCTAAGGATCCCTACGGTGTATTCTTCTATGAAGGAGAGGTCTGTGGGGGATGCTGCTATCATGTCAAGCTTGGAAGAGGCAGTATTGGTCACCTCGCCCAACTCTTGACTCCAGACCTCTGAATACCCTGGAGAGACTTTGTAAAGGGTCAGTCCCCCACACCATTACAGACGCAAGTAGCCTGGGACTTTGGATTGGGTAAGGTCCAATTCTTTTGATGTTCAGCCAGGTTGGAGAACCCTTCCTCTGCATGGCTCATGAATTTCTCCCAGCAACATCACAATAGATGGTTACATGAGAAGGTCTCCTTCTAGAGAAGGAGAATTTTCGGCCTCATGAGCTATGACTACTATGACTCTTTTGCATATAACATGGATTCCTCTGATGAGTTCAGAGGTTAAAAATGGAGTCACTTGGCTCATACAACCCAACAAAAATCCCAAGGTCCCAATCTTCTTGTAGAGTCACATCTTCAGATCAAAAGTAATTACAGTGGTAACTTAGGGCTTTCCTTGCAATTCCCAAAGAATGTTGTAAGGGGTCCGGTTTATGACTTGTGATAGCATTACTCAGAACCCCAGCATTTCCCTTTCCTTCTCAATTCCCATACCTCTTCGTTATACCAGAGGTTCTCATTCACCACCCCAGACCCAAGTCTCTCTGAGAACAGCCCACGTGTTCTTTCAGGCTCTTTTCTACCTCTGTTCATTCTAAGCACTATGCTGTGTAGTTTACCTCTTGGCTGTTTCCTCTCTGACTGCTCTCTCTCTCTGGTCTGTTCACTAACCCAGACTTCGCACAAGAAAGGAGAGCACAGGAGATACCTAACAAAAATCTTCCTCCCTTTGTTCCATTCCACTTGGATATATCTCTCTATACCCAAAGTCCTGATTTTGCATTTTTTCTTTAAAGAAAGCTAGGAACTGGGGACAGGAGAAGCTGATGTCAAAGACAAAAGTCCCTGTTTCTGATGTGATGGGGGAGGGCTAACACTGGGCACATTAATAAGCCTTGTGCTCATCACAATAATGATTTCCCCATCTGCCACTGCCAGACTGTAGACCCTACATAGTTTATGTGCTTTGTCCTTTTTCTAGTTCCCCCTTCCCCCCTCCAGAGTTCACAAATAGAGTCCATCAACTACTATTTGGTGTCTCTAAGTTCTTTTTCCATCTCCTGTTCTAATTCCTCTTTCTGGTGATGCCTATGGATAAATTCTTTCCTGATTACCATGTTGGGGGGATATTAAGCAATACGCTCTGAGCCCCAGTGATTCATAGTGAAGCGTACATTACGCACGTAGAATCTCAGCCTCTGTATCAGCCCAACCTGGCTTTGATCCCAGCTCAGCCACTGCCTGCTATGTGGCACTGAGCATGCCTCTTAACCTCTGCGGATGTCAGCTTCCTCATCTGTAAAATGGGGGCAATCACAAAATCTAACTTAAAGGGTTGTAAAAATTAAATGAAATGTGAAATGCTTAACACAGAATGTTGGTTCTACGTATACAATAATATTTTCATTTTTCTTTTTACCTTCCTTTTTTGGAGGATGTGGGCAGAAGAGAAGGGTGATTTTGCTAGAAAGGAAAGAGGACCTGGTGAAAGAGCAGAAATCAGGGGCAACCGGGTGGCTCAGTCAGTTAAGTGTCCGACTCTCGGTTTCGGCTCACGTCACGATCTCAGGTTCACAAGATGGAGCCCCGTGTCGCCTGCACGCTCAGCGGCAGCATCTGCTTGGGTTTCTCTCTCCTTCTCCCGGTGCCCATCCCCATTCTCTAAAATAAATAAATAAAATCTTTTAAAAAAATTTAAAAAAGCAGAAATCAGCAAACTAAGCCCACAGACCAAATTTGACCTACCACCTACTTCTGTAAATCAAGTTTTGTTAACACACAGTCACACTCGTTTCTCTATGGAAGCGTTTGCACCGCTGTTGCAGAGCTGAGTGGTTGTGATAAAGACTGCGTGCCCCACACAACCTGTAATATTTACTCTTTGGCTCTTTACACAAAAAGTTCAGCAACCTTGATTTAGAACGTAAAAACAGAGTATCTTTTCCACGTGGTTTGCCATTGGGGAGATGAATGTCACAGGGTTTTTATCAAGTGAAGTGGTTGACTGTAGTCAAAGATTGTCTTGCGCCTAAGAGTCCACCTCACCAACACCTTCATCACTATTTTGTTTTTATCAAGGATTTACATCTACAACAATCAAGAGGCAGGCAATGTTCCTTAGAAGCGTGGCTTATCCTGCTAGAATTACAAGGAATGGAATATTGCACGTCCTATAAGGTCATTGGGACAAAGCTGCCAAGGGCTCACCCATGTCTGTGCTTCTTTCTAGGCACAAAGTGAGCAGACATGTTCCAATTTCCTTACAGTAAGGTGGGCCAAATCTTGAGGTTTTGCTGATGGAATTAAGGGGAAATATGACCCTACGTGAGCCCTCCTCATTAACCCTCCATACTCTCTCCTCTTCCTTACCTGCAGGATACAAACAACCCAGTGGAGGACTCTGAGGTTTAGAGGGAGCTGTCCAATAGAACTTTCTGGAATGATGGGAAACTTCTATTCAGCATTGTTCAATACAGTAGTGTCTCATCACATGTGGCAATTGTGTACTGGAAATGTGTCTAGTGCAACTGAGAAGGTGAATGTTTACTCTTGATAAGTTTAAAGAGTGCATAAAACTAGTGACTGCCCTATTGGCTAGTGCAGTTCTGCAAGATGGTAGATCAGAAGCTTGAGGTCTGGGTGGAGCAGAGCACCTCCTTCCCCTTTCTCCACCCTTTCCCCTTCCTTCTCCTGCTCCACTTGCCCTGGATTGTGATGTGAGCAAGAAATAACAGCTCTCCAAATAGGCTTGTGAGAATTACTGTTTGATTGGTGAGGCAGCCTGAGTTATACAGACACACGTCCTGGCAACCACTTTTATGAAGAGAGGACAATTCAGTCCGCTACTCATCCATTTTACAAGCTCAAGGAATGCCAAGGAAGGCCTCTGCTGAGATCTAGTTGTTAACCTAGCCTGTGGTGTTAATTATCCTGTTTAAAAGATGAAGGAAGTGGCTTCGTGAGCCAGGGACTGCGTAGCTTCATTAGTGGCTTAGACATACTGATCCCAGCTGTAAGCTGGGTAGGAAGGTTCAGTTCTGTTCAACACTGCCATTTTTTTTTTTTTTTACAACCATTTTAAACTGTGCATGTCCCATACATGACAGAGAAAGGGCCATCTGGTTTGATGATTTTTGGCTTGGAAGAGGAGAACACGAAAGAAAAGTGTAAGTTTTAATACTCATGAGATCAGATTCTCTGCTGAAGAGGAAATGACTCCATGTCCAGGAGGATTCCGCCAAGAAAGGGGCCAGACTGCTCTCTGGGGGGGTTCTCAGTGGGGCTGTGCATGCCACTCAACGTTCCTTTTCTTTTGTTTCCAAGGTGGGATGGTGACTCACCCCTGGAGCGGGACAGCTGGTCCTAACAATGTGGTATCATCAGGGAGAAAGTCTTGAGGATTTCAGTCCCAAGCCAGAAAGGTTAGGATGGCACATACCCACTCTGTGTGCTCACCCATTTCTGGGCAAAGCACCGCAACATCGATTTTATTGCAAAGAGAACCAACTTTATAATCAAACAGACCTCTACCAAAATTTCAAGTCTGTCACTTACGAGTTTGGACAAGTTACTTCACTTCTCTGAGCCTTGTTTTCTTTCATTTAGGGATAATAATACATCTACCTCCCAGAGCTGGAGCAGGAATAAGATGAACCCGTGTCTACGAAAGCAGTTAGGACAGGGCTTCATACAGAGTCAGTATGGGGGGGGGGGGGCGGTGCTGAGGGTTTAGAGCAAGTATTTCCAACCTGGCCCATCAAGGAGGGGCTTCTGGGTGGTCCTGTAGTGAGGATGCGGGTGTATGCATTAATTACTACAGTGCTTCTCAGACTCCAATATGCATTTGATTGGCTAGGGATTTTGTTTAAATGCGGACTCTGAGTTAGTAGGATTATGTCATTTAAATGAGTTTCCAGGTAATTTCAAAGCTGCCCATCACTGACATCACCTTTGAAAAGCAAGAAATTAGAATGCTGTTCTGCTCTGTGTTTCCATCTTCTGGTACCTCCAGAGATGAGATGCCCTGTCTACTTTGAGTGAGGGCCGGGAGGTGTAGGGGAAGAAGGGTAATGCAGAGTAGGCAGCCCGAAGGGGAATCTAGGCAGACGAGTACAGAAATCATGGAAAAAGTGATGGGTTAGAGGTTTCCAATGCTGACTAGACTTTAAACTCACCTGGAGAGCTTTAAAAACTATCCATTGTCAGGTCTCACCCCAGGAATACTGATTTAATTGATTGGGATGGGGCCAGACGTGACATATTAAAGAAAATAACTCCCCAGGTTATCCTCATGCACAGCCAGGGCTCAGACCCGCTGGGCTCGACAAAAGAGGCAACTTTCCCAGCTGGAAAGAATCTGGAGAGGGTCTTATCAAGATATTAAATCAGGTTTGGTTTTGAGGGGCTGCTAGTTGAGAAAAAAAAAAAAAGAAAGATAAAAGGATCATGGAAATTGCACGTAAGGGAAGCCACTGGGTTGAAACCTTGAAAAATCAAATCCATTTGATGAAGCTGTTGCAAAACTGTGAATGTCTGCCTCACCTGAAATGATAACGTAGCTCTCGGCCTTTGAAGCAATTTGTTTGTCTGTCGAGAAGCCAAGGGTAAATGGGAATCGTGAAATCCATGCTGTTTCTGGGAATTGAAGGCTCTTTTTCTTTCATTAACATTGTGGATTTGGTTGTTGTCTGTGCTTACAGAGGTTATAGAAAACGATTCTCATTGGCTCACAGAAGCCGGCTCTGGCTGGTAGCGGTAACTAGGCCTTGGTCCCGTGGGTCTCTGTTGGAGTGGGGGGGATGGGGGCGCATGAGCCCAGCACAGGTGGTCCAACAAATTCGGACTGATGCACATAAATATTTTTGCTGTGATTGAGTTTATACTTCTGAAGCCCAGGTGGTAGGCTGTCTCCTTGTCACCAGAAGCCAGCTCAGAATTGGCCCTTTGCCAGCTTCAACACAAAGCTCAGCCCCATTCCAGAATCTAGGCGTGCCAAGCGTCTGCAAATACTGAGTTTTAGGTGAGATTCCTCTGTCTTGGGCAGGAGGCTACATCCGCCATCTTGAACAGTCCCCATTAGACATAGGTCTCCCAGGAATGCCTATGCGCATAGCCAATAAGGAGATTCTCCTGCATCACCATGTCCCATGCCCCTCCCAGTCTTACTCCTTTGGAGCAGAGTTTGGCTCTGTCCTAGCTGCTCCACACTTGGCTGTCTGGACCCAGGCATAAGAAACACAAGTCTCTCTAGAAACCTGGACCTGCCCTGTGTAGATAGACACATTTCCCTGCTATCTCAGAGTAAAGTCTTCCTATGAAACCTTTTACATTTCATAAATGCAAAAATCGCCTTCAGATTTCTTTCAATTAGTGAAAACAGGTACTCATGTAGGTCTTTTGTAATGGTGAAGCAGCATAAAGTGAACTTATGGATAGCGGGGGGAACCCTGTATGTCATACACTGTTACCTGGATGTGGAAATATTTATTCTGACAAATTCAGAGCAGGGCACAGCTTCTGGAAGGAAGAAAAAAAGTATAGCTGATGCAAACCATAGCCCCAGAGGCTGGACCTTCAGAACCCTTGCCTAAAGAATCACACAGGTGAGAGCTCTGCTTTGTGCCTGAACGTTGGAATCACACAGGGAGTTCTTAAAATGTTCATGTCCGGGTTGGGGCCCCTGGAGATTCCAATTTAGTTGGCCTGGGGTGTGGCCTGGGCATTGGGATTCTTGAAAGTTCTCCCAGGTCGTTCTTAATGTCCAGCCAAGTTTGGGACTCGCTGCTCTTTCTACACTGCTCAGCAAAGGGCAGGAGTGAAGGGTCTTTTAAGCCAGGCTTCCTACCTTGCAGCCGTCATTCCCATGTCCCGATTGCTGACCTACGTAGTCGTGAGTGTTTAAATCCCATCAAGTGAGCCCTCTCACCTTCTACCATCATAAAGCATAAGCATAGTGTCAGATTGAGAAGGGCAGGGTAGAGAATTTAGTTTGGAGTTAGGATCGAGGAGAATCAGGTATCAACATCCAGGTATCTGCTCTCTGCGTCAGTCTTTGTTGGCACAATGCTTCTCAGACATAGACCAGGACAATGAAGGGAAATGGCTGCCAGGAAGCTCTCTTCTCTTTCCTTTTTGTGGTTTCTATTTATTGGACCAAGGCACTACAGGAAAATGATAGAACACCAAGTTGAGTGCTGAAGGAAAGGGGCATCCTGGAGAGGTGAGCAGGGGGTAAGAGAGGCTGGGGGAATTTGGAGAAGCAGGCAGTCAAGGAGGAGAGATGTTCACTCACCTTCCCAAACATGCTGTTTCCTCAGACCCAAGCTGGTTCCTCAACATATGTTTGGGTAAATTACAAGGTGCCCCTTAATGCCACCAGCAACCACCCCAGGGCACTTGAGGAACATGAACACTTCCCTGTGCATGTTGGGGAGGGGAGAGGAGTCAGAGAGAGAGGGAAAGAGAGAGAGAGAGACAGATAAGGAGAAAAGAACACTTTAATGGAAAGCTATCCCCCATAGACAGTAAGGGATCATGAAAACCTGGCACAACAAAGCTGGGCTTCATTCTTTCTGGAACCACTTCTCAACAGTGCAAGGTACTAGGCAAATCACATCACCTCAGTGAGCATTTGTTTCTTCTTCTGACCTTCCTGTGACTCTTGGGGTTCCACCCTGTTACTTAGGAATGGATTCCGGAAACAGGAGACTGCAACATTAGTATAAGGAATTATTAAAAAGTCAACTTTGCATCTTTGTGTTTTTATAGGGGTACTGGGAAGACCCGGAGTGCAGTATTAGAAAGCCCTCAAGTGCATGGTTAAGGGAGTAACAGAAGAGAAAACAAATATTTTTCTGTTGTTACAAAAGACACATATGTCATAGGGGAAAACAATGTAGAAAATACCAAAGAAAGGAAACTTGAAATTTCTCCTTCCAAAAGAATAGTAATATTTGTCGTATAAAACAACTATATGTGCATATTTAAAACCCATTTTATTTTCAAATTTAGAAGTGTTTCTTAATTCAAAATAATACATGCTTCTTGCAGAAATTAAGAATAGATAACAAAAATCATCTATATTCTACCACTGAGGACCACCTAGTGTTCTAGAACTTTAAACAAATAATTATTTACACATTTTATATAAATATTTTTTTACCTATTTTGTTATACAAGAAACACACATTTATTTTTATAAAAATTAGATGGGCAAAAGGGAAACTATTAAACCACTTAAAATCCAAACCCCAAAATAAATGATAACAACTATAAGATTTTTTGTTGTAGTCTCAGAACTTTAAAATATTCAAATGTATGTATATATTTGAAAGCATAAGAGGGACCCAAATTCAGTTGCAAATGGTGAATGCATATTGCTATTTTGTAACCTGCTTTCCAAATGGAACAATATTCATACAAATTTCCCTACATTCTACATTCCTTTTAATGTCTGAGTAGAATTCCATTGGTTGGATGCACCATTATTCATTTAACAGATCCTCTGATGTTAAGTATTTAGATCATTTGTGATTTTTCTTTTTCCTCTTAGAAATAGCACTGTCACAATTATTCTTTATGTGTTTGTGGTTTCTTTGTAATTAAATTTTTAGGAAAAGCTGGGCCAATGGCTCTGCAGAATTCTAAGGATTTTTGAAGAGAAGATAGGATGCTTAGTGCGGTATCTTTTATCATTTCAAATATTTTTGCTTTACATGTATGAGAATGTATTTATAAATTTAAGATGACTTGATGCCCTATGAAATACTTAGCCCACCAATACTTTTTATCACTGTTCTCTCCTGATTTAATTTCTTTTTCCTGATTATATATGTTGGTGTCATGCTCATACAAGAAAATGTGTAGACTAGAAGAGTTGGTTGGGATGAAAAAGGAAATCCCCTTATAATCCCACTACTGAGAGAGACTCAGCTCTCCTGTCTCCCCTGCCAACTCCCTCACCACCCATGGCTTGCCACACTTTTTAAAAATACTCTTTGTAGACTTCTGAGTAGGGAGATGCTTTCGTGGAGCTTCTAAGTAAGTGTTGGCTGCCCGTTCAGGGACATTTTCCCCCCTTTGCAACACTCAGGGTTGTTTCCAGTAGCTAACAGCAGGAGATGCACCTGGGTGAGGCTGTGTGGAGATACTGTGTTCTTAGTTCCTATTTTAGGGAGCGCTGTGTGCACACATCCCTAAAGTTTGCCGCAGGTGTGGGGAAATGGGATGTCAGAGGCGTCACCTGGCTTAATAGTCTCAGATTCATATCAGAAAAAATAGAAAAGCCTGGGACACCTGGGTGGCTCAGTCATTAAGCGTCTGCCTTCGGCTCCGGGCGTGATCCCAGAGTCCTGGGATCGAGCCCCACATCAGGCTTCTCCACTGGGAGCCTGCTTCTTCCTCTCCCACTCCGCCTGCTTGTGTTCCCTCTCTCTTGGCTGTCCCTCTCTCTGTCAAATAAATAAATAAATAAAAATCTAAAAACAAACAAACAAAAGCAAAAAGTAAAAATAGAAAAGCCCAAACACAGAAAACAGGCATGCATAGACCAAAGGAAGGGGAGACCAACAGCTTCTTGCTACACCTGTTCCAGATTTGATCTTAGAAGACCTCAGTCAACAAGGGCACAATTTCCCATTCAGATAAATAATTTAACATTTCTGATTATAAAATGAGCATATGTTCATTACAGGAAATACATTTAAAAGGCAAAAGAAAAAAAAACTTATTTTGTGTGTCTCTTTCCAGTCTCTTAATGCCTATTTTAAGATGAATTAAAGCCAGACGGCCTCTACTGGTTTTGTTTTCCCACTTTGTATGATAGCAAAGACGTTTTCCATGTCAATAATCACGTATGAGGATTTCTCCAGGCTCCATCAGTAATTGCACTGCCTTGAGAACTGAGGAAAGAGTACACATCAAAGAGGTCTATGAAGGGTAAATGCAGCCAGATAGAGCAAAATAAAATCTACTCTTTGCCTACAGCTGACAGTGAGAATGAGTTTTCCTTCCCGGGTTACTAAGCTTTATCTTCCTAAGCAAGATAAAGTGCTTGTGGACTAGAGAAGTAAAACACTGCTTCTCAAACGTGAGCCTCAGGCGTAAGTAAGCCCAGGGAGACTGACTCTTCTTCATAGGAGATAAACCAAGGCGGATTTGTCCAGCAGTGGGTGATTAAAAAAAAATTTTTTTTTTTAGTTTAACTGCTTTTTTTTTAATTGAAGTATGATTAGCATGCAATGTTACATTAGTTTCAGGGTTTTTTTTTTTTATTTTAAGACTTTTATTTATTTATTGGAGAGAAAGAGCACGAGACATGGGGCTCGATCTCACAACCCTGAGATCATGACCCGAGCGACATCAAGAGTTGGATGCCCAACTGACAGAGCCACCCAGGCGCCCCTTTGTCCGGGGTGTTTTTTGTGGCAGGTGTCAGGGGAAGCACTTGGGGCCCTGTTTGGGGGGCGGAATTAGACCCCATGCCTGTGGCTTGATCAGACAACGTGTGGAGACTGCGTACATCTTCTCGGCCTCTCCTCTTGAACCGAGAAACAAAAGTTAAATGCCTGGACCACCCACACTATTTTCCCCAAGGGCATAATTATTGTTACATCCTTCACCAGCCACATCTATCCAGAGGTGGGACTATTGCCACCTGCCCTTGTACTTCTTTCCAGGGAATTTGAAGAAGGTGCTGCTTCCTCAAGATCCGTTCCTTCCATCTGTTAGAAACTTGTAATGCATTGGTTTTGTTCCTGGCCTTTGCTAACAGTTTTCATAATTAAAATACAAGCAGGCACCATCCACAGCAAGAACATGGTCCTCCTGACCCACACCTGCCAGTTAGAAGGCCATGCACAGTGCAGCGCGGAGCAGGGAATGCAGTAGCCCTGCTGAGAAGGCCAGCTGAGTCTTCGGCACCTGTACTATATGACCCAGGTCATAACCTGGGGTTTTAATCACTACCACCCCTGCCTCCAGCTCTACCAACGCTACTGCCTTCTCTCTAGTCATTTAACAAACATTTGTCAAGCATTTGAAATGAGCCAGAGCCTATGCTAGGCCTGTGCAAATAAAGTTATAAATGAGCCACGGCATTTACTCTCTGCAAGTGTACCATCTACTGCTGCTCCGGGGGGGGGGGGGTGTTGGGTAAATACATTAAAGCAATGAAAGGAGTCTACCCTTTAGGTCCCTAAGTGTTGGAGTATTTTTTCCAGAGCTAGGATTATGGTGAGGTGAGTGAAGGAGGTCACAGGTAAGTACAGGGTCAGATCTGGTCTCTATTTAAAATGTTGACTTTTTTGCATCAATTACGATTCTTAAAAATATTGTTTATCTCGATTACTGAGTATTTTGGGTCCCCTGTAAATTTCACTCTGCACTTGCCTCACCCTTGTTCTGGCCTGGAACTCCAATCAAACCTTCCTCTCTGGGCACTGATGATCGTCATTGAACACTGATACACACAGCAGGTATCTAAGCTGGGTCACCCCCCTGTTCTTTGGTGTTTGGGGTATAGGTAGACTGGTCTTGCCACTAATTTGCTATTACCCCATGTACACAGCTTTTCTTCTTCCAGCCTCAATGTCTCACCCAGCAAAACGCTAAGCCCAGACAAGTATCTTTTTGACAATGGCAAGAATGTCTCCTTTTGACATTTATGGAGTCCTTACATTGTACAGGTGCTGTTAGAGGCCCTAGAGCCTCTGAAGTGAACACGTGTGGGCGAGGGCCGATAAATAAGTAACCAAGATCCTTTCAGTGTATGCCATGTGTGGTGTGAGGGAGTGTCTGTGTGTGATGTTACAGTAGGGGGTCGGGGAAGTTTTCTCAGGGGAGGTGGTATTTAAGCTGGAACATCAATGGGAAGGGGACACCATGGCCTATACCGCTCAGACTGGCAAACTTTTTTTTTTTTTTGACAGCTAATCTTTAATGAGCCCTTCATCTGCGCCTGTTATAACATCTATAACAACTGTACCTGTGCCCCCTCGTCTCTCTCAGCAACATTGTGAGATTAGGACTCTTGTTATATCTATTTTTTTAATTGATAAGGAGACAGAATCACAAAGTCAGTTAATTTGGGAAGATCACCAGCTACCAAGTGGTGGAAAAAGCATGGGCGGGTGGTGGGGACAGGGGGAGCGTCAAAGTTAGCCCTGCAAGGGTTCAGCAGTTACTTAGAGAGCATCTGCTGTATTCCAGGCGCTGTACGGGCGGGGGCATATGTCATCCTCCTTCTCCTCCTCCTCATCTACCGGTACTCAGTGACGGGACATTGTGACATTCCAGGCATGTCACAAACTTTTACACGAGTCCATTATGGAGGGTGATGGGTCTGTTCTCAGCTCTGGATTGTGCTGGCTGTTACAGTCCGTGTGAATTTGTCAAAACTGGCAGAATTGTACACTACAAGGGGTGAATTTTACTGTATGTGAATTATACCTTAATTTAAAAAACTTAATCTCCCATCCCTCCACCTCCAGCCGCTACCCAGGCCAAAGCAATGAGGGCTTTCAAGCGTTCCCTGCCCTAACTTCGGCTAGGGTGGGCGGGCCCAGGTGCGGGACCGGAGGGAGCCACAGCCGGCCGGCGGGGAAGCCGGGCGAGCGAGAAAGTAGGCGCAGCCGGTGCGGGGGAGGGATGGGAAGAGCCCGCGGACCGCGGGGCGAACCCGGGGAGGCGGGGGGATGCCGGGAGAGAGGGAGGGACCTGCGGGCGGGAGAGCGAGAGGCACAAGCAAGGGAGGCGGGGGAGGCGTGCGCTCCGGAGCGAGCCCGGGGCTGCGAGGCGGAGACAGCCAGGCCACGGGCCGCCGAGCGTACCCGCCCAGGCGACCCGCCCTCCCGGCCGCGGTGCGGACGGACCGACGGACGGCGCTGCGTGCAGGAGGCGCCCGGCCATGTTCAGCCGGAGCTCCCGGAAAAGACTCTCCAGCCGCTCGGTGAGTGTCCCCCACCTGAGCGAAGCCGATCTCTGGGTCCCCCGGGGCCTCGGCGAGCGCCCTGCCCAGCTTCCCTCCGCCGGGCGGCCGCGCACCTGTGGCCCCAGGTAAGCCGGCCCCGCGGGCGGGTGCGCGTCCGGGGCGCGCGGGAGCGCTGGAAGACGCCGAAGGGGTTAAGTCCGGAAACCCTGTCTGGGCGAGAGCGAGACCCCGAGCGGTGGCCCTGTGTGTCACAGTGTGGGGGCGCCCGGGAAAGCCCCCTCCCTCGCTTTTTCCCTCAAGGCAGATCGGAACCACAGTATCTAAGCTCCACCGTCCAGCCTCTTGGAGCTCTAGCCGCGGACTTGACTTTGGGCTGTCTTTATGGGTGTCCTGTGCTGCCCCCTTCCCGGGAGCACCGGCATGGCCCAAGGCGAATGCGCGATGGTCGCTTCTCGGGGACCCTGGGGAACAGAAAGGTCTTGCTTTTGTTTCTTAGAAACCCGTGACCAGGGTGCCTGGGGGAGACAAAGCCCCAGCCATGGCCATTTCTTGGTGGCTTGGTGCCCACGCCAGAGGTAGCCCGCCTGGGTCCACACACCCTTCCCCACGCGGGAGACCACCCCTGGGGCGCCGGCAGTGCCCCGCCCCACGTCCCCTACCACCGAGAGGAACATTGGAGGCAAATTTGATAAGGTGGGGTGGGAGGGGCAGGTCCTCCTCCCTGGGACGCCAGTGGGGCTTTGGAGGGAGCCCCCGTGGTGGAAACATGGTTGTGTTGTCTTTTTGTTTTGAAGTTGACTGGACTGGGGCGGATAGAGAGAGGCCAGCCATGTAACGCCTGCGGTGACCAGTGCCCGGGGTTCGCCTTGCATAAATGGAGGTAGGATGCATTAAAACGGATTCCTAAAGGCATAACAATTCGGGGGTGGGGAGTGGGGAAACATATATCTGTCTCTGTCTATATATACACACACAAATGCCTATATTTATCTCCTTTTGTAAATCTCACTTGTAAGTCACATGGAAAGAATGCAAAGGCTGTTCCTTTAAGAGTGGGGCTACATCTGCTACAAATATTGAAAGGTGGAAGTGGTGGCCAGACACTGGGGGATGCAGGAGAGCTGGGCTCCGGCTGCGTTTCTCTGATGGGAGAGTTTTGAGTGCCTCCTACCAGAGTGTATCTAAGTTGCTCAGCCCCAAACAATTCAACTTGGGCATGGCAGTGTCTCCAAGGGCCACAGTGCCACGTGTGGAGGAAACCCTGGGCTAGCTGGTGTTTTCCAGTTGTGTTTTTAATTCAGCCCCTGTAGCCTGGGTCCCACCCACAAATCCACTACCGCCGGCCTGCGCTGTGTCAACCCTCTTCAGTGGCCAGATGTTTCTTATTAACGTGCCGTGAATGTTGACTTCCAGGCAGCCCCAGCCTGGATTGGAATGATTACATTTGGGAGATGCGGAATCGGGGTGCCCTCCCATTGCATCTGGGTGCTGGGACTCTGGTTGGAAAAAGTTGGGGTGCAGGCTTGCAGGCTCTTACAGTTTGACGATGTAAAGAGAAGAGCTGGATCCTTCTTGGCGACTTCACAAAAAGGAAAAACCAGTGACAGGAGAATATTCTCCGACATCCAAATATGTTCTCTCTTTGATGAGTGCATCTTTCCCTTTTCCCCACCACTCATATGGCCCTTTGAAGAGGGCGGTTTCTGGACACAAGGGGGAGGAAAGCCTGCTTTGATTTTATTTTACCCCTCGGTGCGTGCTTCTCTACTTTCTCCTAAATGGTAATGTGTGCTGAGCACCCAGTTATAAGGAAACTCCCATCCGGCTCCTTTAGAAATTAAATGCTTTTGTTCCTGCCTCAGATGGGTCTGGCAGCCTCTTTGCCTTTGTTTCAAGGCACTGAGCGAAGCCCTTATGGCTCCCGAGCATTTAATAACTTCTGTGTCAGAGGCGAGGCCAGGCGACCTTATAAATATGTAATGGGCAGGAAGAGGCAACCATCACTGCCAGTTTTGTAGCCCGAATAGGTGTGGTCTGAGCTGGCCCCTTGCGCGTCCCAAATGGGAAAGTAGGTGATCCGTGGAATAGGTAAGTGCAGGAGCCTTACTTGGTAAACCCAATCCAATATGGCAGGACACTAGCTGCTTCCTCTCTGCTCTCTTTCGTGCTCTCACTGGGGGTAGAAAAAGCAGTGTCATGGACAGGAGAGTGCTTCCCAGTTCCTCCCCTACTCTGGAGCCTTGGGGTCAACTTCTGACCAGAGGCCTGTGGGGTAGTTGTTCAGTGTGGAGGTTGTGGCCTGACGCTCCTCCTTTCTTCCGTGTGACCTCTGACCTCCAGTAAGTCCCTTGGTCTCCCTAGTTGTTGGTTTCCCTACCCATCAGGTGAGACTAATAATAGTGCTCAGCTCACAGCATTATTGCAGGGGTTAAATGAGATGTGGAAAACACATTGTTTGCCCGGTATCAGGCCCATGGTAACTATTGGCTACATTTGTTAATTATTTTTAGCTTCCTCTCAACTGCCTAAGAGGAGGCATAAGTAGCCCGTTTGAGGCTGCTGGGTGTCCAGCTTACTCTAGACTTTCATGACCACAGTTTCTTGGAGAATCTTCAGCCGTTTTAATCCAGCTAAATTTGTGACAGGGGAAACAAGTGTTGTATTTTCAGCCCATTATGGAGCCTTTCTTTTGGAAAGAGACCCTTTCATGAGGCTGAGATGGGTTTTCATGCAGAAGCAGTTTCCCCACTGGCAGCAGAAAGGCTTCACTTTGGCTCCATGAATGGGGTTTTTATGGCATTTCCACCCATTGCTGGAAAGGAAGCAGCTCCTTGCTTTTGCTCCCTCCTTTTCCCCCATGGGCATATTTTCTGGTGACCTTTTGGAGAAGAGGGACAACCATTCCTGGGTTACAGCACAATGTTCTTTTTTGGCAGCTGGGAACCCACAGTGTGCCCACTTTCCACTCCTCTGACTGGGGAGGCTGTGAGCCCCTGGGAGAGACCGTGGTGCTCTGAGAGGAGCACAAGGCTGGCCTGACTTAGGCTGAAAGGCTCCTTTTGGTCTGACCCAAAGAGAGAGAATTTCCCTTACCCCCAGAGTACCAAGGCACCCTAAATGTGACTGCTTGGCCTCTCCTCTGGCATCTCTGCTTCCACACTGGTCCCCTCCGGTCCACTGCCCACCCGCAGCCATCTCCCAAAAGGAGAACAGAATGGTGGCCCTGCGTCCAGCTCGAAGGTACTAACATTCTAGGGGAGGAAGTGTGTGTTGTAAACAAACTTTGCTTCCTCGTCTGGTGTGGTGGAGGGAGCTAAGGCTTTGAAGTCCTGAGGGAGCTGGCCCGCTGTCTTGCTCTGGCTTTGACAAGCTGTGTGACCTTCAGCAAATGGCCTAGACTCCCTGGGTTTCATTTCCCTCTGTCAAAGTGGGATCTCTCTACTGAACCAATATTTGAGCGCCTGGCTCTCCTGGTGCTGGGGATACAGCAGAGAACACACCAGACAGGATTCCTGCGCTCAGTCGACAAATAATTACATTTCAGATAAGGCGGTCAGGAAAGGACTCTCTGAGGAGGTGACATTTGAGCCGAGACCTAGAAGGAGCAAGGGAGGAGGAGGCTCGTTCAAACCTGGGGTGGGACCAGCTGTATCAACGTCTCCCAGGAGCTTGCTAGCAATGCAAACTCACAGGCCCTGCCCTAGACTCGCTCAGTCTGCCTGAGCTTTAACAAGCTCCCCAGCTGATGCGTGTGCCCTTAGAGAGAGAGACCTGCGGATGCCGAATTGTTCTCTGTCCTTGGGGGCTTCCTCTGGGGGAGGAAAGATGCCGAAGGTCCCGTGGAAGTCTCTTAGAGTTCATGGGGATTTCCCTGGTTACAATGCTCTTTCCCCATTTCTGTTATCACCCACACCTGTAGGTGGCAAATGCGAGGGATTTGTAGGATTTCTAAAGAAACAAAACAAAACAAAAATGCTAGGAGGGTCCCTTCCCGTGTCTTGGAGAACAGAGAGCTCACGATTGTCAAGCACAGTGCTGTCCACCTGATCTAGGGCGTGTGCCGAGCAAAGGTAAGCACTGTTCCCTGCAGGTGACCCGGCCACAAAGAAGCGGCCCCTCAAGGCAGCCCAGGGCCAACCCCGCAGTGGCCGGGCCTCAGGCGGAATTTTCATTCAGGGGAACGTTAAGGCATCTTCGTGGACTGTGGCCCAAACAAAATCATTAATAACTAAGCTCTTCCTGCACTGGGAGACAGCTTGCTCCGTGGGGGTTGATTGGGCTTGCTTGTTTGCCACCAGTTTGAGCAGAGAGAGAAAAACAGCCATTTATACAGGGAGGATTCGCCCTGTGAATGCCTAGGCTCTGAAGAATAAAACAGTAATAATAACTAAAACACCAGCCGTGACACGGATGGACGCTTACCCTGTCCCGAGCTGTGCCTCCACGTATTACATACATTTCTAATTCGTCCTCACCAAACTCTCCGAGGGAGATGTGGGGATTTCCCTGATGAGGAAACTGAGGCTCTGACTTGTTAAATAATCTGTCCCAGGTCTCCTGGCTAGGGAGAATGCGCCGGAATTTAGCTCTGAAACTCCGGTTCATTTTCTGGTGACTTATTACCTCTTGTTACCCCTCTGTTGTAAGGCAGAGGGCCCTCCGGTCACATCCAGCCTGCAGGTGGATTTTCTTTGGTCTGCACAGTGTGTTAAGGAAGAGAGCTTTTTATAACGTTAAAATCTGGGTTTCCAGCTTCTCTTGGAAACTGCCATGGTGAGGTCGCAAGCAGCCTACTTTGCTGCCTGGAAGCATTTGCACTGTCTCTCCGCAGGTGGGTGTGACCTTGGCTTGCCGTTGTCCCTGATACTCCAGTTGCATTGAGGACCTCTTCAAGTATTCAGGCGTCCTGTCCCATACTGGCAGTGATTGGAGTTTGTAAGCCCTGAATAAGCGTGCCCCTGTCTCAAACAATGAGCGTAAAAAATAGTACGCTTCTGTAACAGTAGCTCCCCTTTTGAAAGCATTGACCACGCCAGGCAAGCGTTTTACATCCTTCTTGTCTTTCCCTTAACAGCAGACCTTGGAGATGGCGTGATTATTTATACCTGTTTTAATAGATAAGGAAACGGAGTCTCGGGGTCAGTTTGCTGAGATTTCTATAGCCAGCTAGTCGATGGTATTCCAGCCTTGTCTGACTGTAGAATTCTGTGTCTGGACCAGGACTTTTCCAGCTTGGCTTGCGTGTGAATTCCCAGGGCATCTTATTCAAATGCAGATTCCGACAGACCGGGATTGAGGCTGGGGCCTAAGAGTCTGTATTTCTAAGGAGCTCCCAGGTGATGCTGATGCTGCTGGTCCAGGGAACACACTTTGAATAGCAACAGTCTGGACCAGGGGTCGGCAAATTGAGTTCTGCTGGCCAGATCTGTCCCTTTACCTGTTTTTGTTTTGTATGACTTATAAGACCTACATGGTTTTAACATTTGTTTGATGGTTGGAAAGAAATGGGGCACCTGGGTGGCTCAGTCGGTTGAGCATCTGACTCTTGGTTGCATGACTCTCCAGGTCATGAGAATGAGCCCCGCATCAGGCTCTGAGCTCAGTGCAGTCTGCTTGTCCCTCTTCCTCTGCTCCTCCCCCTGCTCTCTCTTTCTCTCTCTCTCAAATAAAATCTTTAAAAAAATTTTTTTAAATGGTTGGAAAAAAATTATAGATATTTCATGACCTAGGCAAATTATATGAAATTCAAATTTCAGTGCCCATAAGTAGTTATCTGAACAAGGTCAAGTGCATTTGTTACATACTGTCTGTGGCTGTTTTCTTGCTACAGCGGTAGTGTTCAGTATTTGCAGCAGAGATCATTTGGCCTACAAAGCCAGAAACATTTACTGTCTCGCTGTTTACGGAAAATGTTTGCCGATCACTGGTCTGTACCACTGTCTAGGGGAATATGCAAGTAGCGTCACTTGGTTTTAGAAGAAAGGAGTCTGAGAACCTTTTGGAATTAGAACCAGAGGAAACCTCCCCTCCGACCTGGATGAGATTGGTGCAGAAATCAAAGACAAGAACCAGGGAACAGACCAAAGCCATTTCTAAAGGGCATGTGGAGATGAGACTTGCAAGACCAGATCAATGCACCGCCAGTGGATTCTAAGCTCCTTGTAATCCCTTTAACGTTTCAGCTTTGCTGATAAATGTAGATTCGACTTGAGTATTAAAAGGCGGGCTTTGAGAACAAGCCTCCTGGAGTTGCACTTTCAAGAGCTGCTGACGTGGACAGCTCAGACCCGTGGTAGTTTTGTGAGGTGGTTTTAATTATGCAGAGCGGTTTGTCTCCCGACAACCGGCAGGCCTTTCCAGGCAGGATGCTTTGGCCCCACGCAGCCGTCCCCAGAGGCAGCGCTCACTGGGTCAGCCAAGACTGCCTTGAAAAGCATCTTAGTTGCCCTGGCAATTGTGTTGATGGATGACCCGGGTGGTGATCTGGGGAGATGCTGGCCTGGTTTCCTTTAGTGGATTGTAATTTGGCTAAGAAATGGGTTCCCACCAATTATTTTGCTTGGGGAGGAAAAACACTCTGTCTTGGTCAGTTGATGTGCCAAGAAAGGGCGGGGGTGGGGGTGGTGGCGTGAAAGGAGATGGTGTGTGTGTGTGCGCACGCATGTTTGCACGCGTGTATGCACACAGACACCCAAGACGTATGCCTGGAATCCTCAAAGTAGGGAAGGATTCTTAGCTCAGAAGCTTGCTGTTTGGCTTACTTTACATCCTTGGCATTTGATAATATGCTGGATGGAAGCTTCAGCATCTTTGTAGGATTTTTCTCTTGAAGAAACCTATTCATCCCAATATGTCTGTATTATTGTCTCTGATTTTGAAATAAGGTGTGGCTATTATAAAGTATTTTAAAACCACACACCCTCACACACACATACACATATAAGACTTACATAGCACACAGAAGAAAACCCTTAGTTAAACCTTTGAGAGCAGGGGTCAGCAAATGACAGCCAGTGGGACAAAAGCAGGCTGCTACCTGGTTTTGTACAGCCTACGAGCCAAGAATAGTTTTCCTATTTTTAAGTGGTTGGGGAAAAAAATCAAAAGAATAACATTTTGTGGCACATAAAAATTGGATAAAATTTACATTTCAAGTCCATAAATAGAGTTTTAATGGGACACAGCCATGCCCCTTCCTTTAGTATCCTCTCTGGTGGCTTTTGCAGTAGCCGAATCTGGTCGCTGAGACAGCCTCGCGGTCCAGGAAACTGAAGGCGTTGACCACATGGCCCTATGCAGAAAGTCTTTGGACCCCACAGCTAGACATCTCGAAATCTATTGCTTATGGCTTAGTTTTTATGTCCTCAGATTCATTCACATTATTATTTGTTAATAAGATTTTAGAGGAAATATACATTTTATATGGTGTTTTATAGCATTCTTTAAGAATTAAGAAATTTTTTTTTGGACATCTTTGCATGCCATTATATAAAGAGCAAAGAGATCGAACCTAATACATTTATTAGCTTTTAGAATCGAGTGTATGGGTTATCGGCACATTGAAAATTTTCTGCGCATGGCCACTTTGGTGGTTTTCCATCGTTCCTGATTATATACTATATGATGGTAGCCTTTCTTATGCTGCAACAGGGCTACATGGAGCTCTTGTCAAATTGTCCTCCAAATGGATGCTGCCAAATTCCACCCCTGCTATTGAACAAGTGTGCGTATATTTATGTGTTCTTCAGGCTGAAACTTTGAAACATCTCAGCTTGTATAACAACCTTGTAATTAATCCTTGTTTAATCACCCTGAGTGACAATTTGTACCCAATGAATAGTGAGAAAACACAGAGCATTGATGTCAGTCATCTTTTATTTATTTTTTTCCAAAATTCATTTTATTTGTCTTTAATCCGGAAAGTGGTACTCACATTCTGTTGAAAGGTTGTCATTCATCCTTATGCTTCTGTTGTTTAAGGCTGGTAGGATGAGGGGGGATCTCATAAATGTGTTATTTTGTGGTCTGTTGGTTCAAGAAGCTGTAAGCTTACCCTTTAACGCTGCCATTAATGAGAACCCCAGAGGGAATTCCCTGGAGACAGAGGGAGCATTCCCTAACGGGAGTGATTCCCAGAGCGCTGAGCATTTCGAGATCAAAAGGATTCTACCTACCTTGTGTATGGGAGAGCCATGGGGGAGTGATCTCTGGGGAGAAATGTATACTTTGAGTCAGTGTCATAAAAACTTCTATGATGCATGTAAGGGCTCATGTGGGAACATTATGGCTGAGTGGTTAAAGGGACAGGCTTTGAAGACATTTTGCTGGGATTATAATCTTGGTTCTGCCTTTTACTAGCTAAGAGTCCTTGAAAACGTGACTTACCCTTTCTGAGCCTTCCTTGGTTTTCTCATCTGAAAAATGGGAATAAATTACTATTATGAGGTTCTTTTATGAGGTCGTCAAGAGGATTACATGGGATAAAGCACATAATATGCCTCATCGCGCGTGGTGTGTAACGTAAGCTCCGTATGCGTGTGGTCGAAAGAAAGATGAAGAGCAACAGGGTTCGATAAGGAGTGCGAAGGCGGGGCGCGCCTGGTGGCTCCGTTGGTTTCAACGTCCGACTCCTGGTTTCGGCTCATGGCATGATCTCACAGGTTGTGAAATCGAGCTCCTCATTGGGGAGTTTGCTTTAAGATTCTCTTCCTCTGCCCCTTCCCCCGCTCATAGTCTCCCCCCCCCCATAAATAAATAAATCCTTTAAAAAAAGGAGTAGGGAGGCGTGGGTTCATGGCCCTAGAAATTGGAGATTCAATGATAGAGAGCAAGTCACCCCCACCATGAGCTGCAACGCTTCATTTGTTAAATGGGCGTGATGATCCTTGTTCTGTGAACTTGTGTCAGAAGAGCTGGAGCCCCCAAGCTCCCCCCGATCCCCAGCCCTGTGGGAGTTCAGGTTCTAAAGCAATGAGTATTCCAGATGGAATAGCAGATTCACAACACACACTTACCTGCAGTCATACGCACTTCAGGTGAAATGGGGTTTAGGAGGATTGGACCCTATCCCCTCACGGTCTGGTCGCTGAAATGAAGTGTGCATAGGATGTTTGTTAAAACCATTTGCAAACCATAACAAGAAGACAACATGTAAATTTTGCGCCTGGGGTCAGTGTATAAAAAGGGGCCTTTTTTTTGTGCCTTGTGCCCACCAACTGGACCATGAAAATTCATGTCCAAGATGAAAGCCACTCGTCGTCAAGGCGCTACTTAATCCACGTTACTCAAGCCTGCTTAATAAGTGTCCGGTTTTGTGGCTGCTGGGGTACCGCACCTTTTCTAAGGCATGAAAAACAAGGATATTTATACAGTATTTGAATCCCAGGATCATACCCTGAAAACTCCTGAGAGAAAATCTGGCCTGTACTTATATTTTGTTGACACATGGTATCAGGTTTAAAATTTTAAGTAGTTGCCAACATTTGATGTTTCATGTTAAGAAGTCAGATTTGAGGTTTTCTCTGGAGTAAAGAATTTCCAGCAACTCTGGGCTTATATTCCTCCCTGACTTTCTGATAGGAACACACGTGTTCAACTTTTCCACAGTCCCCACCATTCCCCATTGTGTTACACTTGGCCTGCCTCACTCATTTGCATTTCGGGCTGGCTGCTGTAGACATCTAATTTTGCGCTACTAATCTGAAGAAGCAAGTGAGTGATTATGCATGACTGGAAGGAGATAAGAATGGCAGAATGGAATAAAGTCGCCACTTGACAGGGACAAGTACGCTGAGCAGGACATCTAAGTAGCTAAATCCTCCCTATCTGAGAGATGCTCTTTGGAAAGAGCTCACATTGTTGACAGTCTGCTGGGTGGTTGGCTCTTTTCATGCAGTGGCCCACAATCCCTCAGAACAATTTTCTGAGGCATGGATTTTATCTTCTACCTTGTGAACAGGAGGAAACTGAGACCCAGGGAGGTTAGGTAACTTGCCTTAGGCCATGGGTAAGAAGTGGTGGGGCCAAGATTTGAAACCAGATCTTTGGGGCTCAGGATCATAAATGCTCTAACCAAGACAACATGTTTAGCTCTGGCGTTTTGACTCTGCTGGTCTAAATAGAAAACTCTACCTTGGGGAAAACAGTCACATTCTCAGTGGTCTGGGGATGAGATTGGACTGTTGTCTACACTGAACAACATATCTGAAGAACCCTGGGCTAGTGCGTTTATCTGTGGATGGGAGTTTTAAGGTGAAACTCCTATAAAATCAGAGGGTGTGCTGTTGAGTGGATTAGGGTGTCTGAAAGGTGAGAAACTGGCTACTTGCCGTTTCCCCAGCAGATCTGTGTACGTTAAAGGGGGGTTCCATTCAGCTTGCTGACAGTTTTGGTGTTAAATTGGGCTATGGGGGAGCTTGTGAAAGGTGGGAGTCTGCAGAATGCCATTTGCATGGTTCCTAGAGGAAACCACCCCCCCAACCCCCGCAGAAGGGGTCAAGGGAGGGAGTTGATAGACCATCCCCTCTGCAGCCAGCTTGAAGTCCATAAGCTAAAAATAAACAGGATCTCCAGTCTTTGGACCTGTGCTTTTGAGCTTATGTTCCCCAATGCTTTACAGCTTCTGACACCGCATTGCAAAACAGACACAAGCACATTTGACGGCTTGAGGGCGTTTAATGGGAGCGTTATTTGATTTTATGTTTGGTAAACTACTTGGTGATGCAGAAACTGCTTTCACAATTCTTAAAAACTGGCTCATTAAGTGTACGTGTAACATCCAGAGCGGGTCCTCCACGTTGAGTGCTGAGGAATTAGGCCTCCAGGGGGCTTATTAGAAGAATGCAGGTGTTTTCTTTCTTCAACGAAACTATGAAATTACTCTGATAATGTAATTTCTCAAAGTCTTTTGTTCCACAATCAGGCACCCAGGAGCACTCGCCTGTCATTTGCATCCTTGATGACTTGGAAGCTTCTCTGGTGACTTACTGAGTTGTTGGAAAGTCATAATGACAGTCTTCTCTCAGAATCACGAAGCCCCAGCTCTGGAAGCAATTGATTACAGGAACATCTCCATCATCTTGGGTCCAGGAATATTTGAAGCCATAGGGAAGGACACGTACATAAGTTTTCCTGGGTTCTGGGAGGTGGAACGGTTTCATAGATGTATCCTGCTGCTAGGGATTTTTGGAAAATTCTGGTTTTTATTTTTAAAGTCCTGGTGATAACAGCTTTTTAAAGCAGGTTTATTTCTTATTTTAAATTAATTTCGATCAAATTGTTGGGCGATAAATGTGCTGTGTAGTCAATTTGGAAAATTCAACAAAGTCAAATGATTTCTTTAGGGAAAAAAAACACTAGTGCAACTCCATGACCTTAAAAAGAGTCCTCTCTGCATTAGTGTGTGATTCCTTCTAGGGTTTTTTTTTTAATAGGGAGTTTTACATAATTGTGTTATTATGTAAATGAACACAAACTGGGTGCCTCGAGAGAACAGAAATTTATTCTTTGGCAGTTCTGAAGGCTAGAGGATCAAGGTGTCAGGAGTGTTGGTTCTTTCTGGAGGGTCGGAGGGGAAATCTGCTCTGTGCCTCCGTCTTAGCTTCCGGTGGCTCTTGGCAGCCCTTGGCATTTGGGGCTTGAGTTGTCACTCCCACTCTGCTTCTCTCATCACAGACGGTTCCTTTTGTCTCTCTATCCGTTTCTCTTCTCAGAAGGCCTTGCCATTGGATTCGGGTCCACCCTCATCCAGGATGATCTCATCTCAAGGTCCTTAACTTCGTTACATCTGCAAAGACCCCTTTCCAAAATAAACTCAAACTTAGAGATTCCAGGTGGATATATTTGGGGAACCACTGTTCAACCCATTATAATAATCATGGTGAGGAAGCTTATACTGTCCCATATTCTTCAGCAATGCGCCCAGCTGGGGCTTTTTAAACACATTATCCATAAAAGTACAGTGGCTCTGGAGGGCTGGGCATTGACTGTGGGGCACCTTTGTGGGGAACACGCCTTTTGTCTTTTCGAGGTGCAGTTAAATGCTTGCAACAGGCAGAGATTGTGCAAACTGCTCTTCGTGGATGGAATTTGCTGTCTGTATTGATGAATTCAGCAGTCCGAATCCGCTGACCCCCCAGGGTCACCCTAGGAAGTTCATCCATCTTCTTGTAGCTTTTGTTGGGCTTTGCCAGGGAGATGTATATGAAATGAACTGATAGTGTGTAGACAGTTATTTGTGGGAAGAACTATTGGCCCTGGGGCTTTTAATTAATGTCTAGGTTATATAATTGATTGACTTTCAAAGGGGAGAAAAATGGGCACCCTTAGGAAAGGAAATTCTTCCTAATCCTGGAAATTGGACCCATCTCTACAAAGTCCTGCCAGAACTAACTCACTCCACTCCCCAGCTCCTATCACTTCTCTATAAATACAATCAGAAAAAGTCTAACATTAATTATACTTCCCCATTCCCTGATTTCTGTTCTGTTAAAATCAGCATGACTGGATGTTGGCCTTTCGTAATAAATTAACTGAAATAAAATGAAAGCAAATGAAGATTTTCCTCATTATCACTATCATATTAGCTATCACAAATTGACCATTTACAAGGGCAAGGGCTATTCTAAGCACATTTCTTATATTCTTAGATTTGATTCTTGAAACCCTTTATGAGATAGACACCATGATCCACATTGGTTTCAAGAGGAGACCTGGATGCGGCAAGTTTAAGTTACCACCCCCCCAAAGGTCACACAATTAGTTAGTATTGAAAGCAAGGTTAGGTCTTAGGACTCTGACTGTGGTGTGGGCTTTTGAGCACCATATTATTTGCCTGGCTCCAGAAGGATCTTAACAGTGGTGGGGCTGCCCCCTTCCTGCTCAGAGTTTCCCATTCATTAGCTCTCAGTTGTACTTACTTTACATCTAATAATTTGGGTGCTGCTCCTGGTGCTGGTGGTGGTCCAGAGAACATAGTTTGAGAACCATTATAGCCCCGACCTCCAGGACCTAAGGTCATATCAGAGAGACCGGAGAAACATGATTTAAATGACTGTCCACATTAGCAGTCAATGAGCTTTCTTATCATGAAGTTTAGCTTACGGTTAAGTGATTGGTGTTGATGTTGAGGGCCGGGAGTTTAGACTCGAGAGAGAGTGGCCACCCCCCACTTGAGCATTAGTATATTCTTGGCTGCCTCCTTCCTATCCCTGAGGGGCCAGGGAATTTGCTACAGTAGCTTTCAAGCTCTTTCATCGGCTGGAAAGTAGAACCAGCCAGGGTCTGGTGTCTGTGAAGATGACTCACGATTTCGGAGATAGCCCCACCGGATAGTAAAATGCATTATAAGGCTGCAGAAATCGTGCCGTGCTGAAGCAGGACTCAGTCCTGGAGGCAGACCAGGATGCCTCCGAAACTAGATCCGCGGCTCCGTGCGCGGTGTACAAGAGAGGTGACCTGTAAAAGCAGTGGGCTGAGATTCAATAAATGGTGCTAGGACAAGCAGCTTTCTGTCTGCAATAAGGAGAGAGAGATCTGAAACTTTTAAAAAGAAATTAAATTTTCTTTTGGATGAATGCTTTTACAAATTTGGAAAGTAAAAGGCATATCTAAATTCAAATAATTTCTCTTTTTCTGTCCCCCACTCCATATATCCTCTTGCCATACTGGCCACCTTACTGGTCCCTAAACTCAGTAGGCATATTTCCACCACAGGGCATTGGCCCATGCTGGCACTTCACCCACATGTCCGCACAATTTGTTGCTTTGCTTCCCTCCAGGCCTCCTCTCCGGTGTTCCCTTAGAGCAGCATTTCCTGACCATCCTAAATACTGCTCCAGCCCTTCCCTTTTCCCTGCTTCTCTTAGTTTTTTTCCAGAGCACTTTTCACAACCTGAAGTTATATTACATTTTTCATGGATTATCTGGATTTTGATCTGCACTAGATTTAATTACTATAGTCTACACAAGAATTTCAACTTCATAAGAATCTTTTGTTCCATGTCTTTTTTTGTTTAATTCCCCAACTCTCAGAAGAATACCTGGTGCGTGGCAAAAATCCCGATAGAATTTGTTGAATGAATGAATAAATGAATGGATGACCTGGAGCCCAGAAGTCATAAAGGAAGATTATCTTCACGTGAATAGCTTCAAAATTTTCAAAAGACAAATTGAGAAAATTATTGGTAATGCATGATATAAAGAGACCCAATTTTTCAAAATGTGGAAACAGCTCTAATGAGAAAAATATGAAATGACTCAATAGAAAACTGAACAAAGGATCTCATCAGGCAGGTGTATGAAAAAGCATTATTTGTTTTCTTAATGACATTAGCATTTCTCATGTTTCTGTTTACTTGAGTCCAGGATAAATAGTTACTAGAAAACAGATTTATGTAGGACGGTGAAGTTCGTGTTCCATGAACTGGAGCATTTGGAATTATTAAAATAGTATGCATACTCATGTTTTGAGCTGAGATTTGTTCACTTCTGTCGAGAAGATTAAAAGAGCTCTTAAGATTCCTTAGGATGTGGCATTGTCCGTGGGCGTAAGCAAGATCCATAGCTGTGATCGTGTGATCCAGGAGACAACAGGAAAACAGCTATAAAACTACACCAAAAAATCACGTCTACATCTAGGGATGTGGGCATCTGGCCACTCATGACTGCATTTCTGTGTTCTTGTCACAGTGACTTGGAAGGGCTGCTGGCTCTTAGTGGGCTGGAGACAGGGTCGTTAACATTCCTTAGCCCGAGAGACTGTGCCATCACGGTGAAGGTAGTCCTGTCCCAAAGCCAAGGGCATTCTCACCCACTGAGAAGTAATGCAAAGTGTTGCAAGCAGCAGAAGTCTTTAGGAAGTGCAGGGCACACCTCCGATACTTGGAAACTTACCTCTGGACCCCAGTTTCCCTCATCTTGAGATTGAGGCAGACAGATGGATCAGGAAGGGCTCCGTCGTCATTAACACATGATGATAGCGTTACTGGGGCTTTCTGGCTGAAATAGCTAACTGAGGAGACTTGGGCAAGAAGAAATTGGAGAGGAGTTCTTCATTCGATCCCCTTGCTGGATAAGCCAAAGGTCTCCATTCCCTCAACGAAACATCCAGTTAATAGGTCCCTTTTCAGGATGCTGTCGGTCTGTGATCCCTGTAGGTGTGTTGTAGACTTGTGCATTACCAGGAATGAATTTGTCCCTAAATCTGTTCATGCCTGTTGTCCTTGGGACTGTAGGTACGCGTGTGAACTTCATAAATCTATGAACTAAAGATGTAAACAGAAATAAGAGTTATTTCTATGAAAATGAAGCTGAATGCTTGGAAATGACCCAGTGATGAATACAAAAAACAGCCAGTTGAATTAGGTTTTGGGCAAAATGATTCTAAAAGACTTGGAATGAGGCAGCGATGGTAAAAGGACATAGATTTGTTGGGACCTCTTTAAGTTATGACACGGTTCTAAAAACAATCAAATTGGAAAATGGAGAAGATGGATAGTAGGTTTCTTTTGTGCGTGACATAGAAGGTATTCTGTTTGGTAAACCCGTGTGCAAACTCTCCTCTCTCCCTAGAAATGAATGTATGGCTATATATTTCAAGAAAAAAAGATATGTATGTATCATTATTTTATGATTCCTTACTGTGATAGACACTGCTAGTTGTCCCTACATCCATCATCTACTTCTTCATTCCAATATTTTACAGGTTAAATATTGTCTGGCCTGAGAATTAAGACAGTATGTCCCAGCCCTTTTTACTCCTCGGGGTTGCCATTTGATTAGGTTCCACTCAAAGATATATAAGTTAAAATAGTAAGTACAACCTCTGTTTCCAAAGAAAGCACGTACCCCTGCTTCCTGACCACCGGAATGTGGATGTGACAGTTGGAGCTTAAGCAGCTAAATTGGATTGTGAGGTGGAAGCCCTGTGTAGAGGAACGCAGAACAAGACAGTCATTGCCTGGGTTCCTGGTGACCATAGAGACACCATGGTAGCCTTGGATTGTGTAACTCCAGACTGTATTTACATAAGGGAGAAAATAGTTTCTATCTTGTTTAAGCCATTATTATTTTGGATTTTCGGGCAACCACAGCCGAATTTCATCCCAGCTGAACTACAGATGTTGGTTATGTTGGATAAAAGGCTCTGTTGTATTAGCTACTGCCCCAGGGTCAAGACTTAGTTTTGACTACTTTGCCAGATTTAGAACTGGCATTTCTAACAATAAGATATGCACTATGTTCTCAATGATTGAGGATCCAAAATCTTCTTCTTCTTCTTCTTCTTCTTCTTTTTTTTTTAATTTCAGGAGTGTTTGCTAAGGGCAGGTATGCTATTTCAGAATATATTGTTCTGAGGTAGGGATGACTTCATCTGAAACCTAGAGTTTTTGTAAGTTACTAGAGTAAATTCAATTATACGTAGTTATAAGTACTAAAGCGAGAGCCCCTTTTCCCCTGTCTCTGTGTTCCAACATCTCTGTGAATCTGCAGCATTATCTCTCGAGGAATACCCCGGAACATTGCAGGAATGTCATCGTGGAGCGCTGATTTCACCCTCTGAAAAAGTGCATATGCAGTTGTGGAATGCATTTAGAACTGCTTATTTTAGGATTAAAAGGTATAGAATGAAGGATACGATTAATCCCTTTGATAGCCCCTATCATTTTACCAGCAGACCAGGCAGAAAGCTTGGGTTCACATGACATCCGTGGGGAAGTATGCCACAGCACTCCTGTGTGTGAGCGTGGGCAAGGGCTGAAACCTTATCGCCTGTGTGTGAACAGAAAACGGCATGTGCCTTTTTAACCTCTTAATTAGATAATCACCATTCCAAAACTTTGCTTGCTGGAAAGTCTGCCTTGTGGGTTTTAATGCAGGATAGGTTTGTGTGAAATACTGGAAGCGGAGTTGCTTTTTTGATGCTTTTTCTTCACCAGCTTTCCTAAATTATCTGAGAAGAGTGTTAAATTGGTAATAAAAAAAAAAGTGTCTGAGAAAAAATTGGATGACATTTTGGGGTCAAGTTTGATTTATAAAATATACCGGGAAGTTGATTTATAAAAAGCATGTAGGGAATTTATTCATTCAGGAAAATTTAGGTGCCTACTATGGCCTCACATGCCCTGAAATACAGTAAAAATTAGATCATAAAATTATGTATTTTGAATTCGTTGGATGTCCTTCCTTGATGCATATCATGTACATAGGTATGCATATGCCCTTATGACTATACATGTGTGTATGTGTACATAAATTTGTTTTTTAACACAGCTGGTGGCATACCATAGCTGCTTCCTCATTGTCACTCAACAGTAGATCTGAGAGCTTTTGTATCGATTACATAAATATTCTTTAAAAAAAAAGCCTGTAAAATCCCATTATATAGCTGTACCATAATTTATTTTTACCAGATCTCCACTGATGATCATTTAAGATATTTAAATTTTCTTTTTTTTTTTTTTAAAGATTTTATTTATTTGTCAGAGAGAGAGAAGCAGGCAGGCAGAGGGAGAAGCTGGCTGCCCGCTGAGCAAGGAGCAGGATGCAGGGCTCGATCCCAGCACACTGGGACCATGACCTGAGCCGAAGGCAGGCACTTAACCAACTGAGCCACCCAGGCATCCCAGATATTTAAGATTTCTGGTCGTTGCAGATGTTTCTTGAACAGATATTCTTATCTGTAGATCATCATTGCCTTTATGCATGAAAATATCTATAGGATACATTTCTGGAAGTGGAATCACTGAATCAAAGGGAATACACATTTCAATTACATACATATTGTTAGATGGAAATAAGTTGGTTTTTGAAGATGTATCTATCAGTGTGTGGGGGGTGGAAGACTAATTTTCAATGGCTAAGCATTTAAGTTCAACAGACTCCTTGGAATGCCAATTAAAACCTCCTTTTTTATTGTGGTAAAATAAACATAACCGGAATGCCATTTGTATTCATTACTTCGACTTGCCAACCTCAAGTTTTTGCAAAACCACTAAATTGGATTTAACCTCACTGTACTGAGATAGGAGTTTTTAAATATTTTTCTCCTGATAGAGTCCCTGTGGGAGTAAGACACGCCATCCCTACTGCGGACAAGGACCAACGTGCTGTCAGCATTTAGCTACTGATCATGCCCGTGGTGCGGTACTGAACGCCGGGTATATCCTAACGGGAGTTCGTGTTCTGCCACGGGGTTGAGTGGAAGGAAGCAAAGGGCTGGGTGTTCATGATTCATTGCTGCTCTTTTCTGCCCCTGACTGGTCTCATCTCATCTCTGGGTCTTCATTTACACATCTGTAAAAATCAAGGGATTGAGTAAAGAAGTGAATAAAACCCCTCTCACTTATTTTTCCCGTCACACCTTCCAGAAATGTTTCTGGAATTAAACCTTGAACCCAGTTTGAAAATCAGAGGTTAAATGTGCCTGGAAGCAGTTTCTTCTGTCTCCACCACATTCCCACTCTACTCCAGACCACCGTTCCTTCTTGTCTTAGCAGCTGCCCTTGCCCCCAGTAGCTCTCCCCACTTCTACCTTTTCACCCCACTAATCGATTTTCCGCACAGCACTCAGATACAAAGCAGTGGTTCTTATGAAATATTGAGCAGATACAAACATACTGATAAAATATGTATAAGGCGTAAACAATAGCAACACAATAGATGCCCATGAGCCTACCACCTGGCTTTAGGGGGAAGAACCTTGTTATTATCTTTTCTGATTCCATACTCTCTCCCCTCCCCCACCAGCCCCCTCCACCGAGCGGTAACCGTTCTCCTGAAATAGGAGTTTATCATCTCCTTGCTTTGCTTATGAGTTTTGCTCCAAGTCTGTCTCCCCGATAGTCTTTTGTTTGCTTCTCCAGTTGTTCTTTGGGATAAACCAGAAGCTTCTCTCATGCAGGTACCCAGGAGTGGCCTTGCAGGCGCATGGGTGTGTGTCTGGGGAACTTACCTAGCTAAGGACATGTTGTTTCCTAAGGGTGTTTGTTTCAGTTTCTGCTCCCATCAGTGGGTAAGGTTCTTCTTGTTTTCCTCCTTCCCACACTTGGTTTGTCAGCTCTCCCCTCTGTCCTTGTACACGTGGCTTCCTCTGCATGGAATGTTCTTTCCCGTCTGTCCCAGCCCTGGGTGCTCCTCCACGGAGCCTCTAGCTCTCAGTTTAAAAGTCACCTTCTCAGAACATTGTTCCCATCATATGCCCCCCGGTCCCAAGTTTGTAAGCTCCAGGAGGGCAGGGCCCATGTGTGCTGGTTCACCGTGGCATCCCGGGGGGTCCAGCACCATGCCGGGCACAGAGGAAGAGCTCAATACATAGTTGGTATCATGAGTAAGGGGCTGAATGAGTCAGGTCCTTTCTAGCCCACAGTCCCCTCGTCCAGTGACATGGAATAAGGACATGAGAAAGTGAAAGGGAACCTACTTTATATTTCCTCTGGCTTCAGGGCAGTTTTGTGATGGAGACGATCGCAGAAGACCACCTCTGAAGGTGTGTCGATGCCGTGCTATTCGGGTAGAGCCGAACGTTTCCAACACCAGATACCAAAAATGATGTCCATTTGAAATAATTGAATAAGCAGAGCATAAGTAAGTGGAGGTTTTATACTTGCTAGCCTTCGAAGGAGGGAAGGTGAGTAGAGTGCTCTTGGGGTACAGAATGAACCTGTATTCCAGCCCCCATAATGTGAACTAGGAAAAAAAAAAAACCAGTAATCCCAGATGAGAGGCCTGGGCACGTTTGACTCAAGAGCCCAGATTCCCAGTGTGGACGTCCTTCCGGTCGGTGTTGGTTTTTCTGCCTGCATGCATGCGAGTTGGATTCGTTCAGTCCTTCGTGGTAGCACGTTGCCTCTGAGCTGAGCACGTTGGGTGCTGAGCAGCGCCGTTGCAGGTCTGGACAGCCTGGGAGGGCGGGCATGCCATTGTTGCAAATTAAGGAAGTGCCCAGACTCTTAGCCACAAAATATGAAATCCCTGACACAGAATCACTCAGCCAGCAAAGCCCTTTCTCCTACATAGTCTTATCAAATTGAAATGGGAGGAAGTAAAGGTGTCCAACATTCTTGAGAAATCCCAGCAGCAGAGGTGCTCCCCCTCCCCCTCGGGGGGGGGGTGATAACAGACTCCAGCTGGAGTCTCAGTTTGCTCGTCCATCTGCTCTGTCAACCTGGGCATGTTACTTATCTTCTCTGTGCCTCAGTTTCCTCATCTGTAACATGGGAATATGAATACCTCTTAACAGGTTTCCTGTGCGGGAAAAGTGGATAGAAGGAAGGCAAACCATTTGACATAGTGACTGATACATAGGAAGTTTTTTGATTTCTTCTAAAGAATTGTCTTTATTTTATCCATAAAGGGGCAGGAGGTGATTTCTTGGAGTATGTTTTTAAAAGTGGCCGGAGCCCAGCTCTGGGACTCTTCGCCACTGTTCTCTGTACTCACTCCTCTCTACTCTTGAGAGTAGCTAAGATAACTGAAACCTCTCTTCATTAAACTGTTGCGGTGACGGGGCTACTCTTTTTAAAAGATTTCACAAGTCTGTTTTGCTTTAATATGTTTCTTAATGGTTTATGACTTAAACTGGGAGGATTAAAACTGAGGAATTGGCAGTAGTCTACAGGTACAAATGACTTTGAAGATTGGTTAAAAATGAAGCAAGAAGTAAAGAGAGGGCTAAGGAGAGCTGTCAAAGCCTCAGCCTCCAGGCTGCACGCCTGTGGGGAAAAAAGGCTCTCTGTGGCCCTAGCTTGTGCCCTGACAGGAGAGGCCCTCTGTATATCTGTGGCCAAAAGGAAGTGCCTTTTTGTATGTGTGAAAAGTCAGCTCAGTGCGAGAAGGATAGGCAGGCTGACTTGTGGTAATTAGTGACCCACCGAGACCCTTCTAAAGCTGCTGACTTTCCACCAGCCATAGGATCCCCCCGATTTCAGCCCTGGCCTTATCCTGACATCCTTCTAGAACACCGTTTCTTAACCTGGCCGCCCCTGACTAAAATTCAGAGCACCCCTGAACTTGGGTGGAGGCAATGTTACATCTTTGTTTCTACTAACCCCTACTTGAACTTCAGCATTTCCCTCAATTATGAAGGTGACAAACCACGGTAATAGCATTAGCAATACCTGTGACTCTGTCCCCATTAAAAATTCCAGATGTCTTCATGTCACATAGCAGTCATGGAAGTCATCTGGAAATATCATTTACTTAAAAATTAGGCTGCTTATAAATTATGATATTACCAGACTTGGTGCTAGATCTTTGTGTATCATATGCTAATAAGCACATTATCACCACATATACTAAATTATATTGAGTTATAACTTACATATCAAACATACTAACAGGAGTGCCTGGGTGGCTCCATCAGTTAAACATCCGACTTCTGATTTCAGCTCAGGTCATGATCTCAGAGTCCTGGGACTGAGCCCCGCACGGAGCCTGCTTGGGATTCTCTCCCTTTCCCCCTCTCTCTCCCTTTGCCCCTCCCCCTGCTCTCTCTCTCTCTCTCAAAAAAGCAAAATAACTTAGTGACGTGTAGCTTATATTCATGACTATATAAATATATAACGTCTACTCTATGACATACACGATATGTAAGTTATATAATATATACATCATATATACTAACATAAATGGACATAAATTGCTACATCAAATTGAAAATTTTTCATAACTATGTATTGTAATGTAACTGGTTTCCCTTATAATCTGGTACATTTTATTTTACTCCCTTTGGGAAGGGGTTCCTGGTCTTCACCAGATGCCCCAAAGGAGAGTAAGGCACAGAAAGATGAAGAATTCTGACACTTGTCGGGAGAGAGGAGATCAAGGGGGAGGAGGATGTTCTCGGATATTTTGTTGTCTCTCTTTGGAAGCCTGTGAACACCGTAGAATTGCTAGTCTGGGGGTAGGTTCGGCTTTTCCTAACCACACCATTGAGTGGTCTTTATTTTTAAATCCGACATTGCTTTTCACAACGAGAAGCCTTTTGTTCTTCAGAGACTGGTCCCCTCACCAGTGTTCTGTGAAGCATCTTTTTCTCGGATTCACTTAGGACCGAGTCAAAAGCAGCATCTCCAGACGTGAATGGGATGCCATGCGTCTCCGCCATTCCTCCTGCTCACTGAAAACCCCACTGCACACACCCAGCATGCCCTTCGGCGGCCCTCCCTCCTCCCTCCATGGCATGTGAGCCGTTCTCTCCAGCCCTTGTCCTGAGGAGAGTCTGAAGAGGTAAGAAGTCCCCTCCACAAACACCATAGGGAGCTGCCCTGTGTCAGAGATCCATTCACTTGCAAGGAACCGGGCCGGACCATTCCCTCTGTGCCACCCAGGCAGCACTGCTTAGAACACAGCTTCCCGAAGCCAAACACTCCCCCCACTCCCGGGCCCCCTCCATGCCTTCAGCCAGGTCTAGGCACGCTCCTGATGGCTGAGAGGCAAGTTCAGGTGGCGGTTCCGCTCAGGAGGCCTGGCTCTGGGCTCAGACTGCTTTAGTTCCCATCCCAGCTCCACCCCTGGGTGGCTGTGTGTCTTTGGGCAAGTTAGTTAACCTCTCTGGGCTTTAGTGTCACTTCCCCCTACCGTGAACTCAGGACCGGAAGAGTGCTTATCTTACAGGTTTGTGAGGAGGATTAAGTAAATGAGTGTGTGTGAAGTCAAGAGTGGTTGAGTGCTAAGAAGCCCCCCGTTAAGAGTTGGCTATTGAAATTAGGGATTGAAATTCGTGATTGTTGATTTTATCATTTTGTTCACATTGGCTTATAAAAGTCAAAATGAATATAATTTAGAAGGGAATTAGATAACAGGGAGGGGGGGGAAGGCAAGTGTGATAACAGGGAGGACCATGGTCTCAGAGAAAGAGCTGAACTCCAGGGGCGGGGAGTGGGAATCCCTGAGGCAGATGGAAAGCGTGGGCCTGGGTGGGGAGCCAGGTCCCTCACTGCGGGGGAGGTTGAGGCCTGGCAGGAGCACAGGTGTCTGACTGTGCATGGGATCCAGATCTGAGGCTGGGGAAGGTCAAGCTGGTTTAGGAATATGAGGGAGGAGGCAGAGAGACTGGGTGATGCAGGATTTAAGGGTGGTGGGAGTGCCAGGCTGACCGGCGGTGGGAAGAGCCAAGCTGTGACAGGGAGAGGCAAGATGGAGCCGAAGGGGGAGCTCGAAGAATGGAAGCTGAAGGGATGGGGAGGCTGGAGGAGGCATAGGGGCTGGGGCTGAGAAGAAGGTCGGGGGGAATGGTTTAAGGCGTGGAATTTGGATTGGGGTATGGGTACCTGGTGGTATGTAATGACTTTTCCAAGAGATATGCTTACTTGGAAATTGTTTTTTTTTTAAGATTTGATTTTTTTATTTGAGAGAGAGAGCAGAGTGAGAGAGAGCTCGAGCAGGGCTGGAGCGGCAGAAGGAAGAGAAGCAGATGGTTCCCGCTGAGCAGGGAGCCTGATGTGGGGCTCGATCTCAGGACCCCAGTATCAGGACCTGAGCCGAAGGCAGGTGCCTAAGCCACCCAGGTGCCCTGGAAATTGTTTTTGAAAACTTTTTATTTCAGTATTACATGTAGAGATAAGTGTCCAAATCATCCGTGCAACTTGAAAAATTTCCCCAAATGGCACACTCAGGACCTAGATAGAGAAACTGCATTGCCAGCCTTTCTACACTCAGTGTTCCCACCGATGGTATGTGTGCCATGCTTTGGGAGACATGCAGAAGAGTAAACGCAGAAGGCATAACCACCCCACGGGGGACTTCCTCTTCATGCTGGAATCGCGAGGTTTGGGTATACATCCTATAACAGCAAGGAGGGTTTTCTAGATTATTTTCCCTCAGTTATGGTTGGCAATAGGTGAGAGCAGTTGACCACTTTTATGTCCAACATTTCCCCTTGAGCAGAGATAGGAACCAAATACAAAGGCGAGGAAGTCAGTGTGTGTTGGGTCCCTCTTTTTGGCAGCTGCTGGGCCAGGAGCTTTATATACACTGTCCTTCAGTCCTTACACCAACCTCGCAACGTAGGTGTCCATTATACAGAAGGTAACACTGAGTCTCAGGGGTCAGCTCTTGGCTTTTTTCCTGCTGCTGGTAAATGTCAGAACCAGCATTCAAGTCCAGGTCTGTCTGGTCTGAAAAGCAGGACCACGTTGCTTAACTTTGCTCATCTTCATTGCTTCTCACCTACAGGAGAAGAACTCTATGAGACTTATGGAGTTTTGTGAGAATTAAATGATAATATCCCAAAAAACTTAGGAAAGGGCCTGGCACATATTAAATTGCCCCATAAATGCTAATTACCTCACCTGACAAAGAGGTGTTTAATAAACGTTAACTTTTGTTGTTGTTAAGCCTCTAGGCTGAGAACTATTTGTTCAGACTCCTTATTGAGTGTGTGTCTTTAATGTTATCTGGTAATGGCTACTCCTTGGAGCTAAAACATCTAATTGCACAGGGAAAGCTTTTTAATGATGATGCCTAATAAAAATAGAACCTCTTTTTATCCACTGACTCTTTCATTGCCCAGTTGATTCACTTGATTTTTGTTTTCTGCCACTGCAGATAGAGAACCTGTGAATAGAGACCTGCATATTTTGTTTCTTAAAGATTGAAAAAAAAATTTTTTTTCTTGCCCTGGTATTCACACTTGTCCTAGCTACTTAAAATTGAAAAGGAGAGAAGAAGTGGCATTTGAGAAAGTCACTTTAACATCATCCACTTAAAAAGAAAAGGCAAAACTCTCTGTAAGACATCTAATTTAGAGTGTTATGAAAGATTATCTCTGAGAAATGATATGTGTTCATCCAAAAAATTTAAAGCCTTATTACTTTCACTTGAACTGAAATATCGGCAGTGATTTTTAATTAGATTTTTTTTTTTTTAACTCGCAAAGTTCCCAGGCTAGAATGGAAAAGGTCAAGATAGTTTCTGAAGAAAAAAGATCGCATTTTTATTCTTCACATTGTATAATCATACTCTTTTTTTCATACTTTTTTTTTTTCCTTCTCAATAGCTGACATTCTAAAAATAATCTTGTGTTGGTTTGCAAGCTTCCTCAGTTTGGCCTAGGATGAATTTTTTTTTTTTTTTTTTTGAGACGTTATCACGCGTTTGGTTTCCATTGATAATCGACATGAACTTAGAAGAATTCCCCTAGCAAAATCTTGTGAGGTCGGCCGGGGCAGATGTTTAACATTTCGGCAACTTATCTCCTTGTTTGTTTAGCATTTCTTAGCCTTTGAAGCTTCCCATAAATAGTCATGAAGTTATCACAGAGGAAATCAGCGAAGAGGAATTGATGTTATTCCCAAATGCAGGTCGAGTGCCAGGAGCTGGCTGGTATTTCAGAATGGCGGCTGTGGGAGCCATGTTGCCTGCGCTGTGGAAAGCCCCTCTTGTGGTAGAATAACCTGCACCGTTAGTGCTTCTCCTAATGGCGAGCCCTGCTGGATCTTCAATAAGCCTTTTGAAGTTTTTTTTCATCCTGGTGGACTGGAGGATGAATTAGGCAACACACAAACAAAACTGCATCTCCAAGCTGTCGAGCGAATGTTCCAGTGGCGTGAGTGCTTTTGTGCGGATGGGGGTAGGCAGAGGGAATAAGTGCCTCCAAAGTACTGCCCCTGATACAGACACACACCTTAGGGCCACCGTCAGTTACCCAAGGAATTCAGAATAGACACTATATCAGACTCATTGGACTAGATCATTGTCCTAATGACCTGCTTTGCTTTGACCATAGAGACTGAATGTTGTGTTGCTCTTCACTGAAAGTCTTCCCTGACGCACCATGTCAGCTCTAGAAAATGATGATACTGGAGCTCTTGGTGGATGTTAAAGGATTAAAAGGTCCTTGTGACGATCTGCCCTTTCCCCCTGACTCTTGGCCACCTCTTGGAGCAGGGACCAGGACAGCACGGGCTTGAATCTGTGAGCCACTTCAGAATTAGATTTCTTAACACCCAGTGGCTCACTTGAAATTGAGGGACTGAACGAAAAGAAAGTTTTCTGCCTTCTGGGGCATGTGGAATATCCCCAACAGGGAAGGCAACATTCCCAAAACTGGGAAGAGGAGGAGAACACATCTGGGGAGAAGAGGAAGAGCTTCAGTTTGGATAAGATGGGGTCGAGTGGCCTGTAGGACATGCTGATGGAGAAGTTCTAGAGGCTTATCTTAGAAACAGGCTTGGTGCATGCTTAGGGCTTGAGATGAAGATACTAGTCATTAGTGTTTAGGTAGTCACTGGAAGTTAGTTGAAGCCATGGGAACAACTTGACCAGGAGAGGGTATAGACACTATACTGTTCCATAAAGGGTATAATTATTGGTGAAGAATTGCACATGGCTGGAATAGCACAGACCCTCTCCTCCCCAAGACAAAAGTTGGCTTAAATGAATTAGGAATTTTATTTTTATTATGTAAGGAGAAATAGTGACTTTGGGCATACAGGGGTGGCATGTCAGCTTAGCTGTCATCTGAGACCCATGCTTCTCTCTTTCAGCTCGCCCATTGTTAGCACGTACTCTTAGCCTCAAGAGAGCGAGATGGCTTTTCTTGCCTGCTTCTCTGTTCCACCACCCTGCACAAGCACTATCTTTGAGGTGGGAAGAAAGGGGAAGGGAGAGGAAAAAGCACTGTTGCAACTGAATCATCTTCTTTCCCGAAAGATTCGTCCGTGGCATCAATGCACATCTCATTGGCCAAAGTATGGTCACTTGGCCATGGCTACCTACATGGGAAGTTAGGAAGTTGAGCTTGGTTTATTGCTGCCCTGAGTATAACATTGTGGTCCTGGTAGTGAGGCACTAGGGCCAAAGGGATGAATAAATAAATGAAGTAAACATTTGGCAAATATTTACTGAACACTGACTGTGTGCAAAATCTCTAAGTGTCCTTCCTCAAGTGGCTTTCCTGTCTTTATTTTGCAGTCTTTTTTCCAATTGAATCATGGCCTGCCCTGAGTAAACTGTTTGTGGAGTACTTCCTATGGGCCAAGGACTGATCTAAGAGCTCCACTTCCATTCTTGCATTTGATCTTGACCTACAACCCTTTGGGACTGCCACTGTTACACCCGTTTTGCAGATAGCAAAACTGAGGCATTAACTGAGGTTAAGTCATTTGCCTGGTGTCGCATAGCAGGTGATACTATTTTCAGTGCTTTCTACATTTTTGGCCCCGTATATGTAACCCAAAGACCTACTTCTGCTAGGTCCCTTACTTTTTCGTGTCCAGTTCTTTTATACTAGTTCATTTCCTCAGTTGACATAGATTCCTCTGTATGTAAAAGCAAAGTGCTACTTACCTTTTTAAAACTCACCTAGGATTTACATTTCTTAAGAGAGTGTGCAATGGAACAAACCCATTTTGTATGAGAAATGGTGGATCCAAAGGAATGCATCTCTAAGAGTGGAATTTTCACCTGCGCCAAAGGTGAAAACATTTGGGAGATATGGGTAGAAGGATTCCAGTGGAGAGAAACCTGACCGTATTGGCAAGATGGTGGCAGGTGAGTTCCTATTGGACCACTTCATCCTTGTGGAAAAGATAGAATGAGAGATGGAAGTACTTGAGAAAAGTGTGGACGTTTTACCTTCCATTCTACTCATGTTGCCTAGCCCCAGTGTGAACAGGAGAGGGAGAACATGAATCTCTTGCTTCTTGTTGGTTTCAGCTTCTAAATCCCTGTGGTCGTATGGGCTTCTTGCCATGCTGGGTGAGATGCTAGTGTTTAAAGATAAACATTTTTTTAATGCATTGATGCAAGCTGGTGACTTTGTCTAGTTTTCAACTTGAAACAGTAGCAGTGTCTCTTCGACATGGGCAGAAAGCTGCCTGGGATAGACCAGAAGAGAGGGCTATCATTCTTCAAGATGGCACCTTTCTCAAGTGTGTGGTGAAGAGTAATTAACCTCTACGTGAGGATTTCTTGCTGTGATGCTATCGACATGTGTATTGGATAACTCGGTTGTGGGGGGTTGTCTTGTTTATTGTAGGGCATTTACCAGCATCTCTGATTTCGATGCACTAGGTGCCAATTGTGGCAACCAAAAATGTCTTTGGCTGTCACTACATGCTCCCTGAGGGGGCACATCGCTCCCCGTCCAGAACCCCTGCCCCACTGTAGTTGAACTTGTGTGCTGACTTCAAAACCCAAGCCTGACCTACGGTGTAACTCCATTCCATACTTTTTTTCTAGCTCTATTGAGGTAAAATTGACATGTAACATTTCCATCCCCTATTTGTAAGACTCCTGTAAAGCTGTCACGTATGAGATGTTTGGGGCTTAGAGAAATACCATGCCATGACATCAGACAGAGACAAAAATCTACCTATAACATACCAGGGAACTATTTATCCATTTAATATTGAGTGCCAGTCATGTGAGCTCTAATGCCTGTGTACAGCCATATAAAGCATAGATATGGTCCATGCCATTATAGAGCTTCTACTCTACCTCTTCATGCTCCTGAATCCTGAAACATCAGATTACAGATTGCATTAAATTGCAGCAAATGTTCCACAGGGGAGGGTAGGATGGCCTGACCAAGCTGAGTGAGCCAGAGAAGGTGATGTTTAATCATTTAATCTAAAGGATGAATAGGTGATAATGGGGGTGAGGGAGAAAGAGACTCCTGGGCAGAGGAAATAGCATGTGCAAAGGCCCTGAGGCAGAGAGGAACAGAACATACTTGATGTACTGAAAATCAGGGCAGCTGATGTGCAGAAAATAAGGCAGAGGGTAAGAAAGGTGAGATGGAAGAAGAATGCCTGGGCTAATACCATCTTGGGGAGTCAAGATTTTATCTTAAGGACAGTAGGAGGCCATTGATTTTTCATGGGGGAGCGATATGTTTCACTTGGTGCTTTACAAGATAAATCTGTCTCTGTCCAGAAAGCACAGGTTTCTCTCCAGACCTTGAGGGATTGATCTTGTCCCATGTCGGCTGACCCTGATGGCAGTCTTTTGAGGTTCCCTTGGCCTCTGCCCATCCTCCAACCACCCCAGTTTGGAACCTTTCAGAACTTTAAATAAAAGAAGCAATTTCTGTCCATGTTCTCCCTTTGTTCTCCTTCTTTAAACAGTGATTGAAGCTGGGCTCAGATATCTGAAAACCCCAGAGAAGAAAATGATTTCCATAGCAGCCGTAACCATGGGAAACCTTCAAAATAGCTCCCATTCCTATATTCCGCTCTGCTCTATTGGTTGGCTAGAAATGAGGGCTCACATTTTAGTGTTCTTCTTTTTGTCAAAATCCATGTAGATGAGAGTCCTCATTTCATTTCCACATATATCTTCTCATAGCTTGAGAATCAAAGGGTGGCATATTTGGGGTGAGGAAGAAAAGATGAAGCTGCTAGGGTACCTTCATTTGTTCATAAGCTAGAGACGTCAAGTGGAAGGCTGATGTAGACGATGAGACCTCAGGTTGCTTTTCCTGTAGCTTGTTTTCTCCCAGGATGCATGCTAGGGCCAAGTCTATCTTCTCTGAGAGGTATCAGGAGAAAGCTGATTAAAAAAAATTTTTTTTTGTCCTTTTTGAGAAACTTGAAAGCGCTTTTCGTCAGTTTCCCTTCCATTTTGCTCTCCCAGCCCTCTTGGTAACGAGCCATCACTTTGTCACATCAGAGATGCTCAAAATTCTTCCAGAAGCACGTGATTCCCCTTTGGAGGGTTTCTGTCATAAAAATCAGGACATGGTAGGGGGGGAGCTGAATCTCTGGTCCAGTGCCCCTTTCTGGGGTGGGGGCAGGCCAAAATCCCAGCTGGTCAGTGCTGCTCTTGATGAATAGAGTTCGTGAAACGAAGGCATGACAATCAGAAGTTATTGCTGCAGAAGTTAATAAGGAGACTGGAACATATGAGTGTAGTGTTTGCTTTTGGAGTGGAGCCAGGCCGCTGGGAGAGGCTCAGGAGGAAAGCCGAGAAAGGAAATACAAAGTTCAGGCAAGTCCGTTATGTGCAGTCTCATTTCCAAAATGTTTGAAAACCATGTCGAGAAATGCATTGCCTAAGTTAAACCAGCTGCCGGCGACTTTAATGTTCCTAGCTCTCCTGGGTCACCAGATAACAGGGGAACGTCTCCAGGATCTCTGTGTGTACGATTGGAAACTGCAAGGGGGGTGGGGAGGACGGAGATTTCCTTTATGCAACATCCTTATCCTAACAGGGCGGCATCCTTTTACCTCTGGAACTCACTGTATAAAAAGAAATGACGACTGTGGTTGAGTTGGACTTACTGCCTGTTGTCCTTTGAGGTTTGTGTTTTCAAACAAGGCACCGAGAACCAGGCAGGCGGCGGTCAGTGGGAATCATGACGCAGGAACTGAAGAGATTTACCCTGGTTCGAGAGTTTGGCCTGGCCTTCCGGAGTTCTCCCATTGACATTCATGTGCCCGATGAGAGAGTTTGCTTGTAAAAATTAAGTTAAGATGACCTACGCAGCTTGCCTACCATATACTCCATAAATGTCAGTTCCTGTCTCTTATTAAACTTTTATAAGGGCGATCTTAAGAGATGACAGTCGAGTTTGTCTGACTGAAGCATGTTGGGGTGGGCATGTTGCGATTTCTTCGACAGCTATGGTTTTCCATGAGACGGGTGGCATCAAATCAAATCACGAGGTCTGGGTTGGTAATGACAGTTCTGTTAGTCTCTCTAGTGCTTGCAGTAGGAGACCAGCTAGGGTGAAAGCAGTCCTTTCTCTCAGTGTGCAGCATGAGGCCCTGGACATCGTGCCTCCTAACACTGCCTGGTCACCACCTGAGATGCTAGTTCCCGTGCTGAGAAAACACACATTACCACAATCTGCCTATTGACATCTTCATCCTGGTAAGTCATTAATTATTAGTTAACAGATGTCTCTATGTCCTTTAGACGGTGACTGGAATCACTGAAAATTTTTTCAGTATGCATTCATCCCGCAAGGGTACCTTGAGAAATTTCTAGATGGAGAGTTCCTTTCTTCACAGACTCTGTTGTTCTCTTATGGATAAGGAGAACATTTTTCTTACATCATCTCAGAGTAAACTACCTTTCCTTTCTGTGTCTTACAGAGCATCTCAGACCTGGGAAGACTCTCAGAGAGTTCCTGGTCTATCCGGTTGAGAAAACAGATTTACAAGGAGCGGAAGTAACTTTTCTTTAGAGAACATACTGGGTCGCATAGCCCAGGCCACAATCTGGGTCTCCTGTGGTGATTTACCAACTAAGGTCTAGACATTCTGTATAAATTTAAAAAAAAAAAATTTTAATACTTATCAAAAGTTACTGTACTAGTTATAAATGTAAACTGCATCTTTTACAGCAAATGCTTTTTGACTGATAAACATTTTAATTGCATAAGATTTTGGTCACTAAAGTCTCCCTCCAACTAAAGCCTAATCCATCCACGGCGATTGGCAGGTGGGGGGTGTGAGGGATGGCGGGGAGGGGACTGTGGGAAATCTTCCTCCTTTTAAAGCTTGCCTTTAACAAAGATTGATTTTGTGCTGAAGACATCTGATTCTAGAAGATAGGGAGATTGATGTTTCAGATCCCTTTGTGGATGTTATTTGGGGGAGGTTTTGAATTTAGCCAGGCCTGGATGCCATCCCTGGTACTCCTGACATCTCAGTTTGTGGGTGAGAGGCTGGAACTCACTAAGCTCCCATTTTCCCCTAAAGCACCATGAAGACCATAATGCTGCTTTGATGAGGTTATTGTGAAGATAAAATGGTGTATAGTGCATGTAAAGCCTTTAGCACAATGCCTGGCAATAGCTAAAAACTATTATTAGCTCCAAGATCAGCCACTGATTTCCACGCTTGAACCCGAGTCCATGCTACCATAGAAGCCCCCTCAACTTTGCTGGAATATGAACAAGTTATTGAACACTCTGGCTCCATTTTCCCCCTTAATGTCTTGGACTGAATCAGACCATTCTTACCCGTAGGAGAAGATATTTGTTCATTGGCTAAACTGTTTTTCCCCCAAAGTCTCCTGTGTCCATATTCAGATGGACCTTCTGATTTTAGGCTCTTTATTACCAGGGGCCTGATAGACCCACCATATCTCCATATTTTGTTTCCAGTCCTCTTCCTTATCCTCGGGAATTCGAGTCCCCCAGCAGGGATACAAAAGTTCTATTGAAAACTACGTGACGAGGAAAAGAACAAGAAATCTTACAGGAACAATGGAGAGACACGGCGTAGCTGCCCTTTCTCACACATGGAACTAATCGAGACTCTCATCCTGGGGCCCAGTTTCTGCACCAGGGTCCCAGAGCCTGCCCTGTAGAGACGTTCTCGAATCCCACCTCGGTCAGTGCCCGGTGGGAGGGGCTGTGTCCTCAGCTTGGAGCTGTGCAATGATAAAGTTGCACATGTGTGGGGACAGATGACCCGTATGTTTAATATATTCCAGGATGTGAACCAAAGTCAGCTTTGCTTACAAGCCACGTAAAAGCTTCACTTTCGGTGGTGGTTCTCATTTTTCCCCACTCTGTTGTCGAAACGTGGATTTCATAAGGCTCTGTGTTGAGCTCCTCTCCATGCACTCTTCCCGCATTCTGTGACCCCACCAAATGAGGGAGCTCTGAATCCTGCTTTCACGCTTTGACGTTTGAGATGGGGTTTCATGATCATCAGCTTCTCAGACCAACAGGAACAGGAATCACAGTATTGGAGCTAACAGGACGCTGTGGTTTTCCACCCTCTTTGAAAGCCCCTTGAATTACATTTTCATTTTTGGGTTGGCTAGTTCTCAGTAAATGGGTCTCCTTTAAGTTCCTATAGTTTTTCTAAGTAGACTGCAATAGTATTTGTAAGTATTCATTATGAAGCACCACAAGTTCTAATTCTTAAGTACCATTAAAACAGGAGCGCTCCCTGAAGGTGTCGCTGTGCTTCTGTCCAAGGATAAGAATAACCTATATTTGCAAGGCTTTCCACGGTTTTCCAAACCCTTTTGCATATATTATCTCATGATTCCAACACCCTGGAATATTCTTCTGCTTTTGTTTTTTTCATGATCACCGTTTTCCAGATGATGAAGCCAAGGCTCAGAAGGGGAGCTAGATTGTTCAACATAGGAGGGGTGGGACAAAACCAGGACAGGAATCCAGTTCTGACTCTAAAGCCCGAGCTCTTGCTTCTGTCCCAAGTGGCATCTCTGTACTTCAGCTAAAGTTCATACTGACCAAGGTGTCAGCGTCGGAGGACCACGTGTCATGGAGCACCTTCCATAGCCAAGTAGCTTATCCATCACTGAGTTAGGCCTCTCCATAACCCTCTGAAGTAGGTAGGAGTCCCATTTTACAGGTGAGAAGACAGATTCAGGGAGGTTGTTTTGCACAAAATCAAAAGCTACAGAGTTGAGATTTAATTCCGCAGCCTGTGCTTCATCCTGCCTTCCTACAAAACTTAAAACTGTAGTCTGTATGCTCTGCTGGCTAAGGTGGCCAAGTCTGTAAAAGACTTGGGACAATTACAAGTGCATTTGCTAAAGTTGGGGCTTTTAAAAAGATAATCTGCAAATATTTGGAAAATGCATATATCCATTGAAGTCAAGCAGCCAAAATAGCACAAAATGGAGACCCATAATCTTGGTCCCAGCTCATTTATTTTTCTTTGCTTGAGCAGAAGGCTGACTTCTCTTACAGCAAAGGATTGGGAAAGGGGTCAAGAGCTTTCGTAGAAGGTAGGTGGGAATGAGATTAAGAAGCTGCACTCTGCCTCATACGACTCAGCCCTAATGGCATCAGGGTATGCTCCTTCTACTCTAGGAAAATTCCACAGTTTAGATCCTATATCGTTTAGCTATTGTCACAGTAAGGATGTGTAACGACCTCATGCAGGCAACACTAAGCATTTTTTTTTTCTCACTTGTGAGTTTGTGGGTTGCCTGAATTGGCTCTGCTTTTCAAGTCTTTCATCCCGTTCTTGGGACCAGTGGCTAACCTGGACAGGCTCTGCTCATGGCGGGGACAGAGGTACAGAAAAGCAAGCTGAAAATCGTATGCGTTCTTAAGGCTTACGTTTGGAGCTGGCACGTTGTCATTTCCACTCTTTTGCCATTGGCTAAAGCAAGTCATGTGGCCGAGTCAATGGTGAGGAATGGGGAAATAAAGGCCATGATGAGCAAAAGTGTGGGTCCAGGGAGAGGTGACAACTGGGGCTATCTGAATCTGCTATACAGTCCAGTAGGACGTAGTTTGCAATTGGCCCTTTTGAATCAGTGACTTTCGAGTTTTTGACTACTTGGATCCCTTTTTGAACATGATGAAAGTTCTAAACATGTTCTCCAAGAAAATACAATATGTACCTAATTTGGCATTTTTCAGGGGATCTCTCAAGTCCCACCGTGAGCCCCAAGTTCTGATCGTTGGTAGGGGAGCGGTGTGTTGGTGGAACCCTGTCTTTTCCAGGTGGGGAGTGAGCCAGCATGGTGCTGCTCCAGCCTCTCTTCCAGACCTCCACCTTACCCCACTGCTCATCCCAGATCCTCCACAATTCTTAAATGCAAACGCAGTATTGGATGGGTTGTTGTTGTTGTTTTCCCCAAAATTAAAATAGTTTTATCAGTCTTTTTTGATCATAAAAAAAGTTCCTCCAAACTAATGGGTAAAGAAGTACTGTTCTAGGACATTTTCATTTTTTCACAGCTCAATGTGAAGAGTAAGGGTTGTGAAACTAAATCCAGTCCATTTAAAGAATATTTCTTCTTTTTCTGATGCTTGACTTGATCTTTAGATTTGTTTTAAATGATTCCTTCTTTGAAGAAATCATGGGGATATTAAATAGTTTTTATAAATGCCCTCAAACTCTGTGTAGCTCCTCTAAATTATTTTGGATGTTGTTTTGGGTCCTGTGAAATGTCAAACTATGAAAATTGCTGATTTAGACCAACTGCCCATCTGAATCTGAAATCTGGAGATTTCTCCCCCTCCCCTAAGGAGTCGTCCAGACTTTGTTCGATTGCCTCCAGAAATGGAAGGTCGCCAGGCATCACTGGTCAGCCGTGACCACAGGATTCTTCCCCCTTTTACAGTGTGCAGTCCTCCTCCTGTCCCCAATACCTGAGGAGACTGGTAATCAGCACAGTGACCTCTTGGAGTTTGCCCAGCATTTTAACTGTGGAAAGAGGAACTGACTTACGTTTCATCTGCCTCTTGCTGATTCCTTCAGCTCATGACTTTGGAGTTTTGTTAATAATTTGTTGCCCATCTGAAAGGAATAGGGACACTAAGTGAACCAGCCTTTATTCCTCCTGCAGGCCCTTCACTGAATGCAAGGTTGGGTAGGCAGGGATACAAGCGTATCATTTTGCAGCAATACCTCCCCTCCCAGTCCCAGCCTCTCCTCTAGAATTCTTCATTTGGCTGAGAACCCCGTAGGGTTGTTCTTCCCATTTTGGGGGGACAGAATTCAAGAAGTCCATGTCTTCCAGTCCCACAGGCCCTTCAGGATTCCTGGACTTTGGTGCACTGCCGGCCCAGCGGCTCCCACGCCAAGCCTTGGTGCACTAATGAAAACCCACAGCAGAGGGCAGTCTCTCATGCTTATCAAGGCTTCCTTGGCACGATGGCGATTTAATTGAAGAACCCATAAAAAAGTTTCTTTGATTAGGTTGGCCTCATAAAGGGGAGAAAAGTCCCTTGCTCTCCTAGAGGCCGTGTTTTCTCTGCAGGAAGGGCCATTTTATTCTTTGGGGAGCGATATCCCTCTTCTGCTGGCCCCAGTGCCCTCACACTGTTGGGGTTATTTGTGAAGTTCAAAGACAAAAGGCAGTTAGTTTTGGAGTCACCTTTCCGGTTTTGTTTGTGTGTGTGTTGTTGTTGTTGTTATTTTACCAAATACACACAGAGGGAGGGACACTGAACACACTGCAGCCGGCCTCGCCAATTTCTCAGGCTATCCTAACTGCCTGGCTGAAAGGATTAGCCTGGAGAAGATCATTAATGCCAAATATCTGTTTTTCTGTCTTGTGCCTGGCACTCCACTGACTGTTTTATACACTATTCAATAGTCACAAAAACCTCAGAAGGCAGCTATATTTGTTACTCCCATTTCACAGATGGGGAGATGGAGTCCTGACGTTAAGGGCTGTGCTGTGTGGCTTAGCGCGAGTCACCGGAGTTCTCTGGGCTTGGCTTTGCTCTTTTGTAAAATGAAGGCATTAAAGAGCTTCCCAAATCCCCATTTCCTCTAGGTGCCAGACAAAATCAAATTAAAAGGACTAGAACCAAAGTTAGCATGAAAACGAGACCTCTTCATTGTGTGGGGGACAGGGGTGTTGATGTCAATGGCGAGGAAGCAAGGCTGTGCTTTTGTCATTGGCTTAAAATTCTCTGAGCCGAGCCGATGGCAAGTCAGGAGCCCAGCAACCCACGGAGGAGGACCGCCCACCAATGATACAATGCTGATGCTGGGCCAGTTTTAGCAATGACCTGCCTCAGTCGCCAGGGCGTGTTAAAGTGGGAAGCGCATTAGTGCTTCTCGAAGCTTGGCCAATCTTAGCATATGTGTCTACTCTCTCAGGAAAGGCAGAAGCAAATTGTGAGCACACTGAATTATACAAGAGAGATGACTCTCATTTTGTTTCTCCTGATAAAAATTTACCAGGAAACCTGACTTGGCCCTTCCTAACACATGAAAGTCTCAGAAAGGAAGCACACACAGCTTTCGGTGGCCAGTCTCCTTAGACAGAATTTTTATTCTCTGAAGTATCAACCACTTCTCAAGACTTACGGTGAGTCCTTTCTAATGGTTTTATAATCTTTCACGTTCCTCCCAGCAGGCCCCGGGTGATGCCGGATGCTGTCTAGCAGGAGTGAGGTGGAGGCCCGAGAGAAAACACCACACTAAGCTTCTGAAGTTCCAGTGGCTTTCTCTCGGCTGTGTGGGAACTGGGCCATGCCCATTATAAAAGGCAGGTGTGATTATTCAGTGGTTTGGGGGTTCACACATTGTGTGATGAGAAGGAATCATTTTAAAGAGAGGAAAAAACGTAAGGGATGAGTGAGAGGCTTTTTATTGGTGGATATATTAAGCTGTACCCTAGAAACTTGCTGTTTGGTAGGGAAGGTCGGGGCTGGGAAAAAGAAATTCCGAGGTCATCTGCCTATGGACGGTCCTTAACTCTGTGATGGAGAGGACTTCAGAGAGAATGGATGTAGGACAGAGGGCCTGCCCAAGGCCTGAGGCCTTGCCATGTTCAGAGGATTTCTAGAGGAGGAGGAATCAGCAAAGGATTTAAAGAAGGGGGAAAAAATATGTCCCTAGCTAAATATTCTAGCAGCTAAGTGTAACAGGGACAGACACACATGCACACACACGCACATGCAGATAAGCTCTGTTGGGAGTCCTGGATCCAGCCTTGCTTCTTACAAGTGAATTCTCCCCTCCCAAATAACCTTGCCTGGCAAACATGCTATTTTGTCAGAGGGAACAGCAGGAGCTGCTAAACTCAGATGATGATTCATTATCCGTTAATGGTTTCCCCCTGGGGTGTGTCTCTCTTCCTCACCATCCCCCACCCCCTTTTAGTGGAGATTTCCACATGCTAGAAAAATCCATCTCTGTAAAACCTCCAGAATTCCCAAGCCTTCCGAACTGTTCTTGACACACGGAACCCGGGAACTTCTTTGTCAATCCACAATTAATGGCCGTCAACCTGTGCCTGAAATGTGGTTAACTTCTCAAGGGTCATGCTTATGATGGGTGATTTTTTTATCAAGGGGCCTGGGCAACAGGATGCCCAGAGAGCGTCAAACATTATCATTCTGGGTGTTTCTGTGAGGGTGTTTTTGGATGAGATTAACATTTAAATGGGTGGACTTGAGTAAAGCAGGTCACCTTACATAATGTGAGTGGGCCTTGTCCAATCAGTTGAAGGCCTGGATAGAACAAAAAACCCACCATCCCCTGAATAAGAAGAATTCTCCAGCTGACTGCCTTGGACTTCATTTGCAATACTAGCCCTTCCTGCCCAATGACCTTCGAACGGGAACGTGGACTCTCCCTAGGACTACACCACTGGCTCACTGCACATTTTAGACTTCTCAGCCTCCATAATCATGTGAGCCTGCTCCTTACCATTAAGAACCCCTCACCTCTCTCTCTAGGTAAAGAGAGAGGGCATGTAGCACTGCTATTGGTTCTATTTCTAATACCATGCTTTCTTACCACTATTCTCTACCGTCTGTCTGTTTATTCACCTGAACTTCAAAGGCCTGGTCAGGTACCATCCGACTCTTGTCCTAAGATCACCATTTGTTCTGGAACAGCATCTACAGGGGTAGAGACCTTAGTAACTGCATACATCCCGTGTAGATTAATTGCAGACCCCCATGCTAGGAGCACTGCCTTTATTACGGGGCTATGAGCAGCATGTTGGCCAGGAAGGACTGTTCTTACCCCACTCTCAGCTGTTTGAACTGTGCCCATCACGGCAGTCGGCTGACAAACAGCATTCTTGGTTTCTTTGACATGCTTCGCAGATTGCTTCTTAGAAGAATGAAAGAATAACACTGGATTTCCTTTGTTTTTTTTTTTTATCAAGTATACATTTGGGGCCTGAAAAGGTGTCCAAAAGCATTTTCTCAGCAGTATTTACTCTCTGTTTTGAAGACATCGCCTACATTTGTTCATTTTAACATCCCAGGAAGCCATAGTGGCTGCAAACACAAGTATTTCTCAGGTCTGAAATTTAGTCATTGGGCACTGGAAGAGCTGCACTGGGGTCACACTATTGACTGATATGGCTACCAAGCCAGTATGGCGGGGAAGAAGGCCTGGCCTCGTACCACGGCTGGGGCAGCGGGGTCCCCGGGGCAGCTGATGGTTGGGGAGGCCTTTGCAGCACCAGCCCTGGCACTGGCTGGGACTTCAGAGAAGTCAGGAGGTCAAGTTGGCCAAGAGGCCAACTTCAAGGTCTCTAGGTCCAGCTTCTGTAGGAAGAGCTGACACCCACTCACTGGCCAACATGGACCAGCAGCATCTGGCCTCCCTCTGGCTACCAGTTGCTGGGGGTTGGGGTCCTAATGACTATTATTAAGGTAGCGGGAATGCCCTTGAATGACCTTAGTATGGCTCTGTAGTTCAGCCCCGACTCAGACAGCAGCAGCATTTACTCGTGACGAGTGCATCAAACAAAAAAGTGTGCCAACAAGCCTCTCGCCATCAACAAACGATTTAGAAAATTGTAGAATAGCTTGAAACACAGTTGATGGTATGGCTTGTATCATTTAGCAACTTCTGACAAACAGTTCACTTTTATGCACACATATGTTATGTGGAGACTAAAAGGAATCCATTTTAAAATTTCGGTATGGATTTTTATATCAACTTATATTAAGTAGAGTGTATCTTGAATATAATCACCGAATAGTCTGAATTTACAGCGAAGGAACCAAGGGTATCTGAAGCCAAGGGCTTCCCCCCCTCCCCCTGCCTCCGGCTCTGCTCCTTGGAGCTTTATTGATTTCCTCCTTCCATGGTTTTTATTCAGAGATGGGCAGCAGCCAGTCAGACCTTGCATCTTGAATCTTACCCGATGTTCTCCCTAGAAACAGTCTTAGTTAATATACAAATGGAAGAAACACCAAATTAGACTAGCTAGGCATTGAGTGAAATGTAGGCGTTTTTAGACAGAAGAGTCTTTCTGTCAGGAACAGAAGATTCAGAAGCTCTGAGTATTATTTGTAAATAAAGAGAGCAGTATGACACGGCCATTGAGACTTACGTGAATGAAGACAGGGATGGTCTAGGGTAGTGGTAGGAAACACCATCTGTAGAACCCTGTGGGCCTGGGTTCTAGTTCTGGGTCTTCCTTTACTCTTTGTGGGTTCTTGGCCAGTTGTTCAACCCCTGGCCTCAGTTTCCACATCTGGAAAATTGGCATCATCGTCATAATAACTACTGCACTGGTTTGTTATCAAAATTAAGAGGAATAACTCAGAGACAGTGCTCAGCCCGAAGCCCAAACACAGTAAGTGCTAAATGTTTGCACGTGTTGCAGTCACTCTTGTTAGGTGTCTACAGGCAGTAAATAAGTTTGTTCTAGCTTTGTCTGCAACGTTCAACCGTTTTTCAGAGGTGCTTTGGCGCTTGATTTGTTGGTGACTGTCCCTCCTGATTTTCGGAATAGTGTATAACTCTTCTTCCAGGTGATTCATGGGTTACCTGGAACTCACCATCAAAATGTCTGAGAAATGACCACCTTTTGCCATATAGGCCACTCTTCCCAGGAGGTGGTTTCTCACTTGGGAGAGCATAGAAGTCCTAACGAAGCCTGACTGGGGGTTCAGAAAGTACCAGCACTGGCTCTATAATGTGACCAGGACCCCTGTGGCTGCGGATGACATGGGTGGCCCGAATTCTTGCCGCCTTCTGTTGATGTTACCGGTCAAGCCCTCCTGCTTCAACTTCGCACTCAGCCGTGGGGCTGCTTTGACCAGTGGGATGTTAGCAAACCTGATGCATGCGGAGGCTTGAAAAAACGTGCAGGCATGTTTCTGCTGTGTTCTTCCACTCCACCGCCGTCCCGAGCGTAGCTTAGCCTGTGGCCCAGGACAAACAAGGAGAGGGACATGAAGTAGAGCAGAGTAGGCCAGCCAAACGCAGTCTAAATCAGCCAGCTCCCCCGACCTCCCCCCCGCCCCCCAATGCATGAGGGAGCCCAGCCCTAGAGTGGCTCCTACAGACCTGTGGGAAAGAGAGGCCCCTGAGGTCCACAGGTCGGCGTTACTGTTGCCAAGGATGCCCGATACAACCAGGTGGGGAGGAAGCTCTGTTTTCTGGCGGAGGAGGAAAAGGTTGGAATCTTTGTCTTTTTAAATTTTTGTGTTTCATAAAAAATTGTGGATGCCTTCAAGGGAATGAAGCTGCAAGCTGACATGTCCTCAGGAGTGCCAACCAGATTTTCAGCTCATGGCAGGATGTCGTTACTGAAAGCCTGCTGGGAAATAAAACACGTGTACTCATTTGAAGCTGCTTGTGAGTGCCACAAACAATCATGTGTAAGAGTGAGGAAGGGGACGGGAAGGGGACTTGGTTTCCCTGCCACGTGCTGCTGATAAGAACTCAGAAAAGTGAGATCCCAGGTCCTCAGGTCGCTGCTGTGTAAGAGCTCTGGGGTGATCGTGGCTGGTGGCAGCTCGTGTAGCTGAGGAAGAGAGGGTGGTATGGAAGGGCACGTCACTGGGGGACTCCATCGCCAGTGTCCTCGCAAGGGCCGACCTTGTCGATCACCTGGATTCATCTCCTTTTGGATGCGTGTTCTCTGACCTGTGTAGGAACCTGAGCATTCAGCGCCATTGCACTTCCTACGTTATACCCTATGGGCCTATTTGGGAGGAAAAGGGCATTTCCCACTAACCTGTGACTCTCCTGAGGCCAACAAGTGGGGCTCCTTCCTTCTTTTTGGTGTATGAACTACCCAGCATGTAGCTGGACTCCAAGAGTGAATGAACCAATTGGATGGATGGATGAATGAATGAAATAGCATTAAGTATTCACAAGGTGCTGAATTTTTCCCTATTGGACAGACGTCCTTTGGAGAGATTACAGAAAGAGAAAGAAGCCACATGATACCGGAGAAGCTTATGTCATCTTTTGAAGCCTCAGTTTGTAGGTGTGGGAAGGGCAGTAATAAAAAACTCCATGTCGTAGAGTTGGGGTGAGAATTATTTGAGCAGGCCTCAGGGACACGGCATCGTGCCTGGCACACTCTACATGGCGAACGGTACGTTCGTGGTGGCACTGGTGCTGACAGTGGGATTTATCTTTTAAAAGTATAAATTATACTTACAGACGTAAGACCCCCCAAAAGAACCCATATGCAAGTACTTGAATGGGGACAGTAAGAAACAGACACAGTCCCAGTGGGAGTCGAAGCAAGGACTCAGCTCCCCGTGGGTGCTTCTGTAGCTGGAAAGGCTGTGCGGGCCACGGGGAGCCCAGAGTGGAGAGAGGAGAGCCTCTGAGGACGGGGTGGCATTTGAAGAATGGGTGAGATTTTGACAATGGTCGTTGACATGACACAGACTTTGGGTCTTCATAGAATTCTGGAAAGGTACACATCTGCCTGGATGTGTGGGTCTGGGAGAGCTTGGTGAGGAAAGCGGACCTTCCATTGGGCCTTGCAGAGGCCTTCTCCTCTTATAGAGGAGAAAGCTTTATTTCTTGGACCCCTTTAAATCTTACTCCTATATTCTGGATAGATATAATGCATTGCAGAGTATATCGTGTTTCTTCTTTTCCAATGTCTTTCTCTGTTTCTTCCATTTTTTTTCACTCTTTACAAAAGCGCATGTGGATTTGAACAGGTCTGGTTCTAATTTCAAACACCACTGCTTATTTCTAGTATGGCTTCAAGAAAGGTATTTTGCTTTCTGGGTCTCAATGTTCTCATCTGCAAAATGGGAAAATACTTTCTACTTTAGAAGGTTCATGGGAAGGTCAGTTCAAGGATCCTTAATAAATGAAGGTCGTCACCGTCATTCATTATTCTGCATGCCATCCAAGTACAAGGGACCCTTTTCAACCTGCCTCAGGCTCTGGAGATAAACCAGTTTAGACGCAAAGGTTGTTAAGTGATTCAACATTACCATTTGGCTCGGCCACCTCACTCAAGCTAAGTGGTCTTCCTGTGGGACAGTCCACTGGTTACCATCATGCACCATATGAAAACCTCAGGGGTATGTCCTCTGAGGATGCTGTTTCCCTGAGCCCTTGTCTGTTGCTGGCAGGGTCCTTCACAGTCCACGTCTACAGCTGATACCCAGCACTTGAGAAGGGTCTAGTCCCTTTGTTTACACCCACCCCAGTCATTGCTGGTTACTAAATATTTTGATTATCACTCCTGGCTGCCACCTTTCCAGGCACTGATTTGCAGGACAAATGATTTGAAGGTGACTTATCAATGCCTGTCCTTCAAGACTATAATTTAAAGACTGGCAACATCTGGACTGTGACTGAATCGCTCAGATATGCAGACACAGGTAACAGAGATTGAGGGAATTGGAGATGGTTTCCATGAAAAAATAAACCCCTCATTTTCTAGAAAAATTAAGTTCCTCAGTGGCTCTGGGTTTCTCGGTAGGGGAGCTGTAGGATTTGGGGTTGGGTCAGTTCTTCATGGTAAAGGACTAAATCATACATACATATTTGTCCTTCGTGCACTGAATACACAGCACCAAAAACTGCTCCCGAGTATTTCCAGATGTTTCTGGTCGGAGGTTGTTGGTGGAGAGGTGTTGTAATAAGGTCTTTGGTGGAGAACTGCCGTGTGATCAGCCAAACCAAAATAGTGAACAATATTTTATTAGTACATTGCAGAGAAAATTCAAGGTAGAAAAGCCCACATAAATAAAATAGTAATAACAATAATAAGGATGATTGAACTTGCCATTCAGTTTAATTCTGGACTCTCAGACTGACAGGTAGCAGCCCTGATGTGTTTCATTTAGCTTGCCATAGCGGTTATGCTGTGCCAGGGCTTGGACGAGGTGCTGGAAGAGGCCTGGACTAGGGGACTACGATGTCGTTCTTGCTCTTCGGGCGCTAACATTTGTCAGCCCGCCAGGCTGTAGAAACACCGCTGGCTTCAGCTCACTGGGCAGCAAGAGCGTGAACAGGGAATGTCCATTTATTCCTCCTTCTCATTCGAGAAGGAATACAGGCACACCTCAGAGTTGCTGTGGGTTCGATTCCAGACCACCACAATAAAACACATATCACAATAAAGCAAGTCAAATGAATGTTTGGTTTCCCAGTGCCTTTAAAAGTTAAGTTTAGTAGCAACTTCTTTCTAGATGGGTCTCCTGAGGCAAGGGAAATAAAATTCAAGAATAAACTATTGGGGCATCATCAAAATAAAAAGCTTCTGCACAGCAAAGGAAACAATCCACAAAACTAAAAGGCAGCCTATGGGATGGGAGAAGATATTTGCAAAGGACATATCTGATAAAGGGTTAGTATCCAAAATATGTAAAGAACGTACAAAATTCAACACCCCCAAAAAGAATGATCCAATTAAAAATGGGCAGAGGAACTAAATAGACATTTTTCCCCAAGGAGACATCCAGATGGCCAGTAGGTACATGAAAAGATGCTCAACATCACTCATCATCAGGGAAATGCAACTCAAAACTATAGTGAGATATCACTGCACACCTGTCACAATGGCTAAACTCAACAACACAAGAAACAACAGGTGTTGGCAAGGATGTGGAGAAAGGGGAACCCTCTTGCACTGTTGGTGGGAATGCAAGCTGGTGTAGCCACTCTGGAAAACAGTATGGAAGTTCCTCAAAAAGTTAAAAATAGAGCTACCCTACAACCCGGCAATTGCACTACTGGGTATTTACCCAAAGAAACAAAAATACTAATTCAAAGGGATGCATGCACCCCAGTGTTTATAGCAGCGTGATCTACAATAGCCAAATTATGGAAGTAGCCGAAATGTCCATTGAGGAATGGATAAACAGGATGGGGGTGTGTGTGTGTGTGTGTGTGTGTATACATGCACACACACAAATTTACTCAGCCACAAAAAAAAAATAAAATCTTGCCATTTGCAACAACATGGTTGGATCTAGAGAGTATTATGCTAAGTGAAATAAGTCAAACGAAGACAAATACATATGATTTTGCTCATATTTGGAATTTAAGAAACAAATGAGCAAAGGGGAAAAAAAAAGAGAGGCAAACCAAGAAACAGACTCTTAACTACAGGGAACAAACTGATAGTTGCCCAAGGTGGGTGGGCGGGGGAATGGGGGAAATAGGTGATGGGAATTAAGGAGGGCACTTGTCGTGAGCTCTGGGTGTTGTATGGAAGTGTTGAATCTCATATTGTACACCTGAAACTAATGCTACACTGTTAACTAAATGGAATTAAATAAAAACATTTAAAAATTCGAAAGTTATATTTTTACCATGCTGTAATCTATTAAGTAAGATAGCATTGTATCTAAAATACCAACATACATACCTTAATTAATAATACTTGATTGCTAAAAAAAAAAATGCTAAAACGTACCGTTGTATGAACTTTCAGCAAGTCGTAACCTTTTTGCTGGTGGTTGGGCTTGCCTCTGTGCTGATGACACTGGCTGATCACGGTGGCGGTTGCTGAAGGTTGGGGCAGCAATGTCTTAAAATAAAACAACGATGAGGTTGCCACATGAGTGGACTCTTCCTTTCACGAACGACTTCCCTACAGCCTGCGACAGTGTTCGACCGCATTTTGCCCACAGTAGAACTTTCAAAACTGGAGTCAGTCCTCTCATACCCTGCCGCTCCTTTATCAACTGCAGTTGCTGTAATAGTCTAAATCTGTTGTCATGTCAACAGTCCTCACAGCATCTTCACCAAGAGTAGATGCCATCTTAGGAAATCATTTTCTTTACAAAGAAGAAGGAGAAGATCGAGGAGAAGGAGGAGAAGGAGGGGGAGGAGGAGGAGGAGGAGGAGGAGAAAGAAAAAGAAAGAAAAGAAAAAAGAAAGGAACCACTTTCTTTGCTCACCCATAAGAAACAACTCCTCAGGCACTAAAGTTTGATCTCGAGATTTCCGCAATGCAGTCCCATCTTCAGGCTCCACTGCAAATTCTAGGGCTTTTGCTGTTTCTACCTCGCCTGCAGTCAGACTGCACATATAACATTTACTGATTAAGTTTCTCTTCTTACATGGGCTCTCTCCATGGGGTCCCCAAAACAATTACGATAAGAATATCACAGATCACTGATGACAGATCACTAGGACAGATACAACGGGAAAGCTGGAACTGTTGTGAGCGTGGCCGGAATGGGACACAGAGATGCGAAGTGAGCCAATGCTGTTGGAAAAATGGCCCCGAAGGGCCTGCTAGAGAAGGGGTGCCACGAGCCTTCAATGTATAAAAGATGTGGTATCTACAGAGTGCAGGAAAATGGGGTGTGCCTCGAGACCTTGATCTCATTTCTCTGGGGTTGTGTGAAGCAGCAGGTACCCCTATAAGTTCCTAGGTGATGGGTTCATCCATTTTCTATCCTTGGAGTAAGATGGGGAAATGTCATGTACACAGAAAGGACATTAAGAATATTTAGTAAATGCCATGGCACAGACGCCTGGCGGTCACAACTAGTACTGGCCCCTCGCACTGGAAATGGGCCTTTGGAGGCTCCCTTCTGTGCTCTGAATTAACCCTTTGGTACTGGTGGGCCTGCCTTAAGGAGGGTTTTGGAGAAGTGGCTGTGCGCCAAGTGTCTCCAGACTTTAACGGTAGATACGGTTGTTCACACTTGCCACCCAAAGCCGACCTGTGCATCCGTCTTGCGACCCTCCTTTTGCAGGGGTGAGAACACCCGAGTCACTACATTCTAAGCCCTTTGCCCGGTTTCCCTTCCTCAGACGCAGGTTGCCATTCTCCCCCTGTCGGCTAGGTGTCCTCGTTAAAACTCCCTCAGTGGCCCGCAGGTTGCACCTCCCCGCTTTTGGAAAAAGTCCCGTCTGTTTACTGCAAGACACACATTATAAACGCATTTAATGATGACGTAATAAGTTTCTAATCCAGAACGAGGGGGTTTCTCCCCCAGCAGTATCAGTCCTGCTCTTTCTCTTTTAATACGATCCAGTTCCACCCTCCTTTGGACCAGATTGCGTTCACCCGGCTAGCTCTCTGGGAATCTCTTCCCAGCCCCGGTGCTTGAGTGTTTTTGCTTGTGTGGTTTTGAGACAAACCTCTAACATTTGTCCAGTGTAACATTTTGTGGTCACACACATGCGAGCGTGGAGCTCTTTGAAGGTGATTGACATTCTTGTCTTACAAATTGCTACCTTTTGAGATTTTCTTTTGGTTTTCTCTGGCAAAATAACTTTTCGGTCTTGAGATTCTGGCAGCATCGGATGTCTGCTGGCTTTTGTGTGTTTAATATTATAATTGCTTTGATATCGGTTCTTACCTCTAACTTGTTTAAAATATTTTTTCACAGTGCTCTGTGTTGGCTCAAGGGAGACTGTAAATCTATAGACGTGTTTGATTTCTGTTCACTGGTTTATTTTAAGAGTAAAATAAATGGCCTTTGAGTACAGCATGGCGGAAGCGGGTGTCTTTGAATCCGTTGGATAATCATCAGCAACCCAAATAAGGACATGAAAAGGGGCATTTATCCCAACCATAACCCCTAAATTCATATTAGCATTTGAAAGAAAAATGTGCCTGAGATGATAGAATTACAAAATGGACTGTTTAGGAAGCATTTGTTGAGTCGTAAGTCATTAAATCATCTTTGTTCCTGACTGTAGGTGAAGGAAACCTAATTTGTTGACTGCCTTACAGAAGAGAAATTGGTGCCTCGAAAACTTGGTAATTTTAATCAAATCAGATCTTTATTGGTTTGTATCGTTGAAACTTCCCCAGGAATCATTTTTAAGCAGATAATTATTTAGTCACAAATCAAAGTCTCAGCAAAAAGGAAATGTCACAGAGTAAAATGGAGACTGCTCCCTTAGTTATGGAATACGGGTCAATTTGCCCTCCTTTTGAAACCAGTAGAGGGCCTTCTGGGTTCTTTCCTGCTGGTCTCTCTTGGTTCTGAGCCATATCTTACTTTCTCTTCCTAGTGTCCCTACTGAAGGCTTTTGAGGATCAGAAGGAAAGTAGGGGGTTGGTAGGGGAGTGTATGGGAAGTGGTGTTGGATGGGAAAGAAGATGTGACTCAGGATGGAGGGGTGGGGGCAGAGTGAGAGCTAAGAGAAAGTGGAAAGACAGAGGAATGGGGGCCAATCCTATGCCTGGTTGAATTTCTGGGGACAGCTCCTGGCTCCACGTACAGCCCGCCTGGTGGATACTTCTGGTTATGATAAAGCAGGGTGGAAATTCGTAATAGTGGTGGTCGTCCTAGCAATAGCAGCTAACTTTTATTGAGTGCTATCTACCCTTCCACACGCCAAGCGTTTGATGGGATTATCCCCTTTAATCCTCATAGCGACCATAGGAAGATGAAATTTATTATCCTCATTTTCCTATTGAAGAAACTAGGGCTTAGAAATACTCAGGGTGAAAAGAAGTATTCGTTAAACTGGAAAAGGGGCTCTGTTATCTGTACTTTTCACACGAAGTATCTGTGGGAGCCTGTTTGAGACCATCTCCATGGTGAAATTCCAATCCAGACGTGACCAAGAAGGCACAAATGGGAATATGGAAAACGCTTCGAGGTAGGCTCCCACTATTTAGGAAATATGGCATTACACCAAGTCCAAGAGGTTGGAATTTATCGATTTGTTTTATTTTTACTGGAAGACAGGACTTTTAATATGTTAACATGTGTCACAAGTTCTCTAGAAGGAGATTTGGTATATTTTTCTAAATTTTCTTGCCATCGAACCACTTTTTCTCTTTTTTTTGAGGGAGTATCTATTAACTTCTTGAAACATATATATATATATGAAGCACCTTTTGAGAAACAGAGATGAAAGTGTAGTATGTCTAACCAGAAGGAAAACGATCCAGGTACCTCCTTAGCTTCACTCCCAACTCTCCATAATTCAGGGTAAAATTTCACTGCTCTCCGCCAAAGCTTTGCCTCTACAGCTTGGAATGTGTGTGTCTCTGATACTATGTTACAGAGCTGTGTTACTGTGAGTAGCTGAAGTGAAAATTAAAACATATTTCATTGTGGACACTAAGGTGAGATGACGGCATTTTGGAAAGAAAAATGTTATGAGAGTACATTATCATTCTTCAGTGGTGGCCCCCTCGAAGAGGGAATTTGAATTTTCTTTCAGTACCTAGGAATTTAATAATCTAAAGTATTGAAACCAATTGTTTTTCTTCATCCTTGGGATGTTGGAAGGAACATTTTGAAAAAATGTTTGAGAAGGTTGGGTCCTGACACATTGAAACCAATTGTTTTCCTTCATCCTTGGGGGAATGGAAGGAACATTTTGAAAAGATGATTGAGACGTTTGGGTCCTGACACATGGGACCTTGTGTAGGCTCCAGTACAAGCCTCGGGTGGAAGTTGTAACCCTGCTTGGATGAAGAACCCCAAATTCTGAGCTGGCGTCCTCCAAAACTGTGGTCTTATTCTCGTGACGTAGAGCTCCTGGTGGCTGTTCGACCCTCGTGAGAAACAACACGAGTGCAGTAACTAGACAGGAACAGTTTGCACAGTCAAAAAAGAAAAGTTCACACCTCCCAGAATCCCCCGGGGCCAGAAGAGAGCCTGGACCAAATTAGACATCACACGAGTGAGGCAGCCATATTGCAGAAACACATCCTTGGATGTTCTACGGGTTTCTCTGTTTCCTTCTTTCCCTCTGAGGTTATCAGATGTGGAGCCAGGAAAGAGAAGACATTTCCCTAACACCAAACGGGAAAATGCAGTTGAGCCTTCTAAAGTGAACTGTAAACGGCACAGAGCTGTGGGAAGAAGACTACGTTTTCTCCTCAGTGAGGTTTTGTGTTTAGCAGCTTTTTGATTGCACTTGACCTCTGAAGCGTGACTGTAGCCAACTTAGGTTGCTGAAACTTAAGATGGCGTAGAGGGCCGTGGAGGCAAGGCCGCCGCCACCGCCTGGCTGACGGTCAGAGATTCAGCTCCGGTTAGCGAGAATGTAAAAGATCTCTCCATCCCAGCAACGCCAGGCTGGTGGTGGGTTTTTGTTTTTGCTTCTTCCACCCTTCTTTCTTTTACAGTTCATTGACAATTCTGCTCATGCTTTAAAATAATCTGGGCTGAAAGTGAGGCTTGCATCGCGCGGAGTTTGATAACTCCCACATACCGTATTTATTTGCCATTTAAAGCATCTTTGCCTGGAGGAGATTCAGTTTCTGCAGCAACTGATCTCCGCTGCCGCGGTTAACTGAGGGAAGGTGAAGGGGAGGCAGGTCCCGTCAGCGGGGCCTCCAGGGCGGGAAGGGGAGAAGGTAGCACTCCGAACGACCAGGGGAGCTTGACTGCTCCCTCAAACCTTTGGGGCCTCGCACTCTTTCTAGGGCTTGGTGGATGCTTGCGCCTCCAGGACCGTCCTTATCGTGGGAAATACACAGCGTTCGTGGTTAACCTTGCGGCTCGGCCCTGGATGCAGTTCCACGGGCTCTCGTCCTGGGACTCCGGTCTCCTTTCTCCCGTCCCCTGGGGACACGAGGTGCCGGGGGACCAGGCGCTTGCAAGTTTCCCCTGAGTTCAAGGGCCCAGGGTTCAGGGTTGTCCCCCACAATCCTGGCACGAGAACAAAACATCAAAATTTTCGATATATGAACTTTACAGAAAGACTGCACGTTAACAGTGCCGTGCAGAGCCATACAGGAGCCCAAGGCAGGAGGGGGAAAATTCAAGAATACAAATCTCGTTTTTATTTAAAAACTTTGATGATCTGTTCAGTGTCACCTGTTTTTGCATTAAATTTGATTTTTTAAAATATTGCGTCAAAACATCATTTTCTTGATTGCGAAGTTTCGTGGTGCCCTCTTAAGCGTTGCATCCAAGGTGAGCGCCTCACTTGGTCCCAGCCCTGGAATCATGTTCCACATGAGTGTCTTTTTTATTAAAAAATATTATATAGTGATGTTGATAATGTCACTTACCCTGTATTGAGTACTCACTCTGTCCCTCATGGCACGTGGACCTCTCTGCACCATGGGAAACATTTATAAATATTGACTTATGAAATCAGCCTGAAGGTAGGTACTGTGATTATTTCCAGCCTACAAATAAAGAAATTGAGGCATCAAAAATTTAGGTCATTTGCCCGAAGTTCTCACCGCGCCAGGAAAGGCAGAAGCAGGATTTGAGCGCCAGTGTTTATGGCTCCAATCTCTTTCTTAGTCTCCTATCTGTGAGGGACTGAGTTGTTTTCACCCTACTCCATGCGGGTTGATTCTGTTTTTACCTGGCCAGTAACTTCACGTTTTCCGCGGTGGACATGTATCGTGTTGATTTCTGCCCAGGAGATAATGCATCGGATTGAAAGTGGAGCGTGCAATAGGAGATCACGGAAAGCACGTGGAGGTCCTTGATTCTGAGAATCCATGGAAAAGGGGTTGCTGGGTGTCAGTCTGGTCCCCTAGCCCTTGTAATGGAGATGGCTTTTAATCACAATGGTTTTAGTAGCTTTTAACAAAATGTAATATTGAAAATATCTGTGTGCCTATTGGTTGGCTCTTCCGTGATAGCACGGCATAGTTTCATTGCCTTTATTTTCTTTTTCCTCAAATACATTCATTTTGGAATTCTTGTTAGGAAATTTGGGTCTTGGCTGGAAATGTTGCCACCCCCGCTGCGTAGACCTATGCGGTGCTGTACGGTAACCACCCACCACATATGGTTATCAAAAACTTGAAGTGTGGCTCATCCTTTTTTTTTTTTAATTTATTTTTTTTTTTAATTTAAGATTTTATTTATTTATTTTAGAGAGAGAATGTGTGTGTGTGAGCGGGGTGAGGGGCAGAAGGGAAGGGAGAGAGAGAATCTCAAACAAACTGCCTGCTGAGCACGGAGCCCGAAGCCTAACGTAGGGCTTGATCTCCCGACTCTGAGATCCTGACCTGAGCCCAAATCAAGAGTCTGTCGCTTAACCCTTTGAGCCACCCGGGGGCCCCAAGTGTGACTCATCCTGACTAGGATGTGCGCTAAGTGAGAAATCACACTGGCGTTGGAAGTCGTCTGGGCTGCAGACAGTGGAAACTATCTGCTTACTAATTTGTTATTGATTACGTGGGAGGGATGGTATTGTGCATCTACTTGTCTAACTATAATTTCCTGGTAAAATTAATTTTTTAAAGATGACTGTGGAACAGTTCAAGTCACATACAGGGCTTGCGTTTATTTCTGTCTGGACGGCGCTGTTATAAAGTGTGCCTTTTAACTGGTCCATTTATGAGGCAAGGGGCTGGTGTGTTTTGTTTTGTTTCTAACTGTTGGAGGAGCAAGTGAAATTTGCCCAAACAGGAAGACAGAAAAAAAGTTGGAGGCGTAAGACTTCGAGTCAACAGGTAGTTGCTTTATTAAGAAAACTTCACCTTTGTGCCTGCCCCCTCTGCAGACAAGTGAATTCTTTAGGCCTAGCATTAATTTCCATGCCAGAAGGCTTGGAAACAGCCAGCCCTCCGTTTCAGAGCAGCTGTCTTGAAATGACGGCTTGGGACTCTAACGAGTGTCGAGGTGCTCCTAGGGGGATTGGAGACTGATGGAGCGAAGTTGCCTGTGTTGGCCAAGTTCCGAGCTCTGCCACCTCTTCCTGAAAGTCATGTTGCAGAATGGTGCTCTGAGCACGAAGGCCTGCATTTTGGCCCTCAGTCTTTTGTTTGCAAAAGAACCTGGTGACCCCGAGGAAGATGTGGATTCCTGCAGGCTGCTCCCTGGAGTGTCTGGTTTGGCCTCCCTGGACCAAACACGTGAGCTGTATTCTTTCTACCCAAGCCCTCCACCCTACCTCTTCCTTGTGACATGGGTATGGTCTCCCTCTTCACTCCGTCTTGGGGAGATCTTTCCTCTTTCCAGAAAGCAGTCATCAGTAATCCAGTCAGTTTCCCCTTCTCCTTCCTTTGCATTCGCTGTACATTCTCATTTACTTTCAAATACCTATTAGCCATTCTTAGCTATCCAGAACTATCCTTCTAGTGCTTGGGGGAAGGAGTTGGAGGGGAGGGCAGCCTTTGTTCCCTTCCCTTAATTGTCTCACGGATCAGTGAAGTTTAACTTGAAAGATATCTGAATTCCCTTTTGAAGTAAATGAGATAATTTTTCTGCAAATGTTAACTTCAGTGCCTGATAGAAGATGCTCCATAAATATTTATTGAATGAATGAATTTCTGTCCTGTTTGTCTTCCTTGGTAGCCGCATTAACTCCCTCTCCAAGGCTCTGAATCTGTAGTCCTCTGAGGCAGTAATTAGGTAACTGCTCTACCTAGAGGAGTTGAAAGGGGGCTTTATTTTATTTATTTTTTATTATGCTATGTTAGTCACCATAGAGTACATCATTAGTTTTTGATGTAGTGTTCCATGATTCATTGTTTGCGTATAACACCCAGTGCTCCATGCAACACGTGCCCTTCTTACTACCCATCACTGGGCTAACCCATCCCCCCACCCCCTCCCCTCTAAAACCCTCAGTTTGTTCCCCGGAGGGACTACGGACTCCAGGAAAGGGGGCTTTAATGCCGGCTTACAGATGCGCCTTAATGCAGTAAATAAAATACACCTTCTGGAGTAACTGAGCACAACTTCCCCTCCGTGTTTTCTCCACTCCTCTGGGGTCACCATACGCACCCACTTGCCATCCTATATCGCTTCCTTATAAGTAGAGTTGTATTTGTCTAGGCTCTAGGTTGCAAGTGCCAGAGACCAATTTTAAAGGGGTTTATGCACAATGCTGAGAATTTATTGGTTGAGGTTATCAAAATACCAGGTAAGGCTTTGTGCAAAGGCTCCAGCGACCTCTTTAGGATACGGATCTCTCCATTACTTGGCTCTGCTGTCACATTGTCTCCACCCTTGTGAGTCAGATGGTAGGTCCTTGTTAAACCCCCTCTCGATGCCCCCCCCCACCCACGCCCCCCACCAGCTTCACCCAAGACTTTGGCTCTCTGTGTAGCTCCAGGGAAATTTCTCAGGATTGGCTCTGATTGGATTGTGTGAACTGTGGCCAAACAGATTAAATGCTTGGATTTGCCAGATCTGGGTCACACACCTCCCCTGGATCAGGATTCTGGGCTCGCCCATCCAAACGGCTTGAGTGGAGAGAGGCGAAGGGCATGGCACCCCAGAGCTACTTCAAGGTCAATTTATCACTGAAAAGAAGGAAAGGGGCTGAGCTGGCAAAATATATCAAAGCACCGTTATAAAAACCTACAGAGGAATCATTTTTCTGTTTCTATAGGAGAATGGCTCTTGCCACAGAAATCACAATCCTCCCCCACTTCCAAAATCATTTTTGGGGGAGTTCCTCAGTCATCAGCAACCAGGGAGTCCCTGATCTTTGAACCTAGTCCAGTATGCTGCACACAGCAGGTTTTTAACCATTGTTCCAATCAACATAATTGTGTACCTACTGTGTGCCTGGCACTATTCAATCCCTGAGTGTCTTCTGTTGCGGTAATTATTCAAATTGGCTTTTTCACCACAGCCTGCTGACAGCATGAGCCTCGAGAGGATGCAGATGTGGCTCCAGATCTGACTCTGCCATTGACTAGCCCTGTGGAGTTGGGCTGCCTCGTTTTCTGTGTGCATAAAATGAGACTACTCTAGTACCTTCTCCATATAGTGAGAATGATGATTAAATGAGATGATGCATGTGAAGTGCTTTGCACAGCAGCTGGCTTATAGTGAGGGCTGACATGCAGTCACTAGTAATTAACGTTTATATGTTAAGGAACATGTGTTTGGTGACCATGTAGATTCATTCATTTGGCGTCTGTTAAATTTTTATTGTATGCTCGGTCTTTTCCTAGACTCAGGATAAGGATGAATAAGATACAATTCTTGTTCTTTAGGAATTCATGGTCTCTTGGTAGAGGCAATCATGTAGGGTAGAAAATCAAAGATAATACTTATAATTCCATGGTCCATGTGGTTCAGTCCCCAGAGCTGCGTACAACCAAAAGCAATTTATTCAGATTTCTAGAATATCACAAAGGGAAGTCTATGCCCTGCCTGTACATGTCATTCCCTCTTTTCCTCTTTCACTGACCGCCCTCAGCCTGCAAGTCCCTTCATTTCGTGGACTTTGCTGAGCTCCCCTTCCCAGCATGCCCTACAACAAAGACTCCCTGATGGCACCTTTCCCTTCCCCACCTTGGAGTCTCCATCCAGTCATTTCCTCTGCCAAAAAGGCTCTCTCTACCCCTATGTAGCTTGAGCGACACCTACTATTCCTTCAAGACTTAGCTCAAGTGCCATCTTCTGTTTGAGGCCTCCCTGGTCTCTTGCCCCATGATAAGTGGGGTACACCACTGTGAGGAGACTAGCTCTCTAAGGATGTGATGATTGGCCTTTCTGACCATTGTGTGTGGACTACAGGCAGGTCCTCCTGCGAGAAAACCATCATATCCTGTGTGTGTTCTGGTATGCTGGCACCATGTGGGATGGAGAGAGGGAGGGAAAGTGGTCGTTCCTAGAGACGAGTCAGAGGGGCCTCTAAGATCGGCAGTTCTCTATGGGGCATTTCAAACAGGGTCTCCACCTAGTAAATGATGTTTTTTGGCGTCGGTTATAAATTGACAGTAGAGGCAGAATAGTACCATGTGGCCATTGCAAAGCTTGGTCTTTTTTTTTTTTTTTTTTTAAAGATTTTGTTTATTTGTCAGAGAGAGTGCGCAAGCAGGGGGAGCAGCAGACAGAGGGAGAAGGAGAAGCAGGCTCCCCATTGAGCAAGGATCCCGATGCAGGACTCGATCCCAGGAGCCTGGGATCATGACCTGAGCCAAAGGCAGATGCTTAACAGACTGAACCATCCAGATGTCCCTGCAAAGCGTGGTCTTTGCCGTCAGCTGGAACTGGGATGGACTTTGACCTCTTACTGGCAGTGGGCAAGTTACTTCACCTCTTACGCCTCCTTATCATTAAAATGGATATGATAACAGGACTGTTCTCATAGGGTTGCTGTGAGCATTTTATGAGATGGTTCAGGAAAGCCCTTGGCCCAGCATCCGGCATCCAGTAAAGTCCTCAATCACAGTGGATGCTGTTATTATGAATGTGAAAATACATTTCGGAGCGCTCCAATGACTTTTCAAGGTGAACCATCACAGACCGTGTTCTTCAAGGAGATGGCCTGATGGTTTCTTATGGCAAGGAGGAAGAGGGAAACAAGCAGCATGTCGGTTGCAGAAAGAGAACGTGATTTTGTTTTGGTTGTTGTTTGCTTGTGTTTTTCACACCTGTTTTCTCAGGGGATTGGGACGCAGCGTCTCGCCAAAACTTGACGGCAAGTAAAATACGTAGTTGAAAGTCCTCAGCAGTCACAACAAATGTGAAATCAAATCTCTTCATTTGCTTTGGAGCGTCCGGACGGCAAGGACAGCTGCAGTGTTGCTATTTTTTATTTCAAATAAAAGAGTCGGTTCCTTGTTACCATAGAAACCACCAACCTAATTATAAGGAGTTTTGTTCACTGGATAAAAGTCATCATTTCTCTTTCCTCCCCACGCTCATACAGGTCCCCAAAATATTGGCATGGATTTGATCCTAGCGGAAGGGACTTGCTGTCTTTAGCAAGATGATCATGGTGCACTGGCCACGCCACCCAGGAAAGAAAGCCCTTGGGGCTGGCCAGAGACTCGAAGCGGTGTCTGAAGCTCCTGTTCCACTTTGGAAACAAGTCATGAGCGTTTCGCAAGAACAAATTAGTGTGTTTAAAGTAACGTTTAAAGAAAGATGATTCTGAGCTATCCTACCACTAGATAGACATCCCCTTTCTTGTCTGGAACTAAAAAGGTAGCCTCTACCTCTAGGATCCTTCTGTTCTAGGATTTTACACTGGAATTCTGAGATCAATTGTATTATGTAACGTTGCAGTGTTTGGAGAGGAAATGCTAGGCCGTGGGTTTCACAGAGTTGAGAGGCTGTTTGATATACTTTGGGGTTTGCTAGAATGGTAAATAGTTGTATGTCACCATTAAGGCCCACCCAGAGAATGTGGAGCCTTCTTGTGCATGCTTCTGTCTTCTTGAACTTGATCTTCCATCTGTTTCCTGACCTTCCTGCTGATAAGTACCTAAGTGGAGATTCTTTTTCCTTGACCCTGAAGAGGTGGTCCCTCAGTAGTCCGCTGGTAGGAAGCTAAGTGGCACAGAGGATTAAAAGACTTAGAGGTATTTCAGGCATAAGGTGACTTAGGAGTTAGAGATTTGCAAGTACAATTAATATATTTATATTTTGAAGATTCCATTTATAGAATGTGGCAGCTGTAGGTCAGTGCTGGTGCTGAGCGCCCTGCTTGCATTTTGCAGATACTGTAATACTCAGTGACATGAATGTTCCATATACACATCAGGAATTTTGGAATATACATCAGGCCGTTTGGGGTGGGGTGGGGTGGGGGGGGAGGCATGCTCCACAGAGGGACTGGACTAGGACGGGGCCAGGTGAAAGCCCAACAGTGAAGACAGGAGTCCCTGAAGAGACCATAAGCATGCAAAGAAGCTTACATAAATGTGTGTGGGGGACAGGGTGGGAGAGAGCGGTGATGGGCATGCCCTAGGCCCTGTAACTTAGGCAGCATCCCGGGCCAGGTCAACCCGTCCTTCATCCTTGGTGCTTGTCCAGAACCAGTCCCTTGATGGGGATGCAGGTGTCTTTGACCTAGACTTGTTCCTCAGGTGGTTTCCTCTGCTCTTTGTGCCACGTACCCACACTCCCCCCTGCCCCCGCTCTTGATGATGCTGCGGTGGTGATAGTGATAGAAATGTTGGTGGCGCTTGTAATGACCGTGGCAGTGGGGATGACGGAGATTGTGACAATCATGGTGGTTGTAATGACATTGATGATGTTGATGGTGCAGGGCGGTGCTTCATGTTTTGAGCACCTTTTTAGTTTTGGCCCCCCTGTTCTAGGCACTTGCATCTGATGTCTATGCCCTCATTTAGGCCAGAAACCAAGGATTCTTTCCACGTTGTTCCTTTCTCTCATACATGCCATCAGACTCTCAGCAAGTTTTCATCAGCTCTACCTTTAGAACCCATCTGTGTGTGTCCCTTCTCCCCAACTCCTTTGCTACCACTGTGGGTCACACTGCCTCCCTCTTTTGCCTGTCTTACTGCCAGACCTTCTCCCTGGACTCCCTGATTCCATTTTCACCTCTTATGATCCAGTCACACAGCAGGCAGAGTGACCTTGTAAAATTATGCATATTCCCCACTCCGGAACCTTCTTCATGGTTTCGCTTCACACTGACTGTGAAATCCAAGACCTTGTGACCAGTTAGGTCCCAAATGCCCATCTTACTGGCCTCATCTCCTACCCTTTGCCAGTTGCTTATTCTCCATTCATACCACCCTTCTTCCTGATGCTTGAGGGCACCCGGTGCTGCCGCCTTAGCTCCTCCCTGTAAGGTTTAGCATGGCCTATTCCCTTACTTCACTTAGCGTTCTCCTCAACCTGAGCTTCCTTTATTAAATGGCAGTCCACCTTTCCCCGTCCGTCATCTTCCTCTATCCCATTCACTTGATTTGTTTTCTTCATAACGTATAATACTCTGTTGTCATTTTATGAAGTTTTATAATTCATTCTTTCTCTGCGGGAGTTTTCCTCTCTAGAACATCAACTTCATAAAGACGAGGACCTCCTTTGAATTACTCACCTCTTTACACTCATAGTCTAGAACAGTGCCTGGCTCAGAGCAGAGGTGCCATAAATGCTGGTTTGAAGGAATGAACAAATGATAAGCTTGTGCAGTTAAAAATAAAATCCTAAGACTTAGGGACTTTTGGAGAGAAAAGCTAAGGACTTCACTTTCCTAGGAAACTTGTTGGTAACTCATTTGAATTTCTCAAAGTTCCAACTCTGGCAGGCCTAATACAGTGTTCACCCAACTATGTGATCCTTGGCATGGGTGGTGTGCACGATGTCTTAGATGGTTTGTAGACAAGACATACTACTGAGTCACAGCGTGAATCTACTTTTTTTGGCAGTGGAATTTAAAAATTTTTAAATTTTATTTAACAGTGGCTTAATTTACATGGCATACAATTCAACAGTTCAAGTTGTATAATTCAGCATTTTTCACTATATTCACAGAGTTGTGCAGCCATCACCATGATCAATTTTAGAACATTTTCATCGCTCTAAAAAGAAACCTCATGCCCATTAGCAGTTGTTCCCCCCCCCCCCAGGCTTACGCCTTTTCTTTCTCTGTAGATTTGCCTTTTCTGGTTATTTCATGTCAATGGAATCAAGCAATTTTTTTCTATATATGCAGTTGCATGTCTGCCTTCTTTTACTTTAGCATAATGTTTGCAAGGTTCTTCAAGGTTTGAGCATGAGTCATAATTCCATTCCTTTTTATGGTTGAATAGTACTCCCGTTGTATGGCTCTATCACATTTTGTTTGTTCATTCAGCATTTGCGAGATATAAAAGGGGGCTGTTTGCACTTTTTGGCTATCAAGAATAATGCTGCTATGAACATTTGTGTACAAGTTTTCTATGTGGACATATGTTTTCTTTTCTCTTGGGGATATACTGAGGAGCCGAATCACTAGTTCACGCAGTAATTCTGTGTTTACGGTTTTGAGGAACAGCCAAACTGTTTCCAAAGGGCTCGCGCCATTTCACATTCCCTGCAACGGTGTGTAGGAATTCCACCTTCTGTGCGTCCATTTGTTGTTGACTACCTTTTTCACTGTAGCCCTCCTAGGGGGTGTGAGAGTGAACCCACTTTTGTGATACCCTTTGAAAGAAGTTAGGGGGCGCCTGGGTGGCTCAGTTGGTTGAGCATCTGACTTTGGCTCAGATCATGATCTCAGGGTCCTTGTTGGAGCCCTGAGTTGGGCTCCGTGCCCAGCAGGGAGTCTGCTTCTCCCTCTCCCTCTTGCCCCTGTGTGTGTGTGTGCACGCGCGCGTTCTCTTCTCTCAAATAAATAAATAAAATCTTAAAAAAAAAAAAGTTAGGCCCTCAGAACTGTCAGCTGGGAGACTACAGGGTCTAAGTGGAATTTTATAACATTATTTGACATTTACTGTATTTTGTAATAACAAATCACTTTCCTTTTATTTCTCTTTTATTTTAAAGTGAGAGCATTATAGAGACTTTTTAAAAAACAGCTTTATGAAGATATAATTTACGTCCCACACAATTCACTCATTTAAAGTGTATAATTCAATGGCTTTTAGTATATTCATGGGGTTGGGCTTCCTTCACTACAGTCAATTTTCAGATATTTTTATTACCTTAGAAGAAACCCCCACGCCCCTTAGCCATCATCCCCCAAACCCCCCACTACTCCAGCCTCTGGCAACCAGTAATCTACTTTCTATTTCTATACATTTGCCTCTTCTGGGTATTTCATGTATTTTTTTTTTTTAAATGGTTGGCTTCCAGGTCACCTGGCTGGCTCAGTCCGTGGAGTGAGCTACTTCTTGATCTCAGGGTTGTGAGTTCCAGCCCCACGTGGGGTCTGGAGATTACTTGGAAATAAAAAAAAAAATCTTTAAAAAAGTAAAAATGATTAACTTCCATTTATAGCAAAATATATTGGTTTTCCTATTGAAATTCAAGTTTCCTGTTAAACAAATGAAATTTTTAGTAAGATAAAATAAGTGGTATGCGCATAAAAGGTAAAAATTGCTGTGGTGGTCAGTGGCGTGCTGTAGGTCCGGCGGGTGAGCGGCAGTAGAATGCCTGTGACCAGTGTTTGAGAAATGGTGGATGATCAGTGTCCTTGGTCTGGATTGGTCAAGAGAAACCATTCGTCTTTGGACTAGAACACAGGGAGACTGAGTGCTTTCTAGGCCCACCCACACATCACATCATCAAAGAGCACTGTCCTCAAGAGCCATGTGGCCTTGCACACCAGTGCCTCAGTTTGCCAGTCTAGCCTGGAGGGGACAAGACCCACCTCATAGGGTCCTAGTGAGGACTCAATGACTGATACATGGAAAGCATTTAGAACACTGCCAGACATTAACTGCACGCTCATTAAGTGTTCACAGCTAGCCAATTTCAATTACAGCCAAGAGGAAGCTCTCCCCGGACTCCTCCCCACCCCCACCCCACCCCAATCTGATCACCTCTTTGCAGCCCTGTCTTGTCTCTGCCCCCCTGCTGCTTTGCCTTCCCCAGCAGAGAGCTTTGCTAGAAGAATACCCCCCCCCAAGATCCAGGCAAAGCCTTCTGTAGCTGAGGGATGAGGGTATTTGAGTAGCTGAGTTAGAAATATCCCAGCTAGCTTTCAAGTCAGAAACATATTGCCCTTAACCAAGTTTACAAAACCACAGGTTACCTCTTTATGTTTTTGTAAATTGCATCAAATCAAACACAGAAAGCCAAACTCCATGGGGGCCGAGTGCCTTTGTTATCAGTTTAGTGAGTAACCCTGGGACATGGACAAGTTTCCATACCCCAACATTTGGAATGCATCAGCAGACCAGAAACACGATAAATGATTTTTAAAAAACCATTATACAAGTAAATTGGGATTTTAGAAATGCATTTTAACATGTTTTTCTTCAGTTGGATCAACCATATGTTAAAGTAAGCTTCACCTATGGCAACAGTTTTCATCTGAGGCTTATTATAGCTTAATAAAAGAGTGTGTGGGTGGTGAGCCAAACCTCCTGCAGAGCTGCTAGAAAATCGGAACTAAACGGCTTTTGTCTTTTTGCCTTGTTTATGGAAAATGGTTTGATTTTTGCCAGGATTATGGCTGGGTGAGGCCAAATCACCATTCCTGCAGGACGTGAGCTAGGCTCTGTAGATGTCCGAGGAGAAGACCTCATTTAGGGCAGAACCCAGGAGGTGGGAGAAGCACCCAGGACTGAGACTGCCTGGGTTCTAATCCCAGCTTGTCCCACCATTCAATAGCTATGTGAAAATGATAATTTATTAATTCCTCCAAGCCTAGGTTGTTTCATCTGAAAAATAGGGATGATGACACTTACCTTGCACAATTGTCATGGGTCAAATGAAATATCACATAGAAAGTTCTTTGCACGATGGTTGGCATGGAGCTAATTTGCCTGCCATCATTGATATTCTAGTCATTTTCCCTTACTTCTGGAGAATTTGACTCCTTTGGGCACCTCTGGAATGCCTTCTGATGTCTGGTCTAATTTCATTTAATTTCCACACTGGCCTCCTCTCTGTTTCTTGAACAGCTTTGTTCCTGCACCAGAGCTTTCCATTTGCTGCCCACCTACTCTGCCTGCCGTTTTCCCAGCCCTTCCCAGCTCCTTACTAACCATCAGGCCTCTCCTTTGCATCTGCACCACCACTCACATGCGCTGTCATCTCACTGTGTTTCTTTCCCTCACTGCCCTTGCTTCACCTGAAACCGTCCTGTTCATTGATATGTTTCCTTGTCTGGTGTCTGTTTCCCCACTAGCATGTATGCTCCAGGAAGGCACTGTCCTCCACTGTCTTGTCTGAGGTCTGATGGCCTCCTCCTGGCTCAGTGCCTGGTCTATAGAAAGCACTCCTTAAATATCTGTTGAATTTCAGTGTACAATTGGAGTTCACATACAAGGTTTCATAAGTAGTGGGACTTGAGGTTTTGAAAGAAGTCTTATGCTAGAAAGGCTACCCTGTTTGACAAGCCTTGTGTTCTGAATTTCAGTTTTAGCTCTCCCCCAGCTGTCGCCTTGATCCAACCTGATATCATCAGGAGGAAGGCCTATGGGAATGGTAGCAATAATTGATACAGGCAACTAGGACCGGTTTAAAGGCCATCAGAGGATTTAGTTTTCATGCCACAATGTAGGCAGCCATTTTTCACCTGTGGTAAAATGCAGACATATGGATGGACTGTTGCCACCTTTGTAGGTGGTTAGTAGATGTGTCATGAGAACAACTGGAAGGATCATAGTGAAAATTTTACGGTACCTGTATGACATGGTCATTGAGGGAGGAAGAACTTCCTCCTGGGGCAGCCATGTCAGTAGATCCTTGCTGTTCTGTTTCTGGTGTCCTTAGATCCCTGGGGATAACATTAAAGCAGTAAGCCTTAATAATATTATTTATTATAATAATATATGACAAATATATTATTAATTGCTTACTAGAGTAAATGCTATAAAGGAAAAACGTGGTTCTAGTAAGAAAATGTCGCATCAGCTCTACTTTAGATGGGATGATCAAAATAAATGAATGAATCCCTTGGAAAAAGTGAATGTCGTTTTTTATAAATTGGCGTGAAAAAATAGATACTCTGGTGCCTGCACACCAGAGTCTTTGACCCTCCACTGCCGGCATAAGGTGGAAGGAACACCACTGATTCTTCAAGCACCCAGTTGATTTCTGTCTTGTTCAGGCGGGTAGTGTATGCTTTGTTCCCTCCGTGCTCCAGCATTCCTTCCCCTCCCTGCAACCCTCTCCAGCTGAACGAAGTGAGTGTCATGTGGTCCAGAGCTGCACAAGGACCTTGGACCTGCTGGATGGCCACCTGCTGTAGCACATTAGTGAAAAACAAAATCCTCTTGGAAGGGAGCAAGGACAGTGGTGGCTTCTGGGTCACGTCCTTGGCAGAGCACAGGCTTGCCTGCAGCATTCCAGAAGCGTCTGGAACAGATCCTCAGGGCTGTTCGGAGTAGTGCAGGAAGGTAGATGTTTTGACAAGTGGCCCCTCTTCACTTGTTCACCAACCCAACCAGGGCCTCCTTAGCCTTCGGCTGTGGGAGAGTAACACCTCGAACACACATTCTGGCGATGTCTTCTGAAAGACTCAGTGTACATACTTGTTTATTGATGTTGATTTCTTTAAATCTTTTCCTGTTTCAAAGGTTTTGATTTATTTAAGAACTGTGTGCCATCATCTGGATTAAACACTTTACATGGACCTCACCACAGAGCTAAGAGAGAGGCACGATTTGGGGGCACAACTCCTTTTTTTTAGATGGGGAAATTAAGGCTGCAAGAGATTCTGTTTACTCAGGGTCACGTCAGTAGGAATCACACAGCCCTTTCTCTTAACCACTGTGCACTCTCTCTCTCCTCACAAATCTCACATGCTCATCATAAGTACTTAGGGAGAAGAGAAACAAAATTTTAAAATTATCCCTGTGGTCATGCATAATGTCTACTATTTTCCCCCTCATAAGTTTATTAACCACTGTTAAATTTTTACTTTCTAAACTCTGTGTGTGTTTGTGTGTATTGTGTGTGTATGTCTGTTTATATAAAATAACAATGCATGTACCTTTATGTAACTCTGTGATAATTTACCACTTTTTCAACAAACAGCAACTAATAACTTCCCATATCAATACATATCTACATGTTACTTAAAAAGCAGCGTAATAGCCTATGCCTCATCTGCACCGTGATTTATTTTACCAAATCCCTTTTACTGGACTTCCCCTGCTCCCTCCCTCCCAGATGACAATAATAAACATCCTGTGGTCCAGCCTTCCACTATTCCAAGCTACTGCTGTGAATGTTCTTGTACACGCCTTTTTGTATTTGTTATTTTTGTAGGAAAACTCCCAGAGTGGTATCCAAGCCCTGCCACAAAAGATAATTCAGGATAATGATTATAGGCAGTCAGACCTTGAAAGAATACAGTTGCTGAGATTAAGTATTTAACCTGCCTCTCTGCTTTCTGGTTGAGCAAATTCTGGTTGACCAGTTGCTTACAGCTTGCAAGGAGCAATGTAGGGTCAAGAGAGGTTGAAGCTTGGTGTTATAATATGATGTGATAAAATCAATAATAGAAATATGCTTAATACATTAGGACAGAGGAGAGTTATACCTCCCTAACTCCACATGAGCATTGGATGGATGGACAGGGCAGAGGATGAGCAGTTTTGGCTTGCAAAGTGGGATGTAGTAGGCGGAATAGCCAGTGATGGAGACGGAAGAGTAGCCCAGAGCTATATCAGACAGGGCTTGTTATGTATTATTGAGGATGTTTGGACCACCCTCTGGATTCGGTACAGATCGGATGAGGGAAGAAAGGCCGTGAGAATAACTGATATCCAAAGGAGAAGACTCCCGGTGCCCAGGGGATGGAAGATGGCTGTGGGGGAGACAAGGTCGGAGATAGAGATGTGTTGGAAGGAGGGTACAGTTTTCCAGGTGAGAGGTCATGGAGGTCTAGATGCATGCAGGAGTCAAGGAGGGAGGATGGAGGGGCTTGGACTGGAGACTCTTTGAATCAGTGGCCTCCACTTGGATATGGAGCTAAGTTTACAGGAATATCTGACCCCTGGAATTATATCCAAAATTGTGCAAAGATGGAAGATGTTTTTAGGAATATTTACAGTGGTAAGCCTTGAATGCTGGGCATAAACAACCGGTAGTGGCTGGAATTAGCAGATTTTCCAAATATGAGTGATCTTATTGGGGTGACAAAAGTCTTCTAAAACTGGATTATAGTGATGGTGACACAACTTGATAAACTTACCAAAAATCACCCATTTGTATACTTAAAATAGATGAATCTGTGACAGGTAAACTATACCTCAGTGAACTTTTTGAAGGGGAGAGATCCTCATAGTCCAAAGAAGATGAACGCCACCGAACTATATGTGTTGCATTAAGATATATTGGTTAATTCATTGTGTCAACTTGACGAGGCTTTGGTGCCCAGTTGTTTTGTTAAAGACGAATCTAGATGTTGCTGTGAAGGATTTTTTTTAGATGTGGTTGGTGTTTACAGTCAGTGGACTTTAAGTAAAGCAGATTGCCCTCTGTAGTATGGGTGGGCCATTTCTAGTCAACTGAAGGTCCTTTTTTTAAAGATTTTATTTATTTATTTGACAGAGAGAGACTTCGAGAGAGGGAACACAAGCAGGGGCAGAGGGAGAGGGAGAAGCAGGCTTCCTGCTGAGCAGGGAGCCCGATACAGGGCTCAATGCCAGGCCCCTGGGATCATGACCTGAGCCGAAGGCAGACGCTTAACGACTGAGCCACCCAGGCGCCCCTAGTCAACTGAAGGTCTTAAGAGAAAATCCCGAGGTGCCCCAGAAAAGAATTCTGCCTCCAGACTGCTCCAGAGAAATCCTGCATGCATATCCAGACTGCTGGCCCGCCCTATAGAATTCAGACTCCAGACAGCAGTAGTGACTCACCTGGATTTCTGGCCTGCTGGGCTGCCCTGTGCATTTCAGATTTGCCAGCCCCTACAACTGTGCGAGCCAGCTCCTTAAAATACCTCTCTCTTTCCTTCTCTCTCTCTCTCTCTCTATATATATATGCGCACATACATACATACATACATACACACACACGCACACATACGTGCATAATATATATATCCTGCTGGTCCTATTTCTCTGAACAACCCTGACTGGTACAAAAGGAAGATTGAAATATTTTGGTTGCTTTAATTTTTTAAGTCTTTGTCACTCTGAAAAGTATATTCTGGCCTGCTGTTCATATTCCGGTCTGGTGTGCCATGGTCTTGGCATTCGGGCATATTTTGGGGCAAGTTAGGAGCCCTGAGGGGCCTAGGTCTGTTCCATGCGAAGTGAGATGTTAGCTCCGGGGCACGGTGGGTGGATGGACAGGCAATGTAGCCCGGCTTGTGACGGTGGTCTGAGAAAGCCAGGTGGGAGGTAGGCCAGCCTACTGGCTGCTCCTTTTACAGCAGAGAACCCAAACGAATCACAGGGAAGATGGCCCCTGTGCGCCTATGGCTCTCAGAAACCCAGCTACCCTCCCTGGGCCTTCAGTCTGAGTGTGTGTTTTGAAAGAAGGCACACCAGTGTGATCAGCTACAGCTCTGAGTTTTATTAAAGGTTGGCCAGAAAGGACATGAAAATGGCAGCCAGGCCCCAGTTTGGGGTTCTCGTCCCTCCGTATGTCAGGACTGTTTGGGTCCCTCTTGCAGCTTCACACTAGGAAAGCTCATGGCTCCTTTCTCCTGTTTCCATTTTTGCCACGGCAGGGACGGCAGGAGGGAAATCTAGGCAGACGTTTCTGAGGAAAACTTGGAAGAGTGGAGACTTCTTACACAGAATGAACTGGAACTTTGGTTCACTTTGGATGTCAGTGATCTAGTTTTTATTGAATACCTACTATGTGCCAGGAATTACGTTGGGCTTTGGGGCTTCTGTTGGCCCATGCTCTTAAGGTGCTTGCAGTCTTGCTACCTGAAGGAACAGAGGAAAGGAAACATGTCCTCAGTGGGAAAACTGACACTGTGTTCTATTCTAAAAGAAAGGACAAAGACTGTTGAGTACTTACCTTGTTCCCTCATCTGTAACATCCTCCTCCTTTCAGAACTGTGGTAAGGAATAGATGAGATAATGTGTGCTGAGCACTAAGTGTCATGTCACGTTTTAACAGTCCAAGAAATGCCCCCCGATCTTGGTGAAATTACATTCCAAGGAGGGAGATAGACCTAAATAAAGCTGAGTGTGTACTTGTGTGTGTGTGTGTGTGTGTGTGTGTACACGCACGCGCCTGTCTCTAGAGACCAGTATGTTGAAGAGAGATGTTGTCATCAAAGAAAGACATTTTGACAATTTTTTGTAGGTAATTAAAAAAAGTCCATTCTTTTCTCAGACATCATAAAAGGATACTTGAAGACATTCCTTTAAAAAGAAAAAAATTTCCCCCACCCATCCACACACATTGTTGGTTTCCCTCCGTCTTTGTCATCCAGACTCACCCAGAAATTCCTCAAAAAAACTCTCCCCCAACCCTCCTCCTCACATCTCTCCAATTTCTCCTTCTCCACCCCCACTTTCTCTCAATTCAGCTTCACAGAAGCCTACTCTAGTGCCGTAGTGAATGCAAACCCTCCTCAGACCACAGACCACAGATGGGGTGCAGGGTGGTTATAAGGGGGTGATAGAGAAAGCAGATGGTCAAGGCCAGAACTTGTGTCGGTAGTTGGGGGGGAAGCCTGGAAACATTTGTCCATCAATATTTGTCTCATCACATGGTCACCTCTACTCAATGCTGTGGCCTTTCTCTGGGAACCCACACTAAGGGCCACCAGCTCTGCCCGGAGAAGTCCCAGGAGACCTTGCACAGGAGATCTCTGAGTTGGGCTCAAGAGGAGGAGTACAAGAGCATTGGGATGGCAACATGAGGCAGCGTGCTGCGAATCAGGGAGGAGAAAGACATTCTGTGGGTTTGGAATGTCCGAGCTGCAGGAGGAAGAAGATACAAGATAGATAAGGGAGTGCAGGTTCTTTGAGGGCTGTGTATGGTATGAGCGAGCTCTACGTGGGTAATCTCCATCCCCTTGGTGAAGACGCCTCCTTACACTTGCCGGTTGGTTTGCAGGTGATCCCTCCCGTGACCATAAGGCGGGTGGTGAGGTCATTGTGGCTGACCCTGGGTAGCCGTCTCTGGCCCCTGAAAAACTTCAGGCTGGCAGCATCTTCTTTGTTCATGAAGGGGCATGTTGAGTGTTTCTTTCCCTTGTGTCTCTATCAGATCACTTGGCTTTGCAAGTGACAGAAACCTAACTTAAGGAGACCGAAGCAAAAGTACTGACGCAAGTAACTAAGCATTCAGTACCGGGGGGGGTGTATAACCCTGGCTTTAGGCTTAGGCACTGGTGGTGTTTTTATTTCTGTCTGTCTGTCTGTCTTTGTGTTCTCTGTGTCTGGACAGACCCTCTTCGGACAGTGGCAGAAGGGCTCAGGCAGCCCTAGGCTGACATCCTATTACCATAGTGTCTTTCTCTTCCAGTTACTCCTGCGGAAGTTGCCATATTGGCTGTCCTTGTACATGTCCAATCCCGGAACTCTGGCTGGGAGGATGGACTGTGGTGATGGGCCAGTCCCTGCTCATTTGCACTGGGGCGGGAGTGGCCCGGTGTGCTCAGAAGTGTGAACTGAGAATGAGGGAAGCGTGCACCCCACCCCGGAGGACAACCGGGGTGTCATGAACCAGAAGTAGGAAATGGATCTTGAGGAGACAAACACAGCAGATAGCTACAACGCTCGGTTTCCTGTCCACCTTAGATCCCGGAAGCACTGAGAAAGATGACCTACACCAGAGCTAATGAACAGAGCCATCGTTAGGGCTGTTTATGGAGGGAAGGGGTGCAGTGACTTCAGGGAACATATGTGCAGCAGGAAAAAAGATTTGAAATGAAGCCCAGCTTCTTATGGGTTTTTTAGTATCTTGTTTGCTGAGGCGAATTAAACAAGAAGAGAACTTGATTGCATCTGATTGCTTGTAAAAGTGTTCAAAAGGCATTTTATCACACTGTTTAGATGGGTGAACGGCTAGGAGGTGAGTGCCACCCGGCAAAGTAATCAACAGAATGTGAAGGCCTGCCTTCATACGCGTGCCTTTACTTTGCGGAAAGTGCAGCCTGTGTTCATTGCTTGCACTTGGGAGGAGTTGCGTTAACTCAGGACAGATGGTGCTTAATACTGACCACACATGAAGACTGGTGGCCCCAGGCTCCAAGATCAGGCGGAAGGCAAGACAGATTTGCTTCCATATGGGATGTGTATCATTAGATGCTAGGATGCTGCAGTTTGGGAATGAAACTGCAGAATTATCTTGAGTAGGTATGTATTATCGTTAATCTCGCTAATTTCAATAACCATTTTAGTGGTATTAAAGCAGGGCTTTAGAGTTTACCTGCTTTCAGGCACCTCTCTGTCTTTATCCTGATAATAATCGTGTGCAACAAAGTTTGTTCATCTCCATTTTTACAGAAGACACGTGTCTGACTCATTATCACAAAGCTGTGTTGTACTGTGTATCCATACCTGTGACTGCAAATCCAGGGCTGTTGCGATGACTCCATCATTACTTGTCCAGCAGTCCTCCTCAGTTATGAAAGTGCTGGATTTTGTTATGTGCCCATCAGTGCAGGCATCAGAATTAAACTGTCCTCTACCCAGTAATCTCCATGGGCATCCCTGGCCCTATTCTTTAATCTCCAAAGCATACGCCCATGATAGCCCATTCGAGGAGGGAAGATGATGTTAACAGTTCCGTGAATAATTATTTTTAAACAAGTGAACTAGTCTTTAAAAACTTGTTATTTTGAAATATTTTAGAAGTACAGAGAGTGGCAAAATGAATGCAGAGACTTCCTGTACACCTTTCTTGTATTCTCCTAAGGTTTGTATCTTCCAAAAATCATTATACCATCATCAGAACCAGGAAATCGACACCCACACAATATTACTAACTGAACTACGGACCTTATTTAAAAGTCAGGAGCTTTCCTCCTGATGTCCTTTTTTCCTGGTCCTGGATCCTCTGTAGGACCTCACATTACATTTAGCTGTCATGTGTCTTCATAATTTTCTGCTCCAGCCTGTGACCACAGCTTGGTCTTTGTCCTCATGACTTTGACACATTGGAATAGAACCGGCAATTTATTCTGTAGAACGTTCTTCTATTTGGATTTGTCTGATACTTTTGCATGATCAGAGTGAAGTATGCCTTTTTGACAAGAAGACCACAGAAAGGAGGCTGTGTTCATCTCAGTGGATTGAATCAGGAGCTCCATGATCTCAATGCATTTTGGTATCAGAAATGCCAATCTTTTATTTCCTCAGATTTTATTTATTTATTTGGGGGGGTGGGCAGAAGAGGGGTAGGAACCGAGGAGGAGGGAGAAGGAGAGGGAAAGAACCTCAAGCAGACTCCCTGCTCAGTGTGGAGCCAGATGTAGGGCTCAGTCTCATGACCCTGAGGTCACAGCCTGAGCCAAACCAAGAGTCAGATGCTTAATAGACTGAGCCACCCAGGTGTTGCAGAAATGCCAATCTTGACACCTTGATTAAGGTCCTGTTTGCCCGGTTTCTCTTGTATCAAGCTACTATTTTGCCCTTTGTAATCAAAACATATCTTATGGGGAGACACTTTCGAGATTTACAAATTTCCGGTTTCTCAGCATCCTTTTGTCCACCATTTTTGCCCCCATTGATGACTTTTGTTAGCAACATTTATTACTGTGGCATTTGCCTAATGACCTTGACTACAATTTAATAGATTTCTCCCTAATGCTCTTACTCAGATGTCACATCACGTGAGGACATGCCATGGTAGTACTGTATATACTTTTACGTTTTCTTTTCCACTGTCTCTTCACATTCATGCATATTTTTACCCACTTAAAATAATAGTTCATGGACAACTTTTAAAATATTTTTTTTTAAAGAAACACAAAACATGTTTTTGGAAGCATATCACTGACTTGAAGAATTGACAGGAGGCTGGAGAATGGAGCTTGGAACTCCAAGGTCATTCAGGAGGACCCGTGGGAAAGACAACATTCTGCTTTCAGTTGCCCACAGGGGTCAAAATCCAACCTTGTGCATTCCACTTAATTCTGTATCACAAGCATTTCTGCATGTTTCCAGTGTTCCCAGGCATCATTCTTTAAGACCTGCATACAATCCCACATACTGCCGTTAGGTGTGTATGTTGTTCCGAGTTTCATAGGGAATGCATGTGTAAGTATCTTGGGACTCAGTGTTTCTGAAACTTGGCTGCACACTGGGACAGCCTTTGGAGTTTTAAGAAACGTGGATGCCTGGGTTCTACCCCCAGAGGTTCTGATACAACAGGTGTGGCTGTGGCCTGGGCGTGATTAGGTTTTCTTGTCCATGAATAATGCATGTATTCACTAGTTCCTATTGACCACAGAAACTTCTGCTGTTTTCTCTTCACTAGACATATACAACACAAACATTCATACCCAGAGGCATTCACATATGAGGGTGGCCTAAGATTGCTTTATGATATTCCATTTCCTGCTTACACAAATAAGACAAGGTGTATATAACTTTCTGTACCTTTATTTTTTTTAAGATTTATTATATACACACACACACACACAGAGGGAGAGGGAGAAAGAGGGAGAAAGAGAGGGAGAGGGAGAAGGGGAGGGAGAGAGGGAGGGCACATGTGCACAGGGAAGAGGGGCAGAGGGAGAGGGAAAGAGGAAAATCTCAAGCAAACTCCCCACTGAGCATGGAGCCCAATGCGGGGCTCAGTCTCATGACCCTAAGATTATGACCTGAGCCGAAATCAAGTGTTGGGCACTTAACCATCTGAGCCACCCAGGTGCCCCTACCTTTGTTTTTTCATCTGTGAAATGGAGAAACATCGCGTCTCCTTCCTAGGGTCATGGGGATGATTTAAAAATTGAAATTCAGACTCTCTATGTACGGCTGTTTAGAGCAACCATTTTGGTGAACAGTTGGCAATATACCTGATAAAAAGGAAGATGTGCATTCCCTGCTCTGAAAAGAGCTTCAGGCATATGACAGTGGTTAAATTCTTGGATGAAGAGATAAAAAATCACGGTGATGTTTTTCTAGGGCTGGGCTTAAGAAGTCATGGAACCATGATGATGGTTCTCCGAGACTGGATTTGATAGAAAGCGTAGAAGGGTGTCAACCTTTTCTCTTGGGGAGCTCGCCACTTTTGCTATAGTTGTCTCAGTGATTGGTAAGTTTCCTTACCGTTTTTTGGATTGTTTTTCCTCTTATTTCATTTGAAATGTGTTTTTTGACTTTGTTTTACGCAACCAATACTGTAGTGTTGAATTACCTGCGTGACATCCTAAGCATTGGCTCATCTATGCCGGATTCCCAAATGAAAATGTGAATGAATTCACAGAGTGAGTAAATTCAGGACTAGAAGGGAGACATTCTAACATTGCTATTATTTTACTTAAAGATTTTATTTAGAGAGAGAGAAAGAGAGTAAGCAGGGGGAGGGGCAGAGGGGGAGATTCTCAAAAAGACTCCTTGTTGAGTGTAAAGCCTGTTGCAGGGCTTGATCTCACAACCCTGAGATCATGACCTGAGCCAAAACCAACCCAACCGACTGAGCCACCCAAGCACCTTGATTGTAGCCTTTTTGAATTCTGAAGTTCTTCATTAATTAAAAAACCTAGCTGCCATTATTGAGCACTTCCTCTTGGCCAGAGACACTGATGAACATGTCACAAGTTTTATTTAATCCTCACAATTTAGCCTTCAAGGGGTAGCTTGGGTTTGAAATAAGTGTTCATTTTAAGGTTGAGGAACTGGAATAACAATAATTTTTTCAATTCTTACCGTGTCCCAGGCACTGTTTAAATAGTCTTATTTGAATTCATTTACTATTATTTGCTCCAAGAGAGTATAAGTAACTTACCCATTGTCATGCAACGCTTAAGCAGAGAGCTAGAATTGAATCTAGTCCTGTCTGCCTGATGCCGAGGCCAGTTTGTTTGATCATCGTATTTACTTGGCCCCAGAAGGCTGGTGTTTGGTCTGCTATGTAAGTATTCAGGTGCAGAAGACACAGGAAGATTTTGTTTCATTGCAGCCCCAGCCAAGCGCTGACGTCATTGCCAGGTGAGTGAGGCAGCATGTGGGTATAGAGCTTTGTCATTGGCTGCCCCGATCCGACACTTACCTGTCTCTTCATGACACATGCCTGCAAGGTAGGGTAAGGGCAATCAGTGTTTTTGTGAAGTTAGGTTTATGAATTAAAAAAATCTAATATAACAGGCTTTTGTTAATAGTAACACCAAGGTGAAGGAAAGTCCCTGTTGATTTTCACTCCAGAGAGGAGTGGACGCTTCAGGCAAATGAGCTGAGGTTCTGTTGTCCCTGGGCTTCTGCAGTTAATCCTGGGCATGCCAGGAAAAACAATTCCGTTCCTTCTTGTTTAACATCCACAGTGAGGATGTTTATTTTGGGGAGTGCTGCTACATGGATATAAGAAATGCTATTCCAGGTCTCGCATTTAATCTTGTATACTTAACCTTGGATTCTTTATTCTATTGTCTCTGTGACTTTGCAGAGCCCAAGCTCTCTGTGCCTAGTTAATTTCCTGCAAACAGAAATATTGCCAAAGAATTGATGCCTGGCTCTGTGACAGGGTGGGCCTTTCCCCCTCGGGCCCCCAGACTCCTGCATGCCAAGTGTCCGTCCAAACTGTGGGAAGCTCCCCGAGACATGTGGCTCAGAGGGCATGGCAACATGGTGTGTGTGCCAGTCTCCATGCCTCTTGGGAAGCAGATTAGGGGAAGTGACGGCGCTGAAATCAATTCTGACGATCTCTAATCTTCTTTCTAATTGAAAGCTGGTGTTGGAGGGGATTCTTCGTGGTGCCGCTTGTGGAATTCACCCGCATCCTCCTCTGAGCTCGTGGGGCTTTCGTCTCCCACTGGCATCCGTGGGCTCTGGCTGGAAAGGGTTGAGAAAGGCAGCACCCAGGGTGAGCAGCCCAGTGATTCCTAACCCGGGGAGAGTCAGCCCTCTCCTCTGTAGGTAGGACTGGATCTCTGGCATTAATGCTCACCTCTCAGTGTTAGAGCTTCAGTAAGAAGAGGAGGTAAAGAGGAAAAACAGGATTAAAGAGCATGGCAGAACCGATTCTCCTTTTCACAAACGATGACTGCTTGCTTTCCGAGAGCCTTCCAGATGGGCAAAGGATATGAACAGAAAGTGCAGGGAAGCTGAGTCCACGTGGCAAATGGGGATTTTAAAAGTTCAGCTCATCAGCAATGAAAGCCGTGCGAATTAGCACAAAAATGAGATACCGTTTTGTGTATTAATTTAACAAGGGGTTTTTTGTTGTTGTTTGAGTTGCCAGTGTAAAACAGTGTGGAAGGGGGTGGGGTGATTCCCACTGCCATACAGCACTGTTGGGAACACACTTTGGTTCAAAATTTCTGGCAAGGTATTATCAAAAGCCCCCAAAATATTCATGCCCTTTCACTCAAGAATGTCACTTCCAAGATTCCTTGCTAAGGAAATCGTCCAAAAAAAGGAAGAAAGAACTGTGAGGTTTAGGTATTTATCTCAATGTTACTTTTTATAATTACAAGTTGGAAATAACATAAATATGTAGCAATAAGATTATGAAACATTCTAGCAATAGGAGACTGAAATATTAATATCTTCAAATAATGTACCCATTAAAAGTGTTGTTGACTAAGATTTTTATGATATGGGAAATGCTTATGATATATTAATAAGGGAGAACTGTGTATTTAGTTTCTCATTATTTTTTAAAATAATGCATACACATAGAAAAAAAGACAGAAAAGAAATATACCAAAATGGTAATTATGGTTGTGTCTGGGTGGTGGAATTTTCTTTCCCTCTAAAAAAAAATTCTGTGTATACTTAGCTTGTTTAATTCTGCTCTGTTCAGTATTAATTTAATTAATACTGATAAAGTGCCAATTATATATCAGCACTGGTTTATTATAGCTCTGTTTATCTTAGAAGTATTTTTATTTTTTAAATTTTTTTAATTTTTTAAAAAAGATTTTATTTATTTATTTGAGAGAGAGAGCACAAGCAGAGGGGAAGGGCAGAGGGAGAAGCAGACTGCACACTGAGCAGGGAGCCCAATGTGGGGCTCAATCCCAGGACTCTGAGATCATGACCTGAGCCGAAGGCAGACGCTTAACTGACTGAGCCACCCAGGTGCCCCAGAAGTATTTTTATTTTTATATATACTTAAGTTGATTACAATATTGAAAGTTGCTTTCTCAGGGCTCTCAAAGTGTGGGTTTCTGTTGATGAGGACTAACGAACCCTCCTGTACTTGCCACAATATGACAAAAGGAGAAATCATCATCATCCTCTGTCGTTATTTCATGGTCTCATGAACATCATGGACTCATGGTACCTGGAAAGAGGGCAATGTGAAATGGTGCTAGAGGTGTCATGAAAGTGCCAATGAAATCTACAAACAATGGGTATTAAAAATGCAAGAGCTGGGGCACCTGGGTGGCACAGCAGCTGGGCGTCTGCCTTCGGCTCAGGGCGTGATCCCGGTGTTGTGGGATCGAGCCCCACATCGGGCTCCTCTGCTATGAGCCTGCTTCTTCCTCTCCCACTCCCCCTGCTTGTGTTCCCTCTCTCGCTGGCTGTCTCTATCTCTGTCGAATGGATAAATAAATAAAATCTTTAAAAAAATAAATAAATAAAAAATAAAAATGCAAGAGCTCCACAGAGCGACTTTTCCATTTTGGGGGAGAGGGACTTATTTTTCAAATAAGGAAGGAAGATCAGGAGTAGGAACGAAAGAAGGAGAGGGAGATAAAGAGCTTTCCCGGTGAATTCTGTGTTCATACCTTGGCTTCAGGTGATTGTCTTGGACCCTCTGGACAAGTGTGATTTTGAAACTGAGAGGTGGGTCCATGATTTTATATCTTACTGTAGATTGTGGATGTCACCTACGTGGTACCTGGGAGTACAGAGGGGAAATGACCGTGTCATATCAAAAGGGCTTGTTGTTGTGAATGTCCATCTAGGCTCTGGGTCTTGTTCTAAGCTTGGATGACTTCAACTGTTTGTACCTCAGTTTCCTGGTCCATAAGTTAGAGATATGTAAAATGATCTTTGAGGTCCCTTAACTTCCGTGATTTTGTTGCTCATATGAGCTATCTGGAGATCTGAACTTGGCAAGAGAAGGAACTAAGCCTTATTGTGCGAATAGCCCTGGGGGTTAGCATGCTTCTCTTGGCATTGGTTGAACTATGGTTGGGTGCCTGAACAAGCAGAGTCGTCTCATGAGGATCTTTCTTGAGATGTTGGAAGGGATTTTGATAGCTTTGCACATGGTTAGAGGTGAAAATAAATGTACTGATTAAATTAACTATCATATATTAAATGCCATGTCATGTCACATTGAATCCTCACAGCTCCCCTGAGAGGTAGGTATACCATTATACCCATTTTACTGAAATCTAGAGAGGCTAAGAGCTCATGGCAAGCTACTTAGCTGGTTACTTAGGTGTTAAAGAGTAGAGTCCAGACCCAGCTGACTCCAAGATCTGTCCACTTAATCTTCATCCGTGTTCCTTCTCTCTCTTCTTTTACTACCATCCTTAGTGAAATTCACAAAACAGCCCAAGACTCAAGTAGCTCAAAATGGCCATAGGCAGCGATATACCTGTAATGTGTTTGTTTGGCCTATGTAGGTTTTCTTAAAGAATGAGATCAGTTGCTAATGTTTATAAATTGGTAGTTTCACACTGGGCTCACAGCATTGTGAGGCTGGTTGGAATTCCGTATCCGGGGCCCCTTTCAGGTGGGGCATCTGCTGTTCAGTTTGCTGCCTACCCATCTGACCTGCCTCCCTTATTTACATTTAGTTCTTAGGTTGAAAGAAAAATGCAACCTTTTGAATGATGCAGAAATGGGACAGCCAGTTCCTGAATGATTATCATCCAACCACAGCTACAGTAGAATTGAAAGCACTACAGATGTAAATACCTCCCCCTTTGAAAGTAACTGAATACCATCTCTGAAAATAAAAATGTGCAAAACAATGAGTTATCAGGTACACACTGTGCAAAAGGAGTCTCTTAGGCTTACAAAACGCTTTACCAGAATATTCTCTAAAATGATGAGCTCATTTAAATTACAATTTTTTTTAAATGAAGTCTAAGTGCTGCTTCCTAGAAATGCCCCTGATACAGAGTGAAGTTTCCCTGTATTGAAATAGCTTTTATCTGCTCAAGGCGCTGCAGCTGCTACGGCCATGTTGGGGGTGGAGTGGCTGCGGTGCGCATAGGTGCTAGCGTTGCTTAATGATGTTAGAGCCTGAGAAGCCTGGGTTCAAGCCCCAGCTCTTGCTTGTACGTGCTGTGCATATTTGGGGCACCTGCTCAATCTTTCTGAGCCTCAGTATCTCTCTTTTTTTTTTTTTTATAAAATGGAGTGTTTGAGGCTGAGGGAACATACGCACATATACATTATTATATGTTTCTATATTATTACCTATATCACTTAAACATGGTGCCTGGCACATGTTTAATATTTGAGAAATTCCATTTGTATCTCTCTTGATCCTGACCTGGGCACTTCCTTATATTTCTTGAAAAACCTTGTAACACCGGAGAGACCAGTGCCCTAAAGTAGGTAACTTCCCTTCCAGTGAAAGCAACAGCAGGAATAATTACCTGAGTTCAGAAAGAAGAATGAAAGAACCACTTGTGTGATGGTGTTTGGAAATAACGCCAGCCATTGGGTGAGGTTGTGTGAGGGTGAACAGCTGTGCGGGGCCGTGGAGAGCCCAGGGTGAGCTCAGCTTCTAGGCTTTGGGCTACTCTGAGGGCGATCCTGCCTGAAATGGGCTTGCTTCCTTCCAAGTTGTTATCCATTAATTCTTCTGTGCAGGAAGTAGATGGCAAGTATCATTACTTCAAAGTTGGAAGAAATGGTGGGACCTCATTCTGTCCCTTGTCCTCTATTTTTCACACCCTCTACTTTGCAGTCCTCACACTATTTCCTGTCACTCTTGTCATTTCCCTCCTTTCTTACTGCTCTGTGCAGTTGGGAGGAAAGGGCACTCTGCAAGAATAAGTAGCAAAGCAAATTCTCTTCTTGTCTCTCATGCTAAGGACTTGAGAGCCCCATTCCTTACTAGTTTGTGGCAGACACTGTCTATCTTCTCCGAACATCCATTGTCCCAGTCTACTTTGATGCTGAAATTTAAGAGGCTACATGACAAAGACTACATTTCCCAGCCTCCCTTGCAACCAGGGCAAGTCACATCCATTAGTTATGACCAGGGGATGAGGGAACCTACTGGGTCACAATCTCAGAAGGAGGAGGCAAGCCCTCCTCTCATCCTTTGTCTCCTTCTTCCCACTTCAGGGATGTGACCATGGTGGCAGTGAGGCATCACTGACTTGTGATGATAGCAACACTGTAAAGATGGGGGTGTAACAGAGAAGGAGGAGGCCGGGTCCCAGAACCCATGGGCTCTGTGCATCAGCCCTGGTCTGCATATCGGAGAGGGAAATAACCTATCTATTGTTTAAATCACTGATGGTTTGGTCTGTGTGCTGACTGACAGATCCTTACAGGTGAGCATGCACACGCCATGCCCTTGTGTTGTGACTAAAGATTTTGTGGAGATCCATAACTCATGGCCGGAAGCTGCTGTTGATGCGTCCTGAGAGCTTTTGGCTGTATCTGGCTTGATCCTGGAGGCACTGTCGAAGACTGGGTGGTTGAGCTCAGAATTAGAGAAATCTGAACTTGAATCCTGGCTTTGTAATTTTTTTTTTGAAGATTTTATTTATTTATTTGACAGAGAGATAGACAGCCAGCGAGAGAGGGAACACAGGCAGGGGGAGTGGGAGAGGAAGAAGCAGGCTCCCAACGGAGGAGCCTGATGCGGGCTCGATCCCAGGACTCCAGGATCACACCCTGAGCTGAAGGCAGACGCTTAACGACTGAGCCACCCAGGTTCCTCATCCTGGCTTTGTAATTTATTAGCTGGGTGACCTTGAGCAAATTAAACTTCAGTTTCCTCACCTGTAAAATGGGTTCGTTGCGCCGACCTCGTAGAGTTGTATTTTTGTAAAGCCCTTTGCCAGTTGCCTAGAACATGTAAATGGGTAGTTATTTACATCTCATGGGGTTATCCTTAGCAAATAATACAGAGATAATTTCTGTATGACCAGGAAATCGGTAGGTTTCTATAGGGTTATGGGTGTTGATCCAGAAAATAAGTCGTCATTCATTGCTTGATTGTAATGATCGTCACAAGACCCCCACAATTGTGTCTCTCAGTGCTCCTCTTCCTCCTTTTATCCAGTATCTGCTTCATGCACAGCTGCCTGAAACGCTATTAAATTAAATTGTGAAATGGTTATATGTTTCTTTAGTCTTACATATTCTTTCCTTGTATAAGAAGTTAAGGGGAAAAAAGGGCATTCTCGTTTAATTTTTTAAAAGATTTATTTATTCGTTTTAGAGCACACACATGAATGGGGAAGGGGCAGTGGGAGAGAATCTTCAAGTGGACTCTCCACTGAGCAGGGAGCCTGACACAGGGCTTAATCGCACAACCATGAGATCATGACCTGAGCCGTAACCAAGAGTGGGAGTCCCAACCAACTGAGCCACCCAGGCACCCTGGGCATTCTCATTTTAAAGCAAAATGTCTCCAAAAACATTTGAGTTCTATCTCACTGATTCTGTTTTGTTCGAAGATGGTATTCCAAGTTTTATCTTGGGTCAGCTCAAGTATTTCTACCTCTAGGAAGGAGCCTATCTCTTCAGTATATTCCTCAGTGTTCTGTAGGCATAACTTAGATAACAATTGTTATGACGTCTGACCTCTTGGGCTGACAGTCCCATTATTTTGCTGAACTGGATAGTAATAAAGACCTACTGGTAGATGACCTTCAGGTTAGTACACCTGTCCAGTGTTTGCAGAAAGTAGAAGAGTCTAGGGATTAGGGTATAAATTTTGAATTTAGACCATCTGGGGTCACGTACCAGCTCTGTGCTTATTAGCTATGTGACTTCAGCAAGCGTAAATCTTTGGGCCTCAGTTTCTACATCTGTAAAATGGGAAAATAATTTATGTCTCAAGGGATTGTTAACATAAAGTAAGTTATTGTTGTAGACTCTATTTTCACAAGTATTTTCCTCTCTTAATCCCCCAGCAGACTTTATGTGTCACCCCTGTTACTCTCAGACATGACCATTTAATGTGCTTTGCCTAATTAATTATGAGTTAAGGGGATATGTGTGACTTCCCAGCATGGTTTGCCCTGCTTTCCTGTCCTCCCTCCATAAGTCTGGCAGTGGTCCTAGTAGAGGCTTCTCCATCAGCCTGGACGCAGGAGCAGAGACCCTGGGGCAGGGCCACAGCCCGGGCACATGTAGCCCGAGGGAGGAGCAAACCTCAGTGATTGTAAGCAGTGAGCTAGTGGCATCATGTGTCATCATGGCTAATATGTGTAAAGCCCTTCGCTTGGTGCCTGGCACGTACTAAGTCTTCAACCAACAGTAGCTTATATAATTATCTGTCCAGTTGCTGGTCCCCCTATTAACTTTTTATTTAACCTCTTTTGCTCGTATTACATTAAGGCATGGAAATGTCAGTGGCATAGGCTAGTTTGTTCCTGAAGTTCAAGAATAGAACAACCAAAACATTATAAGGAAAGATGCATTTAGCACAAACAGATTCCGTATTCTTGGTCAGGGCTTGGTAACTGCTGGTTTGAGGGCCAAATCTGGCACACTTCCTACTTTTGTAAAATTCTGGAAGCCAAGAATGGTTTTTGTGCTTATACATGATTAGGAAAAATACAAACAAGGAAAATACTTGGAGCATATGAAAATTATATGAAATTCAAATTTCAGTACCTGTAAAGTTTTGTTTAAACACAACCATGTCCTTTGGTTTAGGTGTTGTCTGGTTTTGCGAGGTTACCTTAGTCCTTGGTCTCAGTGTCCTAATCTGTACATAACATAAGATTATCTTGAAGACCTAAATAAACTATATATATAACATTGTATTAAAAAATAAGAAACTATGATATATTCTTTTTTTTTTTAAGATTTTATTTATTTATTCGACAGAGATAGAGACAGCCAGCGAGAGAGGGAACACAAGCAGGGGGAGTGGGAGAGGAAGAAGCAGGCTCATAGCAGAAGAGCCTGATGTGGGGCTCGATCCCAGATCGCCGGGATCACGCCCTGAGCCGAAGGCAGACGCTTAACCGCTGTGCCACCCAGGCGCCCCAAGAAACTATGATATATTCTTAAGTGGGGAAAACCTATATAACACAGGGTGTCATTTGAAACCATTTTTTGTTGTTGTTTTCACATGTTGCTGGAAAAATTACTTGAAATATATACAGCCTAAAATCTTAGGTGATCATGGGTGGTGGGGTTACTGATAATTTTTATGTTCTACAAATCTGTGCATTTGGGTGTTTTCTATATGAGTCTTATGCATTGAGGATATAATTAGAGAAGTTATTTTAAATTAATAAAAGGGTAATAACATAATAAAAGATAGAAGGAGCCGTGAGTGGGGGGGGAATGAGTGAAACAGGTGATGGGGATTAAGGAAGGCGCATGTGATGAGCACTGAGTGATGTATGGAAGTGTTGAACTGTATTGTACACGTGAAACTAATACTCCACTGTATGTTAACTAACTGGAATTAAAATAAAAACTTAAAAGAATTTATACCACAACACACACCCCCACTACAAAAGGACTGGAAATAACTCCATTTATCCCATCGAACAGTGTGTTGGGCCTCTCGGGCCCTGGTCTTACGTTGCCCTGTAAAGAAAGGTTCTATTCCAGAGAGTGTCTCCTTCAAACCCCATTCCATTATTTTATGTGCCACCTGGAAACAGAAACATCCTGCTCTTCGCATGCATTTTGACTCCTGAGCTTGGCATCCCCTACGTGCTTTGGAGATTGTGCTTAGACTTGGTGACTTCCTAGGAACCCCCCACCCCCAAACTCCCAGATGCTGCCTGACCTGTGGATTCAGCGGCAGCTGGCAGACATGCCTGTTCCGACTTGTGAAGCTGTTCGGGCCGGTTCTGCTTTTTTGAGAGCATCCTTCCAGAACTCCATGCCAGGACTGCCAAGTTCCTACAACCTTTGGCTTTGAACACGAGGTGTTACCGACACAGGTGTTGCATGGAGAGCTGAAAAGGGGTGCTGGTGTGGACTTTTTGCAGGGAGCAGACTTCCCTGCTGGGTGGCAAGCCTGGACTTTGGGAGAAGGAGTGCCAGTTATCGGAGCCATCTGGCCCAGCCTCGGACTTATCGCTCCCATGCAGGCAGCCTCCCCAGTCTCGCAGGAACCACCCTTTCTAAAAGTGGCATAATTCTGGAGCCTCCAAGATGAACGTGGCTTTTACAATTCCTCCTTTGTTCCCCAGCACCTGGGCAGACCAAATGCTCTCCAGAAGGCGTCTCCGCAGGTGTCCTTGGGTCCGTGTACCTTATTTAGGCCTCGTTAAGCTAGAGCACTTAGTGGACAGCCTACAGAGAAAAGGTGGCAGACAAAAAGAAAAAAAATCAAGAACATGATGTGTTGTTCAAGTCCATCAGAGGGAAACTGATTCACTGTTGTGCAACCCCGGGGTCACACTGTGCTTTTGTTCCCGAGATAAAAGACAGGCAGAGGCGATATAACCGTGGTTAAACACTCAGGTCAGAGTCAAGTGCACCTGCATTCTGGTCCTGGTGCTGGAGTAAACTGGTTGAGTGCCCTTGGGCATGGTTCTTCATCTCTGTAGATTTTCTTTTCCGGAGTGGTGAGAGGAAGCTGTGAAAGAGTGCCTGCTTGGTGGTGTTAAAAACAACAACTGAGGTGTGATGTGATGGAGAGTGTCGTGTGGGGCACACAGTAAGTGTACAGGCATTTTAATTATGTATCTGTTCATACAGCCATTGACTCATGTAGCCCTTAGAGCAGGTGCAAAGGGCCTATTTTTATCTGTCAACCGTGTGAGCAGCATTCCTTTTCTAAGAAACTGTAATGCCCACAATTGAGTTTGGGAACAATGGACAGGTCTTACATTTGTATTTATTCGTAAAATCTTTCTCAAATCCAGAACTTCCTTCCATTCTCCTAGTTCACCAAGAGAATAAGAATAATATTAGTAATCATAATAATACCAGCAGCAGATACTCAGAACTAGGCATTGTAGTAAGCATTTTACTCTATTAATCTTCATGATACCTGAACAAAGTTCAGACTTTTACTATCCCCCTTTGGCAGGTTAGGAAAATGAGGCACAACGAGCTTAAGTAACTTGCCCAAGGTTGTGCAATTAATTAATGGCAGAGCTGGGATTCACTGGTAGACCAGCTGGTTCTGGACCCCTGGCTCTCAACCACCACATGATGAAGTTCCCAGATAGTGAGCATTTGGTGGTTTCACCATTGAATCTAGCCTGCTCCTTTCAGAAGAACCAGGCAATAATAGTTGAGTGCCGTCAAAGCAAGGCTTCACGCTGGCCTTGAAAGGAAATGAATCATACTTATTCCTTGAGTGCTTTTGAAAAAAAACTTTCACGACATCTATGAAATGCCAAACAAAATGAATCAGATTTTTTTTTCTTTTTGTAGGAAGGTAAACTCTCTCCAGGTAGCTGAAGATAATAATTCAATGAGTTATTAAGTTGAGAAATATAAACATCTTTCCTCCTAAATCTTTGTGCTTCCATTTCTCAATCTGTCAGACGTGAAGGATTTCACTGGAGAATTTCCTAAGGCAAAGTTCCTCAACCATGGCGCTATTGACATTCTCAGTCAGCTAGTTCTTGGTGGCGGGGCTTATCCTGTGTGTTACGGGACGTTTAGCAGCATCCCTGGCTTCTAGACGACCCTCCAGATGCCAAAAACACCTTCTCCTCCCAGTTGGACAAACGAAAACGTCTCCAGAGATTCCCCACTGTCCCCTGGGGAGTGGAATTGCCATTGGTTGAGAACTGCTGCTTTGAAGTCCCCACTAAATGCGTCTTGGAATTTGACTTCTTTCACTTGCACATTTGGGCAGTGTGGCCATGGACATGTCTTATGAACCCTCTCAGCTCTAGTCTCCTCACCTGCATCCAGAAGGGCATGTTGAGGGGCTCCTGGATGGCACAGTTGGTTAAGCATCTGACTCTTGGTTTTAGCTCAGGTCACGATTTCAGTGTCGTGGAATCGAGCCCCGTGTCGGTCTTCACGCTTAGTGGGGAGTCTGCTCAAGAGTCTTTCTTCCTCTGCCCCTCCTGCTCATGCTCTCTCTCTAAAATAAATAGATAAATCTTAAATAAATAAATAAATAAATAAAAGGGCACGTTGATCCCTTCCTGTAGGATGACTGGGAGGCTGACATGAGGAAACCTAATTAAATTATAGTGGATGCTTATTAAATATAGATACATATTTTTAACTGTCCTTCTCCTTCCAGCTTCAAAATTCAACAATTCCAATCATAATTATAGTTCTTAGTTTCACTCCAGATGCTAACATATGTATGTGATAAATCATTTTATGTTTTTCTGGAAGACCACGCCTGGGAATGAAAGTTGAGAGTGATTTTTCTCCTTTTTCTTTTTTTGCTGAGTTTATGGACTCCTTTTTCTTCTAATACAGAAAAGTCTTATGTGAAGGATTGCTTCAAAAAAGATCAAGACCAACCCTTTTGAATATCCACTAGCAGTTAAGGAGGAAATGAGTTTAAATAACAGCTCCTGGGGTTTAAGTTAGATACAAGAAGGAACTTTGAGACAAAGATATCCAACAATGGCAATTCACTGGCCGAGCAGGTGATAGGATTGTCTTTCTTGGAGACCGGTGAAACCTAGAAAGCCATTGATCTGGAACAGTCTGGAGAAAGACTTCTAAATTTGGAAAGCAGTCTAAACCTTGCACGTGTACCCTTGAAAAATCTGCAAGCTCCACTCGTGGTCTGAGCTTCTAAGAAAGATTCTGGAATACTTTGGCAAGTATGTCTCATCCTCCTTCCCTGGGAGTTCTGCCCCCTCTCTCCCTCCCCCCCCCCCCCCACTCACCACTTGCTAAAAGAAGAACTCGAGAAACAGTTGTCTGAATTTTAGCACTTAAGACCTTGATGAAGGCAAAAACAAAAACAAGGAATAATTAGTCCCACTTTGTTACCAGTTACTTGTAGCTTGTACGTAACTTTTTGTTACTGGAGACATGGCCACACAGTGTCATGCTGCTTCAACAGCCGGAGCACGGCTTGAGTCACCGCGGTGCCTGCCGAGTCAGCTTGCAGCTGCTGAAAAAGAGGAATGCTTCAGCCCCACCTCTGGGCTTCTAATCCAATAAGTTTGGGAGGTACCAGACAACTGTGTTAAGCGCGCGTGCATGCGCGCGCACACACACACACACACACACACACACACACACACACACACACACGATTCTCATCATGGCCTTAATTCTTAAAAGTATGGACTTTGCATCTTAGACATTTCCTTTCTGTGTTTTGCCTCGTCGGTAATGTGGTGATGGTAACAATCGTACCGGCACACAGGGTGGCTGAGATGATGGTACAGGTAATTGAGACCACGTGCTTAGCACGGAGCCCAGGAGAGCTGAGGCCTCAGTTTTCCTGAGCTGGTGTTGCACTGGCATCATTTCTGCCTCAGAAACCTTGGGCTGTTCTTGACTCCTTCCTTTAATGATTTCATTCCTAACTGTCCAAACTACCGCCAGATCCTCCTCATTTCATTTGTCACCTACCCTCTTTCTCCACATCCCCCCCCTTTTTTTTCTGTTTTTACTCCTCTGGTGTCTGTCTGGCCCAGACAACAAGCAGCCCCTTTACTGATCTTCCTGCCTCCTGCCTTCCTGTCTGTTCTCCCATGCGAAGCCAGAGTGATCTTTCAAACATACCTTGGGTATCATTCCCTAGCTTAAAACCCTTCATTGCACTTAGGACATAACCAAATTCTTTCCAAGATTTACATGGCCTTGTGTGATCTGATTTGCCCGTGGTCAGCTCATGCCATTTTCTGCCCTGCCTACTGTATTTGAGCCACAATGATCTCTGGCCACATTCGGGTGTACTTCAGTCATGCCCAGTGTTTTTCTGCCTCAGGACCTTTGCACAGGGCTTTTCCTGCAGCTCCCTGGTTCTTCATATAGCATCCTCTTTCTTACTTCAGGGCTCAGCCATTATTACCTCTTCAGATAGGCCTTCCCAAGTATACCCATTCACAGGCCATATTCTACTTCTCATAATTTGCACCTCAGCCTCCCGTCTCTTTCCTGCATAGCATGAGGCACTTTGTAACTATTTTATTTGTATGCTTACTTGTGTGTTCTCACCCTCCTTCACTAGAAGGTACCTGAAGTAACCCTGTTTGTTTTATTCACCAACCTGTCCCCAGCACCTGGTTCAGCGCCTGCCACTGAGTTTATGGTCGGGAAGCACTCCTGGGGTAAGGGAATGAATGCTAAATGAAGGGGTGAATGAGTTTAATGGCTTATGTATTCATTCCCACATCCACAGACACTGAATGGCTCCCGGAGACAAGTCGTGAGCTGGGTGCCTGAAGGGAGGAAGGCATAGAGTGATGTTATCTAGGGCGTATGGGAGTGTTTTAATTTTTCCAGAGCATTTGGACTGATTTTACTTTTTGGACACGGCGAGTTGTGTAATTATGTCATTTTTCCTTTTCCACATCGGCTGCTACAAATTTAGAGCCAAGTTTGTGGCCCATACATCTTCTCGGTATGCAGTTTAGCCTCATTCTTGGATCCGCTTTATGTCCCCGTCCTCATTTCTCTTTTCCTTTTGTTCCTATTTTAAATTTATGCCATCTTGTATTTTATGTCTTTTCATAAGCTGCCTCAAATTCTCCCTGAGACAAGACAAAGTATATATCAATCAATATATAAAAACGTGAAGAGTTTTATGAGAAGTATAAATAAAGTGTGTCTTGCATGAGAGGGGTAGGTCTTCCACAGATGGCTCCTGGCAGCTCCAGGGGGTGGAGAGGAGAGGTGAGAGCCCTCTCCAGGGGAGACCTAAACACTTAGTAGGCTCAGGAAATAGAACTTCAGGTGAACTTAGTGAGGGGGGGGTTAGTTCAGGTACCTGGTTATTTTGCCTGTTTTGACTGCACACCGGAGCTCTGGAGCTCCTGCTGTTTTTCCCCATTATCTTCTTTCTCTAGAAGCACCATATAATTTTCAAAACAAGCAGGAGTCACCCACTCTCCTGTCTCTGAAAGCTCAGGCAGGCTTCCTCGTAACTCTCTTTGTGCCTTCTTAGCTGACCGTGACTTTGGTTTGAAGAGCGAGGGGTGGCTGCTTCTCCGCTTCCGTCTCTGCTCACCTTTGCTTGCAGGGCTTCTGATTGAGGACCAGACCGAGAGGGGAATCAAAAGCCTTTCCTGGATCAGGGTGGCTTTGTGCGTAAAATGCCTGGAAGGGCGGTGAGCTCACCCTTCTTGCAGCTGTGAGCACTCCAGATGCTGCCAACATGAAGCTTTGCGTCTCCGGTTCAGACCTCTGCCCGGACTCAGTGGCTGTGTCCGCCTGTCTCTCTTCTTGGATGACCGCTGGACGAAGGGAGCTTCACATGCATGGACTTGGATCTCTTGTCTTCTCCCCGTTCCAGCTGCAGCTTTGCCGTGTCCCTCGATGACAGTTTCATTCATCCCATTTCTTGGGCCAGAAGCTTTGAGGTCATCTTTGACTCTTCCCTTTCTCTGACATCTCGCGCTCAGCCCTCCAGGAAGGGCTCCAGGCTCTGCCTGCAGACTCCGCGGTCTCTGACCCTACCGGAGCACACCCCAGTTCTAGTCACTGCCATCTCTTGCCTGGGTTCGAGCAAGAGCCTCCCCCAGAGGGATGTTCGGAAAACCTAAGTCGGGTCTTAACTCAGAAGCCTCCAGTGGCAACCCTATCTTCCCTAGTTTAAAAGTCAAAGTCCTTCAGTGACCTTGGAGTCACCACGGGATCACCAGCCCCTTTCCTCACCCTGACTTCCTGCCAGTCCCCACACACCACCGCTCGCTCAGACTCTCTGCTCCCCCGACACTGGACTGTTTGCAGTTCCCGGAACATGCTAAGCCTGCTCTGGCCTGATTTTCCTTTTGTCTGGAATACCCTTATGTCCGTAAAGTCGTGCTTGGTCGACCTGGACAATCTCTTTCTACTTCCCACCACATTCTTCCCTGTGATTCCCAGTCATTCTAGTATGTGTTTTTTTTTTTTTTCTTTCATGCAGAGCACTTAACCACCTTCTAACACAATATATAGTTTACTGATTTATTTGGTCTCTCTCTCTCTCATCTGTTTATTCCTCTCCCACCCTGCTTTAAATGTAAGGGCAGGAATCTTGTTTTATTCACTAGTGTTTGCCAAGAATAGTGCCTGACACGTAGTAGACTCTGAGTAATCTTTGTTGTTAAGAAATGAAGCATTAGCTCTTCTCAAGCGAGAGTGCTTTTCACGACTTCCCATCATTTGACCCAGTCCACTGTCCCGCTGGAGGGAATACTCTATAAAGTCTTAATTACACTGATGAAGCTGGGGCCGATTCCTCCGAAATAAACCGTGGCCTAACAGCACCCTCCATGTGAACCTTGCATGATTCTTTAGTAACCTCTCTTTTGGAGCCTCCTGGATCCATCTGGAAACCATTCCAGCAAACATCCATCCTATATAATAGATCACAATTTTCCTTTTTAATATGACTCTGGCTCCCCAGAGCCTGCAGTCAGCATCGGGATGGATTTCTTATCTCTGTTGCTTCATTAAGCGCGGTCATGTTTGGTTGCCAATGCTACAGTCCTCCACACTGCAGTTGGTTGCAACAAAAGAAAGCGTTTGCCAAATGATTTGTCAGCATATGTTATAAAGCACACAGGCGCTCTTTATGTAACTGGAAATACTGATCCCTATTAGTGACAGATTAAAGACCAGGAAGGAAAAAATGGTGTTGCCTTCTTCAAAGGCATTTGGAGGGTTGGTGCAAAGGTGTAGGGGTGGGGTGAGGAGAAAGAGGGGAAAGAGGCAGAGAGAAGAAAAGGAGCAGACTGTAGGTGAGGGGATGGAACTCTGGAACCAAGGAAACAAAGACTTACCATCGTAGGCCCTAGCTGTTTATCTTTTGGACACCCAGCATTCTTCAAGGTAATAACCTTTCCAAGCTGACAGCTGGGCTTCCAAGTCAACTCTAGGGAAGAGAAACAGTCATAGACTTTCTGAAATGGCAGTGACCACGGCTGACCTCTCAAGGAGCAGAGTCCTGCCCTCCTGCTGTGCAGAGCCCCCAGGCAGGTTGGTGAGCCTGAGGCCTGCGGCTTTAGGGAAGGAGGTCCTAACCTCTGGAGTTGGCAGCCATTTATAAATTCAGCAGCTTGTGATTCTGGCTGCTTTTGAAAGTGACTCACCTACCCATCGGGAGAGCACATTAGGCAAGCCTGGCCTCTTCTCCGTGAATAAATATTTGACCTCTTGATGTTCTCCAGGCTTCTTCCTAATTAGGAAACTCAGACAGATCTCTAAGAGCAAAACCAAACATGGCTTCCCAGCAGGCTTCCCCTCCCTGGTGTTAAGGGCCCAAGCCCGGAGCACCCAGTTGGTGGGGTCCTGGAGACCTCTCTTAGACTCACCTCCCGTGAAAAAATGTAATAGTGGCCTTTGGGGATGTTTCCATTTAGGAGAAATGAACTTCCCTTATCAAAACCAAATGTTTATCTAGGAAAAGGCTCGCTTCATCTAGCATTCTTTTGGTGATGTCAGCAAATGTAAATGCTTGGAAGGCAGACAAATACGTCTTGTCAGGAGGTGAGGTGGCTGACAATCTGAATTCAAGTTGTTCCATGAAGGATGCATTGTTCAGGCGTTCTGCATGCCTGCGGGGGGCGGGGGGACCCTGGAATTACCCCCTTGTTTACTCTGAAGCTATTTCGTGGTAATGTTCCTTGGGATGTTTTTAAATTGACTGAGCTCAAGAATTTACAATGGTTAGATCATGGCAGTTTTAAGCTTTTATGGCGCAGCCTCGAGGCTCACAGACCAAACGGGCACTTAAGGTGCTCGTCCTGTGGTGAGTGGTCGTGGGTCCAGACTCCGCTGGTTCAAGTTAGTTCACTGTTTGCTCTGGAGGAAGAACAGCCTCCCTCCCACCCCTCCCCCAACTCAAGTCGGCAGGAAGCTCCTTTGGAGGAAGAAGCCATTCCTCGGGAAATGGAAGCAACTGGGGAGCTAGGCTACGAAATTCCAAGTGGTTTTTCCATCAAGTGATTTTTGTCTTTGTCTGATTGTCGAGGCGACTTCAGCCACAGCGCAGGGACCTACTCGCCTGAGAGGGAGTCCGCGTTGAGGCTTCAGTAGGTGGTCTGGGGGCACACGGCAGAAGAGCTACCTTCGGCGTTAAGTATCAGCCCGGACGCACGTCCTGTGTGTTGGCCAGGACAGGGATAGCGGAGGAGGGATGAGAAACAGGCTCCTCTGCGTTAATAATGTCACCTCTATCTTTGGGTACCGTCTGATTACAGCCTTGTGTGTTATTTAAAAGGTTCTTTAAAAAAACATGACCACAGGGGGAAAAGAGTGGCTTTCTCTTCCCGCTGTCGGGAGATTATGTTTTAATCATACACATGTGAAGATGTGGTGTTTTCTCATGACATTTGTCAAAACTAATAAGGCCATTTTCCCTCCCAGGGCAAAAGCGCACTTAAGTAACTCATGTAAGTTTACTCAGGACAACCCAGGCCTACTCTGGGATTAAGGCAAGGTTACTCTTTTTCTCTAACCCCTTCAAAACCTACCCGGGATGAGCCAACACCACGCTGTGTTTCAGATCCTATCAGTGGATGGGGAGCGGCATATTCCAGAGAAATTTATAGAGAAGGGGGTTTTAGATGCAAACAGCCCAGAGGACCCGGTGCTTGAGGGCCTGGGGTCCAGAGATGGATAAGAAGTGAGCAGGCTTCCTTGGAACTGCACCATCCTGGACACCCAGGAGAGTGCACTGTGAAGGTGCTCAGTCAGGACGGAGGGGGCTTGCGGGGCAGAAGGCATTCCCACCTGTCACCCCGTAGTCCATAACATAGCAGGCTCTGGTCCTGTACGTTCCCGGAATGAGTTCTGACCTACAGTGACTTAGCAAAATAAACTACCCCCTAAATCTGGCCCGCCTCCTGTTTTTGTAAATAAAGTTTTATTGGAACACAGCCATGCAGTTTGTTTAGATATCCTCTGTGGCGGCTTTCCCTCTACAATGGCTGAGTTAAGTAGCGGTGACAGAGACCACATGACCTGCAAAGCTGAAACTAGTTACCGTCTGGCTCTGTACAGAAAGAGTTTGCCAACCCCTGGTGGATTTTTAACTTAGAGACTCTGGTTTTTCAAGGGTATCCATTGATGGCCCTCAGTGGAACAAATCCCCTGAAATAACATGCAAATTATTTTATGTGTGTGCATGCCCACATAGGATTTTTCTGGAGAGAGAGTGTACGGATTATAATACTTTTTCCAATGTGTCACTGATTCTAAAATAAAGATCCTTACCTTGGGGCACCTGGGTGGCACAGCGGTTAAGCCTCTGCCTTCGGCTCAGGGCGTGATCCCGGCGCTATGGGATCGAGCCCCACATCAGGCTCCTCCTCTATGAGCCTGCTTCTTCCTCTCCCACTCCCCCTGCTTGTGTTCCCTCTCTCGCTGGCTGTCTCTATCTCTGTCAAATAAATAAATGAAATCTTTAAAAAAAAAAAAAAAGATCCTTACCTTGAAATGATATGCAAATTTTACCCACGTTTACAGACTTGAATTTTGCTTTCCCTTAACCTTTTTTTTTTTTTTTAATCCTCAGCCCTTCTGCTAAGTAATTGGTCCAAAAAATAAATTGTATCTGAAGTATGAATGTCTGTCAGGAAAGTGTTTTACTCCGTGAGAATGGTTTTATTTTAACCAAGGCCTTTTATGCCAGAACCTAAAGGTATATGTCAGGGGCAATATCAGAAACCAGGGCAAGAGGAAGGGAGGGGAGTGGGCTGTGGTGACCTGGAGGCTATTGACCGGAGGCAAGTGCAAGTGTATGCTCCTATTTAAGGAGACAGTATCTTTCTGGTCAAATATAGCCATGGACCTGTAACAGTAGCTACCCTGTAACAATGTGTAAGGCACTATGCTAAGCACATTATGTGAAATGTCTTCCTTTATACTCACACTTCCCCAGTGGACTCAACATCTGCGATGTGAGGACCGCAACCAGTACGAAATGCACACAATAAAGTTTTAGCGACTGTAGTTACTGTCCTTGGCCTCACCGTCCCCATTTATGACCTGAGGAAATTGAGGCTCAGGCTTGCCTAAGGTTTCCCAGCTCCTAAGTCACAGAGGAGGACCTAGACCTCGTGTCTGTCAACCTCACCGGTAGAACTAGAAGCCAAGTCCATTCGCTTCCAAAGTTGTCCTTTTTTAAAAACCCTGTCTTTCTGACCAGCTCCATGTCCACCAGGATGTGGGCGGTTTCTCTCTCCAAGGCCCCCAGACAGAATCCTGTGCTCTCCATGTCAAGAAGCATGTGTTCTCTCGTATGCCCTCCTCAGCTCACTTCCCTGGCAGCCTCACCTTTAGTATCTTGATTCTAGAGCAGCGGTTCCCAAACCCACCTATCCATCTACGCTTCCTAGGAAGCATACAAAAACGAACAACAACAAGAAATTCTAGATTCTCAGTTACCACACCAGGACCTACTGAATCCAGATTTCTGGGGGTGGGCCTTGGAAGTCGTTATGTTTTATAAACCTGCAGAGGTAGCAAGGCTCTGGCCAGCCAAGCACGGGTCCATCAGCTGCTGCTTGGACACCCCTGTTGTCGATGAGGACGGGGGTGTAATGTTGCTCAGATCTGACTGCTTGAACCAAGGTAACTCAACCCCCTTTTGGAAACAGGCAAGATGTTCCCTCTTTGCAGTTGGGTCCTCCTGTCCAAACAGAGCCAGGAGTCTGTGGGTGGTCCTAGGCATGCAGGAGGGCTCCCTTCTGGCAGAGCCAAGAGAGAACAGGCTGAGATGCAGTTGGTTCCTAGGAAGGGAATAGAGAAGGGTGGGGGTGGTTGGCCCAGAAACAGCAGGATTAGGAAGTTGATTCGGAACTCCAAAGCGGAGTTGGAGGAGGAAGAATATTCCTCTTTTTCCTCGGGGCCTCATTTTAAGGTCTTTACAACATCTTCATTTAACTCTTACGAGCTAGCTGTGCAAGTATAGAGGTTTCCTGAAGAAAAGCACATTGTGTGACAAATTGTGGCTCTTTTTTTTTTTTTTTCATAGTTTAAGGGCAACGTCCCTAGCATTCATACTGGTGACCCCCTCCAGAACCCTAGGCAATTGACAAATTGGCCACTGAACTTGAAATGCACGTAGGTCTGAATTACGTAGTGCCTGAAAGCATGGGGGGGCGGCTCCAAGTTTGGAAATGACTCCAGGACCCAGCAGGCGAGCCTGCCAGATTCTTGATGAAAAACCCGAGCCCCTCAAAAGAATGAGAGCAAGGTGCTCTGTGTGTGCATGTTTGTGTGTGTACATATTTGCTAGTCTGCACTCGTCTTTTAGGGGGTCAGGGCAATTAACCTTTTTTTTTTTTCTTGTAACTAGAAGTCTGGAAAGAACTCGAAGCCTTTAAAGTTTGGAAAATATGCAGGGAACAGACATATTTATGTTAAACTCGATATTTGAGAGTCTTCTTTCTTACAAAGCTCCATGAGTAACCAGCTACCAGTGGGAATCGAGCACTTTGAGTCATGCCTTTAGATTTCTGTCTGGCTTTTCCTGGTGAGTTGATGTCCCTGGAATCTCGGGGATATACAGAAATGTCATTTCTAGCGGTTTTTTTCCCCCTAAAGTGCTGCTCTCCTGGGCTAACTCACGCAGGGGGCAATGTCATAATTGAAATGTAGATTGCCCACAAAATCTCAGCTAATTGAGTTATTAATTATACAAATAAGCCTCTGTCAAATCTGACTTCCGTAAATTCTTTGCTGTTCCAACCTGACTGGATAGAAACTTTGGACTGGGATGCAATCTCATGTTCTGCTGGTGTAAGGATTTAAGAAGGGATGGCAGATGGAGTTAGCCTAATTAAAATGGAAATCTAATTAGTCGAGGAGAAGGAGAGAAATTCAGTGTCATACTTGTACCGCATTAACCATGGTACGTCCCCCGGCCATCTTCCCCAGGCTCTATTGTTCTTATTTAGAGACAAGGACTTGAACTCAGTTCCCTAGCTGGTTTCCCGCCTCCTCTGAGAAGGATCCCAAACCAGAAGCTTGACTCCTCCATAGAGAATCTTGAAAACTGCCAAGCGGGACTGGCTTGTGAGTTGGCAACTACGTTAATGGTAACGCTGGGTCTGGAGGGACCTCACTGCCTGGATACCCATCCTTGAGAATAAAAATACTTCGGTTTTTAACAGCAGGGGGATACAGAAGCAGGATTGCGCCAGGTTTAAGGGAGCAACTGAGCTCCAGCCTCTGACCTGAATCATTAGAGCTGTCCTTGGGAGGGGGGGGCGGGAATCATGGGAATAGGGCTAGGCTCCCAGTTTTTTCAATAGCTTTATGAAACTATAATTAACAAAGCATACAACTCATCTACATAAAGTGAGTGATTCAGTGGTCATTAGTGCGTTCACAAAGTTGTGCATCTGTCACCACTGTCTAATTCCAGAACATTCTCATCACCCCAAGGAAAAAACCCATACCTATTAGCAGTCACTCCCCACATGCCCTCCAGCGCCCCCTCTTCCAGCCCTAGGGAGTTCCTAATCTATTTTCTGTCTCTATGGAGTTACTTTTTCTGGACATTTCATATAAGTAGAATCATACAGTATACAGTGTTCTATGACTGGCATCTTTCATTTAGCTTAATGTCTTCATGGCTCATCTATGGTGTAGTAATTATCAGTACTTCACACCTTTGAATTGGTCAATAATCTTACATTGTATGGGTATACCACAGTTTGTTTATTCAAATGTTGTTGGACTTTTGAGTTGTTTCCACTTTTTAGCTATTATGCATGGATATGTGTTGTCTTTTGTCTTGGGTATATATCCTTAGGAGTAGAATTGCTGGGTCAGGTAGTAACTTCACCTGTAACATTCTGAGAAATGGCCAAACTGCTGCAAAGTGGGTATCTCCTACATTCCCAGGCCCAGCATATGAGGATTGCCATTTCTTCACATCATCCCCCATGCTTGTTATTTTCTGTGCTTTGATCAGAGCCATCCTGGTAGTTGGGAAGTGCAGCTCTTGATTGTGATTTGCATTTCCGTGCTGCCTCATGATAGTGAGCACCTGTTCATGTGCATTTAGCCTTTGTGTATCTTCTGCAGATAAAATGTCTTTTGCCCACTTTTAAGCGAGTCACCTTTTTATTGTTAAATTTTAAGGATTCTTTGTGTATGCTAGATACAAGTCCCCTATCAGATATATGCTTTGCAAATATTTTCTCTCCTTCTGTGGATTATCTTTCCACTTTCTTGATGGTCTCCTTTGAAGCACCAAAGTTTTCGATTATGATAAAGTCCACACGAGCTATGCTTTTCTTTTGTCACTTGTGATTAAGGATCATATCTAAGAAACCATTGCCTATCCCCAGGTTATGAGGACGTACTCATGTGTTCTGCTAAGAATTTTATAGTTTCAGCTCTTACATGTAGGTCTGTGATCCATTGTGAGTTCATTTTTGTTTGTAGTAAGAGGAATGGGTTCAATTTATTTTGCATATGGATATCTAGTTGTCCTAGAACCATGTGTTGAAAGCTATCATTTTCCTCATTGAATTCTCTTGGCTCCCTTTTCATCAATCAATTGACAATAGATACATGACTTTATTTCTGGGCTCTCAATTCTCTTCCATTTATCAATATGTCTGTCTTATGTCAGTAACACACTGTCTTGCTTATTGCACTTTATGGTAAGTCTTGAAACAGAGAAATGCGAGTCTTCCAACTTTGCTCTTCTATTTCAAGATTGTTTCGTCTCTTCTTGGTGCCCTGAATTTCCACAGGAAGTTGGTCAATTTCTGCAAAAGAGCCACTTGGGATTTTGACCTATGCCCCAAATTTGAGGTAGTCCTCAATTTGGTGGCTATAGGCAGTAACTCAGGGAAGTAGTTGCTAGAATTAAAGCGCGCACGCACACACACACACACACACACACACACACACACACACACCCCGCCTCTGAGGTTTCTGTATATAGTCAGCTCCACATTGTCAGTCTACCACCAGTGTCATCTAGGTTCTGTGCAATTCTGCAGTTTATATGCATGTTGGGAGTAGTATCGTTATTCCCATTTTACAGATCACGTGACTCTTCAATGAGGAGGTGTCAGTTTATTACACTGCCTGGCTTAGAGACAGTGCTTAATAAATGTTTGCTGTTGCTGCTGTTATTGTTTTTGGTGAGCGACATCAGTCACCTGAAGAAGTACCAAGTCCTTAAAATATAGACTGTAGTCCTTTGATATGACATAGTGAATCCCTGTCTCATCCTGGTCCTTGCATTGCCTCACAGACTCAGACATGAAGTCCAGAGTCATGCTTTTCAAACTTTAGAGTCTAGGAATCACTTGAAGATCTTATTAAAAGGAAGATTCTAATTCGGTAGGTCTAAGGGTAGGGCCTTCAACCTGCATTTCTCACAAGTTCTGGGTGATGTCTTTTTGAGGACCACCTCTGAGGATTATGGTGGTAGAGGTCCTAGAGGGCATGCCCAGGTAGGAGGTGTTCAAGAGGACCTCTGCACTTGGGGGCGGGCTGGAGGTTAGAAGGAAAGGCTTGTGTCCAGGGGAAGTTGAGAAAGCTACACTGTGCTATGTGGATTGTCCTTGTTCCTTGTTACCATGGTCATTTCCCTGTTGCCATCCTGTGTTCTCCAGTAAACATGGTCTAAGTCACTGGTCTCTAGACTCTTCTAACTACACACTCCCTCAGTAGAAAATGTTTGGACACAGACTGCCAAACCATGTTCATTTACTTATCAATAAATTATATACATATACTCCTATGATTAGCTAAAACAGGCAGTACTGGCTTTGTATGGCAGTGTGGGACTATAAAAATAACCATGCAAGCTGAAACTTTGCAAAGTGATCTTAATAAGCAGTGGGGAAAATTACAATTGTATCAGGACCCTTAAAATGTTTTTCAACATAGTAAAAACTCTCTTAGTGTAGGTTATAAATGCATAGGGAAATCAGAAAAATAGTAAAACTAATATTCAGTACACTCCAATTTAAGACATGAGAAGCATTGACCATGAAAATGGTTTTTGTTTTGTTTTGTTTTTTGGTCAAAATCTTATCAAGAGTAGTTTGAACAGTGCTTGTCTTCCTTTTCTTGTTTTATAACTAGGATACAGAGCTAAGCATCTTTTTTATAACTTGGCAAATTGTCACACTCCTTTCTAATCTGGATTCAGTTTCCATTTTATGTTCTATGATTTCATGAAATATTTCCAAGAGCTCCTTAATGTTTTTTTTTTTTTTTTAAGATTTATGTATTTATTTTAGAAAGCAAGCGAGCATGAGCAATGGGGGGAGGGACAGAGAGAGAATCTCAAGCAGACTCCGTGCTGAGTGCAGAGCCTGGCAGGGGGCTAAATCCCACCACCCTAAGATCATCACCTGAGCCAAAGCCAAGAGTTGGAGGCTTGAGTGACTGAGCCACCCAGGCGCCCCTCCAAGAGCTCCTTTAGGGAGAACTTTTTTTGTTGTGTGTCACTTCCTCTCCAACATAAATCTTCATCCTTTTTGTCACAACCACTTTTCTATCAATGTTGATAAGTTCACCTTCATTAAATCCCTCTAGTGGCATATCCATAATCAACTCCATGGCCAGCTATTCCTTCTTTAATAATTCCATTGATCATCTCTTTGTATTTCATTTCCAGCATGATCACTTGAAGTTTCTTTGCTACACTTTGAATGTTGGGCCAGTTCAGTCATATGGGGGTATCACTGGGAGACAAACAGGCAGCACACCTCCATGCCTTGCTGTCTGTGCATGAACTAAGTAACAAATGTGCAGGCAGTGACCAGTCACTGGCAGACTTGGAAAGAAGTAACATGATTGGTTACTGATCAAAATGTACATTTGTTATTTACATAGCGATTTGTGGGAACAGCGAAGTTTATACTTTATGCAAATTACTCACAGTTAAATACCATGCAAATTACTCACAGTTAAAATAGCATGAAAATTGAAATTTGAACCATGATGGGAGACTGACGTTATTTAACTAAACTGGGGTAACTGAAATTTGTGCGCAAGAAACCGTGCAAAGTGAATACTGTCTGTATTCCAAAGCATGACATATATGTAAATCAACATTTGTGGTTTCAGTAATAGTATGCAAAATCCATACTTCAAAGAACTATCGTGATCTTTTTGTTTGAACCAATTTATGCTTAGTTTTTCTGGTTATTGCTTTTACTTTATGATGTGGCATTCAAAGAGCCTACACCAGGAGTAGAAGATGCACCAACTCTGCCCATTTCTCATTGCCTTGTGTTTGCATGATTAGAATTATACTCTATGGAGTTTTTGTAGAATCTGTTTAGGTCACTTGTCAAAGTTAGCCCAAGTAATACTAGATTTCTACAACTCCATAAATCCATTTAACCCAGCAAACTCAATAATGTGTCACAGAGTGCTTAAATTTAATATTAAGTATGCCCACCATCAACTGTCCCATCTTGTGACACTCCCACCCTTTTCTCAGGGTCCTGTCAGTGCCACTTAGAGAGGCATGCCCTATGCCCAGCCGACAGCAAAATCAAGTGAGGGTCCCATTGCCAAGCCATATGGTAAATATCTAATAAGTTTAACCCCCTAACTGTGGGTAAAAATTAAATGTAAACCTTAAATCTCTTCAATCCATTGTGGAGACCATTGGCCTAAACATTGAGGTTGTACTTGCGTTTTGCTACGGGAATGTCCTTTGCGGGAAGGGGGCAGTTTTCCCTAATGCGAGCAGGGTGGTCGGGGCTTGAAGGTCCTCAAAGTCAGTGTTCGCAATTCCGTTTGCACAGATTTGCCTGCGGAACTTGGAAAAGTGCTAGAGGTTCCACCACAGACCCTTTAAATAAAAACCTTTGGGTGGGCATAGAAGAAAGGATACATTTTCTTAGAGCTGCAGTTGGTTCTAATGCACAGGTAGCATTGGGATCTACAGCCTCAAGGAGAAGCAAGTCAGTCTTGAGCAAGGTCTCCCCTCTACTACCAATTTCGAAGGACCCTAGTTCATATACATATACATGTGTGTATGTGTGTGTGTGTATTTGTGTTTATGTATGTATGTATATGTATATTTGTATGTGTTTAGAAGAGTTGACTCCCCCTCTGACAAATAGCCTTTGTAGTGCCTCCTTAGTTACACGTATTTGCCAAGGAGGGGGCCTCCTGCAGTCACGTAAACACTAGTAGAAGAAAGTTTGTTAAGCACGCTGTCATTGCTGATGGCTCTGCCCTCTGAGGATGACGCTCTGGTTTTAGTGGAGTCCTACAAATGCTGGGAGAGGCCTAGGCTTCCTCTCAGTGTTCCTAGCCCTCCACTTGGAGCTTGTTCTGCAGTTAAAAACAGAAGCACTCACTAGACATCCCCCTGGATAATAGCTGGCATGGAGACCAGACACTAAAAGACCATGCTACCCATCTGGAAGTTCTGAAACACACAAGGCCCAGTTAGTCCCCAAAGGATGGGGGCTGGAGATCATCCAAGAAGACAGAGTTGCTTTCCAAACACACAAGTCCAAAGAGGTTAGGTGAGTTGTGGAAGGCCTTACAAGAGCTAGGCTCTTGGTTCCCGAGTCCCCACCTCCTTTGTGGTCTGAAACCGACTGCCATGGGAACAACCAGGGAGTTGATTAGAACTCAGATTCCTGGGCTCCACCTGCAGCAGGTTGAATGATCATGGGGTGGCAGGGAGGCTAGGAGTCTGCATTTTCAACGAGCTTCCCGGATACATGCTCATTAAGGCAAGCTCAAGTGGGAGAATCATTGTCCTGGCTTAAGCTGCCATTATGCAATATTCTTCCACTTCACACCCCTTTTTCATAATGTTCTAGAAACTGAAGAATAAATGGGAAGCATCTGTAGTACTCTCACCGGGTTGAGATTTATATTTTGAATACAGGCCCAAAAGAATGCTCATTTCTTTTTGGTAAGAGGAACAGTCTCTTAAGAAATATTTGTAGAAAGGGCGGAGTTATTCATAATATATACGAGTAAGTTTAGAAGCTCCTTAAACTATAATGGGCACTTTGATGGGCCGTTATGTCCCCTTGGCCAGCCACGCTTTGCACAATTTAGAAATGCGGAAGCCCTCTGATTCCAAAGCAGTCCAATCTGGGATCAAATCTTGCCTATGCTGCTTATTAGTTGTGTGAAATTAGACAAGTTATTTAAACTGAGTCTCAGTTTTCACATTAACAACTGCGGCTAGTTATATCAATCTTGAAGGGCTATGGGGAAGATTAAATCGAAAAATAAATTCAAAGAACTCAATTTCCATTTTAGAAATAGTTTTGCTATTTTGGGGGCAATCAGATCATATTTCAGATGTATCGGTAAAGCCGACTGCAGAAAACCTTAGGTGAACCCTTTCAAAGGGGGACAAAGACTTTTGAAAACCAGCCCCTTGCACAAAGCATCCACTCTGCGCTTGACATCATTACACGGTAATAATGCGGTAAGAGGGGCAAAGAAATAAAGGATGACGTCTCCTGTGCACACCCATAGTTCACGAGCACAGGTGAGGGGCAGGTAGTGGTCCTGAGCCCCTTGCTTTTGTTTGTCCCTTTATAGTTTCCAGTGTGGTGTTCTGTTTTATCCTTGTTGTAGCCTGTGCGTAGATAGAGCTGCTGTGATTGTCCCCATCACCTCCCATTCCACAGGTAAGGAAACTGAGACTTGGGGTGCAGGGTGGGGGTTCTGACTTGGTCCTTGTAGCTAATACTCACACTGAGTTCTGCCCTCGCTGCCTCTTTCTACCCGTGAAACAATCCAGGAACGCAGAACCTTGTGGCTGATGGCCAGGTGTGTACCTTGGAGTTGTGATGGATTACTTCTCTTACACCCGGTAGCTTTGCATGCTTTGTGTCCAGGGACAAGGTCTGACCTGCTCTGACTCCTGAAATGAGCCATGATGTGGAAGGCGGCGCTGGGATGGACTTCTTGGCATTCTCTTTGTTCGCTCTGTCTGCCTTGGCATTTTCATTCCATTACGCGTTGAGTTTGTAAAGGCACATACCACTGGCTACAGCTCATCTCCTTAGTGCTGAATTGAAAATAATTAAAGCACATGTAAAGTCAGCAGATCTGTCTTCCAAGTGTTTAAAAAAAAAAAATGGGTGTCTTGTTGAAATTGAATTAACTGCTGGAATCAAGAATGCGGTAACTATTTTAAGGAATTCACTTAGACTTTTTTTTTTAAATCTGTTTTTTAATATGTAAAATCAGCCTAGGGCTGCTTACCTACCTCACAGCAGAATCCTGTGGCTTTAATGAGTGAATATTTGGTGAGTGCCAGCTATGGTCAACGGCATCAGGATCATTATTATTTTTATCAGTCCTATCATTTTTTATTATTATCATCACATACAGTTCCTTATGTAATAACTGTACTTCCAGGACACAGAAACATTTTTCTTTAATAAGCTCCCAAACTTTTTCTTCTCTTCCTCCTCCCAACTACCTTTCCATTTCTGTTGCTCTGGGATTTGGCAACCCAGTTTAATTTATGATGAGAAGACACTCTGGAAAATTGAAACGAGATAACATGAGTTGATTGGGGGAAAAAATAACTTCATCTTAACTCTTGAAGCAGAAGACATCAGGTTTCCTAATTCCTTCCTTTCGTCCTTGAAAATAGAACATCAGCCACGGAGCGCACCTGTGCCGAGTTCTAAAATGAATCTGTGGCAGCCGTTGCTAGAGTAGCAATTAGACAATTAAAGCTAAATTTCACCTGCAGAGGCAGACTGCAAAACACACACACACACACACACACACACACACGCCCCCACACCCTCCCACACCCCCCCCCCACCACCGGGCGGTTTGACCTTCCACACTTCGGGATGAGGTCAATAATCCGTGGGAGATGGAATGATGTCATGAATTTGGTATTGGCAGGGAAGTCAGGCAGTGGTGTGGTTCCTGGCCGACCTTCACGGCTTGGGGGACGTTGGTCGTGCACATAATCCAGCTGTTTTTTTGTCTGCTTCTCTGCTGTGATGGAGGCATAGTTCGCTTTCCCTTCCTTCTTCTAGAGTTGTAAATAGTCAAGGAAATCATCCAGTCTGTCACCCTGCTGGGGTTTTTTTTTGCAGGGAGCTTACCATAGCTGGAAAGAGCTTTTCGATTTATTTCGTTAGTTTTTGTTTTCCCCACTCCCCTCCCTGCCGCCACCCCAACCGTGACCTCTGCAGAGAGAGACCTTCTCATCTGCCCGGCTCATCTCTCCACTCATTTCCCATATCAGCCCCTGGTGTGTAACAAGTGCTCAATAAACATTTGTTGCATAAATGTGTTAAAAATGCTTTTGACACGTAAAGCACAAATCACAAACCAACAGCCCAGAGGCCAAATTTGGCTCGCTAAGCTTGTTTCTGGGGTTTTTTGTTGTTGTTGTTGGCTTGCGCAGTATTGTTAAAAATATTGAATGAGTGGCCAGCATTTAAATATGGTGAGCCTTCCTACAGGAGACACATTTCTGGCTTCTCTTAAAATTCAATCAGAAGATCTGGAACACGGGACCAACCTTAGGAGAGGGAGAACAGCTTCGGACCCTGGTTCTCCAGGTGTCCTCAGATCAGCATCATCAGTATCACCGGGGAACTTGTTAGAAATGCAGATTCTGGTCCTTTCCCCTTTCCTGACCTCTGGAATCATCTGGCAACTTTTATTTTAGAACGAGTTCTCCGGGTGATTCTGACGGACCCAAAAGCTGGAGAGCCACTCAGCGCCCTTGGAGCATGAAGAGAGTGACTGGTTGGCTTTGAAAACAGAATGCCCGGGTCTGGCTTTACCGTTTCCTAAGCTGCGTGGGGTTAGACGCGTTACCTGGTCTCAGTGTGCCTCCGTCTGCTCACACATAACATGAGGGTGATACCAGGACCTCCCCTTGGGGTTAGGAGTACCCGAGTCTTGGTAATAGCCTAATAAGTGTTGCGGGTTGTTCACGTGGCCGTGGTCGGCTGAGGGTGAACAGCCTGTCGCTCTGAGATACAGCCTTCGCTGGATCTCCACCTTATTAGGAAACTGCCCAGCATGCTGACTTCCTTCATGTCACTGGCTGGGCCCCCGTGGGCATTCAGGTTGTCATTCTTGACAGGAACCCGCTTTTTCACTAGCAGCCATTGCTGATTCCTCCGCTTTCTCATCAGAGTTGTACTGTGTATTGTGTGCCTACAGGGTACCAAGCAGCAAGCGAGGTGCAGTTTATCCTTTTGTCTTTCCCAGCAGCGCTACGAAGTTGCTATTGTTATGTTCACTTTAACAGATGAAGAGCTGGCAGTTCAGAGAGGTTAAGTAATTTGCCTAAAGCCACACAGCTGCTAAGTGGCAGAGCAGGAATCCAACCCAGGTATTGAACTCCAGAGTCCATTCTGTTACCTATGTTCCCCCAAATGGGATACATGCCACAGCAGTTTAGAAATGATTTTACATGGATTTACAGTGAGTTGTTTGTAGGTGGTAAGGAAGGTAGTTTCAGTTGGTGGACAAGTTCTGCATTAAATACCAATAAAGTGCAGGGGCACCTGGGTGGCTCAGTCGGTTGGGTGTCTGCCTTCGGCTCAGGTCATGATCCCAGGGTCCTGGGATCGAGCCCCACGTTGGGCTCCCTGCTCGGTGGAGAGCCTGCTTCTCCCTCTCCCTCTGCCTGCCGCTCTGCCTACTTGTGCTCTGTCTCTCTGTCAAGTAAATAAATAAAATTTTAATATAGTACATAGTGAAAAAGCTAGTATGTTTTACACTCTTCCACAAACATGAGAGGAAAGTGCTAATAGGTCACTTAGGGGGTGCTAGGCAGTCTTTTTTCTTTTAACTGAAATTCCAGTTTACTAATCTTTAAGATTGTATGTTTTAGTTACATGAATTGAAGATGTATTTTCATGGATGGCATTGGGAGAAAGGGAAGGGAAATCCTATACTTTCATTGGCACTTAAAAATCAGAGCATCTGAAGATGTTTTTCTTTGTATTGAAACATAATTGAATTAAATGCCAAAACTTTTTCCTTAATCATTTCTGATGGAACTCTTACTGAAACGGTTTGTCAGGGATAACCAGCACAGGTTCTGACCCAAAGCAGGTGTTCAGTCAAGGTTCACTGACCTAAGTGCTTCATGTACTCCCTGGTCTTTTCAAATGATGTGTCATTTAGTCTGATTTCAATCATTCAAGGTTACTAGCTAATAGCACCTCTCCATTACTTGTAATCTCGCTTTTTTTTTTTTCTTGAGCAAAATGACAGCCACAGCCTCGTGGCCTTTGCTGGACAAGTGTGTCAAAACTTATTTTTTCCAGTGTATTTTCTATTTATAGTAAGTAAAAATAGTTTCTATATATAACAATTATGTAAAACTGCTTTTTCAAATAGGTTTATTTTAACTGAAACAAGGAGCCAGTTAAAACTATGCTGAATAAATAATATTAAAGGTAGTCTGTAAATAGGACCTCTGTCGTGGAGGGGAGAGGGAAATGACAAATAGGGAAACAGCTGCTCGTGCCATCCTAAGGAGAGAAGACACCAATGTCCGCCTTTCTGCCCGGACAGCATCCTTAAGGCCTCTGCTTAGACTTTAGAGGGAATCTGCTGCCAGTTCCTTCTCTCTCCATTCTGGCAGCAGCTGGCCGTCCATGCTACCCTAACGCTGCACCTGACAGCAGAGGCCTGGTAAAAAAAATCAAGCCATGACCGAGGAAAGGTAGAGAGGGTGAGACTTAACTCATGTCAGTGAGCCTAGTCAGCGTTTTAGGAATAGGAGTTTGGATCCTCCTCTCCAGGAGCAGAGACCATGGCCCTGTGACTCAGTGACTCACTCTAGACCAGTACCAACCACAAGCTGGAGTTTAAATCGACAGAGGGATCCCAACAGGGAAACAGTGTTGGAGGAAGGGTGGCAGGCGCATGAATTATGGGTATGGTCTTGCTGCTTCTTGGAATGACATTTGTGGCCCCATGCCCCAAATCTCTGAGAAAAAGAAAAGAACAACCTCAGGAATGTTCTCCCAGAAATTGTGCAGCTGGCCTGGTGAGTGAAGTCTTTGGGATAGATCTAGGGAGACCTGGGTTGGTTTCCTGGGTCTCCATTACCAGCATTTTGACTTGGGACAAGTATTTAACCTCTCATTATCTATAAAAATGGGAATGGTGTATTAGATAATTAAGCTGACGGGAGCAAAGATGTCACACAGAGCCTGGTATGCAGGTAGAGTTGGTGAGAATGCTAGCTTAAGTTCTTCCCACCTCAAACTCAGAAAGGCAGCGTGTTGCCCTGGGACCACCATTTAATCACGTATCATGGTTCTCAAGAGAAACCTATCTCTCCCTCTAGATCTATACCTGCATTTCTGTCTGTATCTATATCTATAGGTAGAGATAGTGATTGATGCAGATTTATCTTAAGGATTTGTTTTAGATTTGTTTCAAGGGATTGATTCAGGCAACTGTGTATGCCAGCAAATCCGGAATCTGCAGGGTAGGCTGGCAAGCCAGAGACCCAGGGAGGAGCTGGAGTGAAGAGTTCAGAAGCAGTCTGCTGACTAAATTCCCTCTTCTTCCAAGGAGGTCAGTCTTTTCTCTTAAGGTCTTCAACTGCTCGGATGAAGCCCACCCACATCATGGAAGGTAATTTGCTTTACTCAAAGTCTACTGATTTAAATGAAAATCTCATCTTAAAAGTACCTTTATGGAAACAGATAATGTCATACCATGTCCAGGTACCATGACCCCGCCAAATTGACACACAAAATTAACCATCCCAGATAGTGTTCCCTGTCATTGGGTGACCACTGGTGGAACTCTATTGATTTTCTTCCATGTTAAACAGAATTCTTTCTATTGCTAGGGGCAGAACACTAATTCAAACTGATTTAAGAAAAAAAAAAGGGTGGGGGTGATGGGGAGGAATCACTGACTCAGTAGCTCAAACTCTCAGGGGTTTCTAGCTTCTAGATCAGGGTTCCATATAGTATGAGGACCTCGCTCCATTCCCATCCTTCTGTGTAGGATAGACGGCTGCCAGCTACTCTTAGCTTAAAAGTCTTCACAGAGTCTCTGTCTTCTCAGAATTTCCAACTTAAGTCCTGGGCCTCAATCTCATTGGCCCGTTTGGGTCATGTGCCCATCCCTGAACCAATCACCGCAACAAGGGGAATGAATGTGTGGATTGGCTTAGACCAGGTCCTGGGGCCTCCCCTGGGGCTGAGCTTCCACATCACCCAAACTAAGTGGCCGGAAGCACTGAGAAAGAGCGATTTCGCCATTTTCAAAAAGAGGAGGACAGCTTGCTGGAGGGGCTGAAACATCACAGAACTGCTCCAGCTTCGCACACCCGACTCGCTTCTTCCTGCCTGCGCCATTGCTCTTTTTTCTCATCAGGGCATACACTTTCTATCCCTTTAAAAACCTGGTTCTTTATTTCCTAATTTTGAAACTCCCAATTCATCTAAGAAAGCAGATGCTTCAGAAGCAGGCTGCCTGAGAGAGCAGTTTTGAGCCTGATCCTGTACGCGTGATCATTGCCCAGGGACAGTTGGGTACCAGCTGATCCTTCAGTGCTTATGTTCCTGGTGTGGGAGGATGGAACTCAGAGTAACTGAGTCCTAACTCATGCTGTAGGAAGACAAGTTAAGCTTGCTGTGGCTTCTCTTTGTCCACTTAGCCAGAGGTCTAGAGTAAAGAGTTTAGAATGGAAACATGGGACTTACCTATGAATTATAGCAGGCGGGAAGAAATGCCCTGTTAGAAAGATCAAAGATTAGGGGAAAAGCTGCTTACAAATACCTTTTTAAGGTCATAATTGTGTGTGTGTGTGTGTGTGTGTGTGTGTGTGTGTGTGTGTGTATTTACATATATATATTTTTTAAGTCAGCTTCATTGAGATAATTCACAGACCAGACTATTCAGTCACTTAAAGTATACAATTCTTTATTTTTTAGTATTTTCACAGGGTTGTGAAACATCACTAAAATCTAATTTAGAACATTTTCTTCACCCTAAAATAAACCCCTTAGGGATTAGCAGTCGTTCTCCATCTTCCTCCAAGCCTCTGGCAACCACTAATCCACTTTCTATCCCCAGAGATTTGCACACTCTGGACACTTCATATAACAGAGTCAGACCATCTGTAGGCTTTTGTGATTGGCTTCTTGCGCTTCGTGTGATGTTTTCAAGGTTCATCCACACTGCTGTATGTATCAGTGCACCCTTTCTTTTCATTGCCAATTCTTCTTCCGTTATGTGGATACAGCGCAGCTGATGGGCATTTGGACCCTGCCCACTCTTTGGCTATTTATTGTAAATAATGCTGCTGCGAAACGCTTGTGTACACATTTTTGTATATATGGATGTTTTCATTTTTCTTGCATATATGCCTAGGAAAGGAGTGACACTCCTGGGTCAGAGGGTAACTTTGTGCTTAAATTTGGAGAACTGCCAAACTGTTTTCCAAAGTGGCTGCACCACTTAGGTTCCCATCAGCAATGTGTTAGGGTTCCAGTTTCTGCACATCTTCATTAACACTTATTATCGTCCATCTTTTTGATTATAGCCACTCTGGTAGATGGCAAGTGGTAGTTCATGGTACCTTTGATTGGCCTTCGTCTAGCAGCTGGTGGTACCGAGTGTGCTTTCATGGGCTCATTGACCATTTGTATATCTTCTCTGGAAAAATATCTTTTACCCATTTTTTCATCGGCTTGTCATTTTATTTTTGAGTTGTAAATATTTTTTATATATTCTGGCTGCAAACACTTCTGCTATTGGTTCTTTGCGTCCTATGAGGCCTTGACTTTTAACAGCTTCTGGGTTAATATTTTTTATTCAAGCCTGAGGGGAAACGTAAGGGATAGACTAAGCTGTAATTGATAACTTTGCCAGTGGTTTGGGTGTGTCATTTAAAGATGTCTCTGAACTTGCTTTATTCTGTCCAAATTTTTTTTTCTTGAAAAAATGTTGAAATACTGAAACGAAAGGACAGCACAAAGAATATCTCTATACCTTCCCTGATTCACCAGTCATGGACATTTTATCACATTTGCTTTCTTGTTATGTGTGTGTGTGTGTGTGTGTGTGTGTGTACACCTTAACAGAGCTGAATCCTTTGAAAGTAATTTGCAGACATAATGACCCTCAGCTCAAAGAACTCTAGTGTATCCAGGATATGCTCCTACATAACCACCATAACTTTCTCACATCTAATACCATATTAACTCAATAATATCTAATATACAGTCCAGATTCAGATTTCTCCAGTGTTCCCCCAAATGTCCTTTCTTGCCTTAAAAAAAAAATCCACGATCCATTCAAGATTCACTTGTTACCTTTGCTTGTATCATCTCCCACTCTCCTATGAGCTAGAAAATTCTCTCCCTTTCTTGTCTTTTGTGACATTGATATTTTTTGAAGCGTCCAAGCTAGTTACCTTGTAGAATGACCCACACTCTGGGTTGTTGGGTTGTTTCTTTATGATTGGAATTAGGGTAGATTTTCTCGGTAAGACTATTGCATGGGTGCTGCTGTGCGCTTCCTCTCCATCTGGTGGAACATGACATGAGTTTGTCCTGTAATCCGCAGGGCTTAGTTTGGTCATTTGATCAAGGGGCTATCTGCCAGATGTCTCCATTGTAGAGGTAACTTTTCCCCACTGTAGTTAATGAGTAATCTGTGTGAATGTCTTGTTCCCTGAAACCTTTCCACCCCATCATTGTAGCATGCACGGATGAGCCTTGCTTGGATCGGTGATTACACTGGGGGTTGCAAAATGTTGATTTTTCTAATTCTGCCATTCATTCTCCATCGCTTAGCTGACATTCTTCTGTCAAGAAGAGCTTTACCTTGTACTTTCTCACACTTTAAAAATTTTGCCTTTCTCCTTTTCTTTTTCTTTTGAATCGAGAATCCCTTTAATCAGCGTTGTTTCCTAATTCAGAAAGTCAAGCTATTGATCCTCTCAACGGGCGTTTCCGAGTGCCTGCTGTTGCAGTAGGCAATATGGTTCAAAAAATTACCTCGGATCACCTTTAAGGTCTCTGTCAGGCCCAAATTACTTTGTGGTTCTGTGACCAGTGAGTAAATTTCTTCCTTGTACCTGTATTTTTGTATTTATCTCTGCCTGCCTCTAAATTATGTATTTAATTTCACTTATTTGCTGATTTTGTTTTAGTACTTTGTCAAAATGTTTTCATGGAGTTGCATTTCTATTTTATTAAAGAAGGCAAAAGCAAGTAAAGAACTTAAGGATAGTCTGTATCTCTTAGTGTTCGAAGTCTAGGAGAAGTCCTCCTGTGAGGGCTCAGTGAAGCTTCCAGTGCTGTCTAAATAGGTAGCAGCTCACCTGATTGCAGCCAGGTCCCCTACGTAAAGTAAATGACCCCGTAAGGTCACGGGCATTGTATTAGATATACTTCTAACTTGCATTAACTAAGTACTTGACCATCAGCCCCCTTCCCAAAATAAAAATAACACTTAAACTACCACAGGTGATTCTGCCTGCCATTCTATTCATAAGGTTTGTGCCCAGATTATGTGTGAGACAAGCGACGTGTCTCTCTTTTATAGAACCCACTTGCTGCTTGTAGTGTGGGTTTCTCACACATGGAGATTTCACGTTTCAGATTATGTCTGTCTTACGTAGTTAAAAATATAAAATTATACTTTGCATATGTACTCTTATTACACAGTGTACATTTTAGTCTCTGTAATATATTTATAATAATATCTCCCTGTATGGGATCATCAGTTACACTGTACCTCTTTGGTAATTCGGGAGATAAGTTCACTGTGACTCAATTATTTTTGCCTTGTACAATGACTTCAGAACCTAACCCCTGACTAAGATGTCTCTATTACCCTGTTCTTGCAAATCCATCTCTAGATAGTTTCGATGTCTCTTTTCCTTTCAAACTTTATTTTTTTTTCTTATGCTGATAAAACCCACTAGCCTTGCTTAATTAATCCCACAAGAGTGCCAGTATATCAGTTATGTCTGTGCCCTCCTAGCCTCCCCCTCATCTCTGCTCTTCCCTGGTAACTGGCAGGAGAAATGAAAACTATTAAACTGAGGTACCCTTAGTGACAATTTTACAGCTGTCTTGAAAATAGCTCCTTGCTTGCAGTAAAAAAGCCAGTGCACAGCCGGTAAGTGCAAACATATCAACGTATTGTTTTTCTGAACTGCTGCTCTTTCCCTGGGAAGGCTAGATTTCGAGCTTCTGTCATTTGCGAGTCTTTGATTGCAAGCAACAGAAAGTGTTTCTGTTAGCTTCCATAAAAAGGAAGGACGTAGAGTGCATTACAGACACTAAGGCAAAGCAGAGAAAGCAGACCTTCGGAAGAGCAGGGCCTGAGGATCAAGGGAACAGGAACCCGTGTCTGTAGGCCCACCTTCTTTGATAATCGTGCTTCTCTGCTGAAAAACTAAAGCAAGGGAGAGAGAAATGGAAATGGTTCTGCCTGGGGTCATGTGCTTGGTTGGGGGTGGGGGCATGGAATTTGATTGACATTCTTAACCAAAACTGGGGAGGGAGCCTGCTGCCAAGGGAAACTTGAACTGCTCTTTCCAGAGGAAGGCAAAGGAGGTTGGGTAGACACAAGCAGCCCTGCCCTCAACCCAGCACCACAATGCATCTTTGTAATGCATTGTCTGGGATCCCCAACACTGTAGGGTAAAGCATTCCGCCATCTTTCCACCACTAACAGCCACCAGTCCTACAGCAGACCTTGTCTCATGATCCATTTACCTGTCCCCTTCTTTTAATGTCCTCTCTCTGGGCTGTTCCACTGAGAACACTGGTAGTCATCATCAGCTCTATAGGCAAGAAATATGAAAGAGAAGAGAGCAACAGACAAAGAAAGAAGAAAAATGGCTGTGAATGGGTTAAAATGGTTGACTTTCTTCTGGAGACCTCCAGCTGTCAAATATTTATTTCCAGAGACCAAAACCTTTCTCATTAGAAATTCACTGGTTTGGTCACTGCTGCCTAGAGCTGTGGGTGTGTAAATGTCAACTCTTTCACTGGCAAGTCGGTGAAATTTGCTGATGACACAAATCTGCGTAGGTTTGGGAGAAGGCAGGATTGTGAGAAACTCCAGATGCGTCACAGCAAACCGTGTGAGTCACTCAGACTGGTCAATGGAGAGTCTGCGGGTTGCCTGGCGGTTGGACGGAGAAGAGAAATTAGCATATTTAGCACCAGAAGAGGAAAAAAAAAAAAATCAACCTTGAGGGCAACAGTGTTATTAACTGGCCTTCTACAAAAATCATCTCAAGTTCTTTCTTGAAGCTGTGTACTAAATTTGACTCTTCCCATGTCAGAGAGAAAAAGGAAAAAATAGAGCAGAGCATCAGAGCGAGGCTGAGATGAAGCTCCTGGTTCCTGTACTCAGAATCTATTTTTATTAATGGTGATAATAATAGCAGTTAACCATTTATTGATGACTTTATTACTGAAGAGTATGGGGCACTATTATTGGGCATTTTATATATATCATTAGTCTGCTCACTAAGTACATGGGGAAATGCAGCTGACAATACTGAGGCTCAGTTTGACTGTCCAAGATGATCGGCTCATAAGGGGTAAGGAAAGGGTGCCAAATAAAGACGTTGCCACTCCGGCCATAGATATAGCAGGTGCCTCAGTGCTTAATGCCTCGGGCACTGTTAGTGGGTGTCCTTCAGTGTGAACATGGGACGTCTGTGATAAAGAGCCCCACACTGGGGGTGTAAATATTTATTAATGCTTTCATTTAACAGATTCCTACTGAGCTGTTCCTCTGTGCTAGATATGTGCCTTTATTGCCAGAGCAGAAGCCCCACTAGCAAGGTCAACTTCTTAGTGCCCATTTTTATACGCATGGGCCACGAGCTCTTAGATGTTTCTCCGACTTGGGGGCCTCTTTGAGCTTCTCACATCCTTATTTAACCCCTTGATCAAAGGGGTAGAATATGACAGATGTTGGTCCCTTCTCTCTGCATTTATAACTAACCTGAGTTGGGTTTTAACACTTTTACTTAAGCATAAGGTTGGAAAAAGAGGAAGTCACAATGGGACGGGGAAGAATCAGGCATTTAATAATAAGCAATGAGGAAAGAAAAGATTTCGGAGCACCTGCTAGATTTCAGAACACATTTACCATATTTAACTCTTGCAAAAATCCTGCCACGTATAAGTGATCGGCCCATTTTATTTTACTATTCAACACACGAAGTATGGAAAGTCTCGATGGTTTGCCCAATGATGCACAGATTGCAAATGCTAAAGTCAGAATTTTTCATTTGTGTCTTCTCTTTCTCTCATCCTTGTGGGCTCCACCTTCCGGGTATATTTAGTATCTGACCACTTCAGAGGAAAGAGCCCCTCTGGTACCCACATCGCCGTCTGAGCCACCATCCTTTCATGCCAGAATTCTTGAACGCAGTAAGCTGAAGTCCTTGGAGCAGGCTGCAAGGCCCTTGGAGGGTCTCTGTGATTCAGAACCACAGAACCACAGTTGTAACCTCAGGCACTGCCTCTCCCCTGGTCCCTCCCATCACTCACTGCACTCCAGCCATCTGGCCTCCAGCTGTTCCTTGAACACCTGAGCCGAGTTCCTTCCCCGGGACTTGGTCCTTGAAGTTCTCTCTGCCTGGAATGTTCTTCCATATAGGCTTTGCTCACATCCTTCATGTCATCTTCCCAGTGAGACTGGCTCTGTCCAGACTATTAAAAATTATAGCGGTACCATAGGCCCAGGCTCAGGGTGGTGAGGTAGGCAGGAACAGCTAGGTGCCTTCTGTGACCTTTTCCCCCCATGTCACTTCCATGGCTATGTGACATTATATGGCCAAAGGCAAAGGGAAGGCTATCTAGGTCTACAATCACAAAGAAGTAAATCCTGCAACAACGCAAAAGAGCTTGCCGTGGGTCCTTCCCCAGAGCCTCCCGATCAGAGGCCTACCCACCAACGCCTGATTTCAGATTGGTGACCGCCAAGCAGAGAACGCAGGCAAGGCCCCCTGGACTTTGACCTACAGAACTGCGCGACAATGAACGAGTGTTGTTTTTGGCTGCTGAGCCTGTGGCGAGTTGCTGGAGCACAGCGAACAGAGATGGCCCATAGAATTCCTCTCTCCTGGCAGATTTGATCACTGAGCAGCGCCTGCCCGCACAGCTGTGTTGAGAAGGGTTTGGAGACTCCACGATGGTTTAGGGTACCTGAGAGGAGCCGTGTGTCAGCGCATATCCAGTCTGGGCTCTAACCCCCCACCCTCCAAACTGGAATAGTGTGGTCACACGGGCTTCGTGGAGTTCTTGGGCTGGGGGCAGAAAGCCTGGAGAATAAGAAATCAAGAATGTAAGTATCTCTAATCTGTTCGAGCTGCCATGATGAAATACAGACTGGGTGGCTGATGAGCAGCAGCAATTTCTTTCTCACAGTCTTGGAGGCTGGAAAGGTACAGGGACCTTGGGATCCAGGTGCTAGCAGATTGCGTGTCTGGTGAGAGCCGGCTTCCAGGTTCATAGATCGCTGTCTTCCTGCTCAGAGCGCTCAGGTGTCCTTTATAAGGTGCTCATGTCATTCACGAGGGCTCCACCCTCATGGCTGAATCACCTGCCGAAGACCTCACCTCCTTATACTGTCGTGCTGAAGGTCAGGGTTTCAGGACATTCCTGGGGGGGGGGGGGTGGACACTGATGTCCAGTCTTTAGCAAAGACTAGAATGTAAATCCTGTTAGGGCACAGATTTGTTATAATGACTGTTCTATCCTTGATGTCTAGAACAGTGCCTGGCATATAGTGGATTCTCTGTCACATTTTTTGAATTAATGATTTAGGTCACAAGGGATAGGAGTTGAAGTCTGGCCTGGTGGTTAGCTGGGTGTATTGGTGCTCGAGTGGCCTGAAGTCAGATTCCATTTCTACCACTTAACCATTTCCTCCTCTCCAAGAGGGAGACGAGGATTTCTTTGCAGTGTGGTTGTGAGAATGAACGGAGCTACTGTGCAGAAAGCGCTCAACCCAGGGCCTGGCAGCTGGTCAGATTGACTGTGTGCAAGCTATTTTAGAATTACCGTATCCATCAAGGTTCTTAGTAGCGGCTGTGAGCTCAGACTGATTTAGTCAGGGAAATCTCTATTCAGAGGTTATCAGGAAGCTTACCGAATCCCCAGGAAGGCTGGAGAGTCAGATTCTGAGTGCAGACAGATCCCAAGGGAAGCATTCTTTAGAGTCAGAGAACCAGAAGCAGACTGGAAAATCGGTCCCCAGGAATATGGCAGCCAACACCACACGTGGTTGTGGCGTCACTCACGTACCTCAGGGTGCGTGACCTGGACACCGCCTCCACCCCTCCGCCCTACCCCCCTGCCCCACTCCTCCACCCTAGAAACCCATGTTGCCGCTGTTGAAAGACTCACACGATTCCCCATCCCTGCTCCGTTGTGTCATTAGATCCACATTCTAGTCCATAGTCTAGTCTAGACAAGTACGTGTGCTAGGTCAGGCCTGGCTCCTGCCTGTGCTCCAGCCAGGAAAGCCTGCAAGTGAGGTTTTGACTTTCCACCCTCTCTAGTGTGAAACAGGCTGCATCTCCCATTTATAAAGCAAGGATTCTCCAAACATAAAAAGAGCTGAAGTGCCAGGCAGCACTCCTCACCCCACCCCCCAAAACCACAAAACTCCCTACAGTGATCGTTAAATTGCAAATTTGGGGTCAGAAATACTGTTTCAAGAGGGCAGGGGAAGCTCTAGGATCTAGTCTCAGGATGATTCATGAGAGCCTTAAATAGATCTGGAGGGGGGTGTCTTTTTTTCCATTGAACACTGGCTTTCAACTTGACCTCTTATGATTAATTCTGCACCAGGGTCATGCATAATTAAAGGATCACTTACGTCTAACCTCAGAATACGGTTGCAGCAGAAGGTACCTGTAAGTATGAGCTTTATCTGAACCCAGGTCCAGAGCTCTCGGCCTTCATGCTCTGGTAGGACCTGCAGAGTCCTGTGACGGGGCCAAGGGTGACTCCTTCTATGGTTATAAAGTCAAGCGTTGAGTGTCATTCTTTTTCGGCGGTTTTTATACCTGAGAACACCTTCTAAAAAGTAATCCTATGTTAACAGGTAACATTTATCTACTGCTTGTCATTTTGTATCCACTGGCTAAATGCTTTAAGTTATACCTGGTCTCACTTATTTCTTCCTTCTGTGAAGCGTGGTGTAATTATGCCCATTTTATAGACCAGGAAACTGAGGCTTCGGGAACACGTCAACCAGGTCGTAGGTGGTGGAATTTGGACTTGAACCAAGGTGTGCCCGACACCAAAGCATATGGTCTTTAGCACAAATTTATGTGAACCTTATGGATGGTGAGCACTAAAAGCCCTTTGCAGGGCAAGCTGTGCTCTTCATGGGTCAGCATTAGGGAGGGTCCATTTTGGTGAAGTCTGGCTTAAAGACTGGAAAATTCACAGACGCCCTTTTAGATTTGGGGTGGGATTTAGGAATTTTTGGGTCTCTGGGTCTTTCCTCAAGGTTTTGCTTGCAGATGAAATTTCTGTCTTTTTTTTTTTTAATGTAGTAGCAGTATGAGAGAACATATAATTTTTTCTGTAATCAAGATAATGAACTGAGCTGCCTATATTTATTTCCATTAGCACAGTGATTACATATAATTAAAACCAAGGCATCATCATCAGAAAAGGTCAGATAACAAAAAACATAGGATGGAACAGATGAATTATCTTTTCATGGAAAAGATTTGTGCAGGCCCATCTAGAAGGAATGCCCGTGTCCCTCCCTCCTGCCAGCCCCCCGTGCTCCGTGCTACCATTTCCTTTTCCACCACATTTCACCTTTAAACATACTATTTTTTTTTTAAATTATATTTCTTTTCTGTCGTCCTTCTTTTAAAATGTAAGCTCCTTGAGGGCAGGAGGTTTCATTTCCTTCCGTGATATGTCTCAGATGTCAGGAGTCTTCCTGCATCATAGGTGCTCAGTAAATATTTGTGGAATGAATGGGTGATCGTAATACCTGGTAGAATAAGGTGAGAGGAAATTCTTTAAAATGATGGCATCTGTTTGCATGACTGTTTCAGTTACCAATTGCCATGAGACAAACCACCTCACGGTGTAGTGTCTTAGGGCAGTCACAGATTCGTGGCCTACCTACGATTTCGTGGTCAGGAATTTGGGCAGGGTTCAGCTTGTCTCTCTTGCCTCTGCCCCCCGTCGTGCTGGCTGGGGCCGTCGAGCTGGTTTTGGGGAATCCCAGCTGGCCTCTCATGTCGCTGGACGCTGACTATTGCTGGGGCACCTTACTTTTCTCTTATGGCCTGTCTGTGCACACGGCCCCTTCTCATCTTGCAAGGGCCTTTCTCTGCATGTGGCCTCTCTCTCTCTCCAGCCTGATAGTCTGGACTTCTTCATGTATCCGGATTCCCCGTGGGGAAGTGGATGCTGCCAGACCTCTCAAGACCTCAGTTCCAACCTCCCAGAATGTCCCTTCTGCCACCGTCTGTGCTGAAAGCCAGTCTGTCCCAGAGCCAGCCCAGACTTGAGGGCTGGGGACACGGAGTCTGGCTGTTGGTGGAAGGACCATGTGAAATCGCAAAAAGAGTGCGGATGGAGGGGCGGGGGCTCCTTTTGTGTTCTGGGTTGTTCTGGTCTTTTTTTTCCAGTTTACTTTATTGTGGTAAAATGCATGTAACGTAAGATTTATCGTTTTAGTCATTTTTAATTGTACAGCTTGCTGGCACCGAGTGCGTTCACGCTGCTGTGCGGCCGCCCCCCCCCCATCCATCTCCAGAACTTTCCACACCTCCCCAGATGGAAACTTTGTCCTCATTGACCAATAACCCCCCATTCCTCTCTCTCCCCCAGCGCCTGGTAACCACCATTCTGTTTTCTGGCCCTATTCATTGGACTGCTCTAGATGTAACCTATCTCGATACTTCTGCATGGAATGATACAGTATTTGTCTTTTTGTGATGGGCTTCTTTCCCTTGGCATAATGCCCTCGAGGATCGTCAGAATTCTGTTTCTTTTTTTTTTTTTTTTTTTAAGGTATTATTTGAGAGAGAGAGCGAACAAGAATGAGACCAAGCAGGAGCAGGAGTGGGGGGAGGGGCAGAAGGGGAGGGAGCAGCAGACTCCCCGGGAGCAGGGATTCTGATGTGGGGCTCCTTCCGGGACTCCAGGATCATGACCTGAGCCGAAGGCAGACGCTTAGCCAGCTGAGCCACCCAGACGCCCCAGACTTCTGTTTCTTTTAAAGGCTGACTGCACGCCTTTGTCTGCAGGTACCGCATTTTGTTTTTCCATTTATCCTCCAATGGGCACTTGAGTTGCTCCCCCGTTGGGGCTACTGTGAATAAGGCTACTATGAACAAGGGTGTACGGATACCTGTTGGAGTCCCTGCTTGCAGCCCTTGTGGATGTAAACCCAGGTGCGGAATTGCCGAATTGCAGAGTAATTCTATGTTTAATTCTTTGAGGAAACTCCATACTGTTTTCCACAGCAACTGCACGATTTCGCAGAGAGGGAGCTTTTTGAAATACTGTATCACACCGCAATAATATAATCTCATTTCCTTTATAACCTATATTCACCACTTTTATGAGGAATTGTTTTTAACTTCTTGTTTTTTCCTCCTTCTGAAATATAATGCACATTTTTTTTCTTTGTTTTGAAAGCCTTCCTTTTTTTTTTAAGATTTTATTTATTTGAGCAAGAGAGTGTGTGAGAGAGCACATGAGAAGGGGCAGAGGAAGAGGGAGAAGCAGGCTCTCCGATCAGCAGGGAGCTAGAAGTGGGGCTCGATCCCAGGACCCTGAGATCATGACCTGGGGGAAGGCAGACACTTAACCGACTGAGCCCCCTGGGCGCCCCGAAAGTCTTCCTTTCTTTTTCCACATGTATTTATGGTCCTGGGGACCGTCACTGTGTCAGGGTTTCTGCCCTTTCTAGGTAACTCCTCCCTTCAGTGAAGGAAAGATCTCTTCCAAGTTCAGCTAAATGGCAAGGCGCACTTACCCCGCGGTTTCTGCTCTCTGCCTTGCTTAAACGCTGCGGCTTGCACAGATGTCTGGGCAAGGGCAGCCTCGTCTCCCTGAAAAGCTTTGGAGAACTGCCCCAGAAGACAGCTCTGAAGTACCTTCAACTCCCCAGCATTTGCCAGCCCTCTGTGACTAATCTGAAAATGAAGCTTTCGAGAAAAAAAAAAAAAAAGAGAAAGAGAAAAGCACCTCCCAAGACAAATAATGAGAAATTGCTAAAAATAATAGACGCTTTATTGTTTCTCTTCCTAAAGGCCATATTTTTGGCTGGCTTTAACTATTATTCATTCCCCTGGGGCACATTTTGATTTTGCTGAAAGATTGTATAGTAAAGGGGAATAGCTTGTAATTTGGGCTACAAATTGTTTGTGACATTCCTGTATCTTGTTCGATGGTTCTCATCTCAGTTGTGGCCTGAGAAGAGCTTTTTCTTTCACAGGCATTGTTTGAAAGCAGGTAGTGGCCCTCACGAACAGGCATACCCCTTCTATAAAGATGTTTATAATATAGCTAATTTCTGTGTTTTTTAAAGAATGAGATTCATGATTTTACCCCTCACGTTTACAGTACTGTTCTGTACCCCCAACCCGTAACAGAAGTAATTCTATTCTTCATGTTCCCGTAGCCTTCAATATTGGAAGGACACCTATAGAGGTGGGTGTGTTGGGATTTCCTGGGGCCTTTTTGAAGTAAGGACATACTTTCGTTTCTCTTTGAAGGTCAACTTTGGTTCAGTACTTTCCAGAGTCCAGCCACCCCCATAGGGATTCTGCAGGGTATTGGTAAAGACCAAGGGCCTTTTGTCTCGCATGGGTAGGTTTTGCTTGATATATGCCTACTTGCTAGCCATATGCTTCAGGGCAAATTACTACATCTTTGTCAAGCTCGGTTATTACCCCTATAAAATGCAGAAGTCAGTAGTACCTATCTCAGTGATTTGAAGTGAACAGTCAAAAGTGCTTGGTACAAAGGATGACCTAAATAATTATTCTTACTATTATTAAATGATAAATTCCCTGAGGACACAATCTTTGGCGGGGGGCAGAATCTATTTCTTTTGATCTTTGAATGCATTGTGTTTATTGATGCATAGTATTTCTTTTTTTAAAAGGTTTTATTTATTTGTTTTAGAGAGAGGGCGTGAGTGGAAGGAGGGGCAGAGGGAGAGAGACTCTCAGGGAGAGAGAATCTCAAACAGACTCTACGCTGAGCTCAGAGCCTGGTGCAGGGGCTTGATCTCATGCCCCTGAGATCATGACCTGAGCTGAAATCAAGAGTCGGACACTTAACTACCTGTGCCACACAGGTGCGCCGATACCTAGTATTTCTAAATAATCTGCTGAAAGGAATTGTTACACAAAAACAGTGCAGGTATTGTAGAGCTCTGTACAATTAGCTTTTTTATGCCGTATTTTCAACTTAGTAATAATGATCATAGCAACAAGTTTTCTTTAGCGTTCTCTGAACTAGGTGTTTTATCTATATTAACTCATTTAATCCTTACAATAACCTCCGGAGGTAGGTATTATAATATGCCCACTTTACAAATGAGAAGAGTAAGACCAGCTAAGAAAAGTCACTTCCCTCCCTCAGTAGGTCAGTGAGTAGCATGGCCGAAATTTGAACTCACATCATCCGGCTCCCAAATCTGTCCTCTGTACGAGTTTCCTGAATTTTTATTCTCAAGACCCCTTCAGTCTGTTAAAAGAACTTGTTTTTGAATGGGCTATACCTATACATATTTACCATAATCAAAATTCTAACTGGAAAAAAATTTTAATTACTTAATTATTTAATATATAAGAATAAAGAATTTGTTACATGCTATCATAAATACCATATTTTGCAAACAACAAAAATGACTGGGCCCAATGGCATTATTTTTCAAAATCTTAACATCTAGCTTACTAGAAGACAGCTAGATAATCCCATTGGCCCCTGCATTCAGCTTGTTGTGATATCACCGATGATTTAGTGGCTGGAAAACTTCCTTGACCATTAAAGAATGAGGGCAACATCTTAGTGTTATTATCAAAATAGTTTTATCTCACAGACCCCCCTGGAAAGATTTTGGGGCTTCCTGGGAGTTTCCAGACCACACTTTGAGAAGTACTCTCTACCTTTTCCTGCTTTTCAGGTAAGAAGTAAATGAACTAGATAGAACAAGGAAGGGGAGAACTATGAGTAGCAATTTCTAAATCACCAGATGAGGGCTGGCCCAGTTGGTAGCTTATAGTCCCCTACTGTTTCTTATTTCATTTACATGATTGGCCCAAAGAAGAAATACTTTTAATATCCATTTAATAGGGAAGAACAGTCAGGCTAAAAGATCATCTTGCTCAGAGACACCCCCCCCCCCCCGCCGCCCCTGCCAAGGGAGCTGAGATTTGAATCCATGTCAACTGAGCCCAAAGTAGCCTGCTCATTCTGCTGTTTTCCCAGGAAGTAGTTGACACACCACATTGTTAGGTAGGCCACTGGGAGTGAGGGACGTTTATGAATCAGGACTTTGGGCTGTTAGTGACAGAAGTCCAATTCAAACTTTTTTCAACCAAAAAAAGGTAAATTTATTGCCAGCAGAACCAAGCGGTAGATTAACTTCAAGCACGGCTAGATCTAGGAGCTAACTAACAAAATCACCTAACTAACAAAATCAGACCTACATTTTCTCTCTTCGTCCCTTGGCTGGTCTTCCCTTTCATTTGGCATCATTCTTAGGTGGGATTTGACCCGAACACCTCTAGGTTTTTCTAGACAGCTTGACAACCCTGCAACAAGGAAATAGATCTTTCTCAAAAGTTTCAGCTCTAGTCCTGGGGACGATGCTTCCACTTTGAACAAGAATCTGCCCATAAGCCAACCCCCGAGCCAAGGAGGAAGGGGGCTGCGAGTGGCCAGGGTTAGGACCACGAGCTAGTCGTTGGAGCCCAAGGGTGAAGTGGGGTTAACCCACCTACTCTTATGTTAGCTTCCATGACCTCATCTGAGAGTGGGGGAGGGGTAGTTCCCAAATGAAAACTGAGATGTTTTTACCCAAGAAATGGGAGAAACCCATTAGGTAAAACCCCACAGATGCCACAGTAGAGCTCATTTTCCTAAATGTACCAGTTAAGCTCATACACTATATGGAACCCATTGATTTCTTTCCCTCCTCTTCCACATTCTGTGAGGTTGTTATATGTGATGCTGTGGTCATTTCAAAATGTTCTTTGGCCCTCTGCTGTCCTGAAGACACATGGGACATACACACAAAATGCTCTAAAAATAGGTACCAAGCAACAAAGTAGCACACAGAAATGAACTTAGAGTCCAGGTTACATGTCTATGAGCCAAGAGTTTCTGCAGCGGATCACAGAAGACACAAATTGGGGACAGAGCAGCACCTTTGATGTACAGATTACTGAGGAACGGGCACATGGTGGCCTTTGTTCTGCAAGAGTGTTCTGAAGGAGTCCACTTCTCTCTTCCTGGGAGACAGTGGGTTGAAGTTGAAAGAATATGCGTTAGAAGTGAGACATTCCACAAAAGCTGGGCTCCCCTCCTCCTTCCCTCGTCATCCAGGGCTGGGATTTGCATTCTGGCCAAAGTCTGCACGTCCAAGTCCAAGTAGAATGTGAGAAGCACGCCATCCCTGTTCTTTCCATTTTGCTGCCCTCACACGTAGAATGTGTACATTTTCCGAGAACTGGTGTCCAGGTAACTGCTCAGTCCTGCGCGCCGATGAGCAGTTTGTTGGGATGGTTGTTGTCACTGGAAAGAGGTGTAATTCAGGAGAGCGAATGATTGGTTGTCGTTGCCACCGGAGAGCCCAGCACGGCTTCTACTTGTAAATGCCATGGCCTCAATTTTGGGACTGGATACAGGTAAATTGCAATGTAGTATTAAAACTCTTTTTTAAACAAGTTTTTTTTTTTTTTTAGGAACTTAAGGTTTCTATTTAAAGAGTATTTAAAAAATATCTCAAGCACTTCATATGTTATGACTGAGCATTATTATTAACTGCTGTGATGCATTAGTTTAAAAAGAGAAGGGAAAATGTAGCTTGTGTTTCGTGAAGCTTGTTTAGCTGTTAGCCGAGCGTTAGGAATCCAGATATTGTTCCTTTTATTTCAAGCGTCGAAAACAGCCACTCTGAATTAGTCTTTACTTGAAGATTTTGCTTTGAAATGTTCAAGGATTGTTTTCTCCAAAGCTCCCTTTTCCAACCCAAACATGCACAGATCGAAATTTCTTGCTCAGACAATTGTAATGCTCACTCACTCCAGTGCAAAAAATGGAAGAAACTGGCACTTCTACAACCAGTTGGAAGCTTTTAGCTCCAGGTTTTTTTGGTTTGATACTTAAAACTGTACTACGTGCATTGGCCTGGGCCCTGCTTTCACTCTGAGTCCTGAATGGTCAGCAGTAAGGACTAACTAGCTTGGACTTTCCATTCACAACTTGCTTTTTGATGGCGCATTGTGGGGGCATTTTTTTTTCCAGTTTCCACTCCTTCCCTCACCCCCAGTTTTGAGAGAGGAAAGTCTCCATACTGTAGTTAGTAGAACTCCACCTGGTAAAGTGGAGACCCATTTCTCTTCATTAGGAGAGAAGTGCTTTCAATATCATTGCATTAGTCAGCTCGGGCTGCCGTAACAAAGTTCCACAGACTGGGTGAGTCCCACAGATTTATTCTCTCACGGTTCTAGAGGCTAGAAGTTCAAGGTCAAGGTGCCAGCAGGGTTTATGTCTGGTAAGACCTCTTTTCTTAGCTTGTAGACGACCACCTTCTTGCTGTGTCTACACCTGCCCTTTCCTCTGTGTGTGGGGGGGGGGGGGGGAGAAAATGAGAGAGAGGGAGAGAAAGAGATATCTCTGGTGTTTTTTCTCTCTCTCTTTCTCTCTCTTTTTTTTTTTTTTTTTTAAGATTTTTATTTGAGAGAGAGCAAGAGTGAGAGAGATCACAGAGGGAGAGGGAGAAGCAAACTCGCTGCTGAGCAGGGAGCCCGATGCAGGGTTCCATCCCAGGACCCAGAATTCATGACCTGAGCTGAAGGCAGCCACTTAACCAGCTGAGCCACCCAGGCGCCCCTCTTCCTCTTCTAATAAGGACCCTAGCCCTGTGGGATTAGCGTCCTACCTAATGAGCTCCTTAGAGACCCCATCTCCAAATACAGTCACAGTGTGGGGTTAGGGCTGCAATATATGAATTTAGGGGGGACACAGTTCAATCCACTAGAATTACCATATTTTTTTTCTCTCATGAAGGGAAACATGAAAGTCTTTTCTGTGCTTCTAATTCAGATGGCGTTCTTGTCGACCACAGTCTCTGCTGGGAGATCTCAGCAAGCACGCTGTGGGTGGAAAAAGGACACAGTAAACTCTTTCAGCTGGTGAGAGTGACATGCAAGATTAAAAGCACAGAAAATTTAATCTCATCTCTCTTGTTCTCCTCTCCTGTAAATGTAGCCTGTCCTATTTGTAACTGTCTGTTTATTTCGCCGGCCTCTTCTGATGGATGCCTGTTATTAAAGCGGATAGGGCCCGGAAGTGGTAATAACAGAGAGCTCCCAGGGAGAGGAGGTTTGCTTAGTGTGAAGATGAGCCCTGTGTTCAGCAGTCTAGTCTTTGTCAAGAGACTGGGAAGAAAAGATCAGGGCTAACACTTCTGCCTTCCTGCCATCATTTTACCATTGCGTTTAAATGTGTCAGGGCATGGTCCGAGATCCTTGGCTTTGGCCCCTAATTCTATACCTGTATGTGCCCACTTATTTATGGATTTATAGTGTTTGGGAACCGACAGAAGCCGTCCCCTGTTGTTCCAGAATTTTGACCAAGACCCAGAGTATGGACAGAAGATGCAGGTACCCTGTGTTCTACATTCGAACATTGGGGCCTTGCAGCACTGGCCCGTGGGCTCCATTTCAGGAGAACGGGCTTTTCTGGCTTCACCCACAAACTGAGTTGATAAAAGAGGCAAACTTGAAAGAGAGAAAGGTTGTCTTTTTAGAGAGAAGAGGGTTTCCCGAAAGCTATTATCTCCCTTTCCTTCCTGTAAGAGAAGTAGGGGGTTATCCCCTCACTGTGAGCTGACCAAAGCCAATTTGATCCCTCCAAATTTTTGGGAAGCTGCCGAAGAAGCTAGAGTTGGTGAGTGTTAGCTATTCTTCTATAACCTTGCTCCAGTTTAATGAAAGCAGGCCTTGGACCAAATTCTCCCACGCATACAGACATTGACTGAATGAATATTCATTAGCCAAGCAGGCTCAGAACAGCTCATCACCCCCTCCTGCAAGCCCGGCGCAGCCCCAGCACGCCGTAGAGCTGTTCGGTGGCGGGGCTTATCCTAGCTACACACTGGAACCAGCAGGAGAGCTTCAGAAAGGTACTGATCGTGGTCCTCCCTCACGAGATTCCTGCATCATTTTCCTGGGTGAGGCCTGGCTCTTGGGACTCTAAAGGCTCCCCGTGCAAGGCTCCTGTTCAGCCTAGGTTGAGAAGCAGTGTTTGAGAAACTCCCATCCTCCCCTGTATGAAAGGTTCACTTAAGGCCAACCCAGCCACATCACAGCGGCAGGGTTCTGACTCCACTCGTTAGGGCTCTTCAGTTAGAAAATCTCCAGTGTCTGCACCTAGGGTTAGGGAAGACATCAGGGGTGTCATCATAAGGGGTGCAGGGGACAGGCCCAAGTGGATTTTTTTATTTCCAGTTCATGCAGAGGTGGGAAGGATACCCAGGCTGTGTTAGCCACTTCAAGCATTCTAAAACCTTGCACTTCACCAACCAGACCCTCTTTCTGACACCCATCATGCTAATTAACACGTCATTAGTTTCACCAATAAGAACCTGTTTTGGCATCCCTGGTGCTAATTAACAACTGCTGGCTGTTGATTAAACCCGGCTAAGGAAGTGTGCATATGGTAGCTGTCCTTGGATTATGGCCCTTTCCAGTGCGGTGCTAAGTGGCCTCCCCGAGTCTGTGTGTATTCTTGGTCACATGTTAGCTTACAACCCCCCAAATTTAAGACTACACTAACTGGCACATCCATGATATCACCCTAATTATGCAGATGTATTTCAAACAAAATTACAGTCCTATAGTGCTGCATTTTTTCAAAGCCGCAGGAGGGATGTTCCAAGAGAGAGCTGTTTGTAAAGTCTGGACATGTCCCAGCTGTCAGTCATCCCCTCTCTACCCCCCAGTCAAGTCAGGGCCTGGTGATCTTCTCTGGTGTGCAATTTGCCAAGCTACAACAGTGCAGGGCTGAGTTACCTGCTGGGACCTTAGCGAAAAGATTTAGCCAAAAAAAACAGGAGAGGTGGGAGCAGTGGGATGGTCAGGCACAGGTTGGGCCAGGGACCCCGCTAGTTTTGCAGAGGTATAGACCTCCCCTTGTCATGCCCGAGGGTGCTGGAGTTGGAGGACAGAGAGAGGAAATGACAGGCAGGCTTTGGACTTGGAGAGAAATGTCCCCACACATGTTGGAGTAATGTGGCCCCATACCACCCACTGGGAGTCAGGCAGATTGGGGCTAAATTCTCTCAGGAGGACCTCCAATGACTAGGGCAGCTCGGTGCCAGTTGTTCACACCAAATGCAGAAAGCATCCTAGCTCTCCACATTCTCTGTGCGATCCCGCGTTATTGTCGGCTAGTACTGCATGGCAATCTACCCCTAATCAAAGCGGCCTGTACCAACGATCATTTCTTCCGGCTCATGTCAGCTTTTCTAGAACGGGTTGGTGTCATACTTCAAGGTGTGAGTTGAGCTGTGCTTGTTCACTATGGGTAGCCTCAGATCTGCTCCCACGCGTTTACCTGGGGAAATTTTTACTCATGGCAATGAATCGAAGTGCAAGAGAACGAGCTCTACTGCTCATGCGTGCACTGAGATTCTGCTGATGTCGCGGCGGCTGACATCCTATTGGTCAAAGTGAGTCACGTGACCAAGCCCACCATCAGGGACGTAGAGGAAGCTACTCCTCCTGAAAAGGTCCATTGGGGAGATGCATGTTTTTGACCCATCTCTAATCTGCTGCAGGGACCGATAAAGAGGCACATCTCCTCTTGCTTTTCATCTTCTGTGTCCCGAACACCAGAACAGAAAGTTCAGGAAAGAGAGAGTACCTCTGAGAGTAGACCACACACCTGTGCCTTAAGTTTTTAGCCATCTGCCCTGGTGGGATGGGGGAGAGAATGTTGACCCAAATACAAAATAGGGGTTTTAAAAGAACAGGGGTTTAGCCTTAGAAAACCAGGATGAGACACCTGAACTCATTGGAAGTTAATGAAAAATTAGAGTCTGATAAAGATGTTTATTGATGGAGCCTTCTACCTGATAGGTAAGGGGAGTTTGACACAGCAGAGTTGAACATTGAGTTTGGTTAAGTGATGCCATCTCGTGTTTCTATCTCAGTGTGCCCAGACACTGCGGTAATCTGTTACATGTGTCTGCTTTGATGTCATTGTGGGAAATGCTTTCACGCATTCCTTGTCTGGTGGTACGTTTCATTCACATGAGCCATGCCTGGGGAGAGTCACTTAGTCGGCAGGGCAAAAAGGAACAGACCTGGATGTCTCCATGGAGTCTTTTCCTTACCAACCTCTAAGAAGTTGCTTTCCCTCTTTGGGATTCCTGTTGCCCATGTGTTCATTATAGACAATGCTGCCTTTCATCTGGTAATATGTCTGAAAGTGTGCTGCACAGACCTCATGTTTGAATTATATTATAAAAGTTTCTCTAGAAAGAGAGGATTCTCTCATCAAATAAATATGGGATACTTCAGGTTAAATAAATACAATAGTTTTCTTCACTGCAGGACTTTTAAGAGCCTTAAATATGCTAAGATTCATTGTAAGTATATAAAAAGAGGATTATTTTGTAATGATTTTTAAAAATCATTTTGATTAGAGAATGCTTTTTTCCCCCCCAAGGAATACTAGATTTGCACCTGGTGATGCAGCAAATGCTGCCCTGGGGAATTTATGCGATTTGTGTTACATTACTTTGGGTTTTGGAGAAAAGTGGTAGGTAAATTCATGGGTTATTATTGTTGTTGTTGTTGTTATTATTATGTACTTCTCTTTGATATGCTATTTCAAACATACCAGCTCCACTAAAATTTACATTACCTTAGAAGCCTGAATAGTAAGTTGAGTTTCCAGCAAGAGAATATGACAGTGATAAGGTGTTGGAGAAAAAAAATGTATAGGGAGAAAATGTTGAAAGAAATAAAAATCAGGGGCGTCTGGGTGGCTCAGTCAGGTAGGCATCTACTTTTGTCTCAGGTCATGATCTCGGGGTCCTGGGATCAAACCCCGAGTCGGGCTCCCTGTTCTGCTTGTCCCTCTGCCCCTCCTCCTGCTCCTTTTCGCTCTCTCTTGCTCTCTCTCTCCCTCTCAAATAAATAAAATCTAAAAAAAAAAAAAGAAAGAAAGAAAGAAAAAAAAATCAACAAAAAAATGAATCTGTCATCACTGATTTGTCTCACTTCCAGGCTCAAGAACCCTAGTTCCTTTCTTCCTGCTGGAGAGCTAAGCTTTGTTTCAGACTAACCACCTCTCAAGAAATTTCACACAATTGTCTCATTCTTGGCTCCGTTAGCAGCACATCCTTCCTCTGTTCTCAACTGAAACTCCATTGCCAATCCCTCAGTGACATTTCTGAGCATACTCTTTTCCCCTTGCTCCATTTTTCTTTGCCCACCACCCCAGCCACTCTACAGCCCTGGAAAAGTCCCGTCATTCTGTTTTCTGTTACTGATTCCGGGCCGCCATGTTTTTGTAAGGAAGGACTCTCAGAGCCATGTGAGTAACGTCCCTAAACATATGTGTTTTTTTGCTTCAGCTGGCCTCTCATCTACTTGTCAGCGTGCCAACGTGACTTCTTTCCCAACCCCCCACAGCCCATTCTCTCAGCACAAAAAAATAAAGTCACTCATGGGTTATATCATCAACTTCATTCTCCTCCAATTCTAGACACACCTGCTGCATCATCTCTCTTTCCCTCCTTTCTTCCTCAGAAGGTCAGGGAAAGCCTGAACCTCCCCCTCCTAAAATAACAACAATAGCTGATTTATTTAATCCCCATGACGACCCCATTAAGTAGGTACTGTTATTATGCCCATTTTATAGATGAAGATACTGAGGTACACAGAGGTTAAATAATTTGCAAGAGTCTCACAGTTAATAAATGTCATACCTGAGTTTTAACCTGGTAGTCTACTTCCAGAATCCTGGCAATCTATTTTTTGTTTGTTCCTATCAGCTTAAAAAAAAAAAAACAAAAAAAACCCACACAGCTTTATAGAGCTATGATTCACATATCATAAAATTTTCCCTTTTAAAATGAACAGTTTAGTACGTTCTAGTATAATTACAGAATTGTGCAACCAACACCAGTATCTAATTCCAAAATATTTTCATCACCCCAAAAGAAATCTTGCACTCATTAGCAGTCATTCCCCCATTGCCTCCTGTCCCTAGTCCCTGCTAATCTACTTTCTGCCTTTGGGTTTGCCTGTTCTGGACATTTCGTATAAATGGTGTCATGCAATCTGTGGTTGTTTATGACTGGCTTCTTTCACTTAGCAGAACATCTTCAAGGTTCAGTTATGTTGCAGCATGTATCAGGATTCTGGTCCCCTTTTTATTGTTAAATAATATTTCATTGTATGAATTCACCACATTTTGGGTTTCCATCCATCAGTTGATGGACGTTTGGGTTGCTTCTACTTTTTGGCTGTTGTGGATATGCTGCTATGATTATTCATGTACAAGTTTTTGTGTGTAGCTACATTTTCATTTCTCGTAGGTATATGCTTAGGAGTGGAGTAACAGTTTTAAGAACTGTTGAATTGTTGTCCAAAGCAGCTGCGCCATTTTATAATCCTACCAAGCATGCATAAGGGTTCCATCGTTTCTGCATCCTTAACAACACTTGTCTTTTTTTATCATAGATGTCCTGGTGTATGTGAAGTGGTGTCTCATGGTGGTTTTGGTTTGTAATTTCCTGATTACTAATGATGTTGAGCATCTTTTTCTATGCTCACTGGCCATTTGTGTATCATCTCGGAAGATATATGTATCAAAATCCTTGGCCATTTTTAAATGGGATTATTTGTCTTTTTATTATAGAGTTTTAAGGGTTTTTGATATATTCTGGAAACAAATCCCTCATTGGGTATATGATTTACCTTTTTTTTTTCTCATTCTATGAGTTATCTTTTTGCTTTCTTGATAGAATCCTGGGAAGAACAGAAGTTTTTCATTTTGATGAAGACCAATTTATCTTTTTTTTTTTCTTTTGTTGCTTGTGTTTTGGGTTTTATATCTAAGAAATTGTTATCTAACCCAGGGTCATGAAGATTTATTCCTCTATTTTCTTCTAAGATTTTTTTTTTTTTATAGTTTTAGGTCTTACATCAGTCTCACATTTAGATCTCTGATTAATTTTGAGTTAATTTTTATATATGGTATAAGGAAAGCGGTCCAGCTTCATTCTTTTGCATATGAATATCAGCCTGAAGGAGTACCTTTATTAGTATTTCTTGCAGCACAGGTCTGCTAGTGACAAATTCTCTCAATATTTGTTTATCTGGGAATATCTTAATTTCTTCTTTGGTTTTGAAGGATAGTTTTAATGGAGTCATGGTTGATAGTCTTTCCCCCTCCCGACCCTACCCCCAGTAATTTGAATATGCCATCCAACTGCTTTCTGGCCTCTATGGGTTTTTTTTTAATTTATTTTTTTTAATTTAAATTCAATTTATTAACATATAGTATATTATTAGTTTCAGAGGTAGCGTTCAGTGATTCATCAGTTGTATACAACACCCAGTGCTCATTACATCACATGCTCTCCTTAATGTCCATCACCCAGTTACCCCATCCCCCATTCCCCCTCCCCTCCAGCAACTCTCTGTTTCCTAGAGTTAAGCTGCTCTTATAGTTTGTCTCTGTCTCTGATTTCGTCTTGTTTTTTTTTTTTCTCCCTTCCTGTATGCTCCTCTGTGTTGTTTCTTAAATTCCACAACTGAATGAAATCATATGATAATTGTCTTTCTCTGATTGACTTCTTTCGTTTAGCATAATACCCTCTAGTTCCATCCATGGCCTCTATGGTTTTTGATGAGAAATCTGCGCTCCTTGTTACTGAGAATTCCTCGTATTTGAGAAGTCACTTTTGTCAGGCTGCTTTTAAGTTTCTCTTCTTGTGTTTGACTTTTTACAATTTATGTTGTGCCTAGAAGGAGATACTTTTGAATGTATCCTACCTGATGTTTTTCAGCTTCTGGGATGTGTACATGCATGTTTGTCACATTTGGGTACTTTTTAATTATCATTTCTTCACATTCTGTGCATTTCTTTTTCACCTCTCCTTCTGGGATTTCATGTTGGTACACTTGATGGTGGCCTATAGGTCTCTGAGGCTTTGTTCATTTTTCTACATTCTTCTTCCTTTGTATTCCTCAGACTAGATCATCTTTAGTTTATCTTCAAGCTCGCTGATTGTTTCTTCTGGTAGTTCACAAATCTCTAGTGAAATGAAATTTTTATTTCAGTTATTATGCTTTTCAACTCAAGAATTTCAGTTTGGGCATTTCGTTTCTTTTCTGTTTGTTTGTTTTTTAGAGGGGGGGATGTAGCAGAGGGAGAGGGGGAGAGCGAATCTCAAGCAGGCTCCACACCCAGTGCACGTAGGGCTCAGTCTCACAACCCTAAGATCATGACCCAAGCCAAAATCGGGAATCGGATGCTTACCTGACTGAGCCACGCAGGTGCCCCCTTTTCAGTTTGTTTTTACATTTTTTGTCTTTTTATTGGTATCTTCTGCTTAGACATTGTTCACACACTTTCCTCTAGTATTTGAGGCATGTTTTCCTTTAACTCTTTGAACATATTTATAATAATTTAAAGTCTTGTTCAGTAAATCTAATATTTGGCTTTATTCAGGATCAATTTATACTGATTGCTGTTTTTCCTATGTATGGGCTATAGTTTTCTGGTCTCATAATTAGAAATGATATCTGAACATTTGAAATAATATTGTTAAAACTCTGGAAATCATACCTTCTCCCACCCGCAGAGGGTTTGTTGTGGTACTGTTCTTGCCTTTTCAGTGACTTCCTTGAATGAATTCTATAGTGTCTGTATTCTGTGTCGTATGTGTCCGCTAAGATTTTTAGAGTTACCTTAGTGGCCACCTAGCAATTGGGCAGATATATTCTTAAATATCTAAGGCATATAAGTCTCCTCTCCACCAGAATGCTTGCTGTGTGTGTGTTGATGTATACATTGAGCGTGCAGGCAGCTCCCAGCTCGGCATTCGCTTCCACTGCCCATTCGTCAGAACATTGAGGTCAGCTAGGGGTAAGAGAGCCCTCATGAGTCTTTCATGGACATGTGCACAGCCCTTCACATGCCTACTTTTTAAAGTCCCAAGAATATGTTGGAGCTTTTCTAAGTCCTCCCTACTCATCTCATTCTCTAAATTTTCTTTTTAAGACTTTTGGCCAGCCTCTTGTTTCCCCCACATGGTATTACTTTCTCAGGCAACTGCAGTGTTAAACAATTGCTGCTAAATGTTTTCAGCAAACATCTGGGGATAGAGCTTTTGCCACAGAGCCAAATCTGATTGAAGTCAACTGAACACAAGCCCTATAAATAGGGCTTTCAAAGGAAACTCCCAGACTGGTCAAATAGTGACAAGTCTCTGTGGATGGGACTCTCTTGGGGCTGGGGGGGGGGGGGTTGTCCAACCACATTCTGCCATCCCTCTGGTGACTGCCAGATTGCTGTTTTTTACAGTTACCATTATTGTAAGACTGTTGGTTTTAAGGGCTACTGCAGAAATGAGAAGAGGATGTGGATGGTATCAGCTAAAATGCTACAGAGCTTGCTGTTCTCATCAAAATTATGCTGTTTTTCTCAAATTAATGCCCTTTTGGTTGTTGCAAGCCTTTAAGTTCCAGAGCCCTGAAAAAGTTTAGTTTGACAATTTTTGCCAGTATTCTTGTTGCTTTTATGGAGAAATGGATTTTTAGAGGTCCTTACTCTGTCATTCTGGAATTTCTTCTCTAGGCAATCCAGTTTTAATTTATGAACACAAATTTTTAAAAATCCTTAATAAGTACTCTGAAGACCTAATTATGAATGAAAGTGGAAGTCTGTAGGATTTTAAGTCATTTGTGTAGAAGAACTCAAGAAGTGTTTTAAATTTTTTTTTCCTTCTAGGTGTTCAAGACATTTGTAGCCGATATGTGCTACAAATGATTTAGGAACTCAGAACTCACTTTTCTGTAAGTTAAATTTTCATGACCGGATAGTATTACTTTTGTATGGCTGTGTCCTAATTTTTTACTAATGAACATTTAGGTATTTTCCCCGAGCTTTCACTGCTACAAATAGTGGCATAAAGCATATTCTTGGGCACATGTCTATGAGTTTCATTTGGTCAGATAAATCCATTGAACTGGACTTGGTAGTTCAAAAAGCTTAAAATCTTGATAGCTAGGCTAACAGATTCATTTTTTTAAATCTTTAGAGTTTATATTTTCTTTCTCATGCTAGTGTTGGGAGTATTTTTCTTTATGGGTCATTCTTTGGCCTTTATTTTAAACAGCCCTAAATATGTACAGAATATCTGAGATATTGGGAAAAAAGATAAACTAATTTTAAACTCTTTGTTAATTATTTTTTCAAATACATTTTTCTGTACCCTCCTAACATCTTTTAAGATGAAATACATCTAAACTTATTTATTTTAAAGATTCTATTTATTTATTTGGCAGAGGGATAGAACACAAACAGGGGGAGCAGCAGGCAGAGGGAGAGGGAGAAGCAGGCTCCTCCCCACTGAGCAGGAAGCCCAATGTGGGGCTCGATCCCAGGACCCTGGATTCATGACTTGAGCTGAAGGCAGATGCTTAACCGACTGAGCTACCCAGGTGCCCCTGAATACATCTAAATTTAAGGCACTGGGGCCTATTGTTAATCTGAAAAGTATATAGTGGATACACTATTTCTCATAAGATGTCCAAAGTTTTGAACATCCTATAGATTAGCAAGTAATTTTATTTTATCTTGACTCATAACATTTGTATCTGATACCAACTGGAATGGCTAAAATCCTTCTTGATATCTGAAATCCTTTTTCATTTACACCTTTTGAATATTTTTCTCTTTCAAGTGAGTAGTAGTGGGATGACTCACCTTTCTGGATTTGCTACCCAAAGGACTCAGTATCTTAAGTTATAACACAGATGTTCCTCTAGCTGGGTTAGATTAGAACATGATTGAAAGTAACACAGGACAAGGAGAACCTAGCTGTTCATAACACTTTTTTTTAAAAGGTACCTTGAGTTGGATCTATCCTTTTTCATGACATAAAGGGAAAACAAAAATAATCTCTTATCGACATCTTTCTCCCCTTTACCTTAATGTTTATTTGGCTGCCTTTTGATATTTTATTATTCATCCTACCTTCTGATGAGCAAAGCAGTAAAATGTGTTTTAGGCAGACCATGGTGAGGTATTAATTGCCTCATTAGGAGAAAGCTGGTTCTCATGCCAGTACCCTCTGGCACTAGGTTTCAGGAAATTAAAGTGGCCCTTTGCTAATTCTCAGTTAAGTTATAGGCCAAATCCCATTACAACAAATCCCAGCACAACAGAATCTTTATATGACAACAGATTTCCAAACCTCGCCAAACAATGGCCTGCTCATTGCAGGCAACAAAATCCTGGGCCTACATATGCATTAGAAGTTTTTTTCATAATGGAATTTAACCTGCGGTTATGTTTGGAATTAGAATTATGTTTTGGGAATAGTGATTCTGCACACGAATGCAAGGCCTCATTTGCCTTTCCATGAAATATGCTATCAGTGAACCGGAGCAACCCTATAATAACGTGGTGAATTCTCATAAGTATACAGGAGATTAGTAAAAGCCACTCATCACAAAGTGATCCGCATCAGGCTCCTAGACCGCATGGCGGCTGCCAATCTCTGCCCCATCACGCAGTCCCTGGCACTTAAGTTACGTGCAGGTAATACCTGTTGAATGGAGAAGAGACCAGGAACAACTTTGAGTTGTATTTCCATAGCCTCTGAGTGAAAAAGGTCCACAGGGGGAATTAGGCTTTCCAGGGAGGCTGGACTTTAATTGCACTGCAAACAAGTCCAGTCTCTTATTAGTCTACTGGCCAAGGTGCTGATAGCAGCCCAGCGCCCGCCAGCCGGTTCCCGAGGTGCAGAGCGGGCGAAGGAGCAGCACTGTTGTTATGAGCCAAGGAGCTGGTTCTTGGGAACCTGATCCAGGGACCCTTTGCAGAACTGCTTTCACATCTACAGACAGCCTTGGGGGAAGGCGTGGGGGTCTGTAGAAGACAGAACTGAATCTCTTCTTCTGGGAGCGGAAGAACTCCATTGTGGCCGCTGCTGTCACCCGTGCTGAGATCAGAGCATATCACCCTGTCACTTCAGCTGTCGTACAGAAATAAAAATACCACTATAGTACAAATATTAACCATAATAGTGATAACAACTTCCTGTATTTTTTATGTCCCAGACACTGTTGGAAGGCTTTATGTACTGACATGCTTTCTGAGTAAGGGTGCTGTGAAGGTAGGTACTCTCTTCCCCACTTGATGAGGAAAGTAAGGTAGAGATCTCACAGCTATTAAGTGACAGAGCTGGAATTTGAACCCAGGCAATTTAACTCCTTAATTGATGTACTTCACCACTTTGTTTCAGTGCCTCTCATCTGTGAAACCTCTGTATTGTCAAACCATCTCTCTCTGTTTAGTGACTTATGATGCAGGTGTATTCAACGAACATCCATTCAGCACCTGCCATGCGCCAGGCACTGGGATTAGAAAGGTGAACAAAAGTAGACAAGGTGCCTGCCCTCTTTTGTGATCAGTGGCCATGCAGATAAATGCTAGGAAAGAATGAAACTTGGTTCCACTGTGACCTTTGAGGAAGGTACCTGCTCCAGGCCAGGAGGAAGCAACAGTGAGGCTGCGATCTACAGAAAGGATAGGCAAAGGGAGGAGGAAATGCTGTTCCACACATGGAATAGCATATGCGAAAGCCAGGTGGCATGGGGTTCATGGCCTTTTCTAGGAACCACAGCCCCGGTAGTAAGAAGAGGAGGCTGCCGAGGTTGGCCAAGGCAGACCTCTGAGGGCCCTGTAAAATGTGTTAAGGAGACTTACCTAACAAGTAATGGAAAGCCACTGAAGAGCCTTCAGTAGGAGGGTGGAATGAATAGATTTGGATTTTGAAAATGTGTCTTCCGTGTCTCAGAACAGATGGGAGGGTCACAGAGAGGGCAGTGGGACGGCAGTAAGGAGGCTCGTCCTGTAGTCCACACAAGAGAGGAGGCAGCTTGGTTGGGCTAGGGTGGCGACAGTGAAGATGAGGAGGATAGACAGATCAGAGAGATAGCTGAGAGATAAAATCCATTTGTCATGGATGAAATACAGAGGATTAAAGGTGACTCCAGCTGTCATGGAAATCAAATATCTGAACAAAATGGCACAAAGAAGATTTAGACTCAGATTTCGTTCTGGGCCCCCTAGATCCATCTGACCAACACTAACGATGTCCTTAGCTATATCACTGGAGAAAGACATTCTGCAGTGATTTCAGTACTTATTAAGCACCTACTGTGTGCCAGGCCCTGCATCAGGCAGTAGGTAAACAATGAAGTGGACAGAAACTCTGTCCTCAGGGGGTTTGATAGCCATAGTTCTCAACCAAGAGCAATTTTACTCCATTTGGTAGAGTTTGCTATTGGCATTGGGTGGGCAGAGGCCAGGGAGGCTTTTAAACATCCTACAACTCCTGGGATAGGCCCCACAGTAAACAACTCTGTGGCCCCAAGGGTCCACATATGGCAGAAGTTGAGAACTCTGGTTCGTACTTCAGATGGCAAGACAGAAGACCCAGCAGTACAGTTAATAATATGGTGTGAGGAGGTCAAGAGCAGGGCGCTATGGCAGTACCGGGCATGAAAAAACCCAGCCTTATTTGTGGGAGGAAGAGATAGCAGAGGTGTCTGCTTCTAGCAAAGGTTGGAGAAGGCACTGTCAATGTACTAGAACGGTCCTTGAGTTCCGTTTAATTCAGATTAATTTAAAGTATTAGTTGAACTCTTGGGTTCTGGTGTCCGCAGGTTCAAATCCACGGGCTTCCTCTACTAGCGACCTTTGACCTCACTGTGCCTTGGTGTCTTCATCTCAATATTTGCCTCTCCCTTCATAACCTGTGGTGAGATTATGGGAGACAGTCTCTGTGAAGGCTTACCGCACAGTATCTTGTAAATGGTAAATCACTCAGTAACTACCCGTAATAAACACTTTTTCTCTCAGTTCCCTCATTTATGTCATTTTTTAGTTTCTTTACATTTTCTAGAACGAGCAGAGGACATAAAACTGCTTGGCTCCAGCACCTTCCCCAGACCAGCTCCTAAACTCTTTTCCTGAGTTTTCCCGCTGAGTGCGAGCAGCCTCTTTCTGCTTGTGACAGGAAGCATGACAGAGAAGAAGATAACGCGGTAACTGGTCATTTTAACAGTAGTATTCAGATTTTTGTGGGAACATCTGATGGAAAAGTTGAGCCCTTGAAATGGGACGCTCAGCCTTTACTCCCAGTTGAGCAGTCGGGGCGGTGCTCCCGAATGCAAGACTGAGCACGTCGGCAGAGCGTAACCATCAGCCGTGGAACTGCCGTCCAGCACACTGACTCATCATGTCGTAATTGGCTCAGAAGTTCTTCAGAATTTGAGGGCATCCTAGTCTGTTAATGTGCTAAAGCCAGTTGCATCCATGCAGTTGTGTTTATTGAAAAGTAAGACCAATTGTTTGTTAACTCCCCAAGGAACTTAACAATACACTCACACCCTTTTGATGTCTTTGTACCAAAGGGAAAAAGCATTTGGGGAAATTGCCCACTGGCCTTGTGAACCCTGGGCCCCCTGTGAGATTATGTTAAAATTGAGACATAATCATCCGACCTTGAGAAAAAGGGAGCATTTGATGAGATTGGAAGATGGTCTTACTGGGAATTTGCTGCTTGGTAGCAATGGGCGAAGTCAGACTGGGTGGGGACTCTACCTCCCAAGATGGGAAATGTGTTCCGTTGTCTTCCAGCAGATGAGAGAATGGATCCATCCAAATGGTATAGCCGCTATACTCTGGACCGTGGATTGGCAAGCTGTGGCCCCCAGGCCAAATCTGGCCCATGACCTTTTTTTGGTAAATAAAGAATTTTGGAACACAGCCATGCTTAGTCATTTGCATATTGCCTGTGGCTGCTTTCATGGCAAAGTTGAGTGGTTGCAACAGAGAACATGAGACACACAAAGCTCAAATTGCTTTCTATCTGGCCTTTTACAGAAAAAGTTTGCTGGCCCTGCTCTAGAAGAGTGCTTCTCAAATGCTAATGGGCCTAAGAATCACCCACAGGTTCTGATTCAGTAGGTCTGAGAATCTGCATTTCCAACAAGCTCCCAGGTGTTGTCAATTCTGAGTAGCAAGGTTCTAGAAACTCACCGGCTTCATGGGATGTTGTTCCTATTGGAGGCAGAATGCTTGGTGGTTAAGAAGAGCATGGGGTTTGCATCCCATTTTTAGGATTTATTACCTTGTCATCTTGGTAAAATAGATAATGTCCCTAAGCTTTGGATTGCTGTTCTATAAAACAGAGAGGTAGTCTTTATGAAGAGCTTAGCCAGGGCCTGGCCTACAGTGTGGATTCAGTGCTTATTCGCTGCTGATACATGGGCAGACCCTGAGACATGTCACATTACCACATGAGGGTCAGGCACAGTCCATCCCTGCCATGGCCTTCAAATCAGCCCTTGGAGTCACCTTAGTGACAGGGGTCTATGTGAGTTGTTTGGAGTCACTGGAGGATAGTTGTTTGTTTTTGTTTTTTTAAGGGAAGATTATTTCAAGATTGCTTTGGTTTTAAAACTTAAATTCAGGGGCGCCTGGGTGGCTCAGTCATTAAGTGTCTGCCTTCGGCTCAGGGTGTGATCCCAGGTTCCTGGGATCGAGCCCCACGTCAGGCTCCTCCACTAGGAGCCTGCTTCTTCCTCTCCCACTCCCCCTGCTTGTGTTCCCTCTCTCACTGGCTGTCTCTTTCTGTCAAATAAATAAATAAAATCTTAAAAAAAAAAAGCTTAAATTCAAGTAATTGAAAAACCTAATTCTTTAAGTTTTGCATTCAGGTCTTCCTATTTTATAATGGTTATAATCTTTGGTCCCCATTTATGAATTTAAATAATTAAATTCTTTACATTTTAATATGAGTTCGTGAATGTAAAATATCTGAGTTTTAAGTCCTCTGACTTGGCCCTCTCGTTTCCCAAGAAAACACCCTTTCCAAACCCCTTTTACTAATTATTGCAATTCTCGTCAATTAAACGTATAACTATGGTGAACATTAAGTTGACTGAAGTCTCCTAAAACTGTATATAAATTTCGTAAGGTTTTTAAAATCATAAGTCTATAACAATTAAACTTTTTAAATTGGAATTACAGAAGCAAACTGGTTATATGAATAGGGCAAATGCTCTTAATGTTAAAATGCTTAAAGTACCAAATATGTACAGAGTCCATAATGCAAACCGTATGAAGATTATAGGTTTGGTTCTTTTAAATGTTTCCCATGTCATTATAAATCTTAGCAGGGTTAAAAGATGCTTACCCACCAAAGCAGCATTTGTCATCCTAAGCAATTTAGAGGGTGCCACATCAGCCACCTTGCAATTGCATGATGATGGGAAATTCCAGGTGGGATGTGGATTCGTTTCTTGTCTTTAATGCTAGTGGGAGACCCTGAACCCTGTTAATAATCCTTATGTCGTTGACTTCGTGAATTAATAAAGTGAACGGTCAAGTAGTCTGTGACCTTTAAATGCAAGTTAGAGGTTAAAAAGCATAGAACACTCTGAAACTGCTCCAAGCTTACCACTTGGATGTTGCATTTTTTTGTCTCTTAAGGAATGGGAATATCTTCCCAGCTAACCTGAGTGACTTTTGAACTTGTTGGAAAATGGCATCTTTTAAAAAAACGTCCTGTCGGGGCTATAACTTTTCTACGTATTAGAAAGGGAAACCTGTTTAATTTTGGATATCTTTACTGGCATGTAGTGACAACTTCTAAGGTCATTCTGCTAGTCGGGTTGGCCCAGGTCGGTAAACTCCTTTGGTATTGAAAACAATGAGAATAATTAAATATTATTCATGTGGTGTCTTTTGGCAGTTCAATTATAGGGGAAAAGTATTCCACTTATGAGTGGTTAAGACTGTCTAGATTGTGTAGTCCAACCTTTTAATTTTAAGGAAAAGAAAAGAGAGATGATCAAGGGAAGGTTCAAGTTCAGACTAAGCCAGAGAAGGCCTAAGATATGCCTAGCTGTGTGCCAGATAGATTAGATGGTTGAGCCTTGCTTGGGAGACCAACGCTATCCATAGCTGCCCTCTTTCATAACTGAACGTTTCTTAGAAGCTTATCATAATTGGTACGAGAGCAATGACTCCAGATGATTAATTTCTGCCTGCGTTTCATTATTTGAAAATGTGAGTAGGTCTTGGATTGCATTACGATAATTCATTTGAAAGGCATTCATTTGAAAGATAGTATTATTCCACTTTTGGTCATTTGATACATGGCTGCCCTGGTACCTAATTTAGATGTTTCCACCAGAACAAGCTTTTTGGATTGAATTGAACGTCAGGTACACGCTGCAAAGTTTATTTTTATTTTATTTTATTTTATTTTATTTTATTTTATTTTATTTTATTTTATTTTATTTTATGGTTGTTAAAAAAGTTCACTTAATAGTGTATAATTTTATGAGCTAATCTTTGTAGGAATGGAGTACTCTGATCCTATCTTGCCAGTCTGTCCACCCAAGGAGGGCCATTCTCCGCAACCTAAAGATAAGCAGAGTTTTGTGTGGATTTCACACCTAACCATCTCAAGCCTTCTCTACTATATATGGGTTTATTTTGTACTTGAGGGTAAAAGAACATTTTTGGCCATTTATGCTTGGGGACCGCAGAAGTTAAACCTGTCAGTGGTGTTGTAGGTATTAAATATGATCCTATTCCCTTGAAAGAAATTAAGAAGTTAAACCATCTCCCTTGTGCTCATGGTTAGGGTTAACACTGCTGTGGGTAAGCCAAACGTTCATCCACATTGGACAGTTTTGAGCAGTGAAAGATTCTTTCAAATGATACATGCGGAGTTGATAGCTATCCCATTTATTACCCATGTTGTAAATTTTTGTAGCATACCAAACACACATGGCTTTCTTCTTTTATCAGGAACCCATCCCTCTCGCATTTGAATTGCTGTTAAAGGACACACTCCTGTCCAGAGCTCTTTCTTGGGCCCCGTTGTCCTAGCTGCTCTTATTGTTTACTGAAGCACGTGAGAGTTAAATCACCCTGTAAGATTTTCATAAGTGCTCTGGATGCGGTCATTGCTGCCCAGAATACCTGAATGTGCTATAGTTCTGGCAGCTTTGAGAAACTATTGAAGTGCAGTTGAAAAAAGAAAAGAGGTAATTTTTAGTGAATCTTGAAAAATGCCAATCTCTTCATTTTGACTTGAGTTCGAAATTCAAGTTCCCAAGTTCGCATTTGCGACTTGAAAAGCACAGTGCTGATGATTAGACCTGATACTAGTTCTTATGTCCCAGACTAGGAAGGTTGTCCTAATTAGCTAGAGTCTTTTAAAATCCTGCCTGGTCTGCTTGCTCCTAGCGCTCTTCTCAATGCTAAGTGTGAGGATGTGATGCCAGCCAGTGCATCAATGCTTCCCTTAAATGTAGTCATAGAGAATCTGTAGTCCTCTGAGTGAGTTCCCGTTTTGAGTTCAACTTCCTGAAGGGTAGTAACTGTTTCCTAGCTCAGTTTTAGCCACCTGTTTAGTCTCTGTTCATTCAATGACTTGATAAATATTTGTGTGCCTACTTATACCAGACACCGTGTGCTTCTGGGATTACAGCTGTGGATAAACCTGGGCCCCACTACCTAGTGCTTCTCTATTCTAGAATGGAAGACCAACATGGAAAAGATAATCCTATGATCAATTAGTCACAGTTTGTGATGAGCGCAGACCACTGTATATTGCATGTAATACAATGACATTCACCCATAGGCCACATGATTAAGAATTGTTGATGTTAAGTGGGTCCACTTAGTTCGACTTAGGTTGCCTTGCAGTGTTGGGTACTGTGTTTTTAAAGCAGTTTCTTATGCATTTGTTTTTTATGCTGTAGTCCATTATCTGGAAAGCTTTAAAAATTGGGATTTGAATACTATAAGCAAACAAACAGAAAAGCTGGGTTATGTTAATAATATTCCCTAACTATGTATATATCAATAGGATTTGGATTCTCTCAGTAACTTTTGATTATTATCACAAAATTAATATATGAGTGGCATGATCACGTGTGTGCATTAATATGCATGTGCTGTAAGCTCCATTTTTCCCCCTCGGCTTGCTATAAGCATTTATTCCTTATCAGTGATTTTTCTGAAAAAAATTTGCTCCATATCTTCTCACGGGCTCTATGAAAATGTGAAGTTTTGGTCAAACAATTCCACCGTGGCGGGTAAAGATAGGTTCAAATGCAAGAAAGTCTTATCAAAATGACCCCGGTAGAGAAAAGTAATGGTGAGCAAGATGCATGGTGGCAGTCACAAGCAGGAGAGACTTACCCGATTTTATTTTTTACAAGCCTAATTCCAGTCCAACGCAGTAGTAGTAGATTTTTCTCATCATGAGAAATGACAGACCCATCAGGCATTGGAAGCACCAGAGACTAAGTGATTTCTGGTATACTTTTCATCAATTGATACTAAAACTTTCAGTCCATTTCACTCTGTCTATTAATATGTGCATGGCAGGGATGTCTCGTGAGGGCTTTTGGCAATTGTAGACGCCTGAGCCACGGAAGCGGAATGCTTCTCTCTCATCCAAATGCAGAGACATCGTTCAAATGTAAAAATAGCCAAGTTGCCCGTGTGCAGATCAGTATCCCACAGTGAAAAGACGTGGGTCTGTCCGCTCGTACCCACTCCTGCATGTGCCGCCCCGCATATTCTCTCCAGGTGGAGCCCCTCCCCCACATCTGGCCAGTGCTCGAGTTCGAGAAGTGTTTCCAGATGCGTTCACGGACTGACATCTTAAAGGATGAGATTGGGTTCTTTGGCTCCTCAGCCAGTTGAGTTTCCTGGGCTGCACCCCAGACTGGCACCTGATGCCCGAGGCCATGCAGTCTTACTGTCCATGCTTGGCCTTCCATAAATGCCCTGTTATCTCCATAATGGGGTATGCCGAAATGCCACCTTGGAGCAGTTCAGATACTTGCCAAGTCAGATGAATTTGGCAGCAGAATGCTGTGCTGCTTCCATAAAAGGCTGTTGGTCCTTCCTTATTATAAATGAATGGTGCCAGTTCCTGCCAGGTGTGCAGGCAGCTCCTGGAAGAATGTTGGGTGGTTGGGTGGGTTGTTAACACTTTCAAGCTGCTGGATACCTAAGAGGGAAAGAAGGCGTGTGGAACAGAGTCAGAGAAGGTAAGAACTCCTGTGGGAGCAAGACCACTGTGGAAAACCAGAAACCGCAGGCGTCCAGCTGCCTCCAAGTTGACTGTTGCCTTGAGGAAATGAAGAGCCCACTTTTTCTGATGTCGGTTTCTTAGAAGAAGCTGGAAATCCTGCTTTTTATATAATGTCTCCTGATTTTTATAAGTTGCCAACTAATGGAGGCTTTTTGGAACACTCCGAGAGCCAAGCACAACAATCTGTTGGTCATGGGCCCTTTCGTGCAAGGGCCTGGCTACTCCAAGTGTGGTCCCTGGACCAGCAGCCTCAGCATCTCCCGGGAACTGATTAGAAATGCGTAATCGCAGCTCCACCCTGGACCTACTGCGTCAGAATCTTGCCCTTGAACGAGATCGCAGGTGACTCAGATACACATTAAAATTGGAGAATATTGTGCTGGTGACCTTGTTCAAGTCATCACTCCCTCAATGCAAGAAACAGCTTTCAAATAATTGGCTAGAAATTAAATATTTTAAACAGAATTCTGTTTTAAAAGCCCAAAGAGAACCTCATCCTTGAGGTATTAACTTGAATATAACTTGTGTGGGAAGGCCTCCTCCCTAAAACTAGGTTAGGTATCCTTGCCCTGTGACTCCAGGCCACCATGTTCTTACATTTGCCTTTTGACATGAGGTCCCCATGAGGGCAGGGGTCATGTCTTGCTCCCTTTATATTTCTAGCACTTGCCACAGTGCCTGGCACAGAAGGATGTTCAGTGAGTGAATGCAGTGAAATCTCATGATCTCAACTCAATTATTGAACATTGCATGGTACCTTACTTCCTATTTGAAAGGTCTAATTAGAATTGTTCAAGGAAGGACCCCAGCAGTGGCACAAACTTTTTTGTACCTGCAATCTTCTTGTCCACTCCTTTGGGGGTGTATCTTCCATCTCACTGTGCCTCTTATTGGCACCTACATTCCTAGGACCTGTCCCCCTAAAGGCCATAGAGTAGCTATTCCATAAGGTTGTCTTGAATAGGCGAACTAGAAAAAGTGAAGGGTTCAGTACTGGCTTCTGCGTTAATAATGCTTGTCTTATTATCATCCCTGAATTACCCATTCAGATTATAGACTCATGGCTACATTATGGACTTAAAAACTATAGATATATATAGTTCACTGTCACTGTTGTGCATTAAATGGGGTTTTAGTGCCCTCAAAGATGTAGAGTGTGTTCCATTATGGAAATAATGGAACAGTGTCTTCATGTTTATCTTGTCCAGATAGAAGGGGTGGGAGCATTTCCCTTTCCGCATCTCAGTAGGTTGCCCTTAACAAAATCTGAAGTGAATTTTAACTATCCTGATCTCATATTCTTTATCCATGCATTGTCTGGAATAGCATATCATGAAGAAGAAAGAAAACAGGCCAAAGCAGATACAAAGATAATATATCCTCTGTTAGTGTTCACTTTTTCTATATTCTTGACAAAGGTCATTTCATCAGGGCAAAAACCTTTTGATCCGAACAAAAATATTTTAGGTTGGATTCTCAAAAAATGAAATTCAGACGTTTTTTGAATGTAATGGAAAGTGAATTGCTTTGCTATGATTCTATCTCTTGAATAGAAATTGACTTCCCAAAGGGTGCCTGGGTGGCGCAGTCGTTAAGTGTCTGCCTTTGGCTCAGGGCGTGATCCCAGCGTTCCGGGATCGAGTCCCACATCAGGCTCCTCCGCTGGGAGCCTGCTTCTTCCTCTCCCACTCCCCTGCTGTGTTCCCTCTCTCGCTGGCTGTCTCTCTGTCACATAAATAAATAAAATCTTAAAAAAAAAAAAAAGAAATTGACTTCCCATGGTTCCCATCTACTTGCAATATATATGGACACCCTTACCTTCTAAAAGAATTCATTCCATTCAGTGACACGCTCTTATTCTGCATTTAGGATGGCCTCTCATTTTTGTACTTGTGCATTTACTGTTTTTTTGTTTTTGGGGGGTGGTGTGTATAGATGTGTGTCTGTGGTTTTCATGGTTGGTTTGAGGATTCCTGGACTCTCATCTGGTGTGGCCATGCTGAGAGCATGACTTTAATTCTAAAAGGTGTAGTAATGCCTTTCAGATAAGAATTGTATTTTAGACAAAAAAAACCCAGAAAATTGGCTTCCTGTATATGTGTCATAGAAGCTAATCTTTCTGTTGATTGTATACAGTGAAGGAATAATTGTCACTTTGAGAATTAAAGTACAGTTAATATTGTAGGTACTTGATATCATGAACTGAGATTTTTATAACATTTCTTTGAATGACAAGCCTGTTAAATTATGCTCTTCAGTTTATAATCAGCTGATTTTTTTTCTTATTTTCAATTTTAAAGAACAATAACCTGGTAAGCCTTCAATAACTATGTTTGCATAATTAAAGAAAACGTATAAATGGATACCCATTAAATTATTAATAGTTTGTCACATTAACAAGGTGAAGTTGGAGGTGAGTGAGGTAAAGACTCACTTTTTAATTTATGTTTAAAAAGCTTGCATTGCTTTTGTGATTTAATTGACTGAAATAAAATGTATGAGGAATTGAGGAAGTACATGACCTAAAAAATTAAATTAATAAATTCTGATGGAACCTTCTTATTTACTTTCTCTTTTCAAATTCTTTCTAAGAGCTCCATTGTATCAGTCAGATTTAAGAGTTTTTGAGTATATTTGACAATGGTTTTACGTGTACATCAAGTTATATTGTAGCCTTCAGAATTTTGGAATGGAATCTATTGCGTGGGTGACTGGGGGTGCTTTTTCATTGACGGCTTTCTGGATCCAAAATATATTCCTTACGGAACAATAGTATTTTGTGATCTTGATTGTTGATGTAATTGTTTACCTTAAACAATGCTTCCCCCATAATGTATAGAAAAAAACATTTCTGTAAGAGAAAAATGAGGAGATTTGGGAATTAGTACTGTGTAGTTTTGAAGCAGGTATTTGGGACCAGACTGGTTTCGAAGTCAGGCTCCATCACATTCTAGCTGTGTGATCTTGGGCTCATTACCAGATCTCTCTGTGCTTTAATGCCTCCATCTGTGAAATAAAGACTAGTACTGCCCCCAAAAGGTTGTGATAGGGAGTAAATGAGTTTACTTATATAAAGCACTCTGAAGACTGCCTGATGTAATATAAACATTGTATCAGTTAGCTCATGCTGCATAACAAAGCCCCCCCCCCACGTTTAGTAACTTAAAATAACACCCATTTATTATCTCTCATGATTCAGATCATGGGGGCCGTTCCTCTGGTCTGGGTCAGTTTGGCTGGGGCTGGATTGGACTGTTTACTGAATGGCCTCCCTTCCATGTTTAATGTGGTTCTAGCTGGGACAATAGCAGCTGGTCTTGTTCACATGGTTGTGGCCACAGAGTTCTCAACAGCAGCAAAAGGGCAAAGGCCGAATGCACGAATTCTTTTCAAGCTTTTCCTTCTGTCACATTTGTTAATATCGCACTGGTCAAAGCAAGTCACACAGCCAAGCCCATACCCACAGTGGGAGAGAACTACTCAGGAGCGTAAGTACAGGTAGGGAAATTAGTCAGACCATTTTTACAGACAATCTGCTTCAAGCACTATATAAGTATTAGCTGCTGCTTATTACTATTATTACTAATATTAACTCTCTCAACATAAAGCTGCTAAAAGTAAAGACATACTCCAGTAAAGCTCTTGAGTATGTCTTCAGTTAGTCATTAGCATTTGCCATTTCCAGATATTGTGGGAGCCTCAAAAATTAATACTTGCAACAAGAGAGTTTTTAAGAGGAGCTTATTCTGCAGGGCTGAAATTATTATTTTTGTTACAAACTGTAGCTGTCCCTACTGGTCTCCCTGGGAGCATTTTGCAGGTTATAAAATACAGCTATTACTATGGTAATCATATTGCAAGTATAAAATGGCTTTGACCTACTTGTTAAAATGCAGTGTGTATTAAAATAAAGACTGTGAGCTTAAAGCTAAATGAACTCAGAATAAAAACAGAATGGCAAGTCCAAAGTGCTCGAGAGATCTTCAAACGAAGGAAGGGCATTTGATGAAGAGGATGCATTTTTCCTCATTCTCTTCATTTTCCCCTCGTTGTGATGACCTCCGCGAAATGCCACTCATCTCTGAAAGCATTTCTGTCCTCTGACTTGAGGCAAAAAAATTTTTAAATAATAAGAGTCACCATTTGCACAGCGGCTTACTTCACACCAGACATGTGCTGGGTCTTTGGATGATACAGTCTTTCACGTTCTCATCATGACACCTCTCTGAAGTAGGAGCCATTATTCTCTTGTTGTAAATGAGGAAGTTGAGGCTCAGAGAAGAAAAGACTTACCCCAAAGCATGGGAATTCCTGCCCTCGGAGGCTTGGATCTAAAACTTGAAAGAAATGGGTTATAATTGTATCAATCAATTTGTACATTGACGTATGCATTTTATTCAGGAAATAGTAATTGTGCATCAGACAGCATGCTGATTGCTGCGTTAGTCAACAGACAGGCCACTCGCGAGGGTCTTCTGAGGTCGAGGTTCCCGGATGTCCGAAATGCGACCTGGAGGATGTGTAGGCGTGGCTCAGGAGAAAGGGCTGAACTGTGTTTCAGGTGCCAGGAGTAGGAAGAGCAAGAAACCAGAGGACATGCAAACAGATCAGTTCAGCTACAGTTGAGAGACAATCTTGATAAATTTGTATTGTAAGTAAGGGTTACATCCTAGAGGTCTTTGTGAGTCTGGTTCCTTTATCCCAGGGCACTGGGGAGCTATAGAAATGTTCTGAGCAGGGAATGCCAGGATCAGATGGTTTGTTTAAATAGATCATTCCAGCCATGGCTTATAAAATGGGGTTGGGCTCTGCGGGGAGGAGAGGCAGGAATTCTAGCTGTGAGTCAGACTGGCACCCTGGCCCCGGAAGGAGACAGTGGTGCCAGGATCAGGGCACAACAGCAGAAAAAGTGAAGAGAGTAGTGTGGAGGGGTATTTGGAGGCTGCTTGAATGGAGATGGGAGGGGGGGAAGAGTTACAGGATGACATCTGCTCTCTGACTAGGGGTCTGGGTGGATGGTCCCACAGAGGTAGAAGACTTAGAAGAGGGTCATGTATCTTTGGTGGACTCGGCGATTTTGTGCCTGTGGGACTTCCTGGTGGAGGTGCCCAGAAAGTGGGGTGGATGCACGAGTCTGAGCCTTACGAGAGCGCTCATGTCTGGAAAGATCTGAGGTCCTGGGCACCGTCTAAGCTTGCATCTCCCCATCTTTCTCCTCCTTTGACTTACTTTGCCCTTTTAGTACTTCTCATCTTATTTGCTTATTGTCTTTCGCCACCACAATAGAATATAAGCTCCATGAGGGCAGGGAATGTATGTGTTTTGTTCACCGCCGTATCCCCTGCACCTGGAACAGTGCCAGGCAGTAAACAGGCAGCCCCAGCCGACACGGTGACAGCTGCTGCAAGAGAGAAGGGGAGTTCATCAGCTTACCTTCAGAGAACGTAGAAAAGAGCCCAGGACAGAGAAAAGGACTCCAGGAAAAGGCTGGACTGAGAAAGAGGAGCCTTCAAAGAAAACAGAAGATGCTTCCTCTTTTTGCTGCGAAGCTTGAATGGCCAAACATCGAGAACTTCCAAGTATTCAAAAAGAGTGGTTCTTGGGGATGGGAGGGTTTCTGGAAACAGCAGGGTAGAGCTGAGTAGGTGATGTGTTTCCGTTTCTTTGTTCTTTTCTTGTTTTCTTTTTCCTTGCCTGTGTTTAAAAAAAAAAAAATCAGCCAAATGCAAGCATGGCTCTAGGTGAGGAGTGGGAGGTGTCAGTACATTCAGTTCAACGGGAGGCAGATGGACTGTATCTTGCAGGCCAATTGGGATCATTTGGTAGGCGCCTCTTCCCAAGAGAGTTGCGTTGAGAAAGATTCTGAGGCAGGTTCCGGGCCCAGCTGGAAAGAGTGCCATGGTTATTTAGTGGTATTTGCTGTGGAGACTGTCCTCGGGTGGCAACATAGCTGACATTCACCACCCTCATCTAGAATCTGTTACTGCGAGTAATCATTTTCCTGAAATACTTCCATTCTATCTCCCACAGTATGCATTTCCCTGATACGAATCCTGCCTTCCTCAGTCCCTGGTACTCTGCCTGGTGACTTGTGGTCCTCTGGTCTCATTAGCATAACTCACTAAGGGAGTTGAATGAGGCCGGAGTGAAGCTTGGCTTTTTATAGCCTAATAATTTTTACGCCACCCTGGAAAGCTGTGACTCCATAACTTATAAGTTGAGGTGCTGAGTTTTGTCCATAATTATTTGTTCTTTAGCATAGATAGTTTTCAGACATAGTCTGTCCCAATTTAACTTATTTCAACTACCAGTTTCTATTAATTATTCTTCTCTACTTGGCTAATCATCATCCCAGATAAAAGTGAATCCTTGAAATTCTCTTGTTGTCCTTCTAGACGAGGGTAGAATACTCGATGGGCAACGCTAATGGCAGGCTTCTTTTCGGAAACCTCCCCAATTGGATCTCCTAACTAGGAGAGTAAACTCCAAGGCCAATGACTAGAAACCTCAAGCTTTAACATCTAGGAGGGAGGAGCAGCAAGAGAATCTGAAATGCAAGGAGTGTTGGAACTTTCTGGCTGGCAGCTCATAATAACTGATCAGTCACTTGACCCTGAGACGTTAAGTGACCCGTGAGAGGTCACCATAACTTGAGAGCCATCGTCACCCAAGAGAGTGAGCTCATGTACTTATTGAAATATAAATGGCTCTTTGGAACGCTAGCGTGTTGCTCCATTCAATCATAATGTGAATTTTGGCAATAACATGCAATATCTCTTCTCCGCTCATGTCAGGGTAGAGGGTGAGGACCCATGGTCATCAGTCAGCAATGATTTACTAAGTGTACCGTGGGCTCACCTCTGCTGTAGACAGTTTGGAAAAATTCAAAAGAGCCTTGAAGAGATGACCAGTATCTTCCAAATGCTGATTTTTGCAGGGAGAAGTGGAGGAGAGGAGCAAACAAATGAAAAAGCAAGCAACCATTCAGGACATATTCATTGGTAGACAGGATGGTAGTTTATTGACCCGAGATGCGCCAGAACGTGTCTGCGGCAGCAGGAGCAGCGTGAGAGGCCATGTGGTGATTCCAGAAAACCTGAAATGACCCTTTCTTCCCTTTGTACAGTGGGGAGAGGCTTCATGGGGAGGAAGGATTTTCGCCGGACCTCGGAGGATTGGAGGCTCTAAGACGGATTCATTTTCTGTTGCTGCATAACAGATCAGCACTCATTCAGTAGCTTCGAACAACATCGATTTCTCGTCTCACGGTTCTGTGGGTTAGAAGTTCAAGCGTAGTATGCCTGGCTTCCCTGCTCAGGTTCTCAGAAAGCTAAAATCAAGGTTTTGCCACCTGTGTCCTCATCTGCTCCTCTTCCGAGCTCATTTAAATCACTGGCAGAATTCAGGTCCTTGTGCAGGGTGAAGGACTGAGTTCCCTGTCTCCCTGCTAGCTGTCAACTAGGGGTCACTCTCAGCTCTTAAAGGGGAACTGTTAGGTCCTTGCCACGTGGTCGTCCATCTGCAGAGCCAGTGACTGACATCCTCCCTCACATCAGCTGTCCCTCACTCTTTGAATCTGTGTTTCCAGCAAGATCCTTGTCTTTTTTTAAGGGTTGCTAAGATTAGGTCAGGCTCACTGAAGATAATCTCCTTATCGTAAGGTCAACTGATTTGGGACCTCAATTACAGCAGTAAAATCGCTTCCCAGCAGCTCCTACAATCATGTTTGATTGGAAAACCAGGGGAGTGCGTGTGTACCCCCGGGCCAGGAATCTTGGGGGCCATCTCTGAATTCTGCCTACCACGTGGTTAGACAGAAGGCATGAAATGTCCAAGCTGGTAAACAGATTATCAAACTAATGGCTTCTGTGTGGATCGCATGCACAGCCTGGGATCGGGAGGAGGCCCTTTGAAAGGAAATGAGCTTCAGAGTGGCCAGATGGTGACTTAGCACTGGAGGGGTCTGACCGACTGTCTGATTTCAACATCTAGAACCAAACTTCCTCGCTGTGTTGTTTGGTCTACTGGCAAGCTCTTCTTTCTCTCTCTTCGCCCACATGTACATGCAAGCTTTCCCATTCATCCACGTTCTCAGCTGCTCGGAAACACGTGGCCACATCTGGAGATACCTCGGGTCATCACAGCTAGAGAGGATACTCCTGGCATGTGGCGGGTGGAAGCCGGAGAGGCTACTAACCATCCTGCGTGCACAGACTGGTCCCCACAACAAGGAGTTATCTAGCCCCCAGTGTCACCAGTGCCAAGGGTGATTTGCCCTATGAAATGACTCTCTCACCTGCCCTTCTAGCGCTTTCTCTAGCCTCCTGAATTTTGATCATACTGTTGTATCTGCCTGGCTATTACTTCTCCGCTTTCCCGTCTCAAAGATGAGAGTTCCTACTCATTCTTGCTGCCAGCATCACCTTCTTGTGCTTGTTGGTCTGAGTTACTTGCTCTGCAGACCTTCTTCATACATGGGTACATCACTCACTCAGGGCTTGGTTGGATGGATGGATGTGTAACAGAGTCGTCTCTCTCCCACCGACCGTGGGTTCCTTTTGAGTGTGAACTGTGTCTTTTATGTATCTGTGTCCCCAGAACTTATTACCATGATGCCTGTATATAGTAGATACTGTAAGGTAGACAGGTGGATGGGTAGGTGTATGAGTGCATGAAAAGTCCATAGAAGTAAACTACAGTGCTCAGTTTCCTCTCTGCCTCTCTCCCGAATGTCTTTGGTGACTAGTGTCTACATATTGGCCAGAGTGATCGGTACATGCGAGCAGGTATGTCTCAAGGATCTGAAAGCAGAACTGCCTGGGTTTGAATCCCATCCCTGCCACTTACAAGCTGTGTCACTAGAGGCAACTGAATAACTCTGCTGTGCCTCCGTTTCCTCCTCTGAAAAACGGCGATCATCAGAATCCCTGTTTCAAAGGGCGTTGCAAGGATTTAATGAGAGAGTTTATAAAAGGGCAGGGTCTGAGGAAATGGGGAGAGGTGGTCATTTGCATAATGCTCCTTTGTTTTCCAAATGCCAGAGTAATGGACTTCCCCCCAAAAATCTGGATGCAGGTCAGCATGGCTAAAAGTGGCATATACCTCTAAAAGAATATTCCTAAAAATACAGGGGCAAATGTCCCCCACAACCACTCTATTTTGAGTGGTTGGGGTCTTGAAGAGTTTGAAACCATGCCCCATGAGGAATAGTCAATAGAAGTAAGTTGACAGAAGACACGGTTTGAGTTTTTGAAGGATGATGGGAGAGTTGGCTACACTGGCTCTGTGTAATCCATTTTGGTAGGGGGTGGGCTCCCAGTTTACTGGAAGGGAGAACTTAATCCAGGAGCCAGCTGTCCAATGATGAACTGAGCTGCTTCCGGAGCTTTCTTTCCTGGAGGACTGGAGTGTGGGACCCAGTAAAAAGGTTCATTTCCTTTATTTTATGAATACTCATCAAGTGCTTACTACGTTAGCCCTGAGGATGCTGTGAAAGACAAGCCAGAGATAATCCGTGATGGTGCTTCCAATCTCTAGCACCATTTCCCAAAATGTGAGGTGGTTATGGGTGGTACAGAGTCAGGTCATTAACCAACACTGAGCCACACAGCCTTAAAAATGCTCTTTCCAATCTTCTTAACCTTGTAGGTACATCAAGAAGGAGGTCTCATTTGGGGGCTAGAGTTGCCACTTCTCTAAAACTTGATCATCTTCCTTTTTAGTGAAGAAAGAGCAACACGAGCGTTATAGCCTTAGGCGACAGTTTTTTCTAAGTAACTATTTTTTGAGTGACTTGTTAAACATCTTTATAAAAATAAGACAACAGAAAAATATTTAATACAGAATAATTAAAACCAAAGTGATACTAGGGATGATTTTGACTTTGGCCTTTTATCTGTTTTTTTTTTTTTTTCACTTTTCACATTTGCTTACAGTAAAATTCACTCTTGGGTTTACGGTTTCATGATTTTTACAAATGCATGCAGTCATGTAACCACTCCCCCAGTCAAGATATAGATCAGTTCTATCACCTTCCAAGATTTTCTCATGCTACTCTTCAATCCTACCCACCATCTCCAATCTTTGGCAACTACTGATCTGCTTTGGGTTCCTATCATTTTTCCCTTTTGGGATGTCATGTCATGGAATCCTATAATATGTAGCCTGTAGCATAATGCATTTGAGTTTCATCCATCTTGTTGTGTATGTTCAGTCCTTTTTAATCCTGAGTAGTAGTCCATTATATGGATATACCACAATATATTCATTCTAAATAATAATATAAGTCATATTCAATTTAACAAATTATGAACATGGTACGTATTAAAAGCAGATTTGGCAGAAATCCTATAGGTGGTATGCAAATGAGTGAGTCTTGCAGGGGAGGGGGGAACTAGTCTGACTAGTTTACACATTAAGGAGTTGTTTATGGTGGGTTACCTTTTAATTTCTTATCCAAACCTTTAACAGTGTTTCAATTGAAATAGAAATAGGTTTTCTGTCTTCTTGAGTCAGAAAATCCCTTTTTGGGCCCTGAAAGTAAACCTAGTGGTCTCCAGAGCATCTATTCATATTCTCTCATTCATTCATTCCCTCCCTCTCTCCCTCCCTCCCTGCCTCCTTTCCTCCCTCCATCAATCCCTCCTCGTCCTTCTCATCCTCATATTCTCTTTCTCTCTCTCCCTTCATTCCCTCCCCCTAATATCTCATTGGAGTTTATGTAACTGAATTAATTAGACCTATTTCTCAAAGAGTTGGTTTTCTGTAAAATTCACTTTGCATTTGGCACGACAGAAGAGCATATTAATCAAACGCTACAATTTGTTCTTTGTATCTGAATCAGGCTGGGGTTGGGCTTCCTGCTTATCTGTTGTCCGTTTATACTATTTTGTCCTTTGCAGCAAATGAGCCTGGATTCTTTGTGATTGGGCAGGGTGATGGCTGTGAGTGTTGATAGATTGGGCGTGGAAATGCTTAACAGGGACAGACCCTATCTCCTTAGTTAATGTTACAGAGTCCCCAGGATATAAAGTGTCTGTATGAAAATAAATAAGGGCTTTTCTTTTCCTTTCTTTGGCTGATGATATCAATACCATTTAATAGAATAAGATGATAAAAATCTTTGTCCTGTCTTAAATAACATGTTAATTGCTGTTCTATGTATTTATTCATGTTGCGTTTCTGAAATGTGCTTTATAGACATTTCCATCCTCCAATGCATTTTAAATCCTCAGGCATATTCAAATGATATATATTTAATTTGATCTTGCGTATGTCTGGGGGGTGGGGGAATGCCCTTTGCAGCTAACCAGATCAACATTGATAGTTTTCTCCATTTAGTCAGTTTGCTACAGAATATAAAGCCTCTTAAAGGATTCGAGTGCATATCTTAAAAGCTCATCAGAAATATTCTAAGCCATAGATGTTTTTTTTTTTTCCTCTCTCAGCAACATTTCAGATATGGAGGTTCTCCTCGGTTGCCCCTGCTAGAGTTGCTGAATTTATAATGCCATAGGAAGAAAGAAAGATCTGTTCTGTTTTCTCATCTGTGGAACGAGGGGGTTGAACTGGATGGGAGATGTCAAATTTACAGCGCTAGTGCTGTCACTCCTTTCCCATGCACATGACAGACATCACTAATCAATCACAGCATGCTTGCCTGCCAAATGTAGCCTCAGACTTCTTGTCAAGTCAGCACTCCAAGAAGCCACGGCTAATCAATCAGTGTTAGTCCAAGAGATGAAATCCATTTGCCATTCTGCAACATGATGAGGTTTAATATGCAAAGGTTACATCACCATTTCATGGTAGAAGAAAGAATGTTGGAGACCATGGGTAGTTTCAAGTGCAGAGGATTTCAGGTCACTCTATTTTATCCTCCTTGAAGGCAGGCATTGTGTTTTATTCATGTTTTTCCATGTTTATCTAGCCTATAAGGCAAACCCTTTCTCACAGTAGACATTCCATAAATGTTTGTTAAATGGTGCATGCAGGAATGAATAGAAAGCATGTCCTTGGCCAGTTCTTCCCTCCCTCCCTGAGACTGTACAGTTCAGTGCTTCTTCCAAAGGGCAGGCACAACCCTTACCATGACTGAATTTTGTCTGCTTTCATTCTGGCCATTCCTGCAGACTGGCTGGATCAATGTGTGCTTTTACCCAACCAGCCTTGGCAGAACCAGGCAACTTGGCATCATTAGCTGGACTTGATGAGTTTCCCCTCCATCCATTGTCCCAGTCATTCATAAACCTATTGAGTCATAGAGGGGGGTCCATTTAATCCTTCCCCTGCTGGACTCTGAATTCTTGCAACTCGACTTATGGCTGGGAATCTGAAGTTTTAATGCTGTAGGTAGGAAATTCCGCCCATTTCAGGATTTAACATCAGGAGGATTCGTGTATTTGACACAAGATATGCAGCCTTGAGTTATTTTTTGGGAACTAGATTTTAGGTTCCTTATGGAAAGGATCAGATCTGATAACTTTTTATATTTTGATTGCATGATAATATGCCTTTTGCAGGGTAGATACTCAGTGAATATTTCGTACTCCTCAAGGTAGTTTGATGAAACTTCTGCAAATCTCTGTCTTCTTTAGGTTTTAGAAGAAAATCATCTCTTAAAAACAGAAGGCATTTTTTCCCCATACAGGCACTGGATTTCATCTAATGAGAATGCTAGCTGCCCGTTTAATGGAAATCACTTACAGGCAGGGCATTCTGCTACATGCTTTATATATATTATCCCTAAACCTCAAAACAACTCCAAGACTATTGATATGAATTCCATTTCTTATGTGAGATAAATGAGCCTTGGAAAAGTTATGTAACTTGGCCAAAGTCACAAGACAATAATAAGTGGCAGTCCTGGGATTTAAAGCCAGGCCTAACTCTAAAGTCTTTTCCCCCTAAAGATACCAGCTCTCTCAGAGCACATGTTACTTCCTCCAGGAAGCCTTCCTTGAGGTAATGCCTTCCCCTGCAAGGCTGGTTGAGATGTTCTTCCTCTGTGTTTCCTTAGCAGTTTATACTCCCTTATTATGATACTCTCCGTTCTGTGATGGGCTGTTTATCTGCTGCCACCCCGCCCCCCACTTTTGTCTGATGGCTGAATGGGTCCGTCTTTCCCAGGAGACCTCTGCCACTTTGCCTTCTTACCTGGGCACCATATATAATGTACAGCTAGGCCTTCAACAATCTATTGTAGTTTAGAATTCATTCTATCTGGGAGAAAGGATTTAGGGAAATGCAATCCAGCTCTAAATGTGGAATGGCAGACTTGCCTCTCTGCTGTTCTAAGTGCCTTCTGCTTCCCTCTGTCTTGGCATTATTAAGCCATTCCGTTTTTTAACACTTCACTGTTTTATTAACTGTACTTTTATGAATAATTAATACATGCAGATGTTCTTATATTTATCCTGCTTCAGATACCTTGTGTTTCTTGAATCTGAGAATTCATGAGTTTTATGAATTCTAGAAATTTCTCAGCTATTATGCCTCTCCCCAAGTTTTCTCTTCTCTCCCTATGAGACTCCTATTAGACATATGTTGGGCCTTCTCATTCTCTTCTCAGTATCTCTTATCCTCTCTTGCATCTTTTTCAGCCCTTTATCCCTTTGTGTCTCATTTTGTGTTACATCCTAAGATCTCTATTTCTCTCTCCGTAGTATCTGACCTGCTTAACCAATCGATCAAGTTTTTAATGTCAGCGAATCGGTGGGGAGAGATAGATATCACTTCTTATTCCCTTTTAGGCTTTCAATTCTAGCTTTTGTATTTTTAATCATTGTAGACTTTATTGCATGTTCTTTTTCAGAATGTTATTTCATGACCCTGAACTCTTGGGCTCTCATCCTCGTATTTGTTGACATGGGTCTTACCAGTTTCCTGGGTGTCCTGTAATTTACTCTTGGGAGCTCATGTTTTTGCAGGGCCAGGTATAGCCTGAGTTAGGGAACTGGCTCTCCAGGGTAATTTTTCATCTGCTTCTGTGAGGCATTCTGGGCATATCCTGAACAGGACCAATTTTTATATTTATTTTTCAGTTAGGGTTTCCTGGTTCTGACCTTGGTTATTCATATGCCACCGAAGAAAGGCACAGGCCTAGGGTTTCTAATTCTTAGTTTAAACATTTCCTTCCTATTCAGAGCACAGGTAGAGATAGACAAATTTCACTGGGCTGGTCAACAGTTTTTCTAATCTGTTTGCTCTTAGCAGGTGCAACCCTCAGTGAGAGTTCCTGGTTTTCTGCAGGGGTCACATAATAACTTCCCGCTTCTCCTTATTCCAAGGCCTTGTCTCTTGTCCTGCATGGGCGTTAAAACTCTAGCCCCGAGGGAACCCTGCTGCAACTACCTTTCCCTCTACCTCATGAGTTTACCTGCTTATCATTCTTTTCTTGAGATGCCTCTTAATTTCTACCACCTGGGTGTTTTCCTCTCCTTATTGTGGTCAGCTAAGCACTTAAAGAATTTGTGAAACATATCATCTAGCATATCTAGGTGTTTGAAGGGTGGGAATTTTCAGACTGTCATCATTTGCCAGATTTCCCAGAACTGGGAACTTACTGCAAGTTCATGGTAAAATAATAAAATAATACACAAGGGCATGTTATGAAATATTAGTCTCCTCCCCATCTTCGACCTGTGAACTTCTCTGATCATGTTGCTAGATGTAATAACCTTTATCAGTCTCTGAGGTATCATCCTAGAGGCATTTTATGTATATACAGCGTGCATCTGTAGACACAATACATGAAGATTTATTTACGCCGGTGAGAGTATATTTGACCTTCTACACTGCACTTAGCAATATGTTTTGGAGTTCATCACATATAAGTGCACTCAGCTCCACCTCTTTTCTTGTCATGACTGCATGGTATCCTATTAAATGGATGTACTATAATTTATTTAACAATGTCCCCTATTGGATAATTTTTTCAGTTATTTTGAGATTATAAACTATCCTCCAGTAAACATTCCTGTACATATGTCTTTGCGTGTGTATCATTTAACATAGTTTTCTTTGTTGACCTGTCTCTCTTTCTCTCTTCTCCCCCATGGTTAATTTAATGTGTCAACTTGACTGAGCTAAGTTATGCCCAGATGACTGGTACAACGTTATTTTGGGGTATGTCTGTGAGTTTGTTTCCAGAAGAGATTAACATTTGAATCAGTAGACTTCTCAGAGATTGCCCTTACCAATGCAGGTGAGCATCACCCATTACTTTGAGGGCTAAGTAGAACAAAACCATGGAGGAAAGGTCAGTGTTCTCTCTCTACCTGAGTGGAGACATTTATATTCTCCTGCCCTTAGACAGCACCATTCTTGGTTCTCAGGCTTTCAGACACAGACCAAGACTTACACCACTGGCTCCCAAGTTTCAGACCTCCCCTCCTGGACTGAATTATGCTGTTGGTTCTCCAGGTTGCAAATGGTGTGTCATGGGACTTCTTGGCCTCCATGACTACGAGAGCCAGTTCCTTTAACAAATCTCAAATTTATGTATATCCTATTGGTTCTGTTTCTCTGGAAAACCCTGGCTAATCCCCTCCCTGCCCCCCGCCCAGCCCCACTATGAGTTCCTTATGGTCAAGGATGTTCTCATTCATTGGTGACTCTGGCACCCTGCGTGGGGCCTGGTGCTGAATCAGCACTGAATTCAGATCTCTTTTCTGAATGACTGGGTACTTACCAAAAAGCCAAACCAGCGGTCAGACCAGTTCCAACCTCAAGCAGATGTATTTTGATTTCAGTAACAACAGCAGCTATTGAGTATTCGATGATCTAAAGCTATTGACTGAGCACCTCCTCTCCTCCAGACTTGAGCTAATGCAATCTTGACAACAACTCTGTGAGGCGGGAGCCAGCATCTTGCTTTAGGGACCAGGACACTGAGGTACAGTTTATTTACATAACTAGCAAGAAGCAGAGGCCACATTTGGGTACAGTTGTGTCTAAATTCTGTGCCTGGCCTCTTGAATACTACCTCTTAATTATCATTTGTATTGTCACCAACGTGCAGGACACCTCCCTCCTTTCCTTTCCTTTCCCTCCCTCCCTCCCTCTCTCCCTCCCTCCCTCCTTCAGATATTTCCTGAGAGCTCACAGTGTTCCAGGCAGGGAGTGATAGTGTGATTATTGGTGAAATCATTTCTGCTCTGGTGGAACATGCAGTGTGAAGGCAGAAACAGATTAAGCAAAAAAAAAAAAAGTGTGATGAGTGTCTGGAAGGGGAGATAATGGGCAAGCTCTTTAGAAGCACATAGCTTGGAGGCTCTTCCCAGGCAAAGAGGGCCTCCAGCATCTGTGATAAACTGGATGACCCTTGAATGATGAGTGAGCTGGGGGAAGATGGACCAGAGGGGTGAAGGACGAGGTTCCAGCATGTTCCCTGTCTTCCTCCAGAGATCTCTACAGTATACTCTTGCCCTTGCAGCCACAGCCAGCTCTCAGGACCTCTGCATGCAAAAGCCAGAGAGCCTGTGTCCTTCTGCTTCTGAAAGGTGGCTGAACACCCCACCCCACCCCACCCCCCACCCCACCCCCACTTCACCAGCACCACCACCAGCACCACCACCCATCAGCCTTTTCTAATTTTAAAGCAGTAGCTCCCTTGATTGAAATCTCAATTCGGGAACAGGCCTAGGATTGGCCTGTGGCTTGGAATTTTCACCAATAAGCGGAGTGGGAGGTGGAGAGGCGTCCCTTTAAGCAGCAGGGAGGCAGCCTGGAGAGCTTGAAGCTTCTCTCCCCAGGACCTGAGCGATTATCCTGGACCCGGAGCTCCCGCGCGCGGAGCAGCTGCCGCAGCCCCGGGAATGTCACCCCCCTTGCGCAGAGCCCCTGCAGGGCCCCCTCTAGCTTCGGGCAGTTGGCGGCCGACGCCCCGCTGGGCTTCTTAGCCGCAGCCGCACCCCCTGTCCCTAGGTCTGCGGCCCCCTCCCCGCTCCCTCCCCCACCGTTCCCCCCCCCCTCCCCCGCCACCCGCCAAGTTCTCCGCCGGCGGAGGCGCCGCAGCGGCGAGCAATGCAAGGCTGAGCCGGGTAAGTGGCCCTCCTATGGCCGGGGCGCACGGAGGGGGCGCTGGGGCGCCTTTGCTCCTGGTTTTCACGACCCTCCCAGGGAAAGGGGCCTGGAGCTGGGACACTAAGCTCTGGCAGCGCCGCGCGTGGACATACAGAGACACTGAGGAGGTCATGAGCTCTAGGGAGGGGACCTAGGGATCATTTTGATCCGCCTGCTCGCTATTGCGCACTTTATTAACCAATAATAATAATAATAATGATGATGCCAGGAGGTGGGGGTATTGCTGTGACTGTACTAGGACGGCTTTGGGGGAAACATTTAAACTTCTCCGAACTTGCTTTTTAAACAGTCATTATTCTCTTATGATCTATTTTTCTCAAATATTTAAAATGCATTTATTGCTAATGACCTGCTTATTTCCTTACACTATCAAAAAATGTTTTGTGTCTTCGGAAAGATCATTAAAAAATGAAGGACTTCTCCCCGCACTCCTTATTGCTTGCCTTCCTAGAACTTTTAATATTCGTCCCTTTTCTTCTTGGTAGGTCCCCATAATTAAGCAATTCTGGATTTGTTCATGTGTTCTTTCTGAATTGGGGGTAGAAGTGGGGGAGAGACCCCCTCTAGTTCACATAGGGGAGTCTATAGGATGGGAAAGGTTTTATGTGGGGGGGGGTAGTTAATTGGAATCCTCCTCTTCCAGCTTTTCCAGTGCACCCTCATCCTCAGGGAGTCAGGACTTGAGGAGGACTGGAATTATGCATATCTGGAACTCCTGGGTAGCTGTATGCTAGGGAATTTTAAAACCAAAATAATCCATAGGGTTTGGGGAGGGGGGTAAGGTTTATTGAAAAGATAAAGTTTTAGCTTCTGTCCTCTCCCTCCCCAATCTTGCATATAACCTAAGCAAGAAGTTGGAAGCCTAATGCAGTCAGAGATTTTTTTTTTTTTTTTTTTTTTTAAGATGAGGCAGCTGGAAGAAATGCCTTCCAAAATTGGAGCAAAGTCTGATGCATGGGTTGCCAAACTCCATTTCTGCCTATATTAAATTATTTCAGCATTTTCCTGGGCTGGCCTTTATTTCCAGTTGTTGAGGTGGTGTGAATCATTTGTATGCTTTGGGTCCCCTGCTTTCTGCAAACAGATGTTTTTATCTGTGCAACTCGAATAATTAGAGAGATGGACGTGGCCCTGTGTGTACAGAGGGAACAAACACCGCTTGGGGAGGATTTGGGCATTTCCTTTTCAAATCGTCCATTGCCAAATCTTCCCAGCCATTGGGCAATTCAGATAAAGGTGTCAAGTGAGCTGAGCAGTGAAGAATTTATATGTGCAGCTAATTCTGCTCGTCCTACAATAAAACATCTTCCCATGGGGCCAAAAAGTCGGGGGAAGGGAGGCTTATAAAAATGATCCTGTGTTCTTAGTCACTGACTACCCAGCTCTCCCTGGATTTCTGAGAACCTGCCAGGAGAAACTGTTGACTGAATGGAAGTTTCAAGAAATGCAGAACAGAAATCAGTACAAGCCCTCCTCAAATGACTTTTATTTCTGTTTGGAGGAAAGGAACACTTTGTTAGAATAACAAATCGTGGCTGCTTTTCAAGAGCAGAAAAGGGTTCTCGTTCTAAAGGCAGATTCGATTCGTTTTAAGAGTGTGAATCATTTGGTTTAGGTTTTTTCTTTTTTCTTTCTTCTTCTCCCCCCCCCCCCCTTTTGCGGCGGAGGCTTGGAGATGATTAAACGTCCTGTCTGCAGGAAATTACCAGGAGATTTGAGTATTTTCCTGAATCAGCCTCAGATGGTACACAGCTTTGGGTGTAATACAAGAAAGCTCTGTAACCAGGCAATCTTTCTGCAGTGATAACCTCAACTCCCAGGCTTTCAAGCTTCTCCATCAACAAGCCTTTTATTTTTTATTTTTGGGGTTGTGCTTTCATTTAAGGAACTGAAATAACTCTCTCATTCCCTTCATGAGCTTTGTAAGACGGAACTTATTTTTGAGACAGTTTTATCGGGCGCACTTCCCCACTGGCCTCCTCCCACTAGCCTCAGCTGGCTAAGCTCTTGGCTGCTTTTCCCAAGATTTCCTATAAGCCGGGATCGGTACCCTTAGGGACACAGATGTCTCCGGGAAGGAGATGCGCCAGGGTTGGCGCTACTGCTCACCAGTTTGGTGGGGACATTTATGCTCTGTGGAGAGCTGTGTGCAGAGAAGGCACAGTGGTTCTGTTTACCATAAAGTGCATCGTGCATCGGCGGTGTGGAGAATGGGCAATTAAAAGACTGTAAGGACAACTGAGGACACAACGTGCTGCTCGGTCAAGTTGTGCTTACCGAAATCTGCCCTTTTTAATAATTTGGAAAACCAAATCTCAGAGAGGCTATGCAACCCAGGCCATTTTTCTCAATCTTTCCTGAAAGGTACCCCATCACATTAAGCACTTCCTAGCCACATCATCAAATAGCAGAGCCCTGGGTGCATATGAACGCCGTGCACTATTCCAGTGTCAATGAGAGGAAGCAGAGGGAGTAATGTTTTTTTAGCTACCAGAGCACAGAATGGTAATCCTTGTTGAATATAATGAAACTTTATGAAAATCGTAGCGAGTTTAAATGCGATGTTCAAAAAAAAAAAAACGGTTTCTCTGCTGCTATTTTTTATTTTCTCAAAATCGAAATGGCAAGGGATTCTTTTTCAGGATACTTAGCATTTGATTACCATGCAGTTGTTTTGGTGACGTTCTTTTTCATATCCTGCTGCTCTGCGTGACAAGCAGGGGAAGACGCGTTTTTTGCAGAGATTGTATCTGGACATTTTCCAGAACAATGGAAGGTGTAGGGGCGGCGGAGGGAACAGACAGACGCAGGTACTGTGGGACTTAATGTCTGGGAAAACTCATGAATGATTTCCCTGCACCTCTAGCCCAGAGGCCTTTGAGAATTGCTTCATATTTGACTTTTACCAGCCAGCCTGTGCATAGAAATCATGGTACCCATCACAGGGGGCTCTCTCCTCACAAAGCACCTTCCAAGAAGATGCCAGTCCACGGGGGGGATGTACGTGATGTTGCGTATCACTTCTTTGAAAATTTGCTTCATGCCACTTTTTCTTAAACCGAACAAACCAACGAAAACTATGACGACTCGATTTGTTGGGAACATACACAAAAGGTTCCTTTGCATTCACCTGGGCTGCTATAATTACGCTTTTTGATTTTCTTCAGTGATCAGGGTTCTGTTCAGGCTTCTGAGGATGATCAAATGTCTGTTGATTTGGATCTCAAACAATTCCAGGGTTTTTGTTTGTTTGGTTTTTTTTTTAAGACTTATTTATTTATTTTAGGGTGTGAGAGAGTATGGGGCGGGGTGGGGGGTTGTGGAGCAGAGGAAGAGGGAGAGAGAGAATCTCAAGCAGAACCCTTGCTGAATGCAGAGCCCTATGTGGGGCTCGATCAGGACCCTGAGATCATGACCTGAGCCAAAAGCAAGAGTCGGACGCTTAACTGACTGAGCCACCCAGGCGCCCCTCAAACAATTCCACCTTGGAGCACTTGGCTGTCCAGCCTGGGGGAAAGGTCTCACATATGCATATTGTAAACGATAATAAACAGAATGATAGCTGTTAACGTACTGACTTTTTGCCACATAGACTAAATGTCTCACCAACCTTTCTTAGACTTTACTACACGTAAGAATATCCTTCCGAGAGTCTGTTTCAGTAAATCTGTGGTGTGACCTGGAAATTTGCATTTTAAGAAGCATCCCAGGTGGGACCCTGGGCTCTATTTTGAAACACATTTTGCATTTTTGTTCATCATCATTCAAAATCCTCACAAGAACCCAGATAGGTGTTGTTGTCATCCCAGTTTCACAGATAAGAGTAGGCTCAGAGAGGTTCAGTCACTCCCTAGGGTCACACAGTTACAAAGTGGCCATGCGTGTAACTCTCCAACTCCAGTATCCCTGTATTCATGCTTGTGCTCTTGGTGATGGGGAGGTCTTCTCTCTACAAGTTGGACCTAGTGACCCTTCCCCCCCCCAACTCTCTCTGCTAAAGACCCCTTCTCTACGATGCTGGCACCTGGGAGATGCTAGTCCACAGGGACCCCTTTTATGCAGTCTGCTGTGGCTGGATTTAGGAAAGACTGAATAGGGGTACAGGCATTAACATTAACGCTTAAGGATTGTCCAGCTAATTTGCCCTGAGTTCTCTAACTGCCGAACCAAGATAAGTCAAGATCAGATTAGTTTATTTGTGAGGTGCTTTTCAGTCCCCCGGGTTTTGGAATCTTTAAGACAGCTCTGTCCCCTTCACAGGCCCTTTCACAATTCTCAGGGCCATTTCCTGTCTTCTCTCTGTACACTTCCAGAGTCCTCCCACATGACCCCTCATGGGTCCCATGCCCAAAGTGGTGGAAGCCTTTTCCTGATGCCCATTACCCGAGCCCGCCGGAAGCCCCTCTTTTTTCTCAGTCTTCTATATCAACTGCCCCCAGTCTGCGTAGAGTCCTGCGGAAAACAAATGCGAAGGAAATATTGAAAAGAAGAGAGCTGGGGACAAGGAGTCTCATTTAGACCTCTTGCCTGATTCCCCATTGGCCTGACCTGATTTCCCTTGCCTCTGGGCACACGGACGGGTGCTGATTTATCTTGCTTAATTGCTGCAAGATTGTGATATAGGACAAACCACTTAACCTCGTGAGCTTTGCCTCCATTATCTGTACAGTGGAATGCTCATGTCAACCCTTTCTCCTTTGGGTACAAGTGACATAACGACCGTTGGAAGCACTTTGGGCTTTGTTCAAACACATTCTGAAGGTGCTCTTATGTTGCCTTCAGGCAAGCAGTGGTTCTCATTCTGTGTTCCAGGGAGCACCCATTGGCAAATGGCTCTTCCAAACAAGAAAGCAAAAAATGGTTCCATGTATATTTGCAAAATGTGACATCCTGCATCTTTTTTTGAGAAATCACAATTCTTGCTGTTACATTAAAGTCCCTGAACCCTGGAGTAGAGAAACCTGTTTGGCTTTGCATGTTCCCTGTTACCCATCACTGTGCCGCCCAACAGAGCTGGGGGCGTTGCTGTGTTTCAAAATGGCAGCTACTACTTCCTAGCAGTGTACCCTTAGACAAGTCACTCACATCTCTAAGGCTCCATTCCCTTCTCTCTCAAAGGGGACTAATAATGGTACCTACCCACACAGTTTTAAATAAAGTTAAATAAGTTAAGAGATTGCCTTCTACCTGTCAGAAACAATCGTATGAGCCCTCTGGGAGCGTCATTCCCTCCTTCCAGCTTTCTTCTCTCTCTCTCTAACCTTCTGTATGTCCCACTTGCCGTATTTTCCTTTCCTTGTTCTCCTGCACTAACTCTTTCTAAGTTGGACTGCTCTTCTCCTCTCTCTCTGTGTTCTTCTGTTGCTCATTTTTGTTTGCTCGCTTGCTGACATTTGTCCTTGGCTACATGTCGTCACATACTGATGACTCCCAAATTGACGTGTTCAGCCTGCACCTCTCTCCCGAGCTCCAGGCTTATGTACACACACCTCTTCTTAGTGTCTTTATTAGATATTAAATGGGCTTCTCAAACTTCAAGTGTCAAAGCACAATCCTAGATTTATTCCTCTGCCCGAGCCTTTACCAGGTCAGCAAATGGACCCCCCCAGCCACCCAGCTGCTGAGCTACAAACCTTTGGCATCGTTCTCTTTTCAACGCACTCCCTTGTCCAGTCCAGTGGGAATAAGTCCTTGCAGTTCAACCTCAAAAATATATTCCATTTAGGACGTGGGAGAGGAAAGGGCGGGCTGCTTGAAGAGGGGTTTCAGGTAACTTCCTGGGGTTCTGAAGGGGCTTATATCTTTTTTTTTTTTTTTAAAGATTTTATTTATTTGACAGAGATAGAGACAGCCAGCGAGAGAGGGAACACAAGCAGGGCGAGTGGGAGAGGAAGAAGCAGGCTCATAGCAGAAGAGCCTGATGTGGGGCTCGATCCCTGATTGCCGGGATCACGCCCTGAGCTGAAGGCAGACGCTTAACTGCTGTGCCACCCAGGCGCCCCAAGAAGGGGCTTATATCTTGATGAGAGTGTGGGTTTCACGGGGATAGGCAGTTGTCAAAATTGATCAGTCTCCCCATGTAAAATATACATTTTGCTGTATGTAAATTACACCTCCCTTAAAAATCAAATAAAAAAAGATATATATCCCAGATGGGACCACTGCTCACCGTCTGCAGGCACAACTTCCGAATGCCACCATCATGCCTCACTTTGATGACTCAGTCACCTTCCCAAATACCTGATGCTTCTAAATTTAAATCAGATTCTATCACTCCCTAATTAGGGCCTTCTAATAGCTTCCCATGACGGTAAGGACAAACTCTAAACATATTACCATGAGCTACCAGACCCCCCCCCCCCATCCCGACAACACCGGTACATACCTTTCTCTGTAAGGACATCTCCCTCCCCCAACTAGTACCTATGGTCTAGTCATACCAGCCCTTTAACCCCCCAAGCTCCTGCCTGCGTCAGGGCCTTTGTACCTGGTGTTCCTATTGCTCAGAATGCTCTAGAACTTTGGCTGGCTGGCAGCTTCTCATCACTGACCTTCTTAGCTTAAATGTCATTCTACCAAGAGGACTTCCTATCTGGCTTTGCCTCACCACCACCCCCCAGCCCCCCAACCCACATACATTGTAGTTTTCTTTGCCACATTTCCTTATTAATTTTTGTTCAAAACACTTCTCAAGATAGAAGTGCTTTTCGACATGGTAACTGTCGGCCTCTCCCTCCTGATGGGCAGGGAATGTGCTGTTCGGTTCCCGTATTCCGCACACAGAACTGCCCCCCAGTAGGGGGCTCACTAAATTGAATGACTGCCACCTAGCTCAGTGTCTGACGTAGCAACTGCAAGAAAATTGTTAGTTAATAAACAGTTCTAAAGTTCTGTCTTATTACTCTTCTCCTTTTCTCATCTCCATCTTCCTTGGGGATGGGAAGACTAATGTCCTTTGTGACCCCACTAAATCCACATATTTAATGTTTTTGACCCTCTGTTTGTTTTGTTTTGTTTAATTATAGAACAGGGTCGGTGATAGCTGCCCCTTGGAGAGGTCTATAAACTCTTTGGAGGAAGGTGTTATCACAGTAGGAGTGAGGCATTAGTGTTTTATCACCTTTTAAAAATTGTCCCCATAACTAATGGCTTTCTTTGAAGACCCTGAGCCTTTGAGCTCTCCTGCTGAGGAGATCTGACCAGGTCAGCTGCTGCTCTGGGAACATGATTTGAGATGCAAAGATTTTTTTTTTTCTTTTTAAAGATTTTATTTATTTATTTGAGAGAGAGCACAGAGGACAGGGAGAGGGAGAAGCAGACTCCCCACTGAGCAAGGAGCCCCATGTGGGGCTCGATCCCAGGACCCTGAGATCAAGACCAGAGCCAAAGACAGACACTTAATTGACTGGGCCACCCAGGAGCCCCGAGTTGCAAAGATTTTTAAGATTCACTGAAACTCCCACAAATGGCTTTGGGACTCACAGGGCAGTAAACACGTATATATATTTTAATCTGTTGGATAAAATCTTGCCCAGAGAACAAAGGTGGACTGGATGTCTAGTGCCCCAGACTTCCTCCCCTCCCTGTTCCCAAAGGCTCTCACCCAACATCATTACTGGAGTACTCATTGAAAAGTCAGAGCAAAGGATTGTATATTCTAGAAATGAGTAAAAGCCAACAAGTATTGGTGAGGAGAAGGATGTCTTTCCCTAGGTAGGAAGAGAATGATACTGGCATTTCTGAACACCTACAGGCCCTGGTTTGTTGAGATTGTTCCTCCAGGCGCTGGAACAGGCAACGTGCAGAGGGTTTATTTGCTTGAAGCTCTGGTTGGAAGCATTAAAGGGCCCTTTCAGAGCTCAGGGGCAGCCCTGTGATGGATGAGCAGTGTCTGCTCTGGGCAAGAAGCGGCTTTGGTCTTGTCCATAAAGAATGAGATTGTTAGATTTGGAAGGGCCCAAGGAGATTCTCCAGGCCAACTCTTGACCTGGTAACTACTAAACCGTGTTTGGGGGGCTTTAGAAAAATAATCATGAGCTTGGCGAAGTAATAACCCTTAACTTTTTAGGCCTTTGTTTTCCACGTGGGTCTCATCAGTGCATCAGCATGGCGCACTACAGCACCTCGTAGGAATGTTCGGTGGGATCCTCCAGTTAAGTTTGGGAAATTCTGCATTACCATATCCCTTCTGAAACACATGTAAGGCAGAGTAAACATAGTCAAGGTCCTGAGAAGTTCAGCTATAAAGAAACATATCTAACATTGTTTCCCAAATCTTTGTGATCCCAGGATGCTTTTCAGGGACACCTCTTGCCGTCTTGGAGAGCACCCTCTTTAGATGATGTCAGATGACGTTTAGGAAGTGGGGAGCGTATTAGTTTCCCAGGGCTGCTGCGTCCAAGTGTCGTAAACTTGATACCTTTAAGCAACAGAACTGTATTCTTTCACAGTTTCGGAGGCCAAATGTTTGAAGATCAAGGTGTCATCGGGGCCATACTCCCTCCAGAAGCTCTGGGAGAGAATCCATTCCTTGCCTCTTCCAGTTATTGGTGCCTGCCGACCATCCTTGGTGTTTCTTGGTTTGTGGGTGTATCACTCCCAGTATCTGCCTCTTCTTCACATTGGCCGCCTTCTCTCTGTTTGTCTATTAAATCTCCCTCTGCCTTTCTTTTATAAGGTCATTTACGAAGACATTTAGGCTCACCCAGATAATCCAGACTAATCTTCTCATTTCAAAATCCATAGTTTTAATTATATCTGCAGGGACCATTTTCTCAAAGCAGATGACATTCACAGGTTCCAGGATTTAGGGCATCGACATATCTTTGGGGGGGGTCATTTTTCAACCTCACACGAGGATGTTTGACTCAAGAATCAGGAGACCTGGAGCCAGTCCTTACTTTGCCAAGAGCTCCACCCACCACAGCTACATGAGGAAGCAGTTAGAATGCTTACTTAATCCGGGAGACAGGGCCCATTTCTTTACCCTCAAAACCTCAGTCCCCTCAACTATTAAATGGGATGTAATTGTACATACTTCATAGGATAAACATTAAATGAGATAATTCTTGTAGCATGCTTAGCACAGGTCAGTACTAAGTATTAGCTTGTTACTATAATGACATGTTTTCATTGTTGCCACGGCTCCTACCATTCTTAATCATGTTCCTTCTCTTTGAACTTTCTTGTCAAATGAAGTGATAGGGGCTGCTTCATCGCACAAAATATCTAACGTTCCTCTTAGAACAAGTGGATGGTTCTGGATCTCTCAAAGGCTCCTTTTATTTTTCAGATCTGTTCACAGAAGTATAATATATAGCAAGGAAAGTGAACATAAGTGTTCAGCTCAGGGAGATTTTAGAAGCTGACCACACCCATGTCACCAGCACACAGTTCAAGAATTAGATGTCACCAGGGTCCCAGAGCCTCTTCTGTGCACCCTCTTTGGGCTTTTTACACTACCCATTATCCTTCCTTACTTCTAGCGTCATAGATTCTTCCTGTTTTGATATCTTACATAAATAAAACCATACAATAGGTACTCTTTTGAATCTGGCTTTCACTCAATGTTTAGTTTATGAGATTCAATTGTTTTGTTGTATATAGTTGCAGATCATTAATTTTAATTGTTTAGTATTCCGTTCTTAAATAGACCACAATGTATCCATTCAATTGTTGATGGATGTTCGGTTAGTTTCTAGTTAGAGGCTATTACAAAGAGTACTGTTTTGGTCGGTCTAGTACATGTCTTCTGGGGAATATACAATGTTGGAACAAAATCCACAAAGCTTTGAGTCAAGACCTCTTTTGTTTCCCATATAGCGTGTTTCAGATGCTCTGCAACGTAGAGAGCATCTCATAACCAAGGGTCATGGCTGCTTTGAAGGAATCATTCTCCTTCCCACCATGTTCCTAAACTGTTGGCCAAGCCGACTTTTCCATGACGGTTGAAATCTTTTTGAACCACCACACTTTGCAGAATACTCTTCTCTTGGCCTGCCTTCCAGTGGGCTGGGACCAGATGTGGTCATTTCAAAGTAGTCAACACCCAGCCTGGGACACAGCTCCACCTCCTGGCATCCCACTCAGTGCCACCCCATTCATTTACTCGTGCCCGTGCTGCCAGTGGGAAGTCCACCCCTTCTCCCCTGCCTGCCTTAAGGAGAGGTGAGATGGGCCACAGATGTCCCTTTCCTTCTCCATCTGAGGCCTCCACTGAAGTAATCCTACACACCCATTTCATAACCCAAGCCTGGCATTTGGAACAACCCAAACTGTCTTAGAGATTAGAGCATGTCCGACTGAAGGTTGGGGGCAGAAGGGTGGAGGGAGGAGTTGGCACAGACTGGTAGTGTGATGTGGGCATGAGCCAAAAACTTGGCACCATTGCTGACAAAGGTTGGGAGCTGCTGGTTTAACTCAGCCATATAATTTTCCTTTTGTTGGGGAAGGTTGGAACTCATGCTTCAACTGTTCCTGGTATTACACGCATGAGAGATTCTTTCCGAGATCCCTGAGTTGCGTTTGCTCATTGGTAGAAGCATTAGTGCCATACGGTGAATGGTAGAATCCCATGTGTGGCTTTGCCTGGGGTTCTGTTCGTTTGTGCCAGGTCACACATGTCAAATCCGGAATTCGCTGGGGAAATAGAAGATGGATATTAAGCATAGTTACCAAAACATTCAGAGAGAGCTCAATGAAATTAGGTTTGTCTTGTCCCTTTGTCTTATTCATTTTGTCCCTTCTTGTGATAGGTGGCCTTCAAAGATGTCTATGACAGGTGCAGTGGGGAGGGAGGCATGGGAAACAATACATTGTGAGTGCCTGTGTTGTGCTCTTGTGTTTGTTTTGTGTTGCCTGGTGACCGAGAAGTGAGAAAGAAAGTGGGGCTGCTTAGGAAGGGTGAGGTTGACTCTGGAAGATTTCTTATCTGTTAAAGTCAACAAAGAATTAAGCCACACTTTTCTAGAGGATGATCTCTCACAAAAATGGGCAAATAATTGAGCGACTTCTATGCCAACTTCCTTTGGAGATTTAGTTATAACAATACCTGTCATTTATTAAGCCTTTTTTATATGACCAGGAGTGTCATGGGTCTCTGTCATGGGTCAACAGACTTTTTTTTTTTTTTTAAGGGCCAGACAGTAAATATTTTAGGTTTTGCAAGATAGCATGGATTTCCAACACAATCTATTGACAGAATTCCCAATGTAATGGTAATAGTTGAGCATACATTTTCATAATACAACTGTGCTAATGAGAAGAATGAAATTCTTTTTTGAGGAGGTGGAGATTGCCATTACTATTCCCTGTCATGAAATTGATTGCAAATGTTTATCTCAGAATATCACTTTTCACTCCTGGACCAGATGGTGGGCTGGATTTGGCCTGTAGGCCATAGTTTTATTTACGTTGTTGCTGAGCTTTTTGTATCAGTAATGCTTACGTTAGGCTGCACAGGACAGGGAAAAACTCAATAGTGGCATAAATGTGTTAGGCATTTATTTAAAAGAAGTTTAGAGGTGACTGTGAGGGCTGATCTGGCAACTTCACTATGTCATAGTGACCTAGGTTTATTTTTTCTGCCCTGCCAACCTCAGCATATGGTTTCTGTCCCTGAAATCAGCCCCTGGTACCAGCTACTGCCATCACATTTGCATTTCAGTAAGCAAAACTAAAGGGGAAATAAGCTCATAGCTCCTCTTTTTTAAGGAGACCTCTCAAAGTGCCCCCCAGTCCTAGCACAGTCTCATTGGCAGACCATGGTCACATGATCGCACACCTCTGCGGAAGAGGTTGTCTTCTCCACTATTAGTGCGCTTAGAGAACAGTTGGCATCCTAACTCCTGAGGGGGCAGGAGAGATGTCAGGATCAGGAACTAGAGTTCTCGGCCATGTGTAACAAGGGCAGAAGGTGAGACTTGGAGAGAGTGCCATCGTCCCCAAGGCCATGAGGTAGCAGACTGGGATTTGAATCAGGTCTGCCCAATTCCAGAGTCTTCTGTCCCTCTCCCTAAGTTTACCCTTAAGCATTGTGGAGAGGTCCATGTGTGTAACATAAGGAATGAGGTGATGAGTGATCTGTACCCTTAATCCTTCCAAAGACATCCCCAAAGTACCTACAAGGAAGGATGATGACCATTATCTTTCAGTGGAGAGCCTGGTGAAGGCTGGACCAGGTCACATGGCTGTGGTTAAAGCTTCAGTGACACCTCCTACTTCCCTTTAAACATCAATGCAAATCTTGAGAATCCTACCAAACCTTTTCAGGAGTCACCTAGAACAGGAAGCAAATACAGTGACCTTCAAGCTCAGTCATGCAGAGAGGAAGCTGACAGGCCTTGTCAAAAGCCCACTTACCTTCCAAGCTTCATGGAAGCAAGGACATAGGAGCAAGGAAACAGTGCCAGGCATGTGGACTTCTAAAGTGACTCTACTCACTACTGTGGCCTGGCATTTCTCCAGCCAGGCTCACAGCTTCTTATCCTGAATGGGAAGCTGGGGAGAGGTGGGTATGAGACCTCAGGTTCCTTCTGCTTACTGTGAATACAACATACTTCTACATATTCCGTGAATGTGGATGGAATCTGAAACCTCGTGCCTGTATGTATGTCTGTGTATGTGTGTATATATGTGAGTAATGTATAAATATAGATACAGGTACAAATGTCCAGCTATTAGAACATTTGAGTGCTTGCTAAGTACCAAATCATTTAATTCCCATAATCCCACAGTAGCCGTTTGGGGTATCGTCATCATCACCATGTTAAAGACAAGTCAGTACCCTGTTGAGAGGGTAACTAACTTGTTCAAGAACACAGGCCGTACGTGGCGAACACAGGCCGTACATGGCAAACCCAGGCACTTGGACTTGAGTCTTCACTTTCAACTCTTACTACTTTTGACTGTAATACCTAAGTCACCTGTCAGGTAAAATAGCATTTTCAGCAAAGCACATGGGATTACCACAGTGGGAATGATTCATTCTGACTTGGGGGGAGAAATGGGCAAAGCTTTCGAGAGGCAGGGACATCTGAGCTGGGCTCAGTGAGTAGGATCATGTGGGTGGGAAGAACGAAATCCGCTGAAACAGGTTATTATTGGTCAAAGATGTTACACGATCTACAATAATAAGTAGCCCTGGCTAGTGAGGAGGTGAGAAATGGACTCGGGCCCCGTCTTTTTGTTCACCTTCCTCTGAATATTCCCATGACCCTAAAAATAGTGGATCCATGTTCCTGAGGCGGCCTCTTGTCTCGCTCAGTCTTGTCTGTCAAGTCGGGGGCCAGGCTCAAAGCTTCTAGCCAGGAGATGACTTGCACTGAGCTTTGATGGTCTGGTATGGAATTGTTTGTTCCTCTTTCTACCGTATTCCGGGCTTTGGTTTGTCTAAACTGGGCTCGGTGCGATAATGGAAAGGAATAAAGCTCATAAATAAAAGAGGAGGTGAAAGTAGGTTTTAGTAATGAGGCTGAGGCTCCTGCTTGATCGCGTCAGCAAGCTAAGGAAAGAGCCATTAAATATTTATTAAATTGTTGCATTAACATTTTCACTGTGCCTGCTGTGGACACTAACACTCTCTGGAGAGTGCAGTCATGTCTGCCACCAAAGAGAGAAGGGAACCGGGCCACGCCGAAACCCACACCTCTACTGTTACAGACTTCCATCTCTCCAAGGGGCCCCGGGCGAGGGCAGGAATAACCGCCAGTGGCTCGAGGAGACTTTGTTGGGGTTGAAGACGGTGACGGAGCATCAGCAGCGCCCCACCTCGAAACGCCTCTCGGGCAGTCAGCCAGCAGGTCCCAGGCACATTCCAAGCTGCCCTTTGATTTTTTCCAAGGCCACTGTCTCACTAGAGTTTTGTTTATGATTAGTTTAATTATGATAAACCATGGTAAGATGTAGACCCTTGGCTCTTCTTCCCCCCCCCCCCCGCCCTTCTTCTTAGTTGAAAAGATTCTTTAAATGGGGCTGTGTGAGGCTGGGTGAGAGAGTGCAGACTGCCTCAGCCGACCCAGCGCTCGTCTAGTGGTCACCTTCCAAATAAGGCATGCTGTAGGTATTGCAGCCGCTGTAAGGTCCTGAGCTGGTCAAGGAGTCAATTATTATGCATTAAAAGGCAATTCATCATCTAGAGTAGTGAACTCTTGTGTTATTTTTAGGCCAGCCTTTTAATTTATATGGCGTGCAAGAACAGCGTTTCTCACGTGAACTTCTGGAGGGTTCCTGGAACAATTACCGGGGTGGGGGGTGGAGCGACCAGCAGGAGGAGGTGTCCGAACAACTTTGGGATGATCCCATAATTGACTAGTTTTCAGCAAGGACATTGGAGTCACATCCCAGCTCTGCCACTTCCCACTTTGATGATGTCGAGGGGGTCACTTACACGGCCTGAGTCTGTCTCTTTTCCTGTAAAAGGCACTCATTTTGGTGTGCACCTCAACACATTGCTCTGAGGACAAGACAGGGTCGTGCACATTAAGCCACTAGGACAGTACTTGGTACACAGCAATCACTTCGTCGGTGCTAGCTGTCGTTCCTGTTTCTTAAACTTTTAATTCTAACCTAGAACTTTCTAGCATCTGAGGCTTCTTCTAAGGCCAGACAGGAGGTGAATCTTGAATCACTAAATCATGGACATTCAGAATTGGAAGGTGCCATGAAAAGATCATCAGAGGGGGGTGGGCAGTTCTGGCACTCTAGCCACATCCAGCCTGCAGTCTTTTTTGTGCATAGTTTTGGTGGAACACATTCAGGCCCATGCACTTATGTTTCCTCTATTTCTCTATGGCTGTTCTCCTACTGCAAGGGCGGAGCTGAATAGTTGGAACAGAGATAATATGAACTACATGCCCTCAAAGCCTAAAAGCTTGACTCTCTGACCCTCCACAGAACAGGTTTGTTGACCCCGATCTAAGCCACTGAGGATTTGCCCCCCAGGAAACCAAGGCTCAGAGGAGGGCAAAGACTTGAAGAGATACACTGCCAAGTCTTGATCACAAGCTCCCTGGCTGCTCTCATGCCGTTGTGCACCTTGCCTCCTGGCCTGGTCGGAAAGGGATCATGGAAACACCAGGGAAAGCGCATGCCACTTGTGTTTTGAAAACCAGAGCAGAAGTGCTGTGGACCAGCAAATAGACCAATACTGCCACGGAGGAAACCACTTCTTAGAGGTTAGGATCAACACTGGGATGATGCGGGGTCGTGCTCACCCCTCCGGTGCTCGTGTCAGCTGAAGGAGTTACAGCCTCATGCTCAGTGTTCTCCAACCAGTCAACCAGTGGGTGGGGAGGGGGCACGCTTCACTGGGCCCCTCTAGCATGTGGCGGACCTGGCTGGGCTCCGTCAGTGGGGACCAAGTATGAACTTTCCTGAAAGAGAAAGCTGGTGGGGAAAATCATTTTCACAGGCTTTTTGCTTCAGAGTCCCTCCCTATTGATTGCCGCCTCTTTTTTCATTTTGTTGAGTGTCCTATTTGAAGCACGTCCCTGACTCCTTCTAATAGCCTTATAAGATGGGAAGCTGTTGTGACCCTCGTTTTACAGAGGAGGAGGCGGAAGCTCGGAGCTGTTAACTGACCTGGTCAAGGTCACGAGCCCAGTGGTGGAGCCAAGGCCTGAATGAGGTCCGTAAGATTCCAAAGAAAAGAGGCTTGTGTTAGAGATGAGGGAAGACCATTGGCGTAGGTACAGGCTATGCCCATTTCTTTTTTTTTTTGTAGACTCTCTTGGGTTGATTCATACACATTCGTAATCATTCTGTTATAATGTCTCCAGTGTGTTCCATTAAAGTGTGAATTCACCCGTCGAAGTGTCTGACCAGAAAAGCAATAAATCTTGTCTGCGTCTAAAGTGGTAAGAGACCCCTATCCCTGGATGGTTCATCAGAGCAGGGGGATGTGTCCGTTGTGCACACTGATGTGTCCCCAGAGCCTAGAACAGGGCCTGGCGTGTATTAGGAGCTTAGAAAATATTTGTGGTGTATTGGACAAACTAGAATTCAAGATGTGAAGTGTTTTTCGCTTAAGTCACCAGATGTAACCAGGCTACTCTGCTCAAAGGCAAACCCGATATGGGTGAAGGGGCCCAGACTCAGACCTGGAAATTGAAAGCTTCAGATTGGCAGGTCGGGAGGAGCAGTGGGGAGTAACAGACACCCAGATGCGAGCAAGTCCATGATCTCTGACCTCTCACTGTAGTTCCTGGCTTTATGTGTGAAATGGACTGTCTGCCTCTCAACAGAAATGTTAAAGAGTGGCTTGTGACGGCTGCTGTCCTTCCAGAGAAAGTGTGCTGAATGCACACTTGGCGGAAATAAGACGTGCTGGGACTGGGGGCAGGTCCCGGGCAGAGGGCCCAGCACGTACAGAGGATGCCTGGGGTGTTGAGGGACAGCAAGGAGGAGGACCTTGGGGCTGGAGCAAGGATGGGTGAGCAGGGAAGAGGGGAGATGCCGGGACATGTAAGGCCCTGCTGGGCCAGAAGAGGAGTTTGACACTGGTCTTCGCACACTGCAGTAAAGGAGGCCTCCCGGGGTTGCCGGGTTCCAAATTTCAAGTCAAAGCAGTTTAAGCCAAGAGCGACTTTATTGGCTCATGGGAATTCAGAGGGGTGGCCCTTATTTCAGGCACTGCAGGGGGAGGGGGGTGTTCTTGCGTAGTGTCATAGGGACTCTCTCTCTTCTCCTGCATCTGTACCGTTTTGTATTGCCTTCGTTTCCAGGCATGCTCTCTCCACCCTTCATCGAAGACCTTGGCATCTCCAGACCTGAGAGTCCCAGGATCTCAGGAGCAAGGCTTTCTCACACTTCCAGTGTCCTTATCGATGCCCTCCCCATGAAAAAAAAATATTAATTGGCCCCATCTTGCTGACATGCCCTCTCCTGGACTAATCAAGGGCAGGGGAGAGTGGTGTGGGATGCTCTGGTTGGTTGATTTGGGTCATATGCCCCCCCACAGTCAAGGTAAACTTGGCTTCTCTGTAGCCCAGTGGTTCCCAGTGTCGTCCACTCCTCCCTCTCTCCCAGGGGTATTTGCCAATGTCGGAAAATACCAATAGGTGAGACACCCAGTATAGCCCCATGTTCTCCACAGGGAGAACTTGTAATGCAGACCCAGGAATGGCCTGGCTCTCAGAGCCTTCCATAAAATCTGCTGATGGATAACGCTGTGGTTGAGAGCGAATATCAACATTTCCTTTGGTGATCGAGGGACGGAAAGCAGTGATGGCTTCTGAATCCTGAGTTCCCTTCTACCTCTGCTCCTTAAGAGTTTTCAGGCCTTGAGCAAGTCATTCAGCTTCTGTTTTCTGTTCAGGAAAACCGGTAGAAAAAGACCCCATCTGACCAAGTGTCAGGGAGGGTTGGATTGAAGCTCCATGTGAAAGCAATTTATAAACTGATACGCTACACGAGTAATACATGCTAGAGACAACCTCTTCCCAGAGTGCTTTGCTGCAGGAGTCTCTGCTTGAGGAAGCATCCATTATAGTATGGCTGATAGGAACATCCTTGCAGTACGAGACAGCAACCCCCCAAAAGTAGGAGGGATTCAAACCTGGACAATGGGATATTCTGGGGGTGCAACAGAACCGATGAGCTGTAGGGCTCAAGGAAAAGGGCTGTGTAGTCCTCAAGGCATTTACCAGGTAGCTTCTCTCTCTTTGGGGGTTGAGCCTTGCAGTAACAAACAGTTGTGTGGTTTATTGGCAAGTAATAATCTTTCACACTGAGCCTCCATTGGACAAGACTATGACTGGTACTACAGTGAATACAGTTGCATTGTTCATGTATGTATTTTTCTTCATGGAAAGTGGAACGATTGTCAGAGTTTTAAAGGTAGTAAATCCTATTGAGGAAATGTCTGATAAATTTGTATATCAAAGGAGTTTACTTTAAATCACAGTTTTCAATGACAGCTTTGGATAAGGAGTCAAAAAAGAATTTCCTTTAAAGGTTAAATTCTCGACATGTTTGTCAGCTTCCCTTAAGTCCTGTTTCCAGCCGAGGTGGTGTGTGATCATGGTTTCTATGGCGTCTACTATTACTGTTTAATTCTGTTTCCTAAGAGAGTCCATCAGGATAAAAGATTTGCTGCATTTTGCAAAAGCAAGTAGTGTGGGGGGTGTCTTTTAAAAAAGGGGTGATACATTATCAAATAAAGGGACACAGTTTTCCAGCTGGATTTGTCTCATTGGCTTTACCTCTCACTCCTTTGATGTGAATGGTGATTGATCTGTGGTTCAAGTCACCACCTGCGTGATAGCTAGAGACGGTGACCTTTTGCTCTACCCATGGCGGGCTTTAATTATTAGCCTGCGACTGACTGAATGTGTGCACGTCCCCGCACCCACATGCTGCTGCACGTTAATTAACTCTCCCTGGTCCTTTCTGATTGGGAAGTTATTGGGGGAAGAGAGGCAGTTTCCCTTTGGAGTTGACTGGAAGTTTTTTTTTCCTCCTAATTAGTTGCCATTTGCCCATTATTAAATGCTTTCCTTGAAATGAGTAAGGAGGACAGAAGAGGAGTTAGGTGAAGAAGGGTTCTGCCAAGACAGATCATTAGCAAGAAGTTAGTGGGAATGACTCATGAAAATTAACTGATGTTAAGTGAATTATTTCTAATGTGAATTTTCATTTTTATCTGGTGAGATGGTGGGCTGCCTTTTTAAAAAAAGAAGTACTAAGTGCTCAGCTTTCTATTGCACAAATGTTCAGCGAGTAAAGTTTCAGTTACATAAGTTTGATAGAGGATGGACTTTAAAGTTTTATGGATTGGGGTGCACAGACCATGGGAGGGCTGTCAGGCTTCCTGACCCATCTGAAGAATGAATGGCTGATTTCTCAGTCGATGACAAGCTGGTGAAAACCAGTCCAGACCCAAAGTCACTTTGATCTCAAAATTATTTTACACACTAATATTTCAGGCCCATTAGAAAATGAAATTCCATGCTGTAATTCCTAATTGAATTAATTTTCTTCATTAAAAATCAATTTGAGTTGTGAGCTCCGTAGTATCCCACACCCAAAGGCCTATCTCTTGTCAAAGTCTTTCTATCTCAGGATATGGCTAAAGATGCTTTGGGAGGAAAACAGTTAATTCTATCCTATGTCATGGTTAGGGCCCAGGTCACTTAAATTACGACCTACAATACTTTAGTCTAGGCACTCCTTCCTTTGAAATGGTGTCGTATTAAGTTAGGGAAAAAACTTTGTGCCTGGCTCCGAACTGCTGCAAAATTTTGCATAGCTAAACAATGGAAGCAAAAGAATCCACCTACCATTCAGGAGGTTATATATGATGTAAGACAAAAGGATTGCACAATAAAATGTCTTTATCCCTTGAGAATAATAGTCATTTTAGAGTGTTACTCTTTTAAAATCAGAATGCTTAAAGGTAATCTGTAGCCTATAAATACATGGCAAGGTAATATAAATAGGATGGCGCTCCCTCAGAAAGAACCTCGCCTCGATCTTCTTGCACATTAACATGCATGCATAGCAATGGCTGCAATTATTAAACTATATTTGGGGAGCTTTCTGTTCAAATGAGGAAAAAAGTATTATATAGACCATTAAAATGTATCACCTGATCAGGGAGCCTGGCCTTCTGCAGAAGAATTCTGTACTGGAAAGTCACCAATCCAGAGGCCTAGCTTCTACGTGCAGCCCTGCTAGCTACAGCGAGCTGGCCTGGTGGCTTTGGACAAGTCACATGGCCTGTTCTGGTTTCAGGATTTTCACGTGCAAAATGAGATGTTCAAATATGTGATCCCAAATATATGAGTTTGGAAAAATGGACTTCAGATTGACCCACGAAGACCTTCCCGTGAATAAGTGTTGATAAACCTGGGAACTAACCCTGTGGATAGGTCCTGCCCCCTTCTTCTCTGGGATTCCTCCCTGTATAGAGGGGGCAGGACAGCCCAGTGAAACCTGAGAACTTCGAGAACCACTTTTTACCAGGGACTTCACTGAAACAGAGGTAGGGGCGTAGCATGGGTGAGTAAGCCCTTTGGCGGCGAACTGGATTCAGCTCTAGCTCTCAAGTTTAAGCATCTAATTCAGGGGTCCTCCGTGTGTGACCCCCAGATAGCAGCATTAGCCTTACCATCACAGGGAAACTTGTTAGAAATGCAGATTCTCAGGCTCCACCCATCCCAGACCCACGGACAAGCGGAAAGTCTGGGGTTGGGGCGCCCAGGTCTCTCTATAACAAGCCCTCCATGTGATTCGGTTGCACATGCAACTTTAAAACCACTGATATGTCTGAACCCAGACCACCGGCCTTATCATGTGGAGAAGCTAGGAGATCAAAACAAAAAGAGAACTTTATTCTAATGTCCAAAGGTGGGGGTGGGGGTGGGGCTGGGGGTTGGGTGGGGGTTACCTGACATGATCTCGAGCTCAGTTTTTACTGGCGTCACCACGATCCCTGGGATAACGTTTTAAAATGACAACTACGGCAGTGAGGTTTTCCAAGGGAGAGGGGCGTACGCAGGAGGGATTTGGTGTTTAGTCATATTCAAGAGAGACCAGACTGACAGGAAAAGTCTCAATGAACAGTCTTTGAGAAGGGAGAAAGTCATCTTTGCAGAAATACCTGCGTTGTTGGCCCGCGGAGAGCACACAGTGATTCACATACCTGGTCCTTTCGCCCATGCTTTCTGCTCTGGCCTCAAAGCTCTGAGGCCAGATTTGGGTTTCAAACCATAGCACCTTCAGCTAGAGAATGCGTGGCTTGCCGGTTATACTGGATTTGAAACTCTCTCAGGAATCATCTGTTGGTCCAAGAGAAGAATCTCCCCCAAGCCTCCCCAGATTCAGTGACTGGCTTGGTTGAAGGAATAGGTTTATCACTGAGTCAAAAACCCCTGAATCGCTGAGTGTATCCTGCTGAAGTCTACTTGAACACATCTCTCCCCTTCAAGGTTCTCATTTGTCTTTAAGATCTTCTGTTGGTATGAGCGTGGAGTCGGATTCCAAGTAGAAACTGCAGTCGGCACATGGAGCATGGATTTCTGAGTCCTCTGAAGGCTCCAGAAGTAGAAGGAGGGCGGTAGATGAGGCCCACTAGTATTGTGTAGCCTGGATCACGGAGAAGTCTAATCCATCTTTCCCTAGTTTATTCCAGATGGAGAAACCTAGTATACCCCCATGGGTGGTTCTCCTATCCTTCCTCATCGACCCATCCAACCTTTTTACTTGTGGAACTCTTGGAAATACTAGAACTTTTGGCAGATCATTTTAAGGGAATAGAATTGAACCTTTTTTTTTTTTTAAAGCAAGCTTTGGAAAATTGAAAAAAAAAATTCCAATGTCATCAATCCAATGAACACACGATTTTTCTTTTAGAAAAATGGGCTTGAAACTATCCTATGCTCCTTACCCCTCCTTACTATTAATTCACCCAATGGATACCACGTGGCTAAATAACCCAATTCTACATGATTTAGACAGGATATCAATGTTATAGTGTATACCTTTGACTGCAAAATAACTTATACACATTGATCAAAATTTGACAGCCCAATTTTTTTTAAAGATTTTATTTATTTATTGGACAGAGAGAGAGACAGCCAGCAAGAGAGGGAACACAAGCAGGGAGAGTGGGAGAGGAAGAAGCAGGCTCCCGGTGGAGGAGCCCGATGCAGGGCTTGATCCCATAACGCCGGGATCATGCCCTGAGCCGAAGGCAGACACCTAATGACTGAGCCACCCAGGTGCCCCTGACAGCCCAATTTTTAAGCATGCAGGGTACACTGTTGTATGCTGTGACACTCTGGTTGAGAACCATTGGTCTACTGGCAACCCCAATGTGATCGTGTGTGTATTATGTATGCAATTGTATCTTTCTCTTTTGAGCTGTGATCCAGTTGAGTCAAGGACTGTGCCTTATTCTTCCCATATCCTGGTGGCCAAATGAAGCCTAGATCATGCTAAACTGTGTTTTCTTAAAGGAATATATGAATTTACCCATACCCATTCTTTGTCTGTACCCCCCCCCACACACACACACACACACCAGCCATTCAGTTTTTTCCCTCTAGGCTTATCACTGTTTTTCCTTTAATTTTCATCACCTAGTGGCCAACAGCAGAAGGTCCAGAACATGTCCCCTAAATCCAGGGTAATTGAATGTCAATTCCAGCCAGGGAGAGCTCCCTTCTAAATATGACTTGATAATTATCCCAGACATTTTCAAGTGAGAGACTAATTACCACATTAGTTACTACAGGACCCCCTCCACCAGCTAGCTCATCTTATAACTTCCCTTAAAATGACAAGGCACAAATGAGTATGTAAACTGGAGCATATCGAGATGGTGGTTTTCCACTTGAACTGAGATCCCAGAGTTTCTGGCCGTGGTTACCAAGTGGTGGCCCACACATTTTCTCTGAGCAAAATCAAACAACTTGGGGTATTTTGCCACCAGGGTTGATTTCAGCAGACTATCAGGGCCAAAATACTGTAACTTCAAAAACGCTGGAAGGGTCTCCCTGAGCCACTGCTGTGATTTCGTGCAAGATAACACTTCTTTATCTCCTGTTTCCTTTGGTCTTTGATTCGTCACCCTGCCAAATGGATGGTGGGTCCTTACCTGAGAGACTCAACCTGTCCCTTTCCATAATTTGACTGCCACAAATTGGAATCCTAGCAATTAGGAGATGAAAAAACATGGAAAGTACAGAAATAATGTACTAGGAGGCTCCAAGATACAGTTTTACGGGGCAGAAATGATCATGGGCATTTGGAGCAGTGACCGAAAATGTGTATTCCTGGGGAAGTAGAACAAGTCCTAATTAGAAATAATATTTCTGAGCCTCAGTGCATTTAGCTATGAGATGACGTGGTTAGACACCTTCTAACATCTGTTTTTTCTTAATCACAATAACAGTGGCTGCCATTATCACACTGTTACTATGTCAGGCACTCTGCTAAAGCCTTCATCTGCATTTTCTCCTTTAATCCTCAAAATATAATACTCTCTGTCCCTTTTTAAACCAAAAAGCTCAGGGAGATTGAATACTTCATCCAGGGCTGCAGAGCCAGTAAGTGATAGGCCTGAGTATATTCTGACTCAGGTGTTTGATGCTGAAATCTGTGCTTTTCACCCCTACTTTCTATGGTCCCCAAAGAGGCAGTTGATAACTTATTGCAAAGTAGGAACCACTTGTAGACCAGTGGTTCCCAGAAGGGGCATTTTTGTCCCCCAGGGAACATTTGGCCATGTCTGCAGGCATTTCTAGGAAAAGGGGTGCTACTGGCCTCTGGTGGATAGAAGCCAGAGACACTAATAAAACAGTAGGTCCCCACAGCCAAGAATTACGTGGCACAGACTGTCCATAATACCAAGGTCAAGAAATCCTGGTCTGAGCCCAGCGTAGAATCACCTTCTTCACCATTGTCCCAAGAAGTTAAATAACAAGCGCCCATCCTCAAGGAATGACAGCCCTATGGTTGGAGTTGTGCTCACATGTGCAACCACAGCTGAACTTTCTCGGTGCATCCCTGCACTTATAAGCCACAGACCAATGTTCAAATTTCTGTTCCATCACTCATGTTTCTCATCCACAAATGGAGGTCATCATTCTTTCTCCTGGGATGACTGGGTCATCGTAAGAGCTCAATGTCCTTACAACTTTCTCTCATCATTGCCTCCTTTCCGTTTTATAAACCTCTCAGTCTGCCTGTGCTATTACAGCTGGCCAGGTATGTTCTTGGCTCCATGGTTAATGCCAGCAGGAGCCACAGACCGCTGTTCGTAGAATGGTGCCCGGTGTCTTAGACACAGAGGAGATGGCGTAGGTGAAATGCACCCCGGGAGAAGCAGCTGGGAAGTATTGGTGACCAGTGCAAGTGCAGGAGTCGGGGTGGTAGAAGTGAAAGAATCCAGGAATCTTGGCTCCCGGCCAAGGCATTGGCTGAAGTGGACTCCCAGGGTTGGCTAGTTTTATTGTAGAATAAATTGTTGCTCTGTAATGTAAATGGAAAATTAACTGTGTAACCAGTCAAAGAATCTTTGTGATTCTCTGTGAAACATACCACCCAGATAAGTTAAAGATTTATGTATTTGCTTTCAAGAGACATTTTCTGGAAGAGACCTGGTGGGAAAAGGGTACAAGTGGAAGAAAGAGGTGGTTTGGTGGGGGAATTTCCTTCATGGAAAAAGGAAGAAAAAAGAAGAAAGGCGTCGTTCAAAATGCTGTGTTTGCTTCATGTAATTTAAAATGCAGGGTTCCAGCTAGGCTGCTAAAAAGGTGACATTAAATATGCCTTTTTCCTTCTTTAAAAAAAAGATGATTATAATTACACCTACATTATTTATTTGTTTGGGTCAGTGTGAAATGCGAAGAGGAGGAAAGAAAACTGGAAGGCTCCTGGTAAGACCTCTGATCCCTTGAGCCGCTTGCAGAGAAGAGAAGATGATCAGAAGTCACACCTGGCATCCTGAGTTTTCCAAAGAACCCTCCAGCTGATCTGAGCAAAGTAACACCCAGGCAGGGATTTCTCCATGGTGTCTCAGGCACAGGGCGTGAGGTGGATAACGACAGGACCAGTGCACTGGCAGAGCACCCATTTTGATGTAAGGAATTGTTTAGATACCTGATATAGGAAAAAACAAAACAAAACAAAACAAAACAAAACCCTTTCCTCTGCTTGGCCAGTCCTGCAGGCATACTGTGCGCTGCTGTCCGAGACTGTCCAGCTGGCTTGTTCTCATAGCGACCTTGGGAGGGACAGCTTCTGCATTTAGACACACCAGGAAGCCGTGCCTCTGAGAGGGTCAGACTCAGGTTCAAGTGACAGCATCAAGGATAGCGCAAGGGCTGGAGCCCACATCCTTGGATTCAAAACCAGGCTTCATGCTACTGTGGTATTAAAGCCCGTTAGAGGTAACTGAGATATCTCCATAGTGTAAACGTACTGAAAGCTGGTGAATGTTAAAATATACATATGTACACATACACCCACACCCCTATACATATACACGTACACACATATACGTACAAATGCACATTTATGTCAGTGTAAATAGATAAATGAGACAACGTGCAGGATGGTAATGGGAACTGACTCTCTGCTCTGGTGTCTGGGAGAGAAGAGGTAGGGACTGTGGAAAACCAAAGAGTGTCCCCAGCCTAAATAAGGCTGCCCCGTTCAGCTGGTCCACCTAATCAGTGTGTCTCGGGAACTTGAGCTCAGAATGGCCAGATCTTCTGAGGCTTTTTCTTTTCTTTTTTGTTAAGAGAAGCTGTTGTACAGATGTAGGGTGGGCAAACCACACACCCTGCAGCCCGGATTCTGCTAGCACCTGTTTCAAGAGTTCCTGGACTAAGCCCCCCGAGCCTAACGTCTTTCCTGTTTGGCTCCTTGCAGTGTCCCTACCTCTGAGGCAGGCCCAACAGGACAGAAGTGGGCTGAACTCCACCGCCAACTGACCATCCTGGACCCCTCTGCGGTCATCCTGTCTCACCCCTTCTTCCTCTTGTTGGCTTTCAACAGCAGGTGCTGGGGATTAGTTAGACCCCCATTTTCACAGTTCACCATGCATGCAGATCCCCCGAATGGCTCCCCCTCTGATTCGGTGGGGCCAGGTGGGGCCTGAGAACATGTGTGTTGAGCCGTTTCCCTGGTGATGCTGAGGTTGCAATCCAGGATTCCACTCTGGGAAGTCAAGGCTTAGATATGCCGCATTTTTGCTTTTGGTTTTTTTTTTTAGAAGGATGCGTGTGTCTCAAAGCCCTGGGCTTTTCACGTGGGTGACTAAGTTGGTGAAGGCAGAGGGATGAATTCTGTAGAACCCCTAGGATAGACTCACTGAGGCATTGCAGGGCCCATAGGAGAATTCTGTGAATCCTCCTAGTCCTACAGAGTTGCTACATTTACTCAATTTGAAGAACATCTCTTTCTTCAAATGAAAGAGCATCGCACTGACCCAAATCTATCCTAGACCACCTCCATAGCCCGCAACGCGGCTCTAGCCATGTGTCAAGTATTCAGTCTTTCCCATATCGCTATTGCCATGAAGAGGGGCTATAGCTGGCTGACCCTGCATTCATGACAAGCGCAAAGAACTTGTCTCTTACTCCTGGAGTAAGATCTCTTATGTCAAGATCAACCCAAACCTGGGATGGAATGGGATGGAATGGGAAGAACAGACTCAGCAAGCTAAATGAAAATTTTAAGGAACAGCCATGAATAGAAGGCAAAGGAAACAGGATCCGAAATTGAAGGAGTGCATGTAGTTCATGGCTATTTTGATTTCTCTGAGCCTCACTTCCTTCATCTGTGACTCAGTTGCCTTCCACTATCGGTATAACCCTGAAGCTTGTCCGGAGGGTTGTACTAGAAGTTGTGTATGTCGTAAATGTCATGTATAAATCTGGCTTATAAATCTCTCCACGTATGGCCCTATGGCTAGATATTCCTGATAGCAGTCATCTTAGAGATCCCAAAAGACTGGGCCTTTAGAAGGTCTGTGGGTAGCACCTGGGGGTTCTGATTTGGCTCTGCCAAAGGGTCTCTCCAGGAAGCATTCCTGTTTTTTCTGGGCAGCCGACTCCAGCCACTGGCTGCCTCGAAGCTTCTTCCATTCCTGGTGTTTCTGGTGGCCAGTTCTGTGGCTCCTCTCCTCCCAGCTGGCTGAACACTCTGTGTGTATCTTCTTGTTGGCTGGGCTCCGAACAGCCCTTCCTTGCACGGCCTCCCCAGCTATGCTAAGTTGAGCAGTAAAGGCTCTGCCGGCTTCAGCCCCCAGCAGGGCTCTGCGTGTGCCATTTACGGGACGAGCGATGTGGCTCCTGCAGGATGAGTGGGGCCGCTGCCATGGAGAAGGGGTGCTAAATAATTCAGCACAGCAGCCTGCTCTGATACCATCCGAGCCTGTCCCCTGGCAACCCTGAGGATGCCCCAGCAGGGCTCCTCCTCGCTACGCTGCGGCGTCAGGGGGAGCGGGGCGAATCCACAAGGCAGCCTGAAGCCCCCCGGGCTGTCAAGGGCTCTGCGGGCCGCAACGGCAGGGAAGCTCGCCGCCAGCGCGGGCTGATGCTGTGGGCTGCTGGCCGCTCAGGCCAGAGGGCTCCGGTCGCCCTCAGTGTCTAGGGCATGACTGATGGCACGTTTACACTCAGACCTGATAAACATTTTCTAAGAACCTGCTGTGTGCTTGGCAGTTTTACGTGTAGTATCTCCTATAATCCGGAAAGTCCATAAGGCAGAGACTGTTAGGAAAGGCTGAGAGAAGAAAAGTGACTTGTCGCAGTTCACACAGCTAATAAGGGGCAGAGTTGGGATTTGCCCTTGGATACATCTCGCCTGACAGACCCCTGTCTCTCTCCCCCAGACACTCGCTGTCTCGGTGGATCGGACTCTCACACATTAGGGCAAACACTACCAGCTTCTCTCTAGGGAAGCACATGACAGTGCGTAACTGAACTTCTCCCACTATTCACTTCGACTGGCGTTTCAGGTTGTGTTACCTGTTTTTTGTAGTTTGGACCTTGCCTTGGCCTGGTTCTCTGCTGAGCAAGATGGTAACTGGAAGGCAGTGTTGAAAATGGCTGGCCTTGTCCCGGAACTTCCTGCCTGAGGGAAATGAGGGTCTTGAGGGCAGGATTCCTAGGTTCCTGAAGGGGCTCATTTAGTCAGAAGGTTGATAAGTTGGGACACACAGGCTTGGAGGAGTGGAAGGATGGACTGGGACAGAAGCAAACGCTAACAAGGCTTTTTTTTCAGCCCAGCAAGCCAGGAAGACTGACTTCTGCAGTTCTCATAAGGCCATTTTGCACAATGCATCACATGAACAATCTGTCTGCAGAGCCAGTTTCCCATTGGATGTGCAGATCATCCCCATGCAATAAGTGGCAGGTCTATGATGACGGTTTAACGGATAATAATAATAATAGTGTCTAATGCTTACTGAGTGATCTTGCTTGCTGCGTCTCGTACTGTGCAGAGTGCTTTGTGAAGATGATTTGGACTCATATAGCAAGAGGTATTACAGTTATCACCATTACTCACATTTTTCAGAGAAGACTTCTGAAGAACAGAGAGGTTAAGCAACTTGCCCAGTGTCACACAGATAGCAAGAGCTGGAGCCCAGAATCAAACACAGATTTCTTTTCCAATTCCAGGCTAGTTTCATTGTAGCAGGACTCTCTTTTAACCAAGATTAGTTAGATTCTATTCATAGCTATTTATAGATGCTAAGAAGATTTAAGATTAAAAGGAACAGGCAGAATCCAGCACGGTGGGTTGAGCAATATGTGTACCAGAGCTGCACTTCTCATTCTTTTCTCTCCATCAGTCACCTGCCTGATGACATTCACAGGTGTGACAGTTTCCCAGGGTTGTGATCAGCTTCCAGGAGAATTGCAAAAAAAATGTTCTATGGACATAAAGGACTGCAGTTATTAATAATTGTCACAGCCATAAATGGATCATCAGCTGTGGTGGTTTACGATTGGCCACAGCATACATAGCATAGGCCATGGGTCACGGGCACTTTATTCAACCATATTTTTAAAGGGCCTACTGTGTGCTAGGCACTGTTCCAGGTTTCAAGGACAGAGTGCTCAATGAAACAAAAATCCTGCCTACCATCCCCTAGAGCTTACTTTTCAGGCCTCCATAGGGAGATAGAACATAGAGCAACATAAACAAGTAAAATATATAGTGATTTAAGAGTACTAAGTCCTGTGCATCGACTTCTAAAATGACAGTGTGAGGAGCAAAGCAGACCCTTTAACCAGGGAAATAATCATTTGATTGTGAAAATTATTTTTTTTAAAACAACTATTTAGGGTTTCTGAAAATTGTCCCAAGGGTATGTAGCAAATGCAGAAATACCTATTCAAGAAAAGCTACTAAATCTTGGTAAGAAGAGTGAGTTTATGGCATGTGAGCCATGACCCTCACATCTCCTGCTGCCGCTTATCCACATCACAAATCAGTGTGATGGGTACTCTACTCTGGGAGCATGCAGCCAAGAACATGGGGTTCCTTCTCCATCTAGCTCTCAGTCTAGTGCTATGATTTCACCCTGGGAGGGGCACTTCAGAGATTGGCAGCACCCTGCCCCTGCAAAGAAGCACTACCTTAGATCAAACTATGGAGCAATTTGTGCCCCAAGGTATTGTCAAAACTAGAACAATCAGCTAGCAATTAGTGGAGACTAACAGCTGGGTGTGATACCAATAAATACAAATCAGCCGGGTGCTCAGGGAGCCAGTACTCATGCGCTCTGAGTAGCGACAGCAGAGGCTGCACCCTGCAGAAGAAAGAGACTTCACTCAGCTTGTCTAGCCAGTCACTAAACAAATAAACACAATAACAACAAGCTCCAGAAAAGGGAGGGAGCGGGTTAGTATCCGGAATTGCTTTAATATGTTATCTAAAATGTTCCATTTTCAACAAAATATCATGAGTCATTCAAAGAAACAGAAAAGTCTGGCCCATACACTGGGAAAAAGTAAGCAAAAGAAACTGCCTGTGAAGGTGTCTAAATGTCACATTTATCAGACAAAGACTTTAAAGCAGCGATTATAAATATGTGCAAAGAACCATAGGGAACAGTGTCTAGAGAATTAAAGGAAAACATGAGGACAATCCATCATCAAATAGAGAATATCAACGAAGAGAAATGATTTTTAAAAAATGATTATTTTAAAAAAGGGAAATTTTGGAGCCGAAAAGTGTAATTGAAATGAAAAATTTGCTAGAGGGGCCCAACAGCAAATTTAATCTGGAGGAAGAAAGAAACCAAAAACTTGAAGGCAGATCAGTAAAGTTGATGGAATCTGAGGAATAAAGAGAAAAAAGAAAAATGAACAGAACTTTTTAAAAATAATTTAATTTTTTTCCAGTTTTAGTGAGAAATAATGGACACATAACACTATATAAAGTTTAAGGTGCACAGTGTGATGGTTTGATTTCCTGAATGAGTGTTTGAGAAATATGGGATAGCATTGTGCACACCAACATACGCATACTGGGATTAGCTAAAGAGACAAAAAAGAGCAGAAAAAACAACACTTGCAGAAATAATAGTGGAAAACTTCCAAATTTGATGAAAAAATATTAGTCTATACATCCAAGAAGCTAATGCAACCCAATTAGTTAAATTTAAAAAGACCTACACTCACTACCTTGAGACACATCACAGTCAGAATATGGAAAGACAGAGAAAATCTTGAAAGTAGCAGGGGAAACAACTTATCACAAAGAAGGGAACCCTCATAGGATTAACAGCTGATTCTTAAGTCTTGGCAAAGAGATTGGTACTCCCTCTAAATATTACATAGAATTACCCTATGGCCCAGCAATTCTATTCCTTGATATATACCCAAGAAAAGTAAAACGTCCATCCTCAAAAAAACTGTACACAAATGCTCCTGATAGCATCATTGATAATAGTCAAAAAGTGGAAACGACCCAAACGTCCCTCAGTTGATGAAGCAGTGAATAAAATGTATAAATGTTTATCTGTACAATGGCATATTTTTCAACAGTAAAAAAAAAAACAAATGAAGCTCTGGTACAAGCTGCAACATGGAATGATGAACCTTGAAAATATTACACTAAGTGAAAGAAACAAAATACCAAAGTTCACATATTATATGATCCATTTATATGAAATGCTCAGGATAGGCAAATCTGTAGGCATAGAGAATAAATCAATGACTGCTTGGGGCTGGAATAGTGGGACAAATGGGGAGTGATTATTCCTGGCTAAGGCATGAAGAGTTGGTGAAAGTGTTTTAAAATTAGATTGTGATCGTGGTTGCGTAAGTCTATGAGTATCCTAAAATCTATCGAATTATACACTTTAAATGGGTAAACTGTATGATATGTAAATTGTATTTCACTAAAATGTGTTTTAAAGAGTGCCAAATGCTAAGGGAAAAAAAGTAGGGTAAAGGTTTGGCAGTATTAGCAAGGTGGGAGGGAAGACAATCTGGGCTAGGATAGTGAGGCTTCACTGCGGTGACATTTTTAAGACTAAAAAAGGTGAGAGCGTGAGCCGTGCTACTATCTACAGAAGGAACCTTTCAGACAGAGGGAAGAGCCAATGCAAAGACCTAGAAGATGGGCCAGGTGTGTGTGAGGACTATTGTCCATGTGACAGCAAGGCAGAGAGTAGCTGGAGATGGTATCAGAGAAGTCAAGGGGCCTCAAACTCAAGGGCTTTCCTCTGAGATAAGCAGCATTGGTGCATTTTGAGTAGAAGCGTGACACACTGTTTATTTTCAGAGAATCACTATAGTTGCAGTTTTGTGAATAGACTGAAGGAGGGCCTGATAGAGGCAAGAGCTGCTAGTGGCTTGCATCTCCATTCAGAAGGGAGATGACATGGCTTGGAGCAGGGGGAGAAGAGTGGGGATGATGGGAATGTGTTCCGTTCTGCAGGCGCTTTGAAGGTAGAATCAACAGGATGGGTCAAGGATTACAAAATGTTCAGTAAAAGGGGTCAGAGAGTAAATATGTTAGGCTTTGCAGGTCATACAGTCTCTGTTGGAACTATTCAACTTTGCTGTTGAAACTGGATGTGGCCATAGACACGCATAAATGAATAAGTATCCTTGCGTTCCAGTAAAACTGTATTTGCAAAAACGTGAAATAGTGGATTTGGCCAATGCGATGTGGTTTGCCAGCTCTTGGGTTAGAAACCAGGGCAAGAGGAGGAAATGAGTGAAGGATAACTCAAAAGTGTTGTTCTCAACCATTGGAAAGATGGAGTTACCATTAACTGAGAGAGTGAATCCTGCTGGCAGAGCAGATCTGGGGGCGGGGGCGGAGGGCGGGGTATGAAGAACTGAACTCTTCTTAAATTTGAGAAGTCTTCAGACATCCAGATGTCAATGCGGGTAGATTTGTAAGCCTTGAGTTTGAGAAAAGTCTGGTCTGAAGTGGAACTGGGGACCCTACACCAGATCAGGGAAGTGCACGCAGGTAGAGAAGAGCAGGGCTCCGAGGACTGAGCCCTGGGTTATGCCAGTGGTTAGCTGTTGGGAAGATGAGGAGGAACCAGTAGAAGAAACTGAGGAAGTACAGCCACAAGATAGAAGGGAAACCAGGAGAAGGTGACATCGCGGAAGTGAAGCTAAGAAAGTGCTTCAGAGAGGGTAAATCCGTCCTTTCCTTCCCCACTCACAAAATCATGTTGGCGCGCAAGTGAGCAGAGAAGTGTTCTTACGGGAAGATTCCTGAATTCTCTCTAATTTCCAGACAAGAAGACTTTTTATTCATTTAACAAATATTCATGAGCTGTCAGGTTACCAGGCACTGTGCTAGATGCTTGGAACAGAACAGCATGCCAAAAAAGACACAGTCCCTGCCCTCAGAGAGCATGCGGTCCCTTTAGAGAGAGAGGTTTATCAGGTGATTCATTAACATTAGCCAAGGGTGGATCGTGGTCACTCAGCATGGGTGCCGATCTATGAAACACAACAAGAGTTCTAAAGAAAAGGAGTTACCTAAGAAAGCAATACTATGAGTTTTCTACAAAAGAATTGATCTAGGGGCACCTGGGTGGCTCAGTCAGTTAAGCATCTGACTCTTGATTTTGGCTCCAGTCTTGATCTCAGGGTCATGAGTCCAAGCCCCACATTGGGCTCCACGCCAACATGGAGCTTACTTAACAAAAAAAAAAAAAAGAAAAAGGAGGAGGAGGAGGAGGGGAGGAGGGGAGGGAGGAGGGGAGGGGGGAGGGGGAAGCGGGAGGAAAATAATTAGAATTGATCTAATCTGGAGGGCCAGGGAACCTTCCACACTTTTGTTTTTAGTAATAAATGATTTCCAACATATCACATCCTGATTGAGACACACCTGGTTTTTGAGAGGATGTTTGAGAACCTCTGAACTCGAGGAAGAAATACAGGCTTTGTCCTCAAACCCAGGACCCAATCTCAGCTGTGGGTCCTGGTGCCATTCTTGATCCTCTTTGAAACTCACTGTCCTCATGTGTACAGTAGTAGATAGTAACAGTTACAGTTTGAGATGATGGGGAGGACTAAACAAGATAAAGCATATGAAACACCTGGCATGTAAGTCCTTCCCATTCCTTGAGAAAAACAATATGTCATTTCGTACATCTGTGACATTTTATCTTCCAAGATAATTTTCCCAAGACAGGTCTTTGCAGCAAGTTGGATGTTTTCTGAGGCAGAGAGTTTTTCAGCTTTTTTTCTGGGGTATCTTCCATTTTGCTGGCGTTCTCTCCCAAGAGAAGCGTGTGGAGCTCTAGTGCCCGCATTTAGGAAATGCTGGAAAACGGAAGCATCCCTGTGCATCTCTTGCTCATTCTTCTCGTCCTTTATACAGAGAAAATTCAGGTTTCTACTCAGCTGTTTAATGAAAATGACTACTTCCAAAAAGCTGCTGTAATAAAGTACAGCCTTCTTTCCCTAAAACAAAAGCGGTGTTCTCTGGCACATCATGTCAGTTTAACAATATTTTTGTGGAAATGTGCAGCGGTAAGCACGCTTAAGTCTTTGATGCAGTTTCTAGCCTTTTTTGGGGGAGGGAGGAAAATCTGTAACAGTCTTTCATTTTGATTTGCCCATGCTAGCCTGTCCACATTTCTCCTTTTAATTAATGTAATTAAAAAAGGATAAGAGGCTGTGGTAGAATTTTGTGCATTAGATTAACGGGATCAAGAATAATTAAAATGTCTGAGATGAGGCACATTCCTAAAATGGCGGAAAAGAGAAAGGAAGGCCTTTTTTGTTTGGATTTAAAGTGTGCCAGATTATCTTTCATAAGATTTAGGAATGTGTCCATGGTCTGAGAAACATTTATGATATGGAGTCTTAAAGAGGCAAGAAAGAAGGGGTGCTCGGGATGGGTCACTCCTTATGTCTGTCATGAACAATTTTATAACTTATGTTCGCACCTCTCATTCTTGCTCCCTTGTCTGCAAACCAAGTCGGGAGTAATATTCACACTAACTCTATGGTAGGCGCTCTTCAAAGTACTTTATATACTTCAGCTCAGCTCATCGTATTGGCACTCCTGGCAGATAGATGTCTCTCTCCATTTTATAGACGCGGAAACTGAGGCTTAGAAAAGATGAGTGGCTGTTCTTGCCAAGTCACGTAGGTAGGAGGTTAGAGAGCCAAACTGGAATTCAGGTCTTTCTGTTGCAGGAGACAGATGTTTTATCGTAAGTCCTAATTGGAAAAGTGGTTAGAAACTGTTGAGGGGAATCTCCTTGGAGCGTTTCTTTTTCATGAAGGCAGCCCCACTTTTGTGGGTGCCTTATTTGTCTTCACCTGCACTTGGCGAGCCCCACACGTATCTTACCTGCGCTACAGAAGCCTCACAAGTTTGGTTATGTGGGTTGGCTGCTGTCGCTTGAGAGTTATTACAAATCTAGATTGTAGATTTGTTTGGTGTCGTTTTTCTTTTTGGAGCAAGGCAGATACACCCTTGATCTCTAGCATTCTTTTAGAACGGTCATCATTTTTGATGTTCGACATCCCTCTGTTGTGAGACATTATGGTTTGAGCATATTGTGCTAACGGATTTACATGGCAAAGTAAAAATTGACAGCTGTGGTAAGTTATCAGGTTCCCCAGGACCTCTTCTTTCCTCTTCCTCCTGGACTTGTACTTCCCAGCCCCCTTGCAGTTGGGTGAGGTCATGTGACAAGTTGGATCACTAGAAGTGACGTCATTGGCCCCCAGGCTAAAGCACCTAGGACAGCCTCTGGAGATTAGGTGTTGAGACCGCAGAAGCACAAGAAGGAAGCTGACTGGATCCTGAGTCACTGCCTGCAGAGCCTCTGCACCTCCAGCCAACTTTGCGTGAGCGGGAAATCGACACTTGTTGTTAAACCACTGAGATTACAATTGTTTGTTACTGCATCGGAGTCCAGCCGATCCCAGCTAGTAAAACAGTTCTTTATCAGCCTCCTCTGCCCCATTTTAAAAAATTTACTGCATTTTGAAATTTGAGGATCATTCAAAACTATATAAAACTATGCACATATATATGTGCACACACACATATATATATACACATATACATATATACACATACATATATATAAAGTTTTGAAGAATATTCTTTGAAATTATATAATACATATATAGTGTATGTAGACTATACATTATCCATACTATATATGTAATGATAAATTATAATTAAATTATAAACTATAAGTACGTATATAATATGTATATTCTATATACACGTACTTCTTTTTTAATAAAATAAACTTAAATGAACTTTCAACCTTTGTTAGATACATGCTTTGAAACTTTGGTAATATCCCTTATAGTAATTAGGATTTCACAGTGTCAGGGCCAGGGGGTACTAATCTAAATTAGCTAGGACTGGTGCTTTCTCTCTCTCTCTTTTTTTTTTTTTTAGAGATAGAGTGGGCAGAGGGGCAGAGGGAGAGAGAGAATCCCAAGCAGGCTCCATGCCCAGCACGGAGCCTGACACGGGGCTCAATCTCCCAACCCCGAGATCATGACCTGAGCCAAAATCAACAGTCAGATGCGTAACCCTCCTGCACCACCAGGTGCCCCGTCTTTCTCTTTTTAAAGTGTTCCTGAGACCAAGTCCCAGCCGTTGCTCTGAATGACCAATGCCAGTTCTTACCATCTCAGGATGCAAAAGTCTGCCTTGAGTCGGAGTGAAATCCCTCTTTAGTTCATCTCAAATCCATTCTGTCTTATTTTACACCTCCGGAAATGGAGATAAAAAGCTGTTCTTTAGGACTGTCCTCCACAGAGCCCTTCCTCTTGGGGGCCACAGTTCCCCTGTCATTTTCCCTGTCTCTTCTGTGAGCCAACCAGCAGTGATTCCCTGACCCTTCCCAGTGCTCCTCTAACAGGATTTTGACGGATGCCGGCTAGAATGTAAAGCTGGTTTGATTTTCCATAGTGTCAGGAGCACCCTCTTTGTCAGCCCCCCCCCCCCCCCGCCCCGCCAGTGTCCCGTCAGTGTTGCTCCACTGCCTTGTGCCCTTGAAGACGAGTCTTTAATTCTGCAGGGCTGCTAACACTTTTCCTCCTGCCGGCAACACCTTCTCTAGCAGCTCACGTTTGACCTTGGCAATCATAGCAGACTTTTCATTTATGGCTTCTGGATATCGTGTCACGCTGGGTAAGGCCTTCCCCCCCTATAAAATTGTTTTCTCATTCCCCACCCCCAAAAAGATGATTTTTGACCTTCTCAAATCACACTTTTCCTGATTTCTGATCACCTCGGCCACGATGAGTCTAGTCTTCTGCCTCTCTCTTCCTGTACGTTGTATATAGTTCTGGCCACTTATGCGACTATCTTATTTTTTGTCTAAATAGTAAGTTCTGAAGGTCAGCAGTTGTGTCCTTGTCTCAGTGAGAGTGTCCTGAATTTCACAGATCCCCAATAAATACTTGATTGTCTCATATGTATTCCCTGTTCTCCCTGCCACCCCCTGCCAAGAAGTTTGCTGTCATAACTGTGGAATTTCACTCTGTTTTTGCAAAAAAAACAGCGTGAGGTTTGTCCCCATTTACCAGGTCTCTGAAATTTCCAAGCAGTTGGGGTCTCACCTTGTCTAATACCTAACAGTATATTTTTGAAAAATCCTGAGTAGGATGGTGTGCAGGATGAAAATACTTGTCATGAGGCATTACTGATCTGTGGGCTTTATTATTTCAATAATCTGTACAAGGATGATGCATAGATCTCCAGAGTCCCCATCACTAAGCTGTGCTCACGGAGCACATGCTGTCACAAGGACCTCAGCAACGTGCTTTTGCACCATCCCCCTCCTGACTGCAGTTAGACCTTCGAGAACCCTGCACGCGCCCTATCCTGACATGCATCACACTCGCTCTAATTGCTTGCTTAATTGTCTTCCCCTCTCATTTCTAAGCTCTTTTTAAGGCAGGACTTGTGTCTGTCTTGGTCACCATGATGTCCCTAAGGCCTAACAGAGTGCAAATAGTAGGAGCTCATTTAATGAGTGAAGGGATACATGAATGAATGAAGTGTCCATGCTTTCCAGAAATCTGGATGTCTTGCCCTCTTGTGCCGCTTCAGAGAGAGAGGCCCCTGGTGCCTCTTGGTCATTTTTACTGCTTTCTTCCCTAGTTTCGTAGCCCTTGCAGATATCCATTTCATGTGAAGGGCATGTCAGCAGCTTGCCCGTTTTAGGTGGAATTTTGAGTTATACCCTGGAAGTGGGGATGATTTTGCCATCTCCATTGACCCACCTCCTCCCGTCTTTTGAACTTTGTCTAGTCAGTTAACTAATCAGTGCCAAAGTGAACGGTGAAGTCATCATTACGTCCACTACCAAGAGCTCACATGTACTGAACATTTGCTGTGTGCTAGGCTCAGCGCTCAATGCTTCACGCTGAGGATCATTCGATTCTCTAAATAGCCCTGCAAAGGTAGGCATTGTTTTGGTCCCTCCTGTTACAGATGAAAACCTCTGGCCCCATATCAGACAGTTAGCAAATGTCAGGGCCAGGGTCCGTCCCCAGGCCATCCTTTCCAGACCCCGTGTTCTGTTGTTAACTCTCAGGAAGCTGGTAGTCCTGGGCCAGCTTTCCTCTTCGTTACTGCACTGTTAATCACTTGTGAATGCTTCTGATAATTCTCATATGATCATATGATCATAAGTCTGTCAGAGAGTAGTGGGCCCATCTTCAGGGGAAGAAACTGGGACAGGGGCATAGAAAGTCGAAGCGACTTCTCCATGGCCACACCAGCGCAGGATGCCTCCTTGCCATTGGTGGCCCCAAATGTTGTATTTGCTCATCTCCTCCTGGAAGGATATTGAGGTGGGGGGGGGGGCATCCACTTCCCCACATGTTCTGAGCTCTGTGTGATGGACACCTAAAGCGGAGTGTTACTCATTCGTTCGTATTCTGTTTCTGTTAGTGCCAAGTTAGACCAGGTCCCATGATTTTCACCATGAAAGGTCTTCTCTGAACCGAAGAGAAGCATTCTGAAAGAAGTTATAGGGCATTATTAATACAATTACCTATAACAAAAGACATAATTTAACTTCCCACATCTAACAAAGAAATTCATTTGAAGCTTCAGGAACTCCAGCTGGAAGGGCAGAGCTCATCAGAGTGGGTTCTCCAGGCGGGGGGAGTGCAGGCAGGGAGCCGTGCTGGCTGCTTTGTCCTGGGGGACGCCTCTGTGCATGATGGAATACACCTCCTTCCCCGCTTCCCCAGCCCATCCCTCAGCCTTCACCTAAGGAACCCACAGCACTTCCTTATCGCAAGCACAGGGGCGAGAATGTTGGCTTGCGCTGGCCCATCATACTGCATAGGCGGCATTGAAATTACACTTGATTTTAAACAATAAGAAGAGGTGACCATGAAAATAGAGGATAGAAACAATGACCATCCTAGTGGAAAGCAGGCCTTGGTGATTTTTTTCTGACTTCATCCAAAATGTCAGAAGTCACTGTTATTTATGAATGTGACAGTGTGTCAGTCCTCACTACAGGTGCATTCAACACTTTTTCTTGATTGCACTAGAGCATGCGCTAGGAGAGAGCAAGCCCCGTATCCACACCCAGTCCTTAGAATAGTGCATGGCACAGAGTAGGTTCTCAGCAGGTGTTTCTTGAATGAAGGGACAGATGAAGAAATTGAAGACCCCAGGAGTTAAGTTACTAGTCCAGGTCATATCACTTGCAGAAATTAAGGATTTGAACCCAGGACTGCCCAGCTCGGGGGAGTTCCATCTTCGGGATTGCTTGAATAGGCCTGTATTGGAGCAGTGAATGGGATATTAGAGACCCAAAAGTGTTTAACAAAACTGCAGTCTGAGATTCAGGAAATATGGGTTCTAGTCCCAGTGTGACTGTGGAGGGAAACAAACAAACAAACCCTTCTCTACACAAAGCCTCAGTTTTGTAATCCATAGAATGGAGGAATGGAAGCAGTACTCTCTAAGGGTCTAGGGGCCCTCACATACCCCTGGGCTGATTTATGCTTTGTCATCTCTTATACTCAGGAGGAGCTGGGGTCAGGGCTTGAGGGAGGGAATGACTAATTCATCACCCAAGCACCTGAGGAAAGTCGTCTTGTGTTTTATTTCCGGCGTGCACAAAAATTCAAGGATGACGTAGTCTCCAGCCAGCAAACACGCAGAAATGAAAGTTAAAGAGAGAAAAGAAAGTACAGGCATTTGAAGACTCCACACAGTTTGGGGAGGGGGGTGGGGAGGAAAAAACGAGCTTGGATACCACTCCTGGGTTGATGCAGCATATAATCTAAAACAGGCGCTCAGGTTGATAACTGTGCCCAGATCCGATTCCCGGCACATTAAGAGCACAGCCTTTAAAAAGAAAAAGAAAAAAAAAAGGCGTATATCTTTAAAGCCTGTCTTCTTACGTGTGGTATTTTTGTACTCCTTTGGAGGTTGCAGAGCTAGGGCCTTTGCACCCCGCGAAGGCTTTCTTCCCCCTCTCCCTGGCTTGGGGATTATTGATTTGGAAGGCGAGGCTAATTTACATGTAAATAAATCTCGGTGCTGGGCAGCGGGACGGGACGTCCAGATGCCGCGACTGACTTGCTGACGTCACGGCTTCATTAGCATGCGGAGGATGCGGGCACTGCAACAGCGACTTCTCCGGCACCACCAACCTCTCCAACGACAGTTATTATTATTTTTTTTTTTTTGGCCGAGCTGCACATTTCCTGGTTCGGTGTCTTGGGCCCTGCGACCAGCTGACTGGTCGTCCAGGGTCTGGCTCGGGATCAGTTGGTGACGCTGAAGCTGGGGTCTGTGACTTCCTGCAGATTGAGAAGCTGGGTTCTCAGGGAGGCTGTCGGATCCAAAGGAAGGGTAGAAGTCACACTTTTTTTTTTTTTACCTTGCTCGGTGGGTGCCCAGCAGGGTCTCCATCCAGCAGTGCTGTTTTCCATGAGTGCATGCAGGGCAGCTCCGCCTTGAGCCTGCTTCTGGCTTCGGGAAGGGTCTAGATTTTGAGAAGGGTTTCCAGAAGAAGATGCTTTGGCTGCCTGCGGTCCTGCTTGCGTTCTTAGAAGCCAGACCTGGGGAGAAAGTGAACTGTGGCAACTGACAAGCTCAGAGAGTCTGGTGGAAGCTTTCCCCCCACCTGAAACTGGGCATTTTATCCTCCCTGGAGGTAGGTAAGAAATTTGTTCTAATTCACATATTAAACAACTGTGTATTTTTCTAGGGAGGGTGAGAAAGCTGGATGTGAATGCTTTGCATGAGAACAGGTTATTACAGCTCCATTATCTCCGTCAAGTGACATTTTTAGTGGTCCTGTGGCACCTTTTACCTTTTCTATGCTGATTAGAAAGCTCGCTTGCCAAGTGACATGTCACAGCTGTAGGGAGTCCTGAAGAAACACTGCCTTCTTCGTGCTTTAGAAGCAGCTGTTCTGTAAAAGAAGTGCAGCTATCTTTAAAAAATAATCATAAAGGGGAGAGGGTTTAAAGACCAAACACCTGGTAGTGTTCATGCACAGTAGTCCTTTCCGCTCGGGATGTCAGAAACCATTAGAGGGTCTGGGGGATGAGGACTTCGCTGAGACTTCCAGGTAAAGAAATGGTGCTCGGATAATTTAGGTTTAATTTTAGCCAGTGCTTTCATATTAGAAATGGTGACAGAGCTCGCGACGACGACTGCCCTCGCGTATGTTCTCTACTTGGGTTTTTGGAGGAGTGCTCCTAGTTAGGGCTTCTCACTCTTGGTGTCCCCAAAACCAATCATAGCATTACTAATTTGCCGTGGAGGTCTTGCGATGAAATCCAGGTCTTTAATCCCATGATTCTTTGTTGTATGGTCTTAGACTATGCCAGGGTCCGACGGGACTTTTATGAACCATAAATAAGCCGGCTGGGCCAAATCACACCAGGGTAAGTGATCTGTACCAGATGCGATGCCATCCGCTGGTCCAAGCACAGCTCTTGTGTAATTTAGGCACATATATTATTTCCCCAGCGAGAGAGAGCTCTGCTTCCAGGCAGTGCGTCCACGACCACAGTCAGGGGAGGGCTCCAGTGTGCCGTGAATGTATCGGCACGGACTGCCGTGTACCAGAGCTGCAGCTTGCAAGGCTGCAATTCGCTTTGAACATCTCTTTCCAGAGACTGCTTTAAACCATCTCGCTGAGACTTACACTAAAGGAAGCAGCCTGGCCTCCTTGCTGGAGGCCGAATTGGCAGCTCTAATCCCGCTCCCCAGAAGGTTTATTGGCTGCTGATGGCTTTCACAGATGGGTCAGGATGAGTATCCCCCTGGGCTCCAGAGTAAGTCACAACTTTGACAGAATTACCATATTTTGGAAATTTGGATTTTAATGGCTCCTTGAGTGCTTGTAAAGGTTTTGCCTTTCCATCAGATGCTCTTTCCCCTCGGAAGTTCTTTTTTCTTTTTTTTAAATTAAAACATGTTGGCTCCACTGGGCATTTCAGCCTATAAATAGTCACGGGGAAGCCAGAAATAATAAAATCGCGTCGTTTGGAATGGCAGGTTTGTAAAGGTTCCCCATGCTACGTAGGGGAATAAATAGAAATGTAGGAAGGAAGATGCATTTATGGAAGCCTAAAGAATGAGAAGGGAACTTAGAGGTGAGGCACTATTTAATGATGTTGACCGAGGGCTCAGACTCCGGATTCGTGACAGCACTGAAGACACTTAGAGCCAGCACCCTCTCTGAGGATTGACCCCTGCGTGTGTAATAGGGAGACCGGTAGGACCTATAGGCAATGCAATAGGTACATGGATTTAATGAGATGGCATGAAAAGCATGGAGCACAGTGCCAGCCATGGGCCGCAAGCTCAGTAAATGCGAGCCGTTGTTACTGCTGTCCTTGTTTCCTTTTTATCACTATGGGTGTAAGCATTGCTGCTAAAAACAAGACGGTCTACTGGAAAGGCAATATGTTTACGTCCATTTGTCTGCAAAGAGGTGTTACTGGTGGCAAAGGTGCCATCTGCAGTGACTGTAATGTCCGCATCCATTCCCACTCAAGGGAACTTTCCACCCTATTGATCGAGTTGACAGAATCAAGTGCTTCATCCAGGGCTACTGTGTTTTGGAGAACTCAGAGTGACCGGATGGTATCACGAAAATCATTTAGCGCTAGCTGCGGCTCATGCCTGCTGAAAGAAGCTCTCCTGTTTTGGCAGCTGACGAGTCACATGCAGAAAGCTGTGGGATCCAAATTGGAATTGACGCATTTCTGGATTTCTGTTCACATTTCTCTTCAGTTCCAACTTTGCATGTGAGAGGCGGTCCTTTTCTTTCTTCTGCTCAGTGCAGACACTTCGCATTTTTTTTTTCTCCATCCGGAGAGGCCTTTGGATGTGGGCTTCAGCTGCTGGTTGGGTCCCCAGAAGTCCCAGGGCTGCATATATGTCGCGGTGTGGGTGACTCCAGTGTGGAGACACGCTGTGGAGAAAGGAAGAGGCCGTGTTTGGTCTCCACTGACATGATGGGTCTTTTCCAGACTTGTGAGTGCACGGCTCATGCCAGTTGAGTGTACATTAGTCACTCAGTTTAACAGCTCTTTCTCCCTTTCTTCTCGACATCTTTCTTTGAAATTTAGGTGAAGTGGAGCTCCGACGTAGGGGTTTGAAGGACAAATGAAAAGTGACCAGAGGAGTCTTGCAGAAAATTTTTTCTCAGGAGACTCAGAATTGGGAGTTGGTCATTCTTGGTTTCTGTGGGTTTGCAGTAAAGTTGTGTTTTGCATAGACAATTGTATTTCTGCCTTGACAGCAGCCCGCCTCCACTCTCCCTGCTGGTGTATGTGATCTTGAGAGAGTTGCCTAACCTCTCTGAACTTTGGTTTCCTTATGTGAAAATTGGAAATCAGTTCCCCTGGATGCATAGCATGGCTGTGAAATGGTGGCTGTGATGTCCTTGACCGATTCTTGGTACCTCCTGGGTGTGGGACTTTCTTTCTTTCTGGTGCCGATAACGTTCATATTTCCCATTTAGGCCCAACCTATGCACAACAGGAGGTAGGAGTTTAAATACTCATTTGACGGGGGAATGAAGGCCACAGAGGGATAAGCGCTTACCTTAAATGACACGCTGGTGATGAAGCTTGGGACCTAGCAGAATGTCGCTTCTGCTACACAACAGTTCCAAAGGCTCGGAGTTGGAACAGAGCTTTTAACCACCACACCGCACTGCCAGCCTTGAATTAGCAGCAGTGTCTGCCTTCAGAAGCCTCAAGACATGGTCCTCTTTCGTCTCTGTTGTTTTCAGACATATCCCAGTGAAAATGTTCTGTCCCTCAGACAGGACTGTGGCTTTCCTTTGGCCGAGGACTTTTCTTTTGTGTCTGAAGGCCCATGAAAAGCATTCTCTCTTCCCTCTCTCCCTGACTTTGTACTTATAAATCAGGTAATTGCTGGTGACCGTGAACTGTGGCAACCTGAGAAGCTTTGGGGCTAGGCACTGGGAAAATCTGGGTCCCTCACTGATGTTCATGACTGACACTTGCCACTTTGCTCTGGTCCCAACCTGTAAAGATTTTTAATGACATGTTCTTGTTTCTATACCTTGTCCGTGTGTGTGTGTGTGTGTGTGTGCGTGCGTGCACACGCATGCATGTTTGGATGTTGCAGGAAAGAAAATGTTGGATAAGATCACACTGAGTTTCCAGCAACCTAAGTCCTCCAAAATCTCACTGGGGGCTTGGCCAGTTGAGTTTGGAGACTAGGTTTTCTTTTTCCTTTGGCCTGTTGTTTGAGCAGCTCTTTTGTTTGGAGTCTGAAGCCCGGAGGCTTGCTCGTTTTGTTATTTCCCTGGGGACAAGGCAGAGGGAGAAAGCAAGGAAAGAGAAAGGGGGGGGGGGGGGGCTAGATTGAGGAGTTAGGAGGAGGGGAGGAGGGAGCCAGAATGCGGAAGCAGCTGGGAGAATATCAGAGCAATCTCTAATCCACCATGAAAGTGTAAAGCTGAAGGTTCCCTGTGGGTGAAGTTGCAACTCAAAGACAGGAGCCTCTGTTCTCCTTCAGCTAGAAATTCCTCTCCCCATCTGTCCTACAGAATTCATAGTGCAGCCATTTTAAATCCTAAAACCTTACTGGTGGCTAAACACAGTGTGTGTTTTCCACCAGAGCACCATGGACCATTTTGAAAAATGCATTAACTAAAAAGAGCATGTTTTCAAGTATGATATGAACCTGCCTTTCCTTGGTGGGTATAGATGATAAACTTCCAATACATGTTTGGCCATAAAGTCTGGAAAAATCAGGTTGGCTGAACCAAAGACTCAAATTTTCTGAGCACTGACATAGAAGAGGAGATACGACACTAAAAGGGGCACAGAATCCAGAATCATCCCTGGTTGGAAGCGGGGACCTCAAGGAAGTCAGGGCTGGCCTCGAATGGGAAAGTGTTAACCCAAATGGCAGGGCCTCAGAACAGCAGAGTGAACCTGGAGGAGGCAGGAAGAATGTGATTTCCGATATCCCCCTTCTTCCTGGTCCTAGCATTTGAGCTGTCATATAGAAACCATCCTGAGGCTCTGGAGGGGTCACAGGCATCGTTTACTACTTGGAATATGGCACAGAGATGGAGCCCAGGTTGGTACCTTTGACAGTCTGGCACTCTGCGTGCCTCATGATAGATGGCTGACTTGCATTGCCTCCATTCCTCTCACACAGGGAGCACTACTGGCCTCAGAGCCCCCCCTCCCCCGGGCTCCTTAAAATCAAACCTGGCAAATGTTATCCAGCCCCATCCAGGGTTAAAAGTAACTAGGACAGGAATTCTTAGCATTTCAATTCAACTGGGCAGGATGCCATTTTTCCAGCCCTTTTCTTGGCATCCATTCGTCAGTTGTGAGTCCTCAGAGATGCTTGTTCAAGAAAGTTCCAGAACTCAGCTAAGAAAAACCGTACTTTCTGTGGTCACAGGGTCAGATAGGTTTTCAGAGTAGCTGTTAGTGTACGTGTAAGTATGTTGTAGGTGTCTGTGTATCTGTTTATGGTCTTTGTGTTAGTGTTTGTGTGAATGTATAGAAAAAGTCATAACTCTCAGAGATAGAGCACCTACTGTGTGCTAGCTGGCATGTGATGGGCTTTACATACCTTGCCTTATTAATTCTTGCAGCAGGTAAGCAGCTAGGGATTACTAGCTCTATTTCAGAGTCAAGAAACCAAGACTTCTAGAAGTTCAGTGACCTGCCCAAGGTTACACAGACGGTAAAGAGTAAAATTGGGATTCAAATCCAGGATAATCATCATCCAAAGCCTCAGTAATGTCTAACATTCTTACCAAAACGTCCACTGTAAACGTTTTTTCTTTACCTCCTAGATCGTTTCTGTGGATCTCTCATTTGAGAAGCATCTCATTATTCAGCCCTCAAAATCCTTTCAGTTAATCTTTTGATAAGATTAGAAGGAACATGGAAGAGAATTTGTCAGGCCTCAAACAGAACACAGTGGCGTCTTCAACTCCGGTTTTGAATGTGGCTTTTCGAATGGAAGGGAGGTTGGTTGGAAAGTCAGTTAAGACACACTGAGGTGAGGAGTAAAAGCTAAAAGCCAGTGGAAGCAGCCCTTGGGTGGAAGTTCCGCTGTGCTAAAATCGTAGGCGCCCCGGGGCACACCAGTCGGAGTGTAGAGAGGGGCCATGCTTGTGCGTTTTTGACCCCTAGTTCATGTACATCGGGTTCTAACTAGAAGGTCTGTGTTTCCCCTTCTGAGCTTCTGTTTTTTCATCCCTAAAATGAAGGTTCTGAATCAACTCATCTGTAAGTTCTCTCCCAGCGCTGACCTTGATGAGCGTGAACTTTGAGAACGAACTCAGCCTTGTCGGTGGTGTGCGATTTGCACTATCAGCTGCCGTGGCGCAGAGAGCTGAAAGGTCAGGTTTTCTATCAGGACCCGACCACTCTGGGTTGTGAATATGGCCTGCAAGATGAGAAGCAGTAGCTCTCCAGAGAATGACTTGGAGTTTCCTGGAGAAACATCTGACCTTTGGATGTTTCACACTAGTGAAGAGGGGGTGCGTGCATCTCGCCCTGTGTTGCTGTTGCTCATTCAGTCCCAGAAGCCCTCCGGGGCTCTTACGTATGTAGGCATCCCGCAGAGTGCCAGAGAGGAAGGCTGCCCCAGTTGGATGTGTAGACACGTTGGGGTGTTGCTAAAATTCAGACTCAGCATTTTTAACACGCTCCCTGGTGATGCCAGTGCTGCTCCTTCTTACCCACCTTTCTAATGGGCATCGAGTGCTGCACGGGAAGGAAAATGTAACTAAGTTCAGAAGTCCCCGGTTCTAATCCCAATTATATCACTCCTTGTTTGAGTAAACCTCAAAGAAATCACTTAGCTCTTACAGAGTTTCTCCCACAGAGTTATAAAAATAATTAATAACTAGCATTGAAGGCCAGGCGTTGTGCTCACTGTTGTGTGTGGCTGAATCTTATTTCATACTCATGGTAACCTTATGAGGGAGGGTCTCTTATCATCTGTATTCTATAGAAGCTAAGCACAGAGAGGTTATATAACTTGCCCAAGGTCCACAGCTCATAAATCGTCAGGCTGGGATTTGAGTTGATGTCATCGGAGTCTGGAGCCTTCACAATAGATGGGAAAGATCTTGGAACTTTGTGTGTGTGTGTGTGTGTGTGTGTGTGTGTGTGTGTTATACACACATACTATAAAAAAATACATTCATTTCTCTGGTATGCTCACCTAAACATTTAGGACACCTAAAATTAGAAGAGGTAGAGGAGGTGTTTTCCAGATGAGGTCGTATTTGTCTTAAGTAAAAAATGTTCCAGTTTATGTAAATTAAAGCCAAATGCTCTGTGAAGTTTTGAAGAGCACAGGTGTTTGCCATGTTGTCTTGGGTAGTTCAGTTAGCCCCCCAAAAAGGTGTTCCCTAAGAGGAATGTTCAGAGGAATGGGAGGTTCTGGTTAACTGAGGTTTTGGTTGTTTGGAATGAAATCCAAGTTAGTTTCCTGTCTTATTTTTGCCAATTTGGAAAATACACCCAATCACTTTTCTGCCTTAATAGGAAGAGCAGGGTTACCCAACTGCGTGTGATTTAGGACATGGCAGCCGTGTAAATTATTATCCTGAACATGAATTCCCAGTGAACTTGTTCTTCGGTGGGAGTCATAAAAGGCTGATTGCAAACATCCTCTGAATTTTTTATCTGTCACCTCACTGGACACCAGGCTGCGATCTGGCAGAGTAAGCAGATGTCTGCTTTCTCCTCTCACTCCTCCCTATTATTCCCCAGAAGCTACTATTTGATTGAGAGCGGCAGTCTTCTTCAGGTGGGAAACTTATTCTTATGTGAATGTGTGTGTCCCCATGTATGAACTCCATTCTTAGAAGCATCCCGACTATCGAGTTAGCAGGGTGAGTACCTAGCATCTGCCTCACCAGGCCCCAGTCTCACTGATGAAACCCTACAGTCTGTTCCTTACATCCCAACAAGGTCTCCAAATCGTTCTCAGCCCAGCACGCCAGGCAGCCTGTACCCAGCCGTTGCACTTGGCCCAAGAGATTTAACCTGCACGCAATGTTAACCCTTAAAAACTCCCTGAAGGTTGATTCTCTTTTCAGTTTGGTAAATATGTATTAAACACCTAATTGCTTAGACGTGCGAAGAAGAAATTCTGTTTTCCACTTGCTCTACGTTTTCTTTGTCCCTCCCCAAAGTGGACAATGTGCAGGCCTATTGAAAGTCTGAGTTCATTGAATTTTTAGTTAATTAAAGTTTTAATAGTTTTTCTTCTTTCTCTGGGATATGCATCCTGTAGTTGTGATTATATTTGGTGAGTGTGGTTAAGGTTCCTGTCACTTTTCACCACCAGTGAATGTAGAGTCTTTCTCCAGCTTTCCTGCTGCAGTGTTCCGGGAGGAATACCCACGTTACAATGACCTGCTCTCTGTAGACATCCCCTGGGCAGTTTAGCCATCAGGTGGGTGACCCTGCATAGGAAATGGCTGCTTTGGGCTCAGCAACTGCACAGTGCTTGGCTAAAGCCCTCCCCCTGACAGCTTAGCCATCAAGAATCAGGAGTCAGTTTAAATGACTGCTTAAATTTACTCCTCGCCTGTGGGTTCATCATGTCAGAAGTCACCTGGAAAGCCTGTCTAGACTAGACGCTTGCCACCAGCTGGAACAGTGAGTCCCCCACCCGTCTCTCATGCTTTCTGTGCAGATTAGGACACTCTGAAACACCTGCCTCATTAGGAAGCGGGGTGAAAATGCAAAGCAAAGAATTCACATATTCCTCTCCCAACAACGGGAGCTCGGGTTCCTGCTAGAATGGCTTCTGAAAGATGAGTAGGTGGAAAGCAACCTAAGCACTGGACTCGACTGATCAGACTGACTTAAACTGCCTTCCCTTCCCTTTGGTCAGTTCGGCTGCCTGACCTGCTGCCTAAACACCACCATGGTTTTGCCCTAGCCATGCTTAAAAGTTGTTTTTAAATTCTGTACCATTGAATTGCTAAGGTTCGGCTTCCTAAGTGGTAACTATGATATCATTTGCTATTTTGAATTTTTAAAAGAGAGTGAGAACTAGAACATCTGCGCCATGCAAGGCGCTGTCTCTGTCCTGTGGGGAGTGGCAGAGAAGGCCTTTTCCACTCAGCCAGTTCTCAAAACCACAGGTGTTTTAAACTTGGAATCCAGGAGTACCAAAGGCCCAGCAAAGATTGATGACCTTTTTGAAATTAAATGCAAAATTTCTGTGAATGTATATATGTAGGGTTTGGAGGGGGGAGTTGTGTTTTGTTTTTTTTTTAAAGGGAGAGGATCTCAGCCTTCATCAGATCCCGAAAGACATACAGTAACCCGAAAGATAAGAATGGCTAGATCTACTGAACTGCCATCTACTAGAGGGTAGATTGTTGTGAGCTCATCCAGGAAAATCTCTCAAGGTTACTAAGTGCCTGGAAAAAACGCCCCTCCTGCTCTACGGAAGGGGGCACAGCACTTTTCTGCCTGGCTACCCAGGAGCTAACGTTACCCTCTGTGGCACTAGAAGGAGAAGTACCTGGATCTCTTTCCTTTTACAGATGGGCAAATTGAGGTCTGCGGTCTCAGGTGCCAAGGCCATGGCAGTCTTTGTTTCTTCTGTGTTTCAGAGACTTTTTGGTATTCTGTTTAACACTTTCATAATTTTTTGAACATTTGCTTTGGGTTAGGTCAGGAGTTTTCAGTCTCTCAGCATATTCAAGGCGTTCTTTCAAAAACTTGACATTTTGCAACACACTTAACAGAATTAAATTACACTCTAGCTATGGTTCGATTCTCAGTCATTCTCAACAATAAGTACTTTCTTCTGTGCCCTTACCTTACTCTTTGCCTACTTTGATTTAATCCAGGAAAAAGGCAGTCTTTCTTTGGTATGATTTTGATGACATCCTCCTGATCATGTATGTAGTAGACTCACACTCTGCATTTCTGGCATCGTTGTAACAATACACATTCTCAGGGGCACCTGGGTGGCACAGCGGTGAAGCGTCTGCCTTCGGCCCAGGGCGTGATCCCGGCGTTATGGGATCGAGCCCCACATCAGACTCCTCCGCTATGAGCCTGCTTCTTCCTCTCCCACTCCCCCTGCTTGTGTTCCCTCTCTCGCTGGCTGTCTCTATCTCTGTCGAATAAATAAATAAAATCTTTAAAAAAAAAATATATATATATATATACACACACATACATACACATTTTCAGTTATTGCAGAAAATAAGTATAAAGAAAAGAGAATTTTACACAGCGATCATGATCTTGTTTGCCTGGCCGTGAAGGGTTCGGAGACTTCTGGTTGAGAACTGCCAAGCTAGATTCTGAACTGGGCATTAAAGATTCCACATTTTAAAGAACTATAACTATTGAATGCTTGTTGTTCTAGATACACGATAAGCTCCTTGAATTTGTAGAGTTTACATTATAGTAGGAAAAGCATAATGGACATATCGACAAGTAAGACAGTTTCTGAGCGTGACAAATGTTAAAAAAAATTGAAGGATAAGAGAAGAGCGAGCAAATGAGAAGGGGAAGTGGGCTACTTTCTGGAGGGTCCTTGGTGGAGGTGACTCTGAATGACATGAATGGTAAAGAGTAGGCCAGCTCGTAAAGAGCACAGGGAAGGATGTTCCAGGCACAGGAAGAGCCACTGTAAAGATCCAAAGAGAAAGATGGCCTTGGCAAGGTCAGAGGACACATTAAAGGTCAGTGTGGCTGAAACACAGTAGACTGTGTGGAGAGTGGGACAAAATAAAGTGGGAGAGAGAGGAAGGGGGCAGATTACATTGGATCTTGTGGCCAGGGCTAAGGAGAGTATACTTCATTCTGACTGCATTGGGAACCAGCAGTTTAAGCAGGAGACTTGAGTGTTGTCTCCCTTGTTTTAAAAACAAACAGCTTGTGGAAAATAGATTCTAGAAGGGCAAAGATGGAAGCAGGGAATTAGAAAAGTAGGCTGTTACAGTAGCCAAGGCAGGAGGTCGTGGTTAATTGGACTAGGAGAACAAAGGCAGGAGTAGTGAGAAGAGCTAATGAAGCAATGACGAGACTCATCCATGCTCCGAGGAAGTCCATGGTCTGGACCATTGTTCAGTGTGACAACTGTGCCAAAAGTGTGTGGGTGTGGGTGTTTCCAATAGGCTTGGGGAGTGGGGGTACATCCAGGGGCATACATTCTTCAACCATCACCTTGTCAAAATCTGAATACAACAAATTCTTAAGTATTTTCCAACCCTTACTCCTGTAGACCATGTGAATTCAATTCATCAGGGGCTTCTTTCCAATAAAATATGAAACTCGGAAATATTATTTTCTTTCCGTGTACTTCCCCCTGTCCGCTTGCTGCTGCAGAATGAGGAAACTAGTTGTGGCTCAGAACAAAACCACAAAAACCGTTCCATACACCCAGCTTCCATGGAAGGGAAGTCAGCGTCTTGCCTTTTTTGCCTAGCCCCTCGCTGTGGGAAACCCTGAGAAATTTGTTTTGTTTTGTTTTTTTCCCTTGGACTTGACGGAAGCCAGGTCTCTCCTGAAAATAACGTCTTTCCCTATTGTGTCTGACTCAAGCTGAATCGAGGGGCTTTACTTCCAGCTTCGGTATTTGGTAAACACCCAATTTCTTGATGTTCTTGTTCCCCAAATCTGCTGGGGTTGTCTTGAGCCTTTGGCCTCATTCACTGAGGAACATGGATTTCTGGGAAGTTTCTGCCTCAAGCCCTTCAGCACGGATATTAAAGGGCCCCTGTCAAGTTTTGAAGGGTGTGACCATTGCCAGAATCCCCACAAGCCAAGCCCCTGAGGGATGCTGTTGCCAGCTGGCCCGTCGCCATACCAGAAATGGCTGGATTTCAGTGGTTCTCTGTGTATGGAGCTGGCTGAGTTCCCCTGGATGAAAGGCAGCCTAATATCAACTGAAAATGTTATTAATAAGCAGCCACTTAAGAATTTCCTATGACTTGCCAGTGATGTGGGGGCCTCTGTGTGAGCAGGGAGAAAAGCACAACTTGTTTTACATGGATTAGGGGACCGGTGCCGTCAGTCTGAAAGGGCATCAGAAAGGCATTCAGGTGTTTGGTGAAGGGCTCTGGAGCCCAACGGATCTCGGTTTGCATTCGCATTTCATCACCTCCTGACCGTGGGAGCTGGGGTGAATTCCAGACGCGCTCTGAGCCTTGGTTTTCCCATCTGTAAAATGAGAAGAATAAGGATAATTTCCATCTCATACTGTGCTTTGAAGATTGAATAAGGAAATGTAGAAAGTGCTTAGCATAGAGCCCAGCATACAATCAGAAAATATTTTCTTAAACAGAAAAGTTGGGGGGCGTCTGGGGGGGCGCAGTCGAGCATCTGACTCTTGATTTCAGCTCAGGTCATGGTCTCAGGGTCATGAGATTGAGCACCCCGTCAGGCTCCAAGTTCAGTGGGGAATCTGCTGGAGATTTTCTCCTTCTCCCTCTGCCCCTCCCCCCACATATGTGTGCTTGCGCTCTCTCGCTCTCTCTCTCTCTCAAATCAATTAACTAAAGAAAAAAAAGAAAAGAAAAGTTGGGGAAATCATACCCTAGAATTGGAACCAAATGGACTTTACTTATACTGCTCAGGGGAAAAAAAAAAGTATTGGGGTTCTAGACACTCCCAAAGATAGGACTTGGTGTCTCTGAGCTTCACTTTATCTCTGTAAGGGTATTATTGCAATAATAGCCTTGCTATTCTTATTAACCTTGTAGAGGCTCAAAAAGATAATTCAAAGGGTTACCTGAAGTGAAAATGCTTCTGAGGTACGTGATTAGTCCCAGGGGTCAATAATTAATATGTAACCTGTTCTACCTTATTGTATTTTGGTAAGAAAAGAAGGTCATTTGTGTGACCTTGAAATATTAAAAGCTTGCTAAAGACAAGTATTTCTTTAGTAAGGATAGTAATCAAGTTACTTGCTCAGTCCAGCACACCTTTAAGTATATAGTGAGTGCTTAATAAAAACTTACAGAAAGGACTTAATTTGCTCCCTATTTTCCATTGATGTATTTTCTATCCTAACTGGAATACATTAGTATGATCTAGATTAACTTCAGAGAACAGGAACCATGACTGCTTTTGCTTGTTTTATTTTCCATCCTTCCACATAGCACAGGGCATGACATGCTGGCACATAGTCAGGGTTCACTTTCTGAAGCATGCTGTATGTATCCACTGTCTAATCCTAGCAGCAAGTCAATGGGGGTGGTGGAGTTAGGATTTGAACCCAAGTCAGTGTGCCTCCAGAATCAAAGATCTTCATCCATTGCATGATATACTGCCTTTAAGTACTTAGGCAATATTTAATTCCTCAGATCTTGTCTTCCTGAGATTAGCCAACTTCTTCTACTAGGGAGGTAGAGTCTAAACAAGTAATTCAGCAGATGGCATGGAAGAAGGAGGCAAATGAAGAGGTATTTTGTGGAGTCTTCTAGTCCTTGCCATGAAGTTTGGAGGCGAGTGTTAGAATTCAATTTGCAGTTACTTCCTCAGAAACTACTCTCCTAAAGGACTCATCTGGAAAGGAAGTGCTATTGGAACTTACCGTGCTCAATGACCAACCAAGCAAAACATATGTGTCATAAAATCACAGTTAGCATGTGGACAAAGTGAAGTTGAAGAATTCTTCCAGAAAGAATAACCATTCGTCTACCTTGGTTTATCCTTCGTAGAGCAGTGGGTCTGACAGGGAGCTAAGGAAATCAGCGCTTCTCTAGATACCCATAGCCTTTCCTGGGGATGCAGTGATGCAGGTAGCCGTGTTGCTATGGAGACACCATCCGTGGCCAAGCTCTTCTCCTCTGAGGGCTCACTGTGTGTACTCATTATGATGCTGAATTAGCTAGCTGTGCGTTTGGTAGGCAGATTCCTCACTGGCCAGGGAACATTTTTACAATGCAGTCGACACTCCTTCACATGGACTGTTATGTGTAATTCTCCACCTGCCTTCTTGCCGCCATCTTTGACTCCTCTCCATATCTTTATGACACCTTGTTCTTTCCCACCTCCATGTCTTTTATTCACCTATTGGGAATATTCCTTTCTTCTCTTTTTGCTTAGTATCCTCCTAGCTGGCAACCTTTAGGTCCAGCTTCCTCAAGGGGGCCCTCCCTGACTCCTTGGTGACCAGGAACTCTCTGTAGCACAGTGCCTGGCACATGGTAGCTTTTCTGTTAATAACTCTCCTCACAGCAAAGTCACAGAAAGTGACTTTCTGTTTGGTTTGTTTTAAAACTTATTATTTTGAAAAACTGCAGTGTTACATAGTTGTTTCCAGAACAGTGCAGTGAACCTCCATACATTCTTCTAGATTTCTCTGTTGTTGACATTCTGCCACATTTGCCACATGTTGTCTCTCTCTCTCCCCACACATTAATAATAATATATATTATTAATATTCTAGCTTAAGCATATGAAAATAAATGACAAACATCATCCTTCACCTGATCATATCTCAGCATGTATCTTTTCGAAACAAGGACATTCTCCTCAGTATCCCCCCCAAGAACTCTTCGCTTTGAAATCTATGTTTCAGTTCTTTGTGACTGTATCTTGGTGTCCAAGTCAGACAGGGACTCTTGTTTTTTGTTGTTGTTGTTTTGTTTTGTTTTAATCCCTCACAATACCTCCTGGGATGTATAATACATAGATGTTCAGTGAATTATTTTTAATAAATGAAGCTGCCTGCAGCAAACATTTTTGGTATTCCCTTTTTCCCCCTTGGCACTCACCAGCCCAGTTTACTGTGACCCGTGGGTCCCACTGTAGTAGGAAGCACAGCCTGCCCGTCTTGCCTGTGGGTAAGCCGAAGGGCCCCATGTACGGTCCTCGCCCAGTTGGTAATTGGTGGATAACCACCTCCGCCTCTTGGACTCTCCAGTGACACATTTCTGAGACGTGCTTCAAACCATCTTCCATAGCTCCTCAACTGAAATGGGTCACAGTTGTCCAACGCTGCCGCCTGCTCATTACCTCACGTTATGTTGGCATCCTTCCCTTTGCCCAATTCCCTTTTCGATTTCCCTGTCAGGACGTTTTGGGGATAAACCACTATGATTCTTTACACTCAGACACCTCCTGAGGATCTGATTGTGGGGACAGCCAATCCAAGGCGTTGTCCCTTAGTTACTGTGACATCATACTCCTAAATCGAAGTATGGTAAGAGAGGTTCAAGAGAAGTTTTTCTAAGAGAGGTCACGCCGGAGGCTTATTTTTCAAAGGGAATGTTTTCTACTGCTCAGAAATTCCCAGATAAATTTAGAGTAGGGAGCTGTGTATATTTGCTCATGGAAATATGAATTGACATATTATGAGAGGAAACCACTGCCACTGAAAATTACCCTCTACCAACTTTGGCGGCGCCTGGGGGAGAGAAGCTCCTCTCGGTGCAGATGGCCGGAGCCGCTGGAGCCCGGGCAGAGGGCAAGGAGTCGGATGGAGCCAGGCAGCGTGGTCTTGGCTCTCAGCACACACCAGCCTCCTACCCAGCTGGCCCTGTCACGGTCTCGCCCTTTAGCTTCTGTGTTTATTAGGAAACTATTTTTCCTTTCTCACAGAGATAGGAATCTTGCTTCCAGACATGGCGAGTGTCAAGGGTCATGCCTGGGTCCCTCATTCAGACTGAGTGTTTGCCAGAAAAGGGGGGAAACAAAGTATTGTGGCTGGCGGGGAGGGAGTAAAGGAGCCAGTTAGGCTGTAAATAACAGGATATGCTGATATCTGGGTATCAAGACAGAGAGACAGGAATTTCAGGGAGAAGGGCCCAAGGGAGAACAGAGAAACTTGAGGCACACACTTAGATGTTGCTGTCCCCTGAATTTCACATCTGTGCTTGAGCATTGGGACAGGCAGTGGCTGATCCGACGTGGTCACTGTCATGGAGGCCAGCAGTGATGGGGGAGGGGAGGCCACACACCACCTCCTGTGAATGCCTCATGCCACACTCTTCCCCACCTCAGGGCCTTTGTGCTTGCTTTCCTCTGCCTGGAGAACTCTCGCCCTGGGTTCTCTCAGAGTTGCCTCATATTCAGTATTCTGATCACAGCTCAGATGTCACTGGTGCAGGGAGGCCTGTCGTGACCCATCCTCAGTCCCTCTCTTCCTCATCTGCTTGTTTATTTCCATCATGACACTTACCACAATCTACAAATGGCAAGTTTACCTATTTGTTTACCTGCCTTTTGTCTGCCTTCCCCCCTGCAGCCTAAGCTCCATGAGATTAAAGCAGGGGTATGTCTCTGTCACTGCTCTCTGCCCAGCATCTTAGTACTGCACTTTGCATACCGTAAGTGCCTATTCACTGTCGTCTGCTTAGATGGGGGGTAGGTTGCATGGGTGGATGGATATGGAAGAATGGACAGATGGACGGACAGATGGATGGCAGGATGGAAGGATGCATGGAAAAAAAGAAGGAAGGAAGACTTGGCCACTCCGCTTACCACAAGGTGGTAGAAAGATCCCTTGTCTGGGAGTCAGACAACATAGGTTCTCGTCTATACAACTTCAGTGAGGTCACATACGAGTTGACAGCCTTAATTTTTGTATCTGTGCAGTGGATTCGAACGCTAACTCAACAGGACTGCTGATAATGAATAAATGAGATAAACTGTGTAAAGGTCATGCAAATGCTAATCCTCCGTAAATGTGGGAAATTACCCTAGTAGCAGGAACGTAGCCACCGTGTTCAGCCACCGCCACTCAGAAAGCACGTGTGGGAGTGGAGAGGCAGGAGCCCCCCCCGGAGGTCAGAACTGTCATGTTGAGCCCTTGCTCCTTTGGGGACAGTGTCACCAACTGGAACATCCTCACGTCATTTCAGGCCAGCCCCCACCCATGTGTCTCCTGCCTGCCTGCCTGCCATTCTGATGATCCTCCCCGTGTGTTTGGTGAGGGATGCAGAAGGTGCTAGCAGAAGCCCCATGCGCAGGCCATAGAATTATGGGACCTGTGCAGTTTTGGAGGGAAGCAGCTGGTGCTCTGTGTCAGAGCTCCATTTTGAACAGCTTTGCCGCCTTCACGACAGGATCATGTCAGCCGTCTCTTAGGGCCGGCAGACCCCACTTGCAGCCCTTGCCGGCTTACTTGAAACACAGCACAGCAATGCCTTTTTCCAATAACAACAGCCACTGTCTCTTCATTTGTTGACTTTGGGGCAGCCTGCAGCCCCATAAATGCTCTTCTCACCCACACACTTTACCCCCTAGGAACACCCAGGGCAGGTATCCCCACAGGACAGCGAACTCAGAACAACGTTCACCTCATTTTAGGCTGGCGCTTTGCATGCATGTGAAAAGTTGATGCTCTCATTGGAAACTTAAGGAAATTGGGCAACAGAGGAGACTGCGAAAGTCGAGCTCCTGCCCAGCTCCTCCCGAGTCCATCCAGCCCAGGGTGGATCTTCCAGGTGGTTTGAGGTGATGTCAGTTGCCGCAGCATTGAGAGTATGTGACTGATGTACAAAGACCCCATTCACAGCCAAGGCTTAGTGGTTTTAAATTATCCATGCCCCATCTCTCCCCACTTGCACAGAAAATTGAAAGTCGATAGCTGTTGAAATCTGGTTTTCAGATGTGTTTTTATCTGACGGACCTAACTTAACTCTGTGATACCCGTAAATATATATGCAATTCCCACATTGCTGGCATCTTCCTTGCTACGTAAGTAAGTTCTCTAATCCTGTTACAGGGCACTGGATCAGAACAAACTCACTTATCTGGATTGAATAATGCCCTTCTCTTTGCCGAGAGTGTTGTGTGTACGTGTGTGGGTGTTCTGGCTCATGCCTTGTCATTCCAGGCCAGCCTTGTCTCTTGGTACTTGCTGATGGGGAACACATAGAATGAAATCTGGTCTCCAGTTTCTTAACACGAAGGAAAAAAGAGGACCAGCAGCTGTTTCTGTTTAACAGTGATTATCCCTGGGATTGTGAGTGTTTTGAAATATTTCTCTTCTTGCTTATCTGCGATTCCCGATTCTCATGTACATTAACTGTGTGCTCCTTTTTTTTTTTTTTAAGAGTAAGGAAGCAGTAACTTTATAATAAGGAGAAAATGTCTCCCCTTTTCTTCTTATTAAGAATAAAAGAAGTTTTTGTTTTGTTTTGTTTTGTTTTGTTTTTGCCTTCCGTGAGCTGCAGTCACGGAAGAATTCAAATACAGAGGACACATCCGTTACATAGCAAAAAGCTAGGGAAGACTTTGGATTATTTTATCCCTTGCGTTTGAACAAAAGTGTATTTTCCCACTCTGAGCTCAGCAGCCTGAGGTCCTGCCACGTGGCCATGTGTCCTGTGTTGCCCATTCCTCATCAGTCACTTAGTGTGTGTTGTGGCTGGGTTGCCTTTTAAGCAGTCTGCCCTTTGACCCTTTGCATAAAAGTGGCCTGAACCTGATCTGGCCATGAACTTGGGACAGAGAAGCCCACGGCACAGGGGAGGTGGAAGGCAGGAGGCCAGATGGCAGGGCTGGCACTGAGACACCCCTCTGGTGGCGAATGTGATACTGCCTCTCTCCAGCACCTTTTTACACCCGTGCCCTGACGGGTACCCAGCTGAGTGACAGGTGGGCTTCGTGATGTCGGAGTCTAAGACATGACAGTCAGGAGGGATCACCATAGGTTCCCTGGAACAGTCTTAAAATGTATGTTGCCCAGGGTTCCTGAGACCATCAGGTGTGTTGGTAGAACACACACATTTTCATATCATTCCCTGACTCTGCTGTTCCCTTCCAACTGGAAGGCCAGCAACAGAAGAGGGTCCAAGGCTGCGTCGGGGATGCTGGGAGAAATGCACTTCCTGGGCCCTGTCTCAGATCTAATGAATCTGAGTCTCCGGGTTACCCCACTCCTCCCCCAAGCATCTCCATGTAATGTCTTGGCAACCCGATATATCATTTCCCACGACTAGAGTCATTAGTCATATGAAGAGTTTCATGATTAGGAATTGTCTTTTGAAAGGCATTGATAACCCCTTTTGGGGGGGGGGTCTTTCCATCATCTCTCAGAATATTAAGCATCTAATTCACATGTTGCTAAGCGCTAGGAATGACCTTGAGCTGTCAAGGGAAGTACGCTGGTTTCTGAACTCATGTTCTTGGGATCTTAGGGCCATGAAAATGCCCGAGTTTGGAAAGCAGGTTGAGCTTGAGAGAAGTCGGGCCTCCTTCCTTCACATAAACTTGGGTAGTTCTGTTTTATATATTGAGTGTTCACATAGGAGTTCTTTCACAAAAGATGTTTTCCTCTAATTAAAAGAAGGGAGCAGGAGGGTGAAAGAGAGAAAGCCATATTTTTAAAAAGGACTTAATGGGGGTGCCTGGGTGGCGCAGTCGTTAAGCGTCTGCCTTCGGCTCAGGGCGTGATCCTGGCGTTATGGGATCGAGCCCCACATCGGGCTCCTCCACTATGAGCCTGCTTCTTCCTCTCCCACTCCCCTGCTGTGTTCCCTCTCTCGCTGGCTCTCTCTCTCTCTCTGTCGAATAAATAAATAAATCTTTAAAAAAATAAAATAAAAAGGACTTACTGATGTTTACAGTGCCGTCCGAATCTAGCATCCTGCAGTTTAGGACACGAGCTTGTCAGAATCGTATTATAAAGGAGGGGGATTCCTTTTTTGCCTTCATCCTGTCACTTCTCACACAAAACAAGACATTGTGGTTCCCAAATCAGTGTTGTAAATGACCTGTCAACATTTGCAAGACGAGACCCCGCCCCCCGCACAGGCACCCCGTCTGTTTATAATGAGCCCTTCCGCAGCACGGTAGGTAAGTTAATGAGCATAAATTAGCAGTTCTCCAAATGGCGTGGCCATGGGCACAGATGACCAGAGTACTCCGAGATGGTTAAAAGGAGAGCCTCCACCTGCCCCCCAGTATTGTGTATCCCATGAAGAGCAGATCATGGCTTCCAGATATGGAAGCAAATACATTCATAGCTGCGACTTTGGGATGGGGGGTGCAGGAGTGGTTGCCCGGCAGAGGGAGGAAAGGAAGGGGAATGCGGGATCGTTGCTCTCGGAATCCTGCCTTCTTCCCTGGAAACCTGTCATTCACAAACCCAATTATGTGCAGGTAACATGTCACCTCTGACAGAATGAAACCAATGCACGCTTTATGTGGTTAGTTTTGTTTTTTTTTTTTAAATGAAATCCTGCTATACTAGCAGGTTCTATTTTCATAAATGTCTTTTTTTTTTTTTTAAGCCAAATCATATATTTCCCCACACACTCCTGAAAAGCTTTAATCCGTGTGTCGAAAGAGAGAGCTGTTGGGTGTTGCTGTGTACATGTTGCCAAGAGGGGGAGAGAGACATGAGGATCAAGAGAAATCGTCTTGGCCTATCTCTGACCCTCTGCTCCTTTCTGAGCATTTGGGCCTTGGGTTCCCCATTTGTAAACAGGGGTTATTAAATTAGTCTTTCCAAAGGCTGTCATGGAATCACTCAGAGATTGAAAATTCTTTGCACATAAAAATGCCTTGCCACGGGAGTGCCTGTTAATTATGAATGAGAAGCGGAAGGCAGGCAGCTAGCAGGGAAAACAACACATGAGGTCCTCATGGTTTTGATTTGCCATTTTGTTTTCTTTTTTCTTCGTTTTCTCTTTGATTTTGATTTTTCTGGATGTGTTTGTTGTTCAGGAGCAAAAGGGTATTCTGTGGTTGGGATCAGGTATGCCTTCTGCAGTTAATTGTTGGAGTTCAGGGGTCAGGTAAATCCTACTTTGAGTCTCTGTTCTGCTCACCATGTAGGATTTACTCCGAACATGGTGTTTGATCTCTCTGGGCCTTCGTTTTCATCTCTGGAAAGTGGAGATGATATTTTCTTTCTTGGAGGACTGGTGTGCAAATCTGGGCTCATAGATATAAGGTATACGTAAACCAAATTCTGTGTTCTGCCCCTGTATGCACGCTCCCCTGTTCGGATCACCGTCATCCTGCTTCCCCTTTCTTGTATTCCCAGTGATCAGCATCTTTAATACGCTATTTGATCAAATTATTTGTTAGGGGGGTTGCTCATGTTCCAGGAAGGCAGAGGTCCTTGTTTGTTTGGGTTGCATTTTCTGAGTGCAAGAGCAGTGCCTGGCCCGTGGGAGGTGCTGGATGGGTGTTGGGCGACGAAATCGGCCCTTAGCCCTGTTGCCTTTCTCTATTCTTTTCATAGTTCTACTCAGTGAGATTCTGTAATTCTGTATTTTGCTTTTCTCTTGTCTTTTTTCTTCTCCTGGGGCTTCGGTTCATTAGATCATGTCCGTCAAACACTAAAGATTATGTTATTACACTACTTCCCTGCACTGCCGAATACATGAGTTGCACAGATGAATTTCTGGAGTCTGAATTTGGTAAAAATTCTTCTACATTTCGTTTGGAAAGTATTGCTTTCTAGTATAAGCCATTAGTCACCAAAGAGCTTCCTAAATTTGCTTAAACACACTGAGGTGTTTTTTTTTTTTTCCCTAAGTCATTAACTGGTATAAAAATAACGAGGGAAAAATCTCTGACCACGTCCTAACACCCTTGACTTCTTTACAGTAGCTGGTTAATTAAAGAGTTACTGTTAAAATGGGCTCTGACTATTTTTAAAAGCAGCAGCCAGGGTTTGGAAGAAACCTCTTTGAGTTTGGAGATGCAAACCAGATCCCAGTGTGCATTCTGTCTGTGTATATTTTCAATCTGATGAAAAGCAGGAAGTGGGAGAATCTGACAAGCCTGAGTTGGCTGAACTAAACTGATTTTGTTTCTTGAGTACATTTTGGTGTCAAAATTTAGGCACAAGACATTAATAGAGTGAGGACAAAAACCAACTGATCATCTTAATAGATGGAAAAAAGCGTTTATATAAACCCAACACCCTTTTGTGATAAAAATAACACTCAACTAACTAGTGTAGAAAGAATCTTCTTCAACTTTATAAAAGGCATCTACAAAAAGCCCACAGCTGAATAATACTTGATGGTCTTAAGATCAAGAACAAGACAAAAATGTCTACCACCGACACTTCTGTTGACCATTGTGCTAGAGGTTCTAGCCAGGGCAGTAAGGCAAGACGAAGACATAAAAGGTATCAAACTGGAAAAGAAAGAATAAAACTGTCTCTCTTTGCAGATAATATGATCTTGTATATAGGAAATCCTAAGGACTATACACACACACACACACACACACACACACACCCATGCTCTTAAAACTGAAAAGACAAGTTCAACAAGATTGTATGATGTAGGATCAATGTACCTGTACTATTGGTGTTTCTATACAGTAACAATCTGAAAATGAAATTAAGTAAACAATTCCATTTACAAAAGCATCAAAAAGAATAAAATACTTGGGAATAAACTTAACAAAAATGTGCAAGACTTCTGACGAAAAACACAAAATAGCATTGAAAGAAATTAAAGTAGACCACAATAAATGGAAAGACATCTTTTGTTAATAGATTGGACTGTCTAATATTAAGATAGCACTATTCTCCAAATTGATCTCTAGATTCAGTGCAATTCCTATCGAAATCCCAGCTAGGTTTTTTGTAGAAAATGGCAGGCTAATCCTAAAATTCATATTTCATGATGTAAATGCCAGGGACTCAAGAGAGCTAGCACAGTTTTTTGTGAAGGACAAAGTTGGAGGACTCACATTCACAATTTCAAAACCTGCAAAACTACAGTGATCAAGACAGAGTGGTATTGGCATAACATAGACAGATAACTCAATGGAAGAGAACTGAAAATTCGGGAATAAGTGCTTACATTTATGATCAACTGATTTTTGACAAGGATGCCAAGACAATCCAATGGAGAAAGAACAGACTTTTTAACAAATGGTGCTAAGACAGTTGAGTAACTACAGGATTATGAAGTTGGACTCCCACCTTACACCATGGGTGAAAACTAACTCAAAATGGAACATAGACCCAAATATAAGAGCTAAAGCCATAAACATCTTAGATGAAAACATAGGAGTAAATCTTTATGACTTTGAGTTAGACCGGTGGTTTCTCAGATAGGATACCAAAAGCACAAGCGACAGCAGAAGAAAAATAAATGAGACTTTATCAAAATAAGAATCTTTTGTGCTTCAGTAGTCTTCATCAAGAAAGTGAAAACCAGAGGCACCTGAGTGGCTCAGTCAGTTAAGCATCTGACTCTTGATTTCAGCTCAGGTTATGATCCCAGGGTTGTGAGATTAAGCCCTGCATCAGGCTTTGTGTTGGCATGGAGCCTGCTTAGGATTCTCTCTCTTTCTCTCTGCCCATCTCCAATAAAATTAATTAATTAGCTAATTAATTAATTAAAATCCCAAAGTGCTATGTTAAAAACAAAACAAAGAACAGACTTGGAAGTGTTCATACAATTAAAAAAAAAAAACAAACTAGAGACAACCCACAGAATGGGAGAATATTTTTACAAATTCTATTTCTGATAAAGGACTTGTATTCAGAAATATATATAAAGAATGCTTATAATTCAACAATAAAAAGACAAATGACAATCTTAAAAGTGGACTAAGAGTTCGAACAGACATTTCTCCAATGAGGATATATAATCACGTAGAAAGATGCCCAATATCATTAGCTATTAAAGAAGTACAAATCAGGGACGCCTGGGTGGCACAACGGTTAAGCATCTGCCTTCGGCTCAGGGCGTGATCCTGGCGTTATGGGATCGAGCCCCACATCAGGCTCCTCCGCTATGAGCCTGCTTCTTCCTCTCCCACTCCCCCTGCTTGTGTTACCTCTCTTGCTGGCTGTCTCTCTCTCTGTCAAATAAATAAATAAAATTTAAAAAAAAAAGTACAAATCAAAACCACAATAAGATACCACACCATACCCACTAGGATGGAAACAATGGAAAGATTTATTAAAAAGTTTGGCAAGGATGTAGAGAAAATAAAACACTCATGCATTAATGGTGGGAATGTAAAATGGTGCAGCTATTTCTGAAAAACTGTTTGACAGTTCCTCAAAATGTTAAACATATAGTTACCATGTCACCTAACAATTCTACTCCTGGGTATATAGCCAAGAGAATTGAAAACCTATGTTCACACAAAAATACTTGTATGTAAATATTTAGAGCAATAGTCTTCACAAAAGTAATCGTAGTGGAAACAATCCAAATGTCCACCTGATGAATGGATGGACAAAATGTAACTTATGCATACTCCAGAATATTATAATGCAATAAAAGGGAAGGAAAGTTTGTCACATGCTACAACATGGATTAATCTTGAAAACATCCTACTGTGTAAAAGAAGCCAGTTTCAAAAAGCTATGTATTGGGGGCGCCTGGGTAGCGCAGTCGTTAAGCGTCTGCCTTCGGCTCAGGGCGTGATCCCGGCGTTCCGGGCTCGAGCCCGACATTGAGCCCCACATCGGGCTCCTCCGCTATGAGCCTGCTTCTTCCTCTCCCACTCCCCCTGCTGTGTTCCCTCTCTCGCTGGCTGTCTCTCTGTCACATAAGTAAATAAAATCTTTAAAAAACAAAAAACAAAAAACTATGTATTGCATGGTTCCATACATATGGAGTTTAGAACAGGCAAAGCCATAGAGACAGAAAATAGATTAGTGGTTGTCAGGGCCTGGGGAGAAGGAGAATGTGGAAAGTCACTGCTGATGTGCCCTGGGTTTCTTTTGGGGTGATTAAAATGTTCTAGCATCAAATAGTGGTGATGGTTTCACAACTGTGTGAATGTACTAGAAGCCAGTGATTTGTACACTCTAAAATGGTGCCCTTTATGGTACGGGAATTCTATCTTAACAAAGCTGTTGTCAAAAAAATTAGGCACATGTGGGGATTAGGATTCTGGGCCCTCTCATTGCCTGGATAAAGTGCTATTGAAACTAATTGTAAAGATCTGAGTACCACATAGAACAGCTCATTTGCTAAAAATTTTCCTCCTTGATTTCTTTTTCTTCTCTTTTTTATTGGTAGAAGCTAGAAATGCTTTTGTGCTGCTGACATCAACCTTTTTACTGCTTCATCATTTTTGTAGCCATGGAAAAGCGAACAGATGGTAACCTTAAAAGAGAAATGTTCAACTTTGGGGAGAGATTTTATCTTTGGCTGCTACCTTTTGAAATAATTCACATGCATGATCCTCTTGTACTGTATATTAAAAAAAAAAAAACCAATGTAGGAAAGATTTGGGTTTCTGATTAGAATTTCAAACCTATGGAGACATTTAGTAGAGGTGGAAATGTCTTTCCCATGAGATCTTGGGGCTGGATTTGTTTGGTGAGAAAACATATTCTTGCTCTTTTGCTTAAAGAAAATCTCACCTGCAGTTCTCTTTAAAACCACTTTCATTTCCTAAGCTTCTGGGAAGCTTTTATGAAAATAGTTATGTTGTCAGTGTTTGTTAAATCCATTGGTAATATTTCTGGTCAGCATATGTATTTTGTCTATTTAATTACTATTACAGTCGAGAAAATCGCAGTCATGGTCCATATCCAGTGCTCTATCTAGTAAAAGATCTTTTGACATTGCTGTTGGGATATTCGAACTTTCGAACATTCTCATGTTCGAACGTTCTCATGAGGCTTACCTGGTGGCCTCTGACCTCTCGTGACTTTTCCACACGTGCAGCACCACACCTTCCAAGAAGACAGGCGTGCTGTGGGGTGCCACACTAGGTACTCTTGCCAAAAGGTAGTTGCCAAGGTTTGGAAACCAAGGGCAGATGACTGCAGCCAGTTGAAAAATGGCTTCTTTTGCCTGTCTTCTCACCTTCCGCCTTTGCTGCTTGCAGGAAGATCTGTCTGCACTGCAAGTGCCCTCAGGAGGAGCACATGGTGACAGTGATGCCCTTAGAGATGGAGAAGACTGTCAGCAAACTCATGTTTGACTTCCAGAGGAACTCCACGTCAGACGACGACTCGGGCTGTGCCCTGGAGGAGTACGCCTGGATCCCACCGGGGCTGAAGCCTGAGCAGGTACCATTCTTGATGAGGAGGGCAGCTGTGGTTTGGGTGCTGCCCATCCTTCCTCACTCCAGTTCAGAAGGAAGAGTTCACTTTGCTGATTCAGAGAAGTGGTTGGGGCCCCACGGGTTGACAACGTCTGGGGCACCAGTGGGCGCCGAGGAAGAGCAATGAAACCGCGTCCTGCGTGGGCCATTGCTAATTCATTCTGGACTGCCATTGTTAACTGCCAACAGAAGATTGACTAGAAACTTCTCAGAAACATGGGCTTTGAAACATTGGAGAGGGAAACTTGATTTTTGAAAGGGGGAAGGGAGCTGTACATTGGCCATGAATCTTTAAGATTCTTTGTTAAAGGAGAGCAAGGACATAAGGGTTTGTCTTATTTTTCCCAGTGATATATGCTGTGTTTAAATACTAAGTTTGGCCTTGCTTTACAAAGAAAGACATTGGCATTTCCTGAAATATTTGGCGCTACCTACAGGCTGCAAATATTGTTGGCTCGCTCAGATGAACTCGGTTTCTTTCTGTTTGACTGCATTTTTCTCAGTGATGTACAGCCTCTGCGTTGCATTTCTGTACCTGGAGTTTTCTCCTCCACCAGCCTCATGTTGGTTTAGAAGCCCCTTCTTTAAGCTGGACACTCTCATCATCTCTGAGAGGTACACCCCTAGTTTTGCCTTCTGACACAGAGAATGGCTGTCTCTAGTGATCTTCCCTATGTCAGATGTGTGACATTCCAACAGAATGTTTGGAAGCTTAAAATACCCTGAAATTTTAAAGTCAGGGACTTTTGGTGTGATAATGCTTCTAGAAAAAAATTCTTTATGATTAGAGAAGACCCAAGAATTTGCAAACAACTCAAGAGCAGACCTCTAATAACATCTCTTTGATTAGCCGTTTCTCATTTTCTTCTTCCAATATTTGAGGTTGCAAATTGGCACCTGAAATCAGGCACACAGGTAGGATTTGTTTAGCTAGCAAAGTATTATTTAAAATTTGAATTAGTGACTAATTCTTAAAAATTAGGAGTTATGTAAAAGTTCGTCTTTATGTCTTGAAGAAGACCTTCCTAAGCCCTGCAGGCACTTCATTGTCGTGATCTCTGTTCTCATTCTTATGAGGAAAAAAATGTTTTAGAACAGAAACATTCACAGAAAATAATCTCCATGAGGATTTGAGATAGCAGCAGGAAGAAATAAGAACATTTTCTCTCGGTTTGCAGGTTAAGGTTATATCTTTATTTCCGTCTGTTTCGGTGAAGATTGTATTATTAAAGAGTTAGCTTCAGAAGAATGAGAGTATTTGATTGAGTTTGTCTGAACACTCAAACGAGGTGGTGGGTGACTGAATATCTTTGTTTGACATGACCATTCTCCTGCCAGTGTTTGAGCAGGGAGTTTTCACACCTAGATACATCTGTGAGCTTGTTTCATTTTCTTGCTAATCTCATTTCCAGCAGCTTCTAAGAGACCCATCTTTCTTTTGTTCACCTTGCTTTCTGCTAAATTGGGCCCTGAAATTCTAAAGTTAAGTTATTTGGGGTTCCCTGCTTAGGTAGACTCTTCTCTAAGACCATGAAACACCATCATGATTTTTCAGACGCAGAGAAAATTTTCTGTTGGCCCAAGAGAACAGACAATTGCAGAAGCTGGGGCCTTGGCTCAGGTCACCAATTCCAAAAGTGAGTGCCGTTGATAGTATTTTTGGAGGCCGCTTGACTCATCCAAAATGAACATTTTTGGGAAACATAAAACAATTTTTTTTAATTTGTTTTGACAGAAAACAATTAATGCTATCAAACAAGTGGTTTGAATTATGTCCAATGAATGGATATTCCCATCTCTTATAATTCTGCTATTCTTTGGATGGTTTTCTCTATTCCCTGAATTTCTTCAAACCTATGTGACACAGATGGTTAGGAAGGGCAGTTCTCCAGAGAGACGCTCTCTTCAAGCTGTTTGAAGGGCTGTATGTTTGCCTAATAAAATGGGAGTCTGTATTTAAAGGTGTTTGAAGGGATCATGCTGCATGAAAGAAATGGAATTCCAATTTTAAAATTAGAAGATCTTTTAAAATCTATTACTTATAGAACTATTTCTATGTTTAAAGGTTTTTTAAAAGCTGTGTAGAATGTTCTAAGATTAGACAAATTTGAGACCCTGAATGCTTTTCACTAAAAATGCTGAGGTTTAATATCATCGAGTTGTGTCCGATCTAAGAAAATTCATTTTTCTATCAAGAGAAATTACAGTGGAAGTTACATGCTTTGTGCTACAGGCGAAATACCAAAGACCAGTTAGGGTTGAGAGTCATGTGCTCTCATTTCTGTTAGAAACCTTTCATTTGACTCCCTGATCATGGGGTTGGTAATATACCTTCAGGTGATACTCTTTATTATTCTATTTCTTCTGAGAAATGCCTTCAATTAAAAATAATGCACACGGAAGTCACCTCCCATTGAGGGAGGTGTTTTTGAATAGGGCATTTAATTTCATAAAAAGCTACTAGCTGCAAAACCCAGCCTTCCTAAAGCAGGGCGAAAAGTGATAAATATAATAGGTGATGCCAGAAAGGAAGAGCATTTATGTCGTGATTTTTAATGACCGGACTGAAAAGTCATCAGTGAGGTTGCTCCGATCCTTCCCCTCTGTTCACCTCAAACAAGGTGTGTCGTGTCATCCAGAGAGCCCTCCGGTCCCTGAGCTGCCGTGACTGACCGTCTGTAGTCTTCTTTCAAGCTCCAATTTGTCTTCAAATCAGTTAATAATACGTGCCCTGTCTTCTAGAGACGTTCTAGTGATCAATTTACAGTAGATGATACTTCAGGAAGAATTTGGAGGATATTTAACAGGCCTTAAGAAAGGCAAGTGGTGAGCAGGGTTTCTGTACCTGAACACTATTGGAATTCTGAGCTGGATAATTCTTTGCTGTCGGGGCTGTCCTGTGCAGGGTAGGATGATAAGCAGCTTCCTTGGCTTCTGCCCACTGGATCCCAGTAGCACACACCACCCACTCCCCCAGACCTTGGGGTGACCACACCTGTCTCCAGGGAGTGCCCAGTGACCCGGAGGGATGGGTTGGGCACCCCCGTTGAGAACCACTGAATTGACGTGATGTTAAAACCTAAAGGATCTGTCAGCAAAATTCTGGCCCAGTCAAGACATAAAAGGCTGACTCACATCAGCAGAAATTTGTTCAAGTGCCTACCATGTTCTAGGTCCAGTTCCATAGCTGCTCCCTTGTAACAAGGTCAGGTACTTGGCGGAGTGAAAACATGGTGATCCCTCGCTGCTTGAACAGAGGCCAGTGCTCTGCGAACAGACCCCGCTGTGCCTAATGTCAAAGGAGGGATGGGAGGGGTGTGAGGAGCGGGCAGTGGTGGGTGCCTCACCTCTGTTCTCCAAAACAGAAGTCGCTTTCTCCTTTTGTGTAGGGAAAACGGGCTCATTGAAAAAACAGAGAAAGAAAAAAAAATATGAGACACCTAAGGAAGTATGGATCAAAATCACCCATAATTTCACCAATCAAGAAGTATTGTTCTGCAACCTTTATTGTATATGTGCAGCAAGCATCTTTATAATAGGAGAACTTTCCGTTTTGTTTCGGGCAAAGATGCGATGGTGCCGTCCACTTACCCTGATCTTTGTTCCCCTCATGTATTGTGAACAGATTTGGTATCTGTGTTTCTAGATCCAGGTTACCCTTTGGAATGGTTGTCTGGTCCTCATTGGTGGTTGCTTACCTGCAGTTGTCCCACCCACCACTAGGGAGCATTTGGAAATGTATGTTTAGAAGGAGGTAGTTAGTGTCAAAACAGTTCCACAAGCATTAAAATGGGTAGAGGCTTGAGATGCTTAACATCCTGAAGATTACCAGATGATTCTGCACAAAGAAAAAGCCATCCCTCCCGAAGGCCACGAGTAGCTCCATCGAGCACCCCTGGGCTGAAGGGTTATTTTTGACCGTGTGCCTTATTGGCAGCTTTCCTCTGCATTAAATAAGGGGCAGCGGCCATCCGTCTTGTACATTTGCCTGTTCCTCCTTCACAACAATTCTCAGAGGTGGGGTGGTCTCATGTAAACCTTTCTGAGGCTTTTGATTTATTGTGACAAACTGCTGTCCAGAAAGGGTGTAACTGGTGAGTCTTCTGGATGGATCGTCTTCATTGGGTACATATGGATGTGTTTTTTCTATTAATTCTCATTGCTCCGTGCAAACCCGAAGAGACCAACCGATTGCATCTCCTGAGTGAATTCCTTTCCATCAGTGTTTTGGATACGCTGAGTATCTGTAGAGGGTTCTCGAGTATGAATGCCCGAATCCTTGGTCTCCAAACATTAGTAATACTACCTTGTCCTTAACTGTGGTTTTGCGCATAAAGAGTGGCAATTCAGTTACTGGTCTGGAAGTCTCAACTTGCACATCAACCCCTCACAGGAAGGATGAAGAAATCAGGAGCAACCGTCCAGTGTTTGGCTTTCCAGTACTCTCTACAGGAGAGGGGGAATTAGTTGGTTCTGAGCCCTGTGAAAGTCTAGAACGATTTCTCTTGGAGGTACATACAATTCTTGGTTTGGCTTTTAATTCAGTGACGGTTGCTCATCCGTCAGGTATCAGATGAGATGTGTTTCCTCAAGGAGCTTCTGTGACCACCTCCTAGTCCCAGTACAAGATTAGGTCCCCAGGTATATGCTTTGTAGCAATCCCTGCTACTTTCCTTATTAACACTTTTCAAACATAATTAGATACTTACTGGTGTAATTACCTGTTGGATATGTATCTCCTCCACTTTGCTCTAAGATCCAAGAGGGCAGCCATCTTGTCTGCTGTGCTCTTCAGGAATCCCCCAGCCCCTCGCACAGAACCTGACCCCTGGCAGCCACCCAACTAATGGTTGTTACGAGGCAGGCAGAGGACGTCATGCAGAAGCAGACAGGCTCAGGATTGCACCACACGGAAAGAGAAAAGTCTTCAAAATGTTTTTTCTGCATAAAGGATGATTCAGTATCGATTTTCCCTCCTCCTTGTGCTTCTCTCAAAGGCACGTGTTCGAAGCAGATTCCCCAACCATCTCGAGTGCCTCAGGGCCCCCGACAAGGGGCAGGAGACAAGTGGCATGTCCCGAGGACCGTGCCCTGGCACATGCCTACAGCAGCGCTGCTGGCTCCAAGACTGTGGGCTGGAGCCGGGGGTGGGAGCCAAGGGCCTGGCCGGGAAGCATTTGTGTCCCCATCCAAACGCGCGGAGCCTCTTGGGACCCACGGTGTGAGGAGGAAGCAGCGTGGTCCGGGGGAGGAACCAACCTCGCCTCTGCGGTCAGGCAGGTCTGGCTGCTGCTCTATCCCTTCCTGACCTCAGCAAAGATGTGCAGTTTTCTCATCGTCATGATGATGACAGTGGAGAAAATTATTAACACTTGTCACGTGCCCCCCAGCTTTTCACTTTGCTCGCAGGATTCCTTTTCCATTCTCAAAGCAACCTTATTTGGAAATTCTTATTCCTGTCTCTGTTTCAGAGGTGAATAAAGCAAGGCTCAGAGAAATTCAAAAAACATGCCCCTGGTCACACAGCTGATCAACAGAGACCATCTCAGCCAAGCTGACCTGGGAGCTGGTCCTCTCAGACCTGTAGGCCACAGACACTGCCCTGGGCCCCAAATGAGGGCATGTGTGCACACGGAAGGTGCTCCGTAAAGTGGTTGTCACCTCCCTGCCCTTCTGTGAAGCTGTAGTGACACTGATGACCACTGTCCCGAGTGGGCAGGAAGAGGGTGAAAGGAACGTAGGGCCGACCAGGACAGAGGAAGGTTAGGTGGGCATGGAGGAGGTGAGTGAAGCATGGGCTGAACGGGAGTCCTGGGTTCCTTCTTGGCCTTCTCAGAGGCTCGCAGTGAAGTCATTTTGAATTCTGCCGGTCCAGAGGCCTTTCTGTTGCCCAGGTTGTCTGCTGTGTGCATTGCAAAGGTGCCACATCTTTCTGACGCACTTCCAGTTCCACTGAGCCAGAGCAGCTTGGACGGGGGCCCATGCGGAGCCACCTGACCGAATTCTCTCGCAACCCAGGCAGGTTGCTGGGCTGAGCTTGGCCACCCATCTCCCTCAGTGCCTGAGGGCTCCTGCCACTTCACAGCCACGAGGGCTGGGAGGAGTGAGTCCCCGGAGCATTTTCTGTGGGCTGCTCAGAGTGCAAAGAGGGCCTTCCCACAAAGAAGAATATCCCACAAACTGCCCCCCGGGGATCAGCGGGTCAGCGGCAGGTATCACTCCTGGCTCTGGCCTCTCTTGGCCACTTAGAGCCTCTTTAGCACCTGTCTCTAATGGGTGGGCTTCTTGGCAGTGCTCCATGGGATTGCGTTCCCCCTAAAAGTGTACAGAGTGAATCAGAGAGAACACTGGAGATTTGGGGGAAGAGGGAATAGCAATGGGCTTTTCTTCATGCATTCATTCACTTACTCGGGAGACACGCGTGTGTATCTACTATGCTTCAGGCACTGTTCTAGGCACTGAGGCTAAAACAGTAAACAAGATAAGGTTTCTGCTAGATTGTATTTGTAAGGGGGTGGGTGTTAGAGACATAAATTAGAAAACAAATAGATGTTCAAGATCATTCAAGATGGTGATACATGAAAAAAGAACAATAATGTTAATAACGGTGATGTAAACATTTAGGGAACTCCCAGTGTCAGACATGATCCTGGGTGCTTTACAAGTGCTGTCCCATTTAATCCATGCCACAAAGAAAATACAGCAGCTTCTGTGACAATGGAAGTTGGCCAGAGTGTTGGAGGGACCGGCTAATCTAGACCGATTGGTCAGGGACAGCCTCTCTGGGGAGGTGGTATTTGAACTGCTGCTGAAGGACGTACAGAAGGTGGCCATGCAAAGATCTGGCTTGTTGCAGATGTTACAGGACCCATTTGTGTGAAGCTCAGAAGTGAAATGAAATCAGTATCAACTTTGCATTTGCATGAAGAATTTGGGCAGGGGTTGGCGAGTGCTTTGGGGAGAGATGAATGGAGCCCATGCAGTGTCCAGCTCTGGCCAAGGCATCCGTGGATGTGAAGCCTGGAAAACCCCACTGTCTTTTTAGCCCCGGGAAATCGAAGGAGGCTTCACACCCATCACCTCGATGTTTCTGTCTGCAGGTGAGGACAAGGCAACAGAGAGCCCCTCATACGGATACTCCCTGTAGGTTTCTGTCTGTGCGTTTTGTCTGATGCCCTACCTTCTTAAATGTCAGCCTGTCAGAGGGAGTCACATGTTGTCTTGTTCACAGAGTGTGCTTGGTCCCTAAAAGAACGTCTGATACTTATTACCCATCCGATAAACAGATGTTACCTGAATAAACAATAGCATTTCATCCTTGTACAAAATCCCTCCCTCTTCCCGTGAATCCCTTGCCACTCAGAGAGGATCAGAAACTCGACCAGGTTGCCACGGATAGGAAGGGGCGGAGTCACGGCTCACCCGGGCTGTCTTCTCCACTCCACTGCCAGTTTGGGCTCTTCCCCCTCCACCCCTCTTTCTTCTGCGGCGATCCACCCAGGATATCACAGCCAAGGACGCCGATGTGGCGTGTGTTGGAAGAGCTGGCGGCATGTGTCACACAAGGCTCTTTCATTCTCAGGGGAGGGAAGGTTCCCCTAATCTCAGGTTGATCCTGGTGACTAAGGGATTCCTCTTTTCTCCACCTCCTGTTTCCCCATCAACGGCAGAAAGCAGGAAACTTCAAAGGCTGATTTTCCCCCATCAACAATCCCTGTTTCTCTCTGGCTCTCCTCACTCTCTCATCCTGGCTGACAGCCCACACAGTGAGAGCCACATGTCCTCTTCCTCCTGCACTGGCCCTCCTGCCTGTGCAGCGTCACGGACCCGGGCACTCAACCCTGATGCTCATTCATTCAGCAGATATTCAGCTCTGTGCCGGGCACTGAGGGACGGGCGTGAGCAAACAAGTCTCCTTGCCCTTCTGGAGCTGACATCGTAGGAGAGGCTACAGACAAATTAGCCGTTTGTCTGTACAAGTGAACAAGATATGTGCAAAAAATGATGTCTGTTGGAAAAGCAATAAAAACGGGAGATAAGATTTAGAGCCAGAGCAGACATACTTTTTCTGTGAAGAGCCGTGTAGTAAATATTTTAAGCTTTGGAGGATATATAACCTCTGTCCCAAATACCGATGTTGTAGTGGGAAGGCAGTCATAGACAGTATGTAGACGAATGGGCATGGCCAGGTGACAAGAAAACTTTATTTACAAAAATAGTCAGTGGGCCTGATTTGACCCAAAGGCCGTAGTTTGCTGGTCCCTGATTTAGAGAAGCTACTTTAGATGGGGTGGCCAGGGAAAGCCTCTCCAAGGAGATGACATTCGAGCTGAGTTGTTCTGTAGAATGACGGATAGATTACCCACATTTTGTCAGCCAAGGCCAGTGGTTTTCAAAGTATGGGTCCCCTACCAGCAGCATGAGGTACTTTGCCACCTGGGAACTTACTGGAAAAGGCAGATTTCCAGGCTCTGTTCCTTTGAAGGTGGGCCCAACATTCTTTTTGGACAGAGACTTCAGGTGTTTCTGATACATGTCCAAGTTTGAAAACTGCTGCTCTAGGGTAACGGAAAAACCAATGTTAGAAATATATGGCTCTCCCAGTTAGTAGCTGTGTGACCTGGGCTGCCCTGAGCTTCACTCATTTCGTCTGTAAATGAAGAGCTCGCGCCCAGGTGTGAAGAAGCTGTGAGGACTAACTGAATTTGTCTCCAAAGAGCCTGGGAGATGCTGACCCCTAGGTGGTCCTCATGAATGGTGGCTGCTGTCATCACCCCGGTCATTATTGGGTCTTCAAGACACTGCAGCAGAGTTGCCTGTGGGTCATCACTGGGGATGAACCCCAGAAGCTGCCCCCTTCCTTCGGCATCCTGCCCCTGGCTGACGTCTCCTGAATATGGCCTGAATAGAAGGTTGTTTGTTAAAGGAGAATTCAGGATGCTTTCGTAGTCCTTTCACTGGTCCTATTCCTCAGCCCTCTCCTTGGCCTGCTCACTCAGAAAATGCTCTGGTCCCTGTTATTGTAGAAGCATGAGTTTTACAGCTGTGACTCACCCCTGGGCTGGGTCCACAGTGCCAGCAACCAGCTTTGCCATTCACTTTCGGGCTATTGACAGCTTGTTCTTTTTAATGTGTGAAGCTGTTTACGCCAAGAGGGACAGAGGCTGCAGATCTGGGGGAAGGGAGAGAAGAATGACAAAATGGTTCATCTCTCTAGGCCTGCTGGGGGTTCTGGTTCTTAAGAAGGGAACGTACAATCAAATCATGCCTCTAAAAACCCCACAAACACCATCATTAGACTCACCAGCCGTTTGCACTACCACCTTCATTTCATTATTCCATCAGTACATGCTGAGCTCAAAATGGAATTTCATGGCTGCAGTGAGACGCATGGCTCCCCAGCTGGATTGGATTACATTTTCTAAGCGGCCTCTCCTGTGTTCACCTTCCCTGTCACTCATCCCAGGGCTGTCGGTGCGGTGTGAGAGGTGAGTGGGGAAGGAAGGTAGAAGGAGGCCCCACAACAATCTCAGGAAATCAGTCACATGAATGATGGATGCCGTGTTGATCTTGGCTCCAGAAATGCTCTGACATCATCACATGGCAATGGGAAATATGCCTGTGTGCACTCTTCAATAAAACTGCCTGTTAATGAACTTATTTTCAACGGAGCTGTCAGAGATGGGACTAGAAGCTGGGTTCAGGCTTCAGGGCCTCTGCTGGATTACATCAGCAGCCTTGTGGCCAGGGTCCCCGAGCAGGGCCTTGTCAAGGCTTGTGTGCAGAGTGTGACGCCTAGAGAAACCAAGATTCATCTGCAAACACAGGAAAGGAGAGCTGCCATGGAGGTTTCTAGCTTTCAAGATGGATGGCCCCCGCCTTTATAGTAGATGCTTTCCGGGATGCTCAGGACGGCGAGCGGGCCTCAGGCCGTGGACGTCCTGCCTGAGTGCGTGGCTGCCCGCCCTTTCTGTGGACTGAGCGGCCTACGCTGTGAGCTGCTGTGACAGCTGATTTACTCTCAGGTTGATCTCTGCCTTATGACTCATGAGCTATTTTGAGTAATTTCATAGGATGGTTGGATGAGTCTACTATCAAGTCGATTAATAACTAATCTCCACCTATCCATCTGTTTCTCTGTACACTCATTCATTCACTTTGCACTCAGCCATTTATTCATTTGACCATTATTTATTAAGTCATCGTTACCTGCAGACCCTTAGTCCAGGTGGGATTCCAGTGTAGCTGTTTCCCGAGTCCAGTATCAAACAGGTGCTTCCCAGCCCGTCTGGAGATTTTGCTTTGCGTGACGCGGACTCATTCACAGGCAGATGGAGACAGCCCTCTTTGTGGAAGATCCACTCGCAGACTTGAGGCTCTGTGCTGCTCTCCCATGCCTTCTGTCTTTGAAGTCCCTATTCCTCCCAGCTCACAGTGTTCCAGAGCATGAGCTTGGACCCTCGCTCGCTCTGTGTTCAAATCCTAGCAGTGTTGCTCCCAGACATTGACCAAGTTCATCTGCCTTCATGAGCTTTCTGTTCATCTGAAAAATGGGAACATCATTATCTGACGATAGCATGGTTGTAAGGATTAAATGAGACAACACCTTAAACGTGGGGCTTTCTTTTTAATAGTGGAAAATCGGAAGTAAACCCCATGTCCGTCAATGGATGAGTAGATAACAAAGTGTGTCGTACCTGTAGAGTAGAATATTATTCTGCAATAAAAAGGAATGGACTCTTGAGACGGGCAACAACATGAAGGAATCAAAAAATCATTATTCTGAGTGAAAGAAGCCAGACCAAAAAATTCCATACTGTATGATTCCATTTATATAACACTCTAGAAAATTTAATCTATAGTGACAGGAAGCAGATCAGTGGTTACTTGGGGATAGGAGGGGTGGGGAGAGTGGGAAGGAGGAATGGCAAAAAGGAAGAGAACCCTTTTGAGGGTAATAGCGTTTTTTTTTTCTCTATCTTGATTATGCTGATGGTTTTATGGTGAGATACATATATATGTATATATGGCAAACTTTATCAAGGTATATACTTTGAGTATGTGCAGTTTATTGTATTTCAGTTACTTCAATCTAGTGACTGAATGAATGAACTTGCTCTTTAGCAGAAAGGAAGGAAAACATCTTCTCATACCAATAGTGGGTTCTGCCTAGGGTTCTGTGGTTGCCTCAGGATTTCATGGGGCCTTTTGGCCAAGTGCTGTCAGAAGGAATTTGTTTAGTATTAATTATGCACAATAAAAAGGAGATTGGGGACAGAACTCATCAACATCCAGATGAAGGGCACTGAAAAATCAGTTCCACAGACTGGCTCATTTCATCATCTCTGCAAATTCTCTAGGACAGTGCTTAATATGTAGTTGACCCTCAGTAAATAGTGGTGGCAATTGTTATTGCTCTGGCTGATTAAAACTCAGTGATCAGATCTTGCTAAAAGAAACTAATTACTTAGGCAATTTCTGAACCTGAATTTCCTGCACCAAATGGATAAATTCATAAGCTCTCACTTGAGAGGGGATCAGGGCCACTGCATACAGTTGTACAGTTTGTGCACTGCACAAAGGCTCCCAGCCAAGGGGGTGATTGGGGGCTGATAGTCACCTGTGCTCTGATGATTCCCAAAAGGAGTACCTTTTATTTAGCATAAGGCACCTTGCATCTTACCTTGCTGTGTTTCTTAAGAGATTGGGGGCTTTTTCTAATTTGTAGGTGGGAGGGTATCTGTGTAATTTCCATAAAGGTACCAAAAAGTCTAGCAGCAACATAGAAGGGACTGTAAACATTAACTAGCCTAGCTTATTGATGACTTTATTTCTTATTTCCCTGCAATCCTGAGGTTTTGGGAAATCTATTGTCTGACCCTTGCCAAAGAATATTAGAGAAAGTGGTATTCCAGTCCTCGGTGGCATTGAGTAATTAGTAGTAGAAAGGAGGGAGATTTTTTTTCCTTCCAGTTTTGATGGTCAAGATCATGAATACTTCATGTCCCTTTCTATTTTCTCCTTCCTCTTTCACATTGAACAAATCATTGCAAACATAATAGCCTTGGACAGAGAGGTAGGCAGGGGAAGGTGCTGAAATACCAACCAACCAATTTTGCTAAGCACTTGGCACCTCTTTTCATGTTTGAGGGAGAGGTTCAGATCAGTGTGGATAAATTCGACATTGAGCTTGTGCATGATTTTGAAGTATCCATCTTCTCCTGAACCCCATTGCTATGTGGATAATCAAGTATTCATCTGGATGATGACTATTACATGAGAAACAGCTCTGCTAAAATCAGGTCTGTGGGTAGTCCTTCCCAAGCATAGGGATTAAAAGCCCTAAATGTGGTGTCAGACACACCAGGAACCCGATCCACGTCTGCCACTCTCTGTCTGTATTTATGATTAGAGCAAGTTATTTTACCTTGGTGAAGTCATTTTTCCTCATTTGTGAAATGAGGTTGTAATGGTTCCTAGTGTTAGATAGACTTACCGGTTGGAAAGTCCAATTGGTGTGAAAACACTTTTCTTGGAAAGGCCTATCTGCGATAACAAAACTGAGATCTAAGTCTGAAGTGGTAGTCCAGAGAATGGGGGGAGAGCGTGGGCAGATGCAAGAACGACAGAAATGAGACCACAGGAATTATTGAACCTAAACCGTGCATTTGATGCTTAAGAACACAATCTGAGACAAAGCGTACGATTCTCATGTTGTCACATAGGGCCAGAATTTGATCTACTTGACCACTCTTCCCCGTACAACATCAGGGAAAGTACTTAAGGACGGTAGATCAGACAGATAGAAAAAGGGGGCATTCAAGTCCAGAAAAAGTTGTGAATCAGAAAATTCAGTTTCAGACAGTAGTATTTCTAAGTGATCTTGACCAAGTTTCCTAGCACTGTATAGCTTCCATTTCTCGTTTAGAAAATAAGGATATTAAATCTTTCCTCCCAATATAAAGTAAGAATAAAGAAGGTAATGTTTCCAAGTTATTAGAAAAAAACATGATAGCGTTAGTGAGCAATAATTACTATTGATGTAATATCCTCTATTGCCTTCATAATTTTTTGCCTTTTTGATCTTTCGGTGGCTGAGAACGGCATCTAAAAATGCCTCATTGTATTTATGGGTTTGTTTATCCTTGTATTTCTGTTTTTGCTTTATATGTTTTGAGGCTATATTTTGGGTACCTACAAGTTTATAGTTACACTATATTTTTCTAGATGTTTCCTTTTATTATTTTGTAGCACCCCTTTTTAGTGTTTTTTGCATTTGATTTCTTTTAAAATGAAAATCATTTTTATAGCTTTTAAAAAGCTTATGAATGCTGCATTAATAATATTTTCCTGAAACATAAAAAGTGAACCAGTGGCTATTACAAAGTGATCAACAAATTGTATCACTACCAATTTTGAAATGACCAAGGATCAGTTAATCGTTACTCAATTGTACCATCCCTTTTCATCACTACTAATTATATTGATTCAAATCCTGGTTTGTATAGTGTTAACATTGCACACTAGCTTCCTTTTGGTGAATAATTGCAAGACTGTGCTTCTTCATTCCTTTACTTCAACCTTTTCTTATGGGTTTGTCTTGAGTAAGTAGCATATGATGGATAATGTGTTTTTCTTTTTAATCCAAACTGATAATCCATCTTTTAATTGATGGATATGATATATTTACATTTGTTATGGTAACTCAGATAATTATTACTACCATTTTTTGTTGTTTTGTGTTTGCCATCTTTCTTCCTCTACTTTTTTCTATTTTCTTGACTTCTATTTTTTAATAGAAGTTTCCTTCATTTTCCTTTATTTTTGGAAAGCTGTGAAATATGTTCCTATTTTTGTAGGGGTGGCTCACCATTTCCCAACATCCAGCCATGCTGGACCCCTTGCCACTCTTCACGTACCCTGAGCTCCCTTCAACCTCAGGGTGTTCACATGTCGTTCATTTTAAACAAGTATCAATGTTTCCATCCTCCTCCTAACTATGACAGGGAACTTCTGTGATGTCCTTTTAGTACCATGTCTTAGATTACTTGTGAAAGAGTTTTCCCTCCCATCTTAAAAAGCCTGCATGTCAGTATGCTTTCCAGCCACCTCACTTGAGTTCATATTTGCTCAAGTGTAAGAAGACAATTTAAAATCAAAATTGTATCAGTACTAATGATTTTGACGATTTTGAGATCATTTCATGTCTTTTTTACATCTTTATTCCCCTTTCTTAACATAGATAAGGACTTGGAAACTCCCCATTTTTATAGGTCTGCTTTCTAAAAAATATATAGTAAAATTAAGGTTTTGCTTTTCTTTTCATCTATTTTCTGCTGATTTCCAAAAAGGTTTTAGAGGAATGTTCAGTACACTAAAACAAGAGTAAAGATTGCTATAGGCAACAAGGGAAAATATTGTAATTATGACAGAAGACCAAGACTACAGGGTACTACTACAACTGGACACTGTTGTTGGCTAAGCACATAACGATATCTACTGTTTTTAGCGTGAGATTGTGGTTACAACATGTGGATGACCATTGTTTTACACTAGACCATCAGGAATGTCAGGATGCTGGAGTGCCTGCCGGAACCACCTATGTGGGTCTGAGCCTAGTTGATATTGAATTCTCTTTTCTCACAATTATTGGCCAACACTTTTGATTCTTCTCATGCCACTTCTAAAATAATAAGGAGACTATCTTGAGTGAGGAAGAGGTGCTGTATAATGGAAATTCTGTGATCTGTGAAATGTTAAGTTATCGCCCTGAGGCTGAAAAGTCAGAAGAAATAACTTGCCCAGTTACCAGTGGTGATTTATCTCTTCGGTCTTCTCTGTGAACGGCTGAGTTTCACATCCTCTCATTTGTTACAGATACTGATGGCTGGGGCCAGTGTCTCCTCTGGAATCTTTAATTGTCTTATTAAAAACAGAAGGAAAGTTGCTTATAAAATGACTTAAACATAAGCCTGGATATATTGTCTGACTCATTTTTCCCCCCACTGATTTTCACCAGATTTCAGAGAAGTGTTAGTGGAGAAGAACATTTGGTCCCAACATGTAATAAAAATTACTCTCAAGTAGTCAACTTCATAGAGACAGAAAAGAGAATGATGGTTGAGCCGGGGAGGGGAAGCAGGAGTTGGGGAGTTAGTATTTAATAGCTATGGAATTTTAGTTTAGAAAGATGAAAAAGTTCTAGAGATGGATGGTGGTGATGCTTGCCCAACAATGTACTTAATGCCACTTTAAAATGGTTAAAGTGGTAAGTTTTATATTATATGTTTTTTACCACAAAATAAATATATAAAATAATAAACTAATAAAATTTTAAAATGTACTGTTAGGAATTGGAGCAGTCATTTCAAAGACCACATGGTCTTTTTTGGGGATAAACTCGAGCACATTATCTTCTCTTGCATAGACCTCAAAGAAAAAAGTTCGTCAAGCCTGAGTCCGTTCACACGATCCTTACCCCATAACATTCAAAGCATGCACGTTACCAAATAATTCTGTGGATTTCCACCTTCTTTGGCGTTCCATTTGGTCCATGTGGTTTTCATGATTAAGCAGCCACTCTAGACTGTTCATTATTCAAGGCTTTAGCAGGAATCTCAAGCTTGATGAATGAACTGTGACTGCATTGGCCATTTATTCGTCAAATACTTAGGGCAGAGTGTAATCCTGTGCCCGGTTTATGAAGACAGTGTAGTGAAGTGGAAAGAGAATGAGCTTTGAAGTCAGACCTAAATTGGAATCCTGGGTAAGCCCCTTACTCCTGAGCAGGTCAAATAGATTAGAATCGAGCTGATTCTCATTATTCACAAAGTATTTGCAAATTCGCCTGTTCATCATCAAAATTTGTTTGTGACCCCCAAATCAATACCCATAGGACTTTTGCAGTTATTCCCTGACTTGTGTGGAGGGGTGAAAAAACCAAATCATCCAGCATGCACACAGCCAGTTGTGGTTGGACAAGGCAATGCTTTGCCTTTGTTTCAGCTTGCATAAAATAAAGAAGCATGCTTTTTGTTGTCTGCTTAGTGCTACGTGTTTTGCGTTTGGTGATTTCACTGTTTAAGTTGCCTCTCAAGCTCGGTGCTAGAGGGCTGTCTGATGTTCCTGAGGGCAAGAACCCTGTGAGATCTCTCATGGAGAATATATGTTCAATAGATAATAATAGATCTTTACACAGTATGAGTTATAGTGCTGCCAACCGTGAGTTCAATGTCAATGAGTCAACTATATATATGTAGTTAGAACAAGGTCTTGTATTGATCCACTGACAAAAATGTGACCAGAGGTTGGCAGGAACTTAGTCCTGTATTTCCCCTGGGAGCAGCAGTTTCCTTGCCAGTACTTTATAGACTAGAACTACCATGAATAACAAGAAGTAACTGCACTGTCCTTTCCAAAAGGTAGTGTATTGTTCACACACCACGCCATTCTTTCTCTGCTATAGTGGGTATTAGGGCTGTCCGCAAATGATTGACTCCTGCTTCTTCCAGGCACATGCAAATTAGGCAGGACCACGTGACTTGCTTTAACCAATGAAATATATGCAGAAGTTGCAGGCTTCACATCCAGATAAAAGCATTTAATTGCCAGTGTTCAGCTCCAGTCTTTGTTTTTTCTGCTGCCATCATCGTGGAGGCACATAGTAATACCGAGCCTCGACTACCTGGGTCTCTGCCTACTCATATCAGAGATATAGTGTAAGTGAGAAATAAAACTGGTATGGATAAGGCTTTTGTATACAGAATATATAAAGAACTCCTATAACTCAACAACAAAATAAAAAACAATTAAGAAATAGGCAAAGAACTTGAATAGAGACTTTTTTTTTAAAGATTTTATTTTTTTTATTTAAGAGAAAGAGAGAAAGCACGAGCAGGGAGAGGGGCAGAGGGAAAAGCAGACTCCCCGCTGAGCGGGGAGCCGACACAGGGCTCAACCCCAGGGCGCTGGGAGCATGACCTGAGCTGAAGGCAGACACTTAACCAACTGAGCCACCCAGGCACCCAGAGACTTTTCCAAAGATCAACAAATGGCTAATAAGGACTTGAAAAGACGCTCAAGGTCATTATTCATTAGGGAAATGCAAATCAAAACCCCAGAGAGATACCATTTCACACCTACTAGGATGGCTATAATTTTTGAAGTGGGAAATAACCAGTGTGGGTGAGGATGTGAAGAAGTTGGAGGCCTCGTTCATGTGCACTGCCAGCGGAAATGGCAAACACTGCAGGCACTGTGGAAAACAGTTTGAAGTCCTCAAAAAAATTAAACATATGATCTGACAATTCCACTCATAGGTATCTACCCAAACAACTGGAAGCAGAAATTTGAGCAGATATTTGTACACCGTGCCAGTACAGAGTGAAGCGTTGTTCACAGTAGTCAAAAAGGGAAAACAACCCAAGTTTTATCAACAGGTGAATAGATAAACAAAATGTGGTATATTCATCCAATGAAATAGTATTCAGCCGTAAAAAGAAGATGTTCTGATAGACGCTATGACTAGAAAGAACCTTGGGGGAAACTATGCTAAGTAAAATAAGCCAGAAAAGAAAAATATTGTATGATTGCCCTTAGATGAAATACCTACACTGGATAAAGTCATAGAGGCAGAAAGTAGATTAGAGGCTAGGGGAAGGGAAGAAGAAGGAATTCTTGCTTAAGGTAAGATAGAGAGTTTCTGTTTGGTATGATGAAAATGTTTTGGTAAAGGACTGTGGTGGTGGTGATTGTAATTAATGCCACTGAATTGTGCACTTTAAAATAAAATGGGGGCACCTGGGTGGCTCAATCAGTTAAGCATCTGACTCTTGATCTCCACTCAGGTCTTGATCTCAGGGTCATGAATTCAACCCCTGCTTTGGGCTCCACAGTGGGCACGGAGCCTACTTAAAAACAACAAAAAATAAAATAAAATAGAATAAAATAGAATAAATTAAAATATAGAATAAAAAAATAGCAAATCTTATATAGGTTTACCACAATAAGAACATCAGACATTTTTATTTTAATTAAAAAATGACTGTGGTGCAAAGCCAGTGACATTTTGTTGTTTGTGACAGTGGCATAATCTGGCTCATCCTCACCAAACCTTCCTTCTCGTCTGTTTCTCCACAGTAGCACAGTATAGGACATTCAGAGTTTTATGGCCATATCTAACCTTGAACTGCAGGCCAGGGTATTACCTTCCCTGACCGTTTGGCCTCTTAGAGCAGGGAAGACTCCGTTCTTGCCATTGTATCCGTGATACATTCGCAACTTAATGGGGCGGCCATGGAACTCAGGCTGAAGGTAGCCATGGTGGTCAGAAATATTTATTCGGTAATATATACGCAGCCCCTTAGTTCTCATACTTTTTCATGGGTTCACAACCATCATTTAATGGGCAGAAATGAAACTGCCTTAAATGAACTGATTCCAAATAAAGATCACCCCTTATATTTTTTTGAGAGAGAGAAAGTACATGCATGAACAAGAGCGTGCACGTGTGGTGTGTGTGTAGTGGGGAGGGGACTCACCCTCGCCTTGCAGGGCTCATCCCTGACATCGTGACCTGAGCTGAAATCAAGAGCCCGATGCTCAACTGGGTAAACCACCCAGGCACCCCAACCAACGTGTAATTTAAAACAGATTTCCCACAGCATCCTGTCATCACCAGTCTCCTGTCTATTTAAGGAAGAATTCTTATTAGAATTATAGCTTGTGTCCTTACACATCACTTTGAGTAGTTAAAAAGTTGAATTTGTTCTAGGATTTTTCCTGTTGCTGCTTTCTAAATTTTCTTCAAAATGGTTTTACATGACATTGTATATCTGTTCTTTCTAATAATAGAGGAGGAAAATGGACTAATTATGTGACATGTAGAATCAGAAACAATAACTTAACACAAAGGAAAGATGCCATATAGGAAACTCCTAAGGAATCCACCTAGGGGAGAGGTAACCCAAACTGATGTATTTATTGGGACACAATTGCTACATGTCCATCCCATATAAGTGTCTCCTCCTTTCTCACTAACAAAACCTGATTTTATTCTGAACAGCGATTATTAAACTAAGGGTTACATTTCCTAGCTTCTCTTGGAGCTGGGTCTAGACAAAAGGTTATAAATAGAAGTTGGATAATACTTCTAGGAAATCTCTAAATGTTATTGATCCAACTGGGAGATGGGTAATTTTCCACTTGACCTTCCCTATCTTCCTGCCTGGAATGTGAATATGATGGCTGGAGCTCCAGCAGCCATTTTGTGATTTGGAGCATAGATGCCATTAACAGTTAGGATGGTGGTATAGAAAGATAGAATCTAGATGCTTGATGGTTTTTACAAAATGTGCCATATTGGCCCTAGCCCACTATAGTTAAGTTGTTATTACTAGCTGCCCAATTCTAATGCAATGCAATTCTTACCTCCACTGTTTTTATTTTCAGTAATAATACTCACCTGACAATTATATATGGCCTTATGGTTAACCGTGTATTTTCGTTCTGTCAACACCTTTAATCCTCACAATGCTGAGAGATGAGTACAGTTATCCTAGTCTTAAAAATGAAGACACAGAAGCCCAGAGAATTTAGATAATTTGGTCACAGTTGCAGACTGAGCATCTGTCATAGTCAAGACTCAAACATTAAATATCAAATGCAGCTTCTCTCTTCCACACTGTAGACAAATACTAACATGGTTGAGGTTTGAGTGGCTATCCCAGAAGTGGAAAATCTTTTTTCATTTTTTTTTTTTTAAGTAGGAATCAATGACCTAAAATACCGTTGGCCATTCCCAGGATAGCTTAAAAAAAGTAGAGTTTTATTAAGGTTTCAGGTGGGGTTTTTGTTATTTTCTTTTTTGTAGATACCTACAATATGTTTGACTCATATCCTTTTTAACATTAGAAGAGAAAATCAGACACCTGCCAGTACATAAATGACTATTTTAACATGTTCTTCACTTCTGGATTATGCCCAGGGATTTAAGAAGGAAACAAGAAGGGAGCAAAGGAAAAGATGTATAAAGAAAGAGCAAAGTTTTTGGCACACAGATGGAGAGAACATGGAAAGGACTAGCAGAGTGAGACCTGTAAATATTTTGAAGAATGTATCCGTGAAAGTAGATGACTTGACGCAATGTGCTGTTTGCCAGAACCATCAAAGACAGAGCTAGAGCTGGATGGATTGTCTTCATGCCCTTTGAAGTAGTCTTTAGGTATTTACAGACCTCCTACTGTTTTTACCTTTTAAAGAGAGTTTGCCAAAGAAACTGACAATATAAGTTTAAGACAGTGGTATGCTGGAATTGGCTGACCTCACAAGATCCAGTTGGTCAGTTTTCAGGAATTCTGTAAGCCAGTTGTTAAATTCAGCCATTTGGCCGGTGGGGGGGGGGGGGGGGGGGGCGTTGCAACTTTCTTTTTTTTTTTTTTAAATTCAATTAGCCAACATATAGTACATCATTAGTTTTTGATATAATGTTCAATGATTCATTAGTTTCATATAACACCCAGTGCTCATTCAGCCATTTTTAAAGCTTAATTGTATAAACTTATATTAAAAACAAAGGTGATAGGTACTCAGAACTCATCCCTTCCTAATGACTTTCCTCTGTTGCGCTGCTATCTGTGCTCTTGGGTTTATTTCATCGGTTACCTCCGTGCAGTGACAGTACCATATAATGAATGCAACTTTGCGCCCTTCCCAGTCCCTCATCCAATGACATCACACAGTAGCTAGAAATCATCCACAGTGGGATTGTTTCCACATGGAAATGGGCAAACGTACACATTTAGGGATTTGATTCATTGTTCTTTGAAACTCTGTAGCATTTTTGTCCGCGTCGGCTGGCTCTTGCTGTATTTTAACTTTGCATTACGGCCACTTGCGTGCTTGTCTTATATATTGTACTCAAATAGAACCTCCTTCGTCTGGGGATCATTTCTTATTTGTATGCGTGTCCTTTGCCCGCGAGTCCTGAACTGTTCCTTGCGTATAGGAGACTGTCTTGTCCAGTCTGCTCAGGCTGCCCTAATAGAATTCTGCAGACTGGGTGGCCTCAACAGCAGGTTTTATTCCTCCATAGTCCTGGAGGCAAGAAGTCCCAGATCTGGCTCCCAGCAGGGTTGGCCTGCAGACAACCGCCCTCTGCGTGTGTCTTCACATAGCTCTTTCTCTATGCACGCACGCTCCTGGTGTCTCCTCCTCTTCTTACACGGACATCAGTTCTTTCTCATTACAGCCCCACCCTTCTGCCTCATTTAAATGTAATCCTCTCTTTAAAGGCTCTGTCTCCAAAAACAATCACTTTGGGGGTTAGTGCTTCAGCACGTGGACAGGTGAGTACAATTCAGTCCATGACACAGACATGTATGACTTACGCATTCGATGGCTTCAAAACTAAAAAAAAAAAAAAATAGAACCTTCGCTGTGTGCCTGCCTCTGTCCTGGTGGCACTACACCATTTGAGCCTCATGGCAATACTTTAAGGTGACTGTTATTGTCCCCATTTTACAGATGAAGATATTGACTTTATAAGAGATATAGAGTAACTTGCCCAACTGTGTACAGATGGTAAGTGTTCAATCCGGTATTCAGACCCAAACAATGTGATTCCAGAGTCCAAACACTTAACCATTAGAGGAAACTACCATCCTGCTCTTTCCATACATATGTATGTGTATGTTTTGTCTAAAGGAAATATTGAAACTGTTACCAAAAAAAGTAAGCAACTGTTGAGGAATTTTTAGCAGGGCATGTATGCAAATGTGTAGACATTCTGCAAGGAGTGTTTTGGTAAAATTGGGGAAGGGGAGTCTTTATGTAATTGTAGTTTGAAGGGGAAGTGTTGAAACTCCAAGTTCTTTCAATTCTGGAACGTCTTCTTTAAGACGGAATACAATAACGGCCAGGTAATGCTCCAGACTAAATGGGAGGTATTTTCTAATGAAACATTGAAGTTTAATATTCTAATATTCTAAATAAAAAATTTTTAAAGCCTAAAGGTTTGGAGAGAGTGCGTATGTGGAGTAGGAGGCGTATAAGAACAATTCACATGATTTGTGATTACAGGAACTACTCAGGACATAATGTGATTATTTTCTGTAGTTTCAACAAAGTCGACTCAAAGAAATTCTCTAGCTTCAAATACAAGTGGGAGTTGCTTTGCCCCTTCCTCTTAAAGAAACAGTTCCTTGTCAGTTATTCCCTTCATCTTTCTAACTGCTCCTCCAACCCCCCCCCGGCCCCGCCCCCCGCACATAGGAATCTTCAGTGACAACACAGGTGCTTTGATGGGATGAAAGGGAAGCTCTGTGAGTTTTACCCTGGTTCCTCCGGAAATCTCACCTGTGTATTCTCTTGCTCCGTGTATCTGTCCAAATCCTTCCATAAACCAGAGAGGCAGAAAGGTGAGATTTGAATACAGCATGCATTCACTCAGCAAACACGTGTTGAACACCTGCTAGGTATAAGACACTCATGGTGGGGGGGGGCAGTATATAGCCAACGAAATCCCAGGTATTCACACTCTAGAGGAAACAGAGACAGTGAATGAGCAGATTATGCATTGGCACGTGGTAAGTTCGTTGAAGAAAAGCAGGTTAAGTGTTTACCAGTTTCAATATTATTGACATTTTGAGCAGGCTGGTCTTTACTGTGGAAGCTCTCTTATACACGGTAGGAGACCCAGCAGCATCCCTGCCCTCAACCCACTATATGCCAATAGCATGCGCGTTTGCACGTACAGACACACTCACCCCAGGTGTGACAACCAAAGATGTCTCCAGACATTCCTAAATAACCCCTGGGGGTCAACAGTAGCCCCGTTTGAGAAGCACCAGTCTCATGAACAAGAGGTGAAGGTGCTGATTGGTTAAGGTCGTCCTCTCTGATAAGGATTGATTAGGGTCGTCCTCTCTGATAAGGATTGATTAAGGTCGTCCTCTCTGATAAGGATTGATTAAGGTCGTCCTCTCTGATAAGGATTGATTAGGGTGGTCCTCTCTGAGGAGGAAGACCTCTCTGATGAGGTGACCTTTGAGCAAAGACTGGAGGAAGTGAGAATGGGCATCACATAAATATCTGGGGGAAAGGATGTGCCTGGCGAAGAGAATGGCTACTACAAAGGCCCTGAGGTGAGAGGAAGAACGGGGAGAGCACTGGGAGCAGAACTGAGCCACAGGAATATCGTAAGCGATAGAATCAGCCCAGTGTTCAGGAGGCATGATCTGTAGTGAAGACTTTGGCTTTGAATCAGAGGGGAGTGGGAAGTCATGAAAGATTTTGAGAAAAACAGTGACCTGACCTGGTTAGTATTCAAGTAGGGTGGTTCTTGCTGCTGAATAGAGAATCACCTGCAGGGGAACAAAGGTGAAAGCCAGGGTCCAGAAGCAGCCGTGGCAGTCATTCCTGTGAGCACTTAGTCGTGGCTAGTTGGTCCTACGGGGTGGAGGGGAGTGACTGGATTCTGGGTATGTTTTGAATCTACGTCTGACGTGGTTTAATGTTGAATCAGACATTGCGTGTGAGAAGAAAAGAAAGAAAGAAAGAAAAGAAAAGAAAAGAAAAGAAAAGAAAAGAAAAGAAAAGAAAAGAAAGAAGGAAGGAAGGAAGGAAGGAAGGAAGGAAGGAAGGAAGGAAGGAAAGAAAGAAAGAAAGAAAGAAAGAAAGAAAGAAAGAAAGAAAGAAAGAGAAAGAAAGAAAGAAAAGAAAAAAGAAAGAGAGGAAGGAAGGAAGGAAGGAAGGAAGGAAGGAAGGAAGGAAGGAAGAGAGAGAAAGGGAGGGAGGGAGAGAGGAAGGAAGGAAGGAAGGAAGGAAGGAAGGAAGGAAGGAAGGAAGGAGAAAAGCCTTTGAAATACTCTTCTTTAAAAATACCCTGCATATGAGCTTTCATTTCTGATTTTTGATCCTACTCCTGTGGGAGTTGAAGCATGATGGAGGCATTGTTTAGACATTAGGTATTGGACTGTTATTTCCTACATTACTTCCTGAGTAAACCAATTACAATTATAATGTGGGTCTCCAGGAGAAAAGGAAAAGAGCCAAACTTGGTACAATTTTATCTCTTAGATGCCACTTAACACCACTTTTCTCCTCTTGCTTGGGTAATGAAATTCTGGCAAGTGGGGGCACAGTGAACAAATGGGCCCTTAAAAGCAGCCCATCACCACTTGCTTGTAGCTGTAATGCTTCCCGATTGTTCTCCAGGTCTCCATTTCAGAGCTAGTGTGCACTTTTCATAAAAACTACTACATGCCGCAAATTCAGGCAGCATCTTTCCCTTCTCTGTAGCACCTGCCTTCTGAGACCTCAGGCATATTCTAGATAGTGCCTCCCTGAATTGAGGTAGATTAAGCGAGGTTCCAAGCTTCTCAAACTGCAGGAGAGGGAGAGTGTGAAATAAAGGTCTAATCTTCTAGTTAGTCTCTGGGTTAAGATGGGCTTTTATAAAGCCTTTCAGATGTGTCAGCCCACATCAGAGATTATACCTCAGGAGTTTTCCCTCACTTTGTCTAGTCCTGTTTGCGTTCGTCTTAAACCAGTGTTTCTCCTGGTGTGGTATGAAGTGTTTATTAAGAATATAGAATTCTGGGAGCACCTGGATGGCTCCGTCAGTTAAGCATCTGCCTTTGGCTCAGGTCATGATCCCAGGGTCCTGGGATAGAGCCCAGCATCAGGCTCCCTGCTTGCGGGGAGCCTGCTTCTCCCTCTCCTCCCCACTCATGGTCTCAATCATTATCTGTCCCTCACTTGCTCACTCTCAAATAAATAAATAAAATCTTTAGAATAAAAAAATACAGAATTCTGGGCTTTTTTTTTTTTCAGACCCAGAAGAATGAAAATGGGGATAATGTTTAATGAAGACCTCAAATGATTCTGCAGTATGCTAGCATTTGAGAACCATTGCTATATCATTTGGAATTACAGTCTAGTACCTGAGACTATAAATAAAGAAATCATTTCTTTCTCTCATTGGTAAAAGAAGTTCAGAGATAGGCGATCCAGAGCTGGTTTGGTGTTCCATGGTATAATAAAGAACTTCATGGTACAAGATGGCTACTAGAGCTCCAGCCATTATTTTTACATTCCACACAGGAAACAGTAAGAAAGGGGGATGGGGGGGGGAGGCCTTTGCCAACTGTTCAGCCTCCTTTAAAAGCTCTCAGGAGTCACATGCTACTTGTCATTGGCCAGAATTTAATTGCAGGGCTACTCATAGCTACTAGGGAGGTGTAAAAATATTATTCTAAGAGGGGCATATTGATGCTTTAAGTAAGATTTTGGTATTCTTATTAAGGGGAAAAAGGAAAATGGATGTGGGGGGGCCCCCGTGTCTGCCACAACTCCCTTATACCATCATTCCATGGAGTTGTGGAAAGACAGTTTCATTTGGAGTACCCCTTTTACCTCCTGCCAGTTCATTTTGGACCATATGTCGGTTATTTTATGGAGAACACCAAAGGAAAACATGTTCACCATGTATGTGGTCAGTCATACATATTAGGAATCTACTATATCTGGTTTTTTAGTTCCTTCCCATCCATCTGCCAGTGTCTTGTTTTCTTGATAAAGAAGGCCAAGCATCCATGAAAAACACAGGAGAGGATAAGGAAGACAGCTCCAAAACCGGCTCTCCCCTTTTATAGCTGTGTGTCTAGTGAGGACAATGTACCAGCCTCTAGGGTGCGTGGGGGGCTGACAAGGTACTGTATACAAACACACTTCCGGCATAAGAACCACTCCCTAAAAAATATGTTCATCGATACCTTCCTTCATTTAGAGGGTAAAGGACAGTTGCATCTGAGATCAGCCAAGAAAGTCTGACTTCTTTGTTGGCTTCCACTCTTAAAAACACAGGATGCTTTTGACATGGAAAATGTCCCACCCAATAACAGGAGCACTTTGCCCTCAGAATGTCTTATCCCTGCCAGAGCTGGTAGAATCCCCCTTTTCAGCATGTATATCGGTGTGGCAAGAGACAGCTGCAAAATTAAGAGAGATTCCACAAGCTCCCTCCCCTCTTCGGGGCCGCCTGGATCTCCTGGAGAGCCTAGGAAGACCATCATTGGCCTGGCAACCTCATGGCATTGGCTGCTGAGGGAAAACAGTGAGATGGCCCTGCAGCTCTTGAAACATGCTCTCTGGACCACCAGCAGGGGCATCGCAGGAGAAAGCGGTACCAATGCGAACCATCAGGCGCCACCCCAGTCCTGTGGAGTTAGAAATGTGTTTTAAGAAGCTGTCCCTGTGGTTCTGGTGCAAGCTAAAATTTGAGAACCGCCGCTCTACATGAAGCACTTTGCACTTCTTTTTTTTTTTTTTTTTTTTTTAGCACACTCTTCTCTCCAACAGGGTGTCCCTTGACTCCCTCCCTTCCGTCTCTGCCCAGGCAGAAATGCTGTCAAATGTGCAGTTCCTTCTAACAAACCCAGTCTCTCAAACTGGGCGAGGCCTTACTTTGTAGATTTTATTTGCACACTGACTAAAGCTCTTACAATCCATCTGACACAGACTGAAGTTCTTGCCAAACCTCGCTGTGGGGAGTGACACCGTAAATAAAGGCCTTCAGCTATCTCCTTTTCCTGAGCCAGTTGACTGTGTGCACAATGCTTCTGTTTGGGGGAAGTGTACCTCATACAGCTCAACCCAGGGTGCAGTATCACAGGGCACCTCTCCCTGAGTAATGAGTAAATGGAATGGAGTTTCTAGCACATTCCGTAGTCCTGCTTTTGGAGAGTGATACTCAGTATACACAGGAGGAAAAAGTGACCACCATACCAGATATTACTCGGTAATGGTCATCATTGACAAAATTCTATTGGATTTGATTATTTGCTTGTGAAAATTAACGAGAGAAACATGGTTGGACCAGAATGAGCAATCTGCAGGGTTTTCAGGGGTGGTGCCAAATTTAATTTCCGTAGTGCCAGAAAATACACTAAATATTTTCCCCTTACCGTTGGTTTGCTTAGTGTTTGTTTTGGGCCACACAGTAGTTTTATTTTGGAGGATGCCAGAGACTACAGGCAGCAGTTCTGTGTTGAGCCAGAGCCAGACTGGGAATTCAGGAGGGGAGTTTCTCCATCATTCCCATCCCTTTGCTCAAGGAAGGGCTTGGACTTCCCTTGCTCTTAAACAGCAGGAGGAGGAACAGAAGTCAAATGGTGGAAGGACCAAGGGAAGTGGTGAAGGACCACCTCATTCCCCATCCTCGGAGCAAGCCGGATCACCTACCCTGTAACATGGGGACGATTTGGGAGGTCGTTAGTTAATATTAGCTGATTTGGTTTCATAATGGTGCATTTCACTTGGTAAGTTTTTAAGTCATTCACCAAACTGTTGGCTGCCTTCTGAGGAATTATTTTTAGTACATTCTTTTTTCAAGGAATTATCGAATGCTGGTAGAAAGGACGTATTTTCTGCAGTGGTGATCAGTAGGCTTGAATTACAAAAGGCAACTCAAGACGCCCAGCCAGGAAAGCCAGAGCTGTGTTCTTAACGAGTAGTCAGTGCCTCTGTTGACATAAGACTTCCAAGTCTTCAGGATGGACCTCTGCGTGCCAGGGTATTTATTTAGCTCCTGGTCCTTGGAGGTCTCCAGTCACGGCCGCCTCTGCTTTGCCCAGCCCTGACGTGTTGGGACGCCTTTATCTCCAGTCTCAAAACAGGGTGGAACTTCTCTAATCCAGTCTGCAGGTGTGGACCTTGCCCAAGACGGGGTAAGCAGGGTCCTTCTCTGGTGACTTCGGAACAGAGCCAAGTGAGTCAGTCTAGGATGGCCACGAAGGGAGATTGTGTAAGTTTAGGTGCTGTGGGAAACCTTAAACTTTGAGAAGCTAAGGAACAGATCCACAGAGGAAGAAGACGAGGGTCCAGGACACTGGGCATAGAGAGATGAGAATCCCTTACCAGTTCCCTTCCAGTAGCCAGTCCCGTCTCCTCCTGAAACCCAAAGATTCTGTTGGGTTTCTGGAGAGAATGGCACATCTTTGTAAGAATCTGCCTTTTTTCCCCCTCTGAGATCAAACTAGCTTCAATAACATTTTTCCCCCTTGCCACCTTCTTTCTTAGACTAAAGTAGTTGGGGGCCTCCAGGTTTGGCCTCACTCTGACAGCTCATAGTGTGACTCTGCCTCTCACAAGGGAAGAGAGGCCAGGAAAGTTTGCATTGTTCCCTTGGGAGCCTGCGGGCCAGATGATAGACTCACCCCTATGTATTCGTGTTACTGATTGTTATTGAGGGCCAAGGGCTTAGCCTTCGCTCTCGTTTAATTGCCACAGTCCTGTGATGAGGATTCTCAGAGGTTCTGGAACTCACTCAGGAACACAGAGCTGGGAAGTGACAAACCCATGAATGGGGGTTCAGGAACAGCTGGCCAGGCTACAGAAGAGGCAAGGAAGATTCCAGCCAGGCTCGGCCTTGGCCCATGTCAGCGAAGGCTGGACTCAAGGTGCCAAGTCACAGGGGTTCTTGGGGATGCCCGTGCTCTGGGCGGTGAAGAGGGGTGTGTGAGGAATGAGGGGCAATTCGGGGGAGGGTTCATGGCACTCAAATCGGACTCTCCTGTCAAGCATCTCTAGTGACTTCCTTTCTTATTAGCATCTGTCCCTGAAGTTCTGTCACTAGAGTGGGAATGACAAAGGGACCTTGCAGCAAGGCTGTGCTACAAGCAGTCTCTCAACTTGGGGGGCGAGGCCCATTCCCCAAGACACAACCTCTGCCTTCTGCCTGCTCTTTTTTTTTTTTTTTTTAAGATTTTATTTATTTGACAGAGATAGAGACAGCCAGCGAGAGAGGGAACACAAGTAGGGGGAGTGGGAGAGGAAGAAGCAGGCTCCCAGCGGAAGAGCCTGATGTGGGGCTCGATCCCAGAACGCCGGGATCGCGCCCCTGCCTTCTGCCTGCTCTTAACCTGCTACAGCGTGTGACACACGGGTTCCTCCGAGCACAAACTGGAGTGCCGGTCTCCGGTGGGCCCATGACCAGCTCCTCATCCCGAACTAACTCATGGTCTGCGCTTCCATTTCTTCTCAGAGAGACTGCTGGTAACCTGTGGGCTGCTTTCAAAACCCGGAGCCCTTCCTTCCCATCCCCAGACGTGGCTCCCTGCCAGGTGCCTCTAGGGAGGAGTTGCAAGGCCCTGTCTTGAGAAAGCCAGCTGGTCTCTGAGCAGTCTGTTTATGGTCGCCTTTGGCCTTTGCTTAAGACAGTAATACGCAGACGATGGAGAATGGTTGCAATCATGTGTTATGAAAATAAAGGTGGCCTTCTCATTGTTTTAAGGCCTTGTCATTGCAAAGCCTTCCCCCCCCCCACCTTTTAAAAGTTATTATTTCGTTTCTGGAGATCAAAGTAGATAGAGCTTTTGTAGCTCTGTGCCCCAGCATTCCCAAAACATGTATTCATGTCGAGGGCTCCCTAAACTCAAGGGAATTAGACCAAGCTTGTGAAGTGGAATAAATATGATGAATTTAGAGCCTCAAGTCTTCTGTCTTCTGTGTCTTGTTGAATGAATGCCTTGTTTCGCAAGAGCTGGTCATGATGCTAAGAGATAGTTGAAAAGAATTTTCCATGATGTCATCTGAGCTTGTGGGATTTTTTTTTTTTCTCTCTCTCCCCTGTATAATAGCATACCTTCTGTTTTCTGTTTTCTCTTTTGGCCAGTTTTTCTTGACCCTAGTTTTGCATACAGCTGGATAGTAGAATGTCTGTTTTCTTTTCCCAAGCAAAATTAGATGCCTTCCCAAGTCTTTGTTAGAGTTGAGTGAGCCCCAGAAAGTGCAAGAATATGTCCTAACAGCCGTAAACAGGAACATTCTAGGATGTGCAAAAATCCTCCCGTCAGTGACAATTTTTAATTACATACTCAGTATCCCAAATGTAGTGACTCTCTTTTCGGACAGATGGCAACTGCTACCTGCCCTTACAAAGCGCTCAAAACCTAGAGGGCTTTCAGTGTTGGTGGAGCCTGAGGGACCCAGGCGCTCAGCGAGCGCCAAAGCCTGGCTCTGACTCCAGTGTGAGGCAGGCACCAACACATCCCTTTGGCTAGGGAGGCACGGTGCACGCCGGAGACTCACGGAGAAAATGGTAAAGTTGCTCTCTGTCTCGGGGGGAGCCGACAAAGCTCTACCCTCTGGGTTCCTCCGCCTATTTGCCAAATTCTTTTTTTCTAGGAAAGTGTGCTGGCTTTATTTTTCCCTTGCAAGAGAGGGAAAGCCCCAAGATACGGGTGATTCGCCCCACTCTTTCTTCAAGGATGAATCTGTCTGCTTGCAAGGAGAAACGCAGATGCTGTTGAGTTGCAGAAGGGTGGAAACGACAGGAGGACGAACGTGTCCTGCTGCCGGGATCCTCTTCCCAGGGAGTGGGAGCGGGCGAGTGACCCATGTGCTTTCATCCTGCAGGTTCACCAGTACTATAGCTGCCTCCCAGAGGAGAAGGTTCCTTACGTCAACAGTCCCGGAGAGAAACTTCGAATCAAGCAGCTCCTACACCAGCTGCCGCCACATGACAATGAGGTAAGGGGCCCGCGCGGGGCCTTATGAAGACTTGGCTTAGAAGCTTCTGTGAGTTGTTACCTGCTTCATAATCAGAATGCTGTGATCAGTGAGGTCTCCGAAGGAAAACTCTGGCCCTTCATTTTAGGTTTTCACTTCCTTAATTAGAACCAAAGGAAAAGGCCTGACACTTTCTGGAGAGGGTTACCGAAGAGCAGATCTCATTATGGACTGGGTTCACGTCTGTGCCTGGTGCTACTAGCCGTTTGGGGCATCCAGGGAGCCCTAAAATTTAAAAGCTCAAGCCCAGGTTTTCCTAGTTGAAGAAGAATGTGCTGGTTGCCCGAGTCCCTTAGTCGATTGCAGTTCCCCCCGGGCCAGTTCAGGGTCAAGCCCTGCAAACACGTTGTGATTCTCTGGCATTTTCAGCATCGTTTCATGTGAAATAAGTAGGCAAGTTTTCCACGCGATGCTGCAGTAGAAGTCCCTTGTCCAGATACGCAGCTCGAACATCTGTGTTTTTAGCATCGAAAGGCCACCTCTGCAGGGGCACCATTGGTACATGTGGAAGGATGGCTTGCAGGCTGTCCTTTTTTCCTGAACCTCGATAGAAGGCACTGCCAGCAGGCATTTCTCATCTTTCAAGTCAAATTGCTCATAAAGGGAAATCCGTGGATACATTTTTAAAAGATCATCCCGCTTGAGGGCTTAGATTTGTAAACTAGAAATTAATTTTTAAGTATCCGGTTTTGAAAAATAGTCATCCTCTAGAACTGAATCGTCCCCTTAACTGGTTGCATTGGAAACAATTTTAAATTGAAAGGAGAAGTAACCCCTCTAGAGAGCTGGACCCCGGCTTTCTACCGACTGCCCCCGCCCACAAGCCGGATCTCCGGGGAAATTGAGTAGGTGCTATTTCGGTCTTTATTTTCCCATATTCAGATCAAAAGGGGTAATCCAAAAGCCTCAAAAATGAATTTGAGTAAGTGAAGCAAAAGCTTAGAAAACTAAAGCGAGTCCCTAGAAAGAGAGCCACGATTTCCTGTCGCCCATTTCCGACTTCGTAAAACAAATACAAACGGTGTTTTCTCCTTCAAAGCCGAGAGCAAGCACTGTAACCCGATGCCCAGTTAGCTAATTTGGAAGTGAAAATGCGGGTTTTTACAAGCAGGAGGGGAGTGCCTTTCTTTAAAAGCACATCCATAAAATGTCAGTGGTGCAATCGTATCTATTCCGGGCTAGTCAGGTCACAGCGGAGCCCAGGGCTCGCCGGGCCATCCGCAGGAGGACTTTCTTTTAATGCTTTTTTACTTTATAGAGCAAGGTATCTGTTCTTTGCTTTTAACAATTTATTCTGTTTACAGTTAACTGTGGTTTTATGAAAAGAGACCATTCAAATTCCTTCTTCCTGTTGGTGAGAATTCCTTCCATGTGACCCGGTGGGCACATTTCATCCACTTGACATGGCCCTTTTGAGGACAAAGAGTGATTCTAAAGTCAGTATCTGATCATTCGCTCTTTTGCGCAGAGGAAGCAGTTGAGACAAGGTCCAGCTGCGCTGGTTTTCCAGTTAGGATGCACCGGTCCTGGTCCAAAGATTTCCCACCAACCGCCCTATAACAAAGCATCTGAGCATTTCACCTAACCTTTCCACTGTTACTCCAAAGAAAGACAGGAGGTGGGATGAGATCCATGTTCCCCAAAGCGTGGCAGGCACGGGACTCGGGTGGTGCATAGACGCGGTGGTAGGCGAAAGGGAGCCACATAGTAAGAGAAGCACTCCCTTTTAAATTGTGCTTCCTTCCTCCCGATGGAGTGGCTGAATCAGCCCCAGGGGGAGAGGGGTGGGCTTTCCGTTTGGGCTAGCAGTTTTCTCACACCTCTCCAGCTCATACCAGGCTCCACTTTCAGGTGACCGCATCAAGAATCTCCGTTTCAGGATCTCCCCTGAGCAGAAGTAGCTAGAATCTAACAACATGATTCCGATTTCACATTGTTTCATTTTATGGTCACCTTCTGGTTTTTGTAGATGATACTAACTTTTAATTTATAGTCATAATATACTTGCTTTTTAAGTAGATGTATTGAAGTTTTAAAAAGTGAGACCATTTTAAAAAACAGTATTCAAAATAGTTCAAGACTATGGCCGAATTCCCGCGGTATGTGTTAATAGGGGGAAAGACCAGGAAATGCTGGATTTGAGTGTCTGTAATGTCCCTCCCTTAATTCTGTGGGTTTTTATGTTTAACAAGAAGGCAAGTATCTTATGCAAGTGGATGGATTAGCCGAAGCCCAGGGGGCCGCCCTTTCCCTCCTTCACATAGATAAACATGCAAGGACTTCTGCGAAGCAGGGCATGTACCTCTGGACCGGCTCCTTTGCCTCGAGCCTTTGGTTCCCCATTGTCCCAAAATGAGGTGGGAGAGCAGAAGCTGGGAGCCCTCTGACCGCGGTTCTGACTCGCTGGCCTGGAGCCATCCTTTGGTGTCAAGGATGGTGGATGAACACAGGGAGGCGAACGTCTCAGGGCCCCACGATCCAGTTGAAGATCCACATGGTTCTTTAAGTAGGAAAAAGTCCCAGATCTTGACTAGCACGAGAGCCCCCCACACGATGAGGATCTCAGTGGGGCAGTAGAGCAGGCAGTAAGGCCGACGGACAGTTAGACGACCTTGAGCCCGCTCCTGACTTGGGCTCTGGACTTCGGTGCCTTTACTAAGCTCTTTCTGCTGGGGTAGAGACTCACGTTCGCCAGCCCGAGCCCGCTGGCGGCCAGTGCTGGCTGGCACCACGAAGCTGAGTGGGAGCACGTTTAACAAGAAAACTCTAGGGCATGGGCTTCAGAAATCCCACCGAGCAAGGGCGACGTCCTCCATGGCACCCTCTGTGTCTGTGCAGGTTCGATATTGCAACTCCCTGGATGAGGAAGAGAAGAGGGAGCTGAAGCTCTTCAGCAACCAGAGGAAACGTGAAAACTTGGGTCGAGGGAATGTCAGGCCCTTCCCAGTCACGATGACAGGCGCTATCTGTGAACAGGTGAGCACGGGTTCCCGGGAGCGGGGAGGGATTCCGCTGCCATCCGTTCACGCATTCGTTCCTTCCACAGCTGTTTTCTGGAGTGCCTACCATGCACCAGGCACGGTGCTAGCTCTTGGGGATACAGCGGTGAACAAGAGATTTGATAGCTTTTGATTTTGCCCTTGTAAGGAGGTCCATCCTAGGGGAGGAAGTCAAACAATAAAATAAAGAAGATAGAAAAAAAATGCAGCAGGGCAGGAGGCTGCAAGCACTGGGGGTGTGGGGAGTTTGCAATTTTCAGGAAAGTGGCTGGGCAAGGCCCCACTTAGAAGGTGGTCTCTGGGGGTGCCTGGGTGGCTCCATCAGTTATGTGTCTGCCTTCAGCTCAGGTCATGATCTCAAGGTCCTGGGATCAAGCCCCACATCAGGCTCAACCCTCAGTGGGAGTCTGCTTGAGTATTCTTTCTCCCTCTGCTTTGGTCTCTCTGCTGCCCACATACTCTCTCTCTAAAAATAAATAAATCTTTTTTAAAAATAGGAAACTTGGTGATGCAGTTGGTTAAGTGTCCAACTCTTGGTTTCAGCTCAAGTTGTGATCTCAGGGCTGGGAGATTGAGCCCTGCGTTGGGCTCCCTGCTCCGTGCAGAATCTGTTTAAGTTTCTCTCTCCCTTTGCCTCTGTCCCTTCCCCCCCCACACACACACACACTCTCTCTAAAATAAATAAATCTTTTAAAAAATGCTAACAGCAATTTAAAAAATAAATAAAAATGAAAGTAAACGATGTGAGATTCAGTGTCCTCATATCAGGAATTCTGCCTCTCTGAGATCCGTCTCCTGGAACCAGCCCAGCTGGGCTCTCTTAAGGAAAAAGGAAGGCTGGACATTTCGTGAGCAGGTATCAAAAGTTGTGTAGAATAGTGACAAGAGCATGGAGGCAGAGAAGTTTGACTCATGTTTCCGCCAGATGACCTTGCCCATGTTATTTTTCCTCCATTTTGTCATCTGCAAAATGTAGGTGACAAGTGCCTACATCATGGAATTAAGGTGAGGATTACCTGGGATTCTGTGCTATTGAAGCAAATAAACAAGGAGGTCATTACACTGAGATGACTCTGATACCTTCGTAACCTACATAAGCAAACCAAAACCCAAGCCCAAGGCAATGTCTTGGTATTGAGAAAATGACTCTTAAGACCAACCAATTGCCAATAGGCAACTCGGCTTTCTCAAATAAGGCAACCACTTCAGCTACAGCCAGTGCCATAAATTCCTTGCTTTGTATCCCCGTCTTCTCTGTAAGCACCCCCCTCCCGGCTCCGGGTAGGTGGAGCCGTCCTAACCACCTTCACTTTGGTGCTGCCCAATTTAAACCTGTATTTGCTCAAATAAACCCTTGAAATTTTTAATGTGCTTCAGTTTATCTGTTATCACGGTGCCTATCCCAGGTCTCCTCACATTATAAAAGGCAAGGGTAGTACTTTCTGCAATAGTGTCTTTCTTTTCTCTGGTCACTACCATGGAGGAGCTCCCAGACACTGTTCCATGAGACCTTTTTCAATTCCTGTGACACGTTGAATCCCATATGATGGTCGTGGTGTGGGGAAAGGTTTAGAGGTAGCTTTTCTACCCTTTAAACATCTTGCCTGAGCCAGTCACTCATGTAGGGCTGTGAAACTAGATCCTCAGCCCGTGAACATCCTGGCCAAAGCCATAGTCAGCAGAGAGCCTTTCCCTGGACCCACCACCTTACACTTTACTCTTCCCTCGGAGGCCCAGCCGCAGCCATAACGTGGGTTATCAGGGAGAACCTTTCTGCATGTGGAGAGGAACTTTGGAACATGAGCCAGAAGACAGGAAAGGGGGAGAGAAGCCCCTTCCATAGTGTGGCCCTAGAAGTGATACCTTTTCAGTCAAGACTAGGTAAAAAGATATTAGAGAAAACAGACTGAAAACGTGCCTGAAAGGCTTTGGGGAAATTGTAAAGTACTTTTATGAACCCACTCCCTCTCCAGTCCTTTTTTTAAAAAAAAAAAAAATTTTATTTATTTATTTGACAGAGAGAGAGAGAGAGAGAGAGAGCGCACACAAGCAGGGGGAGCAGCAGGCAGAGGGAGAGGGTGAAGCAGACTCCCAGCTGAGCGGGGAGCCCAATGTGGGGCTAGATCCCGGGACCCTGGATCACGGCCTTTGCTGAAAACAGACACTTAACTGACTAAGCCACCCGCACGCCCCTCCCTCTCCCAATGTGCAGCGCCCCTCTTGCACCCCCGCGCCCTCACCCCCTACTCCTTGTGCTTTTGAACTGGGGCTGTGCCTCTGGATGGAGTTGGGAGCTTCTAGATACCGACACCTTCCCCATGTGTCAGTTTGCCCCCTGCCTGTAGAGCTCCTGTGTGTCATTATGCTAAAGGAGCTTTTCTGTCTTTCCCACCGTGTGAGCCCTGTTTTTCTCAGTGACTGTATCTTTGTCTTCCTTGGAAGGAAGAAGAGTGGGAGGGAGGGCAGGCGAAACCTGCCCTGCCACATATGTAAAGTAGGTAGCGCAGTGACCAGCTTGAAGACAGGTGCACAGCAACCCGCCCTTTGTGGTAGTGGTGGTCTTTCATCCCTTACGCGTGGCCCCGAGAGACCGAGACGGGGCTGGTGTTTGTACTTACGCGTCTGCTTGCCTCATAGTGCGGAGGCCAGATCAACGGCGGGGACATCGCGGTGTTTGCGTCACGCGCCGGCCATGGTGTGTGCTGGCACCCGCCCTGCTTCATCTGCACTGTCTGCAACGAGCTGCTGGTGGATCTGATCTACTTTTACCAAGATGGGAAGATATACTGTGGCCGGCACCACGCCGAGTGCCTGAAGCCGCGCTGCGCAGCCTGCGACGAGGTCAGAGCACGCTGCCTGGGGCCCCCAGCACTGCCCATCGCCCCTTAGTCCTGCCCTAGGCCACACTTTGTCCTGTGCCCTCCTGCACAGAAGAAAACCGTAGGCACTTCCACCTTCTTGTAGTAGGCCTCGCAGGAGAAGCGCCACCCTCCGGGGTGCTTACAGGTCCGAAAGTCGCAGTCTCCTGGGCATGCAGGTGGGAAGGCAGTTTCTGTAGCTGAGAATCGCTGGCACTAGGGCAGAGGGTTCTGAAACTCAAAGAAAGGCGTCATGCAGCTTTAGATTTCAGCCTGAGTCCCAGGGAGCAATCACCAGTAATGGTGTGGCACTTCAGTCTTAAAATAGTTGGGATTCCTGAGCTTCAGTGGGACAGACATTTCGTGGCACTATTTAGTTTCCCCATAATTTACAAAAGTTCTGATGGGGATTCAGGAGACAGATGCATACTCCCTTAGGAGAGCCCTGCCCCACGCTCTCAGAGGTCCTTGGATTTGCTGCCCCAGGTCAGAAAGCGGACTAGAACACCAGGCCTGTGCCCAGTGTTTTCTCCCACCAGGAGCACACCCAAATATGATCTGTAAGCTGCAAGAAGAGAAAACCTGCTTTGGCTTCAAAAGTTTGGAGCTTATATTTCTATAAAAAGTGTTGTTGTTTTTTTTTAATTTTGGAGGAGAAAAGAGAGTATTCTAAACCTGACCACCATTATTTTGAGAATAATTTGGGGAAGACCTTGGATAGGGGTTTCTTCCTGCACAGAGTGGATTTCTGGTTCCCTCTGACCCTGCAAACAGCAGTGTGGACTTCTGGAAGCAGCACTTGTCTTTTTAGCCACAGCGCACTCCTACCTGCCTAGGAGGGGTTCGCTTTTCTAGGAGGAAGTTGACCAGCCTTAACTAATTTGGATTCTCATGCTAGTGGTGATGTTCTGGAAAGACCCTCTAGATGGGTATTTGGGAAACTGAATTCCGTTCCACCTGAATTCAGGCACCCTCTTTACCTTCATACCTCAGTTTCCACTTCTGGAAATTAGTGCTCCTAATACTTTATTGTTATCTAATGGCAAATAGAATATGATGATTGAAGCATTTTGAAACTTTTGTTTTTTGAGATGTAATTCACCTAGCCTAAGGCTCACCCTTCTTAGGTGTCCAGTTTGGTGGGTTTTCATATATTCACAAAGTTGTGCAACTCTCCCTGCTGTCTAATCCCAGGACATTTTCATCACCCCAAAAGAAACTTTGTATCTAACAGCAGTCCCTTCCCTTCTGCCCCTTTCCCCCAGCCCTTGGCAGCCACTAATCTGTTCTCTGTCTCTATGCATTTACATATTCTGGACATTTCACAGAAGTGGAATCAGACAATGTGCCATCTTTTGCACAAGTGATTTTTCACTTAGTGTGATGTTTTCAGGGTTAGCCTATCGGTACGTTATTTCTTCGCAAGGCTGAATGATATTCTGTCGTGTGTATAGGTCGTATTGGGTAGAGCCATTTGTCAGCTGATGGACATTTCTCTCCACCTTTTGACTGTTGTGATCAAGGCTGCTATGCACGTTCATATGCAGGTTTTTGTGTGGACCTACATTTTTCATTGGCATCTTTGTATACTCTCTTGAGTATATGCGTGGGAATGGAATCGCTGGGTCGTAGGGTGATTCTGTGTCCAAGTGTTTGAGGGAATGCAGACTCTCTTTCAGAGAAGCTATGGCATTTCACATTCCTGCTCTCACGCAAGGAGGTTCTAGTTACTCCCCGTCCTCCACACTGTACTTTTCATCAGAGTCATCCCAGTCCGCGCAAAGTGATCTCACATGGTGGTTTTGATACATCTGTCCCTAATGGGTAGTAATGTTGAGCATCTTTCCATGTGTGTATTGGCTATTTGTGTATCTTCTTTTTTGGGGAACTGTGTATTCAAATCCTCTGCCTGTTCTGTTTTGTTTTGTTTTAATCGGGTGATTTTTCTTTTTACTATGGAGTCGCTTGTATATTCTAGGTACTAGTTCCATATCGGACACATGCTTTGCGACTATTTTCTCCCATTTTGTGGTTACATTTTCACTTTCTTGATGTCCTTTGAAACACAGAAATGTTTAATTGCGATGAAGTCCAATGGATCTGGGTTTTTTTTCTCCTGTTGCTTACACTTGCAATGCCATAGCTAAGAAACCATTGCCTAGTCCAGGTCCTGAAAATTTACACTTGTGTTTTCTTTTAAGCGTTTTATAGTATTTGGCTCCTTTGGTCTCTGATCTCTTCTGAATGAATTTTTGTATACAGCTCGGATTCATTCTTTTGCATGTAGTTATCCAGCTGTCCCTGCCACATTTGTTGAAAAGACCGTTCTTTCCCCATTGAATGTCCTTGGCATCTTTGTTGATAATCAGTTGGCCATAAATGTTTGGGTTTGTTTCTGGGCTTTCAGTTCTCTTCTATTGATCTATACGTCTGTTTTTATAGCAGTACCGCACCGCCTTGATTACTATGGTTTGTAGTCAGCTTTGAAGTCTGTGCTTTGAAATTTTAAGAAGTCTGTATTAGAGGTCAAAACACAAATGCTTCTGAGGGCAAGGCAGGTTTTGTACACGAAGGTGACTCATTTTAAGACAGCAGTGAGTGGTGAAAAATATGACCGAACTGGAGAACTCACAGTCATCTAGAAGCAGCAGCCCTCCTTCTCAAATACTATGTCTTCAACAAAGAAACCAGGAGTCTAGGTGTTAAAATGATATTTCCTATTTTTGAAAAGATGGTGTATCAGCCAAATAAGGCATGAATGTGTTGTCCAAAGTGCCCACAGGCCCTCAGTGTCTGGTCTTGCTTTATATTCTTCAGGGTAGAGCTTTATTTCTCTTATTAAAATGTGGTTCAGTTAATATCTGGCCAGGCCAAAAACTGTGGTTAATCGTGCTTTAGGCAAATCCCAGTGTGCTAACTGATAAAGATACAGAGTATGAGCACACAGATTTTTTTATTGAGTAATTTGTGGGAAAGACCTTCCGGTTCGGGGCCCCCACAGCCCTTCTCCGTGAAAGTGCATTCTCCTGGCTGGGTCTTAACCACTGCTCCTTTGGCTTCCCCATCTCTAGATCATCTTCGCAGACGAATGCACAGAAGCTGAGGGGCGGCACTGGCACATGAAACACTTTTGCTGCTTCGAGTGCGAGACGGTGCTCGGCGGCCAGCGCTACATCATGAAGGAGGGACGGCCCTACTGTTGCCACTGCTTCGAGTCCTTGTATGCGGAATACTGCGACACCTGTGCCCAACACATAGGTGAGGCAATTCTGGTGCTCAGCTCAGTCCTTCTGTGACTGGGTCTCCTTGCTGTCTGGGGTAGTTAGAAGCCTTTTCGCTCTCAACTCATACTGGCTTAAATGAAAAAAGGGAATTTCTTGGCTCACATTACCAGAATGACCAAGGAGTGTGCTTGCTTCAGGTGGGGATGGCTCAAAGGTTCAAACAAGGTCTGGGTTTTTGCTTTTTTGGGTTTTTTTTGGTTTTTTTTGGGGGGGGTCTTTTGTGTCTCAGCTTTGCTGGCCTTCTGTTGGCATTGGTAAAAAGCAAGCTGCCTTCACATGCTGGCTAAGAGGACTCCCCAGTTATACATAATCTTAGCACTTGCATTCTCGAAAGGAGTGGGGCCACATCTGTCCTAGTATCCAAATCAGTTCCTCCGAACAGGAACCTTATCATCCCTGGTTCGGTGACGTGTTCCACCCTGGAAACAAGAGAAGAGGGTATTTCAGTTGGTCTGCCTGAGTCACAGGCCCACCCCCGAGATGGGGTTATGTGATGTACAGCCCCACGACCAAGGCGGGGGGGAGGTCCCAGAAGGGATCTCGGAGGGAAAATGTAAACAGATGTCTTCCACAGCCTCCTTGGAAAACTTGAGGGTCAGCAGAGGGAGGAACCCACATAGTCCTCTTGGTAGGAAGGGGCTGTCAAGAAAACCAAATGGTTTCTGGCAAGCATGTCTTCAAGAAAAAAAAAAAATCAGCAAAAGCTGACCCAGCCAAATACAAAGCGAGAGAACCTGAAACAGCTTCTAGGCTCTGAATTCCCCAAAGCACCAGCAGATCTGAGATCGGTGGAAATCATTTTCTCATCGCAAATAACTGATTGGTTTGACCCTTCAGCACTCTTCCAGATCAGGCTGCCTCTGTGGCTTCTGCCTTCAACTCGCCTGTTCTGGCACCTTGAGAACGAGCCACCCTTTAAGAAGGAAAAGGAAGAGTTGGCGGGGGAGGAATGTCTGGGAGACCAGCAGCCCGCCCTGCCTGTGGCATGTGCACTTCTAAGACGTCTGCTCAGAAGTTGCCGGCTTCTGACCTCTCGTGGGGAGATGTGCAGATAATCGGTCTGGGAGCCCTTTTGCCCCACTTCGAGGATTTTATCAGGAACCAAAAGAAGTGACCTTGCTTCTCTGCTTCGTCAGAAGTGATAGAGTCAAATGAAAACCTAGCTAGTAATTTGGAGAGCTTCGTGAGCCGGTAAACATCACAGCTCAGCAGACAAGGCACCTACTGTGTGCTCGGCGGTCCTTTGTTGTTGGGCAATCTGTCCCCCAGACTCAGGCCTGCTTCCATGAGGCCCTTTGGGGCTGGAGTCCCCACCGGGCCCGGGGTTCAGCATTGCCATGCAGCAGTATTATCCAGCAGTCTTCCCTGCTGGGGGCCTGGGTGACATGCCGGTCCACCTGCCCCCAACCCCGGACGGCCTCTCCTTCTCATGGCCTGAGGGACCCACCAGCTTTCATTTCTCACAAGATCAAAACAGGGAAACAGACTTGCTTTGATTGATGAGAAGAGTTAGGAAACGGGGAGCTCGATTCAGGCAGGTGGCTGGCCACGTGAGGAAGGACAGTGTGGGCTGTGTCGGGGGAGAATGGTGCAGCTCTCAGACCCCACGTGGCTCAGCATGGATTCTGGGTCTGCCAGTAGGCGGTGAGGGTACACACAGCTCACCTGCACCCATGACACCCCCTTCTCCCTAGTGTTGTGGTTTCCTCTGTCCCTTTCCAGTGAGGCTTAAAAGCCTCTCCAGAAACTGCCACTTAGAATTTTTGCTCAGCAACTTGGAAGAGAGAAAATCTGTCTGTCAGCACAGCAGGTCCACCTGAGAAGGCCCCTCTGTTTTCTTCTCTTTCTCTCTCCTTCTAGCTATTCACCACGGTGATTGGCGTTCCCTTCTCCTCCCTCTTAAATCCGTAAAAAGACATCAGTGTTTTAGCAGAGAGGGGGACCTCTGTGGCCTGCAGTATTAGCACTGCTGTAGTTAAAATGTGCTCCCTGATTTTTTTTTTCCTTCTTCTGCTCTTCTGCGAAACCTAATTTTCCTGCAACAGTGAAAGGGTATGCTCAGTATGTCATGCATACTACCATCTCCTGGTGCTTTGCTCTGACCATATTATACAAATATTCCATATTTATACAGCCGCTCAGAGTGGACCCTGCATCAGGCAGCCGTTGCTAGGGCAACGGTACTTTTGCCTGCACGCAGCAGAGTAAACAGTCCTATAAACAGACCGAGGCTAGAGCAGCAGTAGACACACACACCCTCTGAGAAGGGCTTACAGGGCTTAGAGGGGGGAATTAAAAAGGAACGCTTAGATGTGGAACAGCAGAGCCCTTTTCCAGATGTTTCGAGTTCAGGACCAGTTCAGAGGACCATCTGACATCAGGGATGTTTATCAGGGACCACATTGCACTGCCTGCTGGGTCGTTTTGTCACCCGCCTCCCCTCTGCTCGCCCCACCCCAGCCCAGCCTTCTGCAAGCCCAGCCGTCCCCAGAACTGGGCCCCTGCTGCCACATCGGAGCACGCTTCCTTGCAGAAGCTCAGAGAAGCAGCTGGTGGAGGACAAATACGGGAACCAGGCTTCCTGCGTGCCTCTGACAGGGAGCGGAGGAAGGCTGCCGCTGCTTGGGACGCAGGGCAGCCGGGGTGTGAGCATAGCCCTCTGCAGGGGAGGGCAGGGAGGACGGAGCCAGCCCCAGAGCTCTTGCTTGGACTGCGTCCAGGCAGTGGCCCTCAGAGCAGAGAGGGAGATAGAACACTACATCAAAAGCTAATGATGTACTGTATGGTGACTAACATAACATAATAAAATCAAAAAAAAAAAAAAAAGACATAACGAAAATAGGAGAAGAGCAATGGGAGTAGTTAGCAGATAAGGTCTAAGCTCCCTCTGCATATTAACTCCCAACAACCCTGTGAAGTCAGAACTATTATTATCCCTGTTTTACTGCAGAGGGGACCGGGGCACAGAGAGATGAAGCCACTGGCTTAGGGTCGCACAGCCGCAGAGCCGAGATGGGAACCTCAGCAGATGGGCTTCCGCAGCCGTATTATAACCAGCTGGAATGGGATGCAGCTGGGACGTGAACCTCCCTTCATCTGACTCCTCACTGACTCCTGAAGCCCCAGTCTGCACAACTCCAGAGTTCTGCCTCCCCGGGCTGCCTGCCCTGCTTCCTCCCGGGAGCCTGGGGACAAAGTGTGGACAGAGCCTCAGCTCTGGGTCCCGTCCCTAGCCCCGCCCCACCAGTTCTTACTCCTCCTAGAAGGGCCCTGTTGAGAGGGAGTGGATTTCCACAGTGGCCGCTTGGCCTTCGAGTGGCCTTTGTGGCTGCCGCTGTCGCTCTAAAACTCCCCTCTTAGTCCCTAGGGCCAGACTCCCGAAGAAACAGAGACCCCTTAATTTGGGGCGGAGCTCATAGGAGAGGAAGTGCCTTGTGCCTCTCTCTCCCTGGGCTGCAGGGACCAAAAGGTAGGCAGCAGAGAGCACGGGAGGCCGGGACCGCTGCTTTGCCTTTTGCCCTTTGTTCTTGCCCTTCTCATTTTCTGGGTAGAGATCGCTCTCCAGTTTCTTGTTTCCCACCTCTCCAGACACGGCTCTCAAAGTGATTCCTGGAAGGTCCAGGCTCCAGACTTTAGCCACTGAAGGTGGAGGTTCATACTAGTACTACATTTCTGGAAAGATTTTTATTAGCAGAAATCAGCAGTCTTGCAAAGGTCCCTTTCCATTCTACAGTACTTGCGTGAGACTGCATACCCCACAGGCTCTCCCCACGGGAGGGGGACCCCAACCCATCCATACTTCCATCCTGCCAGCTTAGCAACTGCTGTCAAAAGAGAACTCCCTATGTCACTGTCTTAGCAACAGTCCCAGGTTACTCTCCCATCGGACTAGTGCAGGTCTTGTGCCCACTTCTGAAGCAGCCACTAGGGTGGGAGATACAGTTTTTTTCCTGGCCAGTACTGGGTCCAGGCAGGGCTTTAGCCTTGCCCAAAGCTCATGGCCAAAGGTGGCAAGAAGGTGGTGTCCCACAGGGAGATTAAGTCCTAGAACCAGCAGGGGGCAGAAGCGATGATGAGAAGCAGGGGCACTTGGGCCTCTGGGAGGTTCCTGCAGGGCAGGTGTGTTACAAGATTATGCAAACCAGGGACAGCCCTTGCATGGGGAGGAAATGTGTTTCTTCCTTCCCTGCTGACATTAAGCAAAGGGTGTGCGTGCCTACGGAGGATGTCTTTGATGAACCACACCCAAGTTTTTCCTTACCAAGTGTTGAAATCTGTTTTTTTCCTTTTCCACTGAACTGTTACAGTGATTTCTTCATCTGAATGGCCTGTGCTGGTGTGGAATTCAGGTCATCCATTCAACATATAAAGAGCCCCTCTGATGCATCAGGCCGTGTTCCTGGACATGCCACAGAAAATTAATGACCCTCTGGTCCTAGAACTTCACTTTTAGTGGAGGAAAGGATTAATAAGCAAATGTACAGGGGCTCCTGGGTAGCGCAGTCGTTAAAGCGTCTGCCTTCGACTCAGGGCGTGATCCCGGCGTTCCGGGATCGAGTCCCACATCAGGCTCCTCCGCTGGGAGCCTGCTTCTTCCTCTCCCACTCCCCCTGCTTGTGTTCCCTCTCTCGCTGGCTGTCTCTCTGTCACATAAATAAATAAAATCTTTAAAAAAAAAAAATAAGCAAATGTACATATGCGGTAGTACTTTGTCAAGCAGTGTTCGTGCTGTGAAGAAAAATACAGCGGGTCAGGGTGAAGAATGGTGGAAGCACGCTATCAGGTGTACGGGAAGAATTCTCCAAGGAGCTAGCATTTGAGCAGCCCCCCAAGGAGAGTGAATGAGGAAGTGTCAATGTCTCGGTTAGGAGCAAGACTTCCGGGTACAGATCTCACCTGTGATTCCTGGTTGTATTGAGTGAGGCAAGTTATTTAACCCTCCTGTGCCTCTGTTTTCTCGTCTGAGAAATGGAAATAATACTAGAAACTTAACTCGTACAGTGGAGGGGTTAAATGACTTTATCAATGTGCAAAGCATTTAAAGCCGTTTTATATCATGTATTAGTAGCATTATTGTAATTTTGTCTGGGAGACTGTATCCCAGGCAGAAGGATTCATGGACAGGAAATCAGGCCAAAAACATCTAGTTTTTTTTCCTGCTCAAAGCAAATGAGTTAAGAAGCAGCTGACTGGTAGAACAGGGGCTCTCATAATGGGACATGAATACCATTTATGTGAGATCCTGATTATTGATTTATTGTTATTTTATTCTGTTGTATTTGGAACCCTGAGCCAAATCAGGATGCTGTGTGTTTCACCTCGTGGTACAGGGCTCCGAGCAGCTTGTCAGCCTCTTCCATTTCTTTTCCATCCCCAGGGATCGACCAAGGTCAGATGACGTACGACGGCCAGCACTGGCACGCCACCGAGACCTGTTTCTGCTGTGCTCACTGCAAGAAATCCCTCCTGGGGCGGCCATTCCTCCCCAAGCAGGGCCAGATATTCTGCTCACGGGCCTGCAGTGCCGGGGAGGACCCCAATGGCTCTGACTCATCCGATTCGGCTTTCCAGAACGCCAGGGCCAAGGAGTCCCGGCGCAGTGCCAAAATCGGCAAGAACAAGGGCAAGACAGAGGAGCCTGTGCTAAACCAGCACAGCCAGCTGCAGGTGAGTTCCAACCGGTTGTCAGCCGACGTGGACCCCCTGTCCCTGCAGATGGACCTGCTCAGCCTGTCCAGCCAGACGCCCAGCCTCAACCGGGACCCCATTTGGCGGAGCCGGGACGAGCCCTACCATTACGGGAACAAGATGGAGCAGAGCCAGTCCCAGAGCCCTCTGCAGCTTCTCAGCCAGTGCAACATCAGAACGGCCTACAGTCCAGGGGGGCAGGGGGCCGGGGCCCAGCCCGACGTGTGGGCCAAGCACTTCAGCAACCCCAAAAGGAGCTCATCCCTGGCCATGAAGGGGCACGGTGGCAGCTTCATGAAGGAATGCCGAGAGGACTATTACCCGGGAAGGCTGAGATCCCAGGAGAGCTACAGCGATATGTCCAGTCAGAGCTTTAATGAAACCCGAGGCAACATCCCAGTCGCCAAATACGAGGAGGAGGAGGAGGAGGAAGGGGGCATATCCACTCAGCAGTGCCGGACCCGCCATCCAATCAGTTCCCTGAAATATACTGAGGACATGACGCCCACAGAGCAGACCCCTCCGGGCTCCATGGAATCACTGGCCCTGTCTAATGCAACAGGTAGGTTCCGGCCGCCTGGGAAACAGAAAGCAAGAGGTAATAATCTTTGGGTAACTCAATGCTGGTCTTCAGAACTTTCATGTTGTTCCTGCCATGTGCCTTCTTCCAACAGGTCGTCAGGGAGGGGATCCCCAGTTTCAGATGGCTTCTGTCTTTGATCGCATTCCCTACAAGCAGAGCCTGAGACGGGGATGAGGGTACCTGGGACATGGGGGGAGTGGGCTCCCAGGGAAGGGGAGTGAGAGAGACAGGCCGGTGTTGGGGGAGGAGCCAAGGGGAGAGTGCCATCTGGGCTGGAATCTAACTTCAGCCTGACCCCACTGGGGGCTCTGGAGGATGGGTTGCATCCTACAGTTGGTTCCCTCTTGTGACAAAGGGGCTGACGTTCTGCACAGCATGTCTGTCAGTCACCAGCTTTGGGCTGCTAGAGAGCCGCTCCAGGATGAGGTTGTGGATAGGGGCAGGGGGCGTGGCAGGTGCTGCTGGCCAAAGACAACATTCAGGAGAAGAGGCAGCTGTGAGCCAGAGGCAGTACTCACAACACTGGGTAATGCTTGAGATGCCACAGCACCCATGACCGCTTCCGAGGCTGCTCCAAACCCCAGTGTCTCATTAGGGAGCTCATTTTAACTTGTAGATAGAGACCAAAGAAATGTGGATAGACAGGGGAAGACAGGCGGGCTGAAAAGGAGCAAAGGGGAAAGAGAGAGAGAAACCATCCAATGCCTGCTTTCTCCAGCCCAGTGGTCCAGCTGGTTTGCCGGTGAGGCCTGATGTGGGTGTTCTCTAAGAGGGGCTACGCAACGTGTAGTCTGAGCATGGAAGCTAGCTGCAGTCTGCAGTGAGCCAAGTACTAAACATGACAGTGTTTCGAAACTCTGAACAATTTGACCTTGCCGCCACATCCAAGTGCGTGCTCGGCGGGCTCGCCTTCTCGGTCCAGGTACGGACCAGTCAGGACGTCAAGCAACCCACGAGGGACTTGTATGTGGCATGTGCTGCGTGTCAGTCATGCTCAGTCATGCTCAGGAGGGTCACATATCCATCCCCGGTGGATTGAAAATAAAAAAACAGGTCCATCACCATGGATAGCTGAGAAATGCTGTCCTGAGATGCACTTCCCTTATGGGTGGAGCCCCCAAGGAGGGAGACATAGGTCTACCCCTTACATCAGGGACCCCAGAGTCCAGTGGCTCTTGGTGGAGCTGCTGATAAACTTGAGCATGTCGGCCCCGTCCGGAGGTGACAGCCCCAGCTCAGCTCCAGCTGGTTGTTGCCACGTGAAAGATATTTATTTATCCAGCCAGCAGCTATGTAGCTCTTACCCTGTGCCAAACTTCGTTCTAAGCGCTTTATAAATATTAACTCACTTCATTAAACCCTCCCAGCCCTACGAAATGGATATACTATTGAGAGTCTCATTTCAGAGTTGAAGCAACCGAAGCACAGAGAAGTTGAAGGGTTTGCCCAAAGTCACCCAGCTTTGAAAGGGTGGAATGGGGATTTGAACATGTGCCTATGACCCCCAAGCAGTGTTCGTCTTCATACCAGCTTGCCAACGGTTCTGGTTCCTCCAGACAAGTTAAACGTGTGGATTTTTAAAATGTGAAATCTACTGAAACTCTGCTGGACAAGCAAAACATGTCTCTAAGTCATAGGGTGTCTCTACAGGGTGTTTTTAACCCTCATCCCTCCCAAACGCGGTCACATCTGTGTTCTCGTGTGTCCTAGAGGACAAATAGCAGGTATCTTTATCCTCATATTTTAGATGAAACAAAAATGAGGCCTTAGTGACTAAGCACCTTACCTCATGTCGTAGAAGCAAGCAATTAGTGCCGAGTGATGACTGCCTGGCTTTCAGCCCAGTTGGTGCTATTCTCGAAAAATGTATATGCTATAATTATTTAAGAGGCCAGGAGATAAATAGGTAATTCAGCCTCTGAAGCAGCGTTTCTTGAAGCTAGAGCACCTGCATTAGACCGTGGCTGCTTGATTCAAACATAGAATCCAGGATGTCCCCCCAAACCTTCTGCATCAGACCCTAAGGAGGGGGGACCCAGGAAACTGCATTTTAACCAGCTCCCTGCTAAAGCGGATGCAACCACTGTCTGAGAACAGTGGTTCCTGGGCTTGTCTATTTTGACTTTATTGTCCCCATGTGGTGACTTAGGAGAAAATCAGGAGATCTGGGTGTTGGGAAATATTGGAAAGGCCACGTGATTAAGTCTGAAGCATATACCACCTCAGATCCTAAAGAAGAGGCATGGGATTTATCCCCATGATTTTCTTTGGGCCCTTGGGCAAAGCACCGAATGCCGCTCTGTCTCTGAGATTTGGGGGAAGCATCCCTGAACTGTGTCTGATACCTGAGATCAGCACTGCCCAGTGAAGCCAGTAGCCACGTGTGACTATTGAAATTTCGATTCATGAAAATTAAATGAAATTAAAATTTCAGGCCGTCAGCTGCTCTAGCCACATTTCAAGCACTCAAGAGCACTGAGCAGAATCTGAAATTACATTTAATTTCAATAGCCACATGTAGCTAGAGGCCACCCTGTTGGACAGCACAGATGGCAGGAGGGAGCTGGTAGGATGGACACAATTTTAACCCCATTATTTGTCTCTTTAGAAATTCTCCCATGAGCCCCAATTTTTCAGATTGTCAGTTCATGGTTTGGAGTACCAGTTCAAATCCAGCCTTCATCATGTCAGAGCTGGGTGGCCTTGCACAGTTGCTTCCATTCTGTAAGGCTCAGTTACCCCATCTACGGTATTTAGTGAATAACTGTACTTCCTTCGTAGTGTTTTGGGGAGAAGTATATGATAATGCATTTAAACTCATTAATAGAGTCTTTGACGCAGAGGACCTTCTATAATGGTTACCTGATACTTTCTGCTATGATTGCATTTTTATCATTCTTATCCCAAGCATACGGGTGCACAGCTTTGGCCTCCAGGAATGTTTTGGCTACTGACATCTCCCAGCGTCCCCCAGCTATGCAGGTTTGCATTTTTAGGTTTGCAGATGTTCCCGTGGGATCCCTTTTTTTTTTTAACCAGCATGCGAAGAGCATGAGAAACAGAACTAAAGAAGTGCATTCTATGCCCCTGTGTTTCCATAGATCCGTCAGACACAGCTGTGTGGAAGAAAGATTGTAGCTCGTACTCTAAGCACTGCTTCATCCTTGGTCACTGAAGCAAACCTTGAATAGCCTTCCAGATCCTACGCTGTGTACACACACACACACACACACACACATTCACACATGCACCCCAAAGACGTGGTATTAACTAGACTTGGAAAGTCAGTCGTTTTGCCACCAACCCCCACTGTTGCATTTAAATTTTGCTAGAAAATTCCCTAGTCTTTTGAGAAGGCAGTGCTCAGAACTGTGTATCTTTAAATCCTGGAATCCCAGTCTGTGAATAACAAGTATGTGTCATAGAAGGCTTAGTCAAAACACCTTGATCCTTAGGTGAAAGCTGGTTTTCTAGATAATGGATTTTTTTTCTTCCATAGTCAATAACTCACATTATGGAATAAGTTTGTAGTGTTTAGTCTGACATAAAGCATGATCTTTTTGTAGGCAGCATTTTTCCTTTGAACAGATCTGGAGAAACAGCCCCAGTGACTTGCCAGCCTTAGATCTGGGCTTGGCCACCTCCTGATTTGTTGAGAACTGGGAGCGTACTGCCCGTTCTCTCCGGAAAGCACCGTCCATCCTTTATGCTCGCGCAGAGTGAGTCAGGCGAGCACGTCACCAGTGACACCAGCACCGTGGGGAGCCTCACAGAAGCTCTTGAACCCTGCCATTGCCTACACGTGCCTGCGAAGCCCCTTGCAGCCTGGGTGACCACAGGATTGCAGGCAGTAGGAACAGCAGCAGCAACGGGGATTGTGGGGTGTCGGTCACGTACTCGGCACAGTTCTAAGGGCTTTGTGCGAACTGGCTCACCATATCCCTATGAGGTAGACACCGTTGTTACTCCCATCTTACGGATGACCTGAGTGAGACACTGAGAGGCTGTGTAACTCGAGACCGCACTGCTTGGCAGTGGAAGAGCAGGATTCAAACACGGGCATTCTAGCTCCAGGCGCGTGCCCTTAACCACCGTACCATGGCACACGTGGATGGTGATGATAGTCATAACAGGTTACAACCGTGAGACCACAGGCTATGGGCTGACATGATGGTGATGTCACAGGTAACATCTCTCTAAATCCTCATAACGGCCCTGTGAGAAAAGTCTGATTATTTTCCCCATTTTACAGATAAGTATGCTCGAGTCCACGGGAGGTATGACCTCCCCATGGTCACCACTGACAACCAGGACCCGAAGCTGGGTGTGATAGTCTGCAGGGCCCCTGCTCTCAGTCTCCGTGATAAAATCCCCACAGGAAGGGTCATGGTCACAGTCGGGATTTGCACAGTGACTCTGTCTGAAGGGACCAGGATTTCTTTTCCTGTCGCAGCCAGTCTGCTGATGTCCGTCTGGCCTTGGCACGGCAGAAGGCAAAGCTGGCAGTCCGAGGTGACATGCCTGGGTCAGGGGCACTTAAAGACAAAGAAGACAGGTGCAGACAGTCTAGAGGTGGGCACCTGGCAGGAGACACCCGCTGAGAGCAGAGGAAGGCTAGTCAGGGCCACGGTTCAAGTCACACTGGGGCCAGGTGAAGAGCAGAGTTCGAATCAGGACCAGTGGCTTCAGGCAGAGGCCGCCCCAAAGGACAGCTGGAGGTGGTCAGCTGGTCCCCAGCCAGGCGCCCTGGAGCACAGCAACGAGGCTAGGAACACGGCTCTTCCTGGAGGGTCAGCCACATGCCGTAAAGAGTGGCTGGGTCACAGAGAGCTGGGACCTGTAGGAAGGAAATGCAGGTGTGGATGGTTTCTGTGCATTCGTTCACTCATTCATTCATTCATTCAGCCAGCCAGTGTGACTTGAGAGATTACCCTCTGTTACTGCAGAGTCAAAGACAGCATGGGCTATAGCCCAGTCTGCCAGAGCTGGAAATTGGACTTCGTGGTTTAATACCTCTGTGACCCTGGGCTTATCTTTTCTGTGCCTCCATGTCCTCATCTTTGAAATGAAATGACAGCAGTGCCTTCTAGGGTTGTTGTGGGAATTGAATTAGTTAATTCCTGTAAAGAACTTAGGACAGTGCCTGATGTCCTCTAAGTGCTCAGTGCTATTAGCTGATAATACTATTTAGTAGGTGCCCCTGCCTCTGCAAGGTGCTAGGGATACAATGCTGAGCTAAAGTGGACAAGGGGCCTACCTTCCTGCCCCTCACAGTCTAGTGGAGTTTAGTAGATAGCAAGCATCTAATTGTACAATCTGAAATTGAATCTGTGGGAAGTGCGGGCTAAGAGGGCATACAACGAAGGATATAGCTGAGTTAGGAAGGTTAGAGTATCCTGAAAAAAGCCATGTTTACGAGACAAGGGAAGGAGGATTCCAGGCAGCAAGAGCAGCATGTGCAAAGGCCCTGTGGTACGAATGTACAGCAAGTATAAACACATGAAAGAAGGCCCACAGTGTAAACAGCCTTGAAGACTGATATAAGAGGATGGGTAGGATGGTGATCTAGGAAAGAAAATGGGCAGGTTGACAGTGCCCTTGAGGGAAGGGTCCTGAGAGACAGAAGAGGATCCAATTGAAAACCTGGAAATGTCCACAAGTTTGCCAACTCTGTGATTCTTGACCCAGGCCAGCATCAGCTGAACGCACGTGTCATTGGCCTGGATATGTAGAGACCCAGCCGAAATAGAGTCGGAAAGGGCTTCCTACTGCCTTGGATGAGTGCTGCACGGTTGTGGCACCTCTACACCTTGACAAGGGCCACTTCGTTGTGCAACACCGAGATGCACTGATTGCTAGGGGGTCGCGGGGTAATTTTTCAGTCTTGCTGGCAAATGGGGAGAGAACGAGAGAATGACAGTGTGGGGATTTGGAGCAACAACTGGAACAACTCACTTGACCAAGAATGTCTGAAATGTTTTTTAATCCTTGTAATGCCAAACATTTCTATATTTAATTCTGGGCAGGAACATTGCTCCTTTTCTTCCGCACGGTTGGGATATGCATCCTCTACTCCAGTTTCTTGATTTAAACGGTTGGGTCAAACCTTCTAACCAGCTGGCACCCCTTCCTTGAGCGGCCACACCTCAGTCGTGCTCATGAATTTTACAGCCCAGATCCTTTGTTCCTCCCCTCGGCTGGGAAGGATGGGTGGCCCGGTCTGGAATTACAGATTAGAAAACCCAGAGTCCTGGCAGTTGGCCTCAGGGCCAGCCTGGAGAAGGCATTAAGATTGTCTTAATTCATGGGAACTGCAGAACTCTTGTTTGCAAGTGTCAGAATTCCAACTCAACTCTGGTGTAAACAGATAAGTTTGTTTTCTTTAAATCAAGTGTCTACAAAGTTCACAGGACTTTGGTTCTGGGAACAGCTGGGTCCAGGTGCCCACATGATGTTGTGGGGACCCACCTTCTTTCCCTGTCTCTCTGGGTTCTTGCTTCCTCCCATGGGCTGGCTTCGTTCTCAGACAGGCTCTTCCCAGTGGTAGCCGAGATGGCGGTGGGCAGCTCTAGGCTAACATTCACTCGCATCAGGTGAAGGGGAAGGGGAACTTACCTTTTGTAATAGTGTCACCAAAAGTTCCAGAATGGAGTCTCATTTGCCTGACTTGGGTCACCTGACAATTCTTAAACTAAGTCCTGTGGTGGGAGGAGCAGAGGAATGTCCACTCTGATTGGTCCGTCCTGAGTTACGTGCCTACCCTAATACATAGGCGGTGGGGTCCAGTGCATCTAAGCTGCAGGGACTGAGAGTGCAGGTGGGCTTCTCAAAGAGAGATCAAGGTAGTATTTTTCAAAGGAAGTGGGATTGTACTGCAAGGAAGTAAACAGCACAGGTTTCTGCTACTGAGCGCATCCCGGCTGGGGCATCCCAGACATCTGGGACTGACCTTGGATCTAGTTCCTTCCTCCAGAAGCCCCATCATATGAACTTGACATCCTATGTCCATTATGTGTGTTCGCCATGGATTTCTGGAGACAAGGGGGCGTGTCTCTGTGGTGATTTCAATGCAGGGAATTCAGGCCAGCAAGGACATGTTTTACAAGGGCAGATTGGACAGAGCCCAACCCTCTGCTCAGTGTTGAGGATGTGATGCAGGTTTCTGACTGGTCCCTTGGGGTGACTTTCTCTGTGTTCCTTATGGAAGCCGTGCCCTCTTCCTGGTATTTCATGGCTTTGAACCAGACTCACAGACCAAGGGCCAGATGAAAACCAGCAGAATGAAAGTCGTGGCAGAATCTGTCCATCTCGTGTTTCTCTTTTTGGGTCAATTTCGTGCTATGTGTGGAAGCCGAGGATATTCTCAGAGCCAGGTGGGGGGGGGGGCAGTGGACAGACCAATCTGGACAGAGCTCACCCCAGAGGGGCCAGTGCATGCCTGCTACAGGTCATGGTCTCACTGACATTTTCTGGGTTCAGAAAAATTTTTCCAGTGTCCTGGTTTTTAATAACCATTCAGGAGGCTTATTTATAACCTCCCTGGGCGTGAGCAGTCATCTCTACCCAGAGTAAGTAACCATGGTTGCTGACAGGAGAGAAAAGGTTGCTGATCTTATTCATTTTATTACTGAAAAGGCAACACTGGAAAATGGGTCCGGGGTGGAGGCAGGGGGCCAATGGGCTCTTCAGACTGGTACAAGATTTTACAGAGAAGATTTTTAAAGGACCTGTGTGCATTTCTCTTGGAGCTTTTGAATGTGGGAGTCTCACAAAGGGAAACACCATTGCTCCCATCTGCTTGATAATGGCTTTGAAACTCAGGTTTTTAGGATTTATTTTTTTTAAATATGGGCAACTAAGAAAAGGTACAAGAGAAAAATTAAGAGGGAAATAGGGAAAAATATATCCCAGCTCTTACCACTCGACTAGTGCTAATATTTTGCTGAATTTTCAAGTTTTTTCCCTTTATAGCAGTGTGTTATTTTTTCTGAACTGTAAACACACTGAGTTTTGTCACTTGCATTGTCATTAGCTTATTTTCATAGTTTTTGTCACCATCATATTTAATGACTGCGTTAATATTCAGTCGAATGGCTGTCCCCATGTCCCTGGAATGGGACATTTAGGAGGTTCCCAAACTGATTTGTATTGAAATCTTGATTTCTTTTGACTTGCATCAACAAAACGTACTTTTTTGACTCACTCTTTCCTTATAAACATAATCAAAACTTCTAAATAGTTTGGCGCAGCTTCTCACCAGATGCGTGACCTCCTCACTTGAGCATCTCCTCCACGGAGTGTTCTGGTGGGAATGGGAGGCCCATCAGCGATTCTGTGCCAACCATCCCTTGCCCAGCCACCCCTCCTCTGCCCAGACATGTAGTGCCTCCCGAGCAGTGGAAAATGAGTGTGATTAAAACCCCACTTCCTAGTACAAGCCACCTGGGGCAGCTTTGGGGAATCTATTTCTCCATGTAAACAGTCACCATCCCCTCCATCAATTACTTACCTGGGGACCACCTACATCTCATTCATCTGGGATGCTTGTCAACAGTGCACATTCTTGGGTCCATCCCAGTCCTGCAAACAGAATCTCTCAGGGCCCAGACCTGGGAACCAACATTTCTAATCAATGCCCCCAGAGAACTCTTAGGCCCACTAAGTTTGAGGAGCGTGGAGCTAGAGAAACCCAGATCATGCCTGAGCCAGCACCCCTCCCTACCACCCTTCCCTACCACCTTGTCTGTGGTTAGAACTTTCTTCTTACCTGTGGTTCCCCTTTGTATCTTCTCTTATCCATGAGTCTCCTATTTAGACAAAAGAAAAATTAGACTATGCTGCTTTTTTTTTTAAAGATTTTATTTATTTGACAGAGAAGAGAGAGACAGAGCACGTGCGAGCAGCGGGAGTAGGAGAGGGAGAACCAGGCTCCCATACTGAGCAGGGAGCCCGATGCGGAGCTCAGTCCCAGGACCCTGGGATCATGACCTGAGCCGAAGGCAGTCACTTAACCAGTTGAGCCACCCAAGCAACCCTAGATTATGCTTCTTCTAAAAAGCTCTGAAAATGCCCCTGACATCTGACATCAAATAGCCCTTGGTACAGTAAATAGCACCTTAGGAAGCTAAGAGCACATTACCTGAAACACAGATGGTGTATTTCTTAAGTACCCAGTATGGACTATATGTGAAAGAGGGTAATACTTGCCAAGAGCATTTGGTGGTTTTGGTGTTGTCATTGAATGCAGCAGGAAAAGTGGACGATAAAATACTCTAACCTCCAAACAGGGTCTGTTTTGGCTGGAAATCCATACACAAGTAAAAAGGCCAGGAAACCAAAGTTTCCCATGAATTCAAGGAGGGTTGATTGGTTGGTTAACTTAGAATAATTTTCACAAGCATCACTGTGAACACCCAGGTAGCTGTGTGTGCGTCTGTGTGTGTTTTTCCCAGCCGTGTGGACCAGGCACCACCTCCCGCCTGCCCTTCCCAAATCAAAACCAGAGCACGACATGTTTCTGGGAGGCAGCTGTCACACATCAGGCTGAGTAAACAGGCGGGGCACTGTCTAGAAGATGAAGTCTGTGTCTTCCAACACAAAATTACTAAGAAAAAGCCTAGTGTTTTCTTTGGTACAAAAACTTTTAACAGCTTAAAAATGTCCTGCTGAATTCCCCTTCCACTTAACTAAAACAGACCTATTTCCCCCATTCCTTTCCTCGGTTCCAGAAAAGAGCCTTTCTCAACTCCTGGCTATGAGAGGGTTTGGTGTCCCAGTTTGCGAATGACCCAGCTCCTGTCTTCTCTTTTCTCTTCTATTCTTCCCATGTACAAGGAGTGGGGGCAAAAACTTGATCATTTTGCTCTTTGCAGAAAGCAATAGAAAACGTCCTTTGGTGTATTTCTGTTCTCTGGGCCTTTCGTTGAAACAGATCCTTGACTCTCAACTGCAAAGCGCAAGGGATCCCGGCTTCTTGGAGTCAGTCATCCCTCCCGGTCCTGTCTGCGCCCCCCCCCCTCCAGGGTGTTATCAGTCTAGGGCCACCTGTGAGGCCTTATTCTGATTCTGACGGCATACTCTCAGTGTGACTGTCCTGGCAGGGATTCTGTGCCCCCCCCCCCCAAACTGAGCAGTCTGGACCTTGCCTGGGTATCTCAGTCCGCCCAGAGCCGACTACCTGATGGCTGCCTTTTAAGTTAGAGGTGCTGATTTTCAAAGGCAGAAAAATCCAGTTCAGGCTTTACTTGTGTCTTTTCCTTGGGAGCAGATTGAGCTCAGAGCTGGAAGGGAGAGGAGAGAACAGCCTAGAATAACTCAATTTTTTTTTTTCTTTCTTTCTTTATATCTGGATACTGGCTTTTAGGTAAAAAGACCAGAAGAGAAATTCCCTTTACCTGGGACACACATTCATACACAAAGGCCCTTGTGGTGTGAGCAGGGTGGTCTAGGTCAGGGGTTCTCAGCAGGGGTGAGTGGGGAGGGGGTGGGGATTTTGTCACCTAGGGGACATTTAGCAATGTTTGGAGACCTTTTTTTTAAAGATTTATTTATTTATTTGAGAGAAAGAGAGAGAGAGAACAAGGGAGAGGGACAGAGGAAGAGGGAGAGAGAATCTCAAGCCGACTCCATGCCGAGGGCAGAGCCTGACACAGGGTTGGATCCCACGACCCCAAAATCACAACCTGAGCTGAAACCAAGAATGAAACACTCAACTGGCCGTGCCACCCAGGCGCCCCGTTTGGAGACATGTTTGATTGTCACAACTTGGGGTGCAGGGTGCTAGTGGCTTCTAATGGGCAGAGGTCAGGGTACTGCTCCACATCGTACAAGGCACAGAACAGCACCTTCCCTCCAGCCAAGAGCCATCGGTCCCATGAGACCCTAGTGTCAAGGTGGAGAAAGCCTGGTCTAGACACAGGGTATTGTCTTGGAAATCATCACTTCCCACAGAAGCACTCAGAATCACATCTGAGGAGGGCCTGATGGCTTGTGAAGGGGCCTCCCGGGCCCGGCATTTCAAAAGCACCCCCTGCAGCAGAAAGAGCCCTTTGTGCGTCCTGCTCTGACCCCAGCTGCAGCTCACGCTGGGGTTTCGTGTTTAAGGGTCACACTGACCTGGTTGAAATCCCACTACCGCTGTAGCTATGTGACCTCAGGCTGTGGCTTAAATCTCTCAGCCCCTCAGCTTCCCGGAGTGTGAGTAGAAATGTCTGCCCCCCCGGGGCTGTTGTGAAGCATGAGGTAATATGCAGAAAGCACTTAATTGCATGCCTGGCACATGGCAAATTCAATATTTGAGAGTTATTATTATTCTTGTTATCGAGTGCCCCAGAGTGCTGACCTCCTGCCACCTTCTTTTTTAACTGTGTCTCAGCCCGTTGCTCCCTTACCAGGGAGAGGGAAGATTGAATGGAATTCAGAAAGCCTTCTAAGGTACAGGGATGGAAGGAGAGGCCGGAATCGACGGACAGGCGTGATGCTTGGCGGTTCTGTAGATGTCAGGAATCCAGACCCACTCGGACACCCACAGATGGGGAGCTCTGCTGCTTGGACCTTCAGAGATGATTGTAGCAAGAAAGATGAGCCCTTTCTCCCTGGATCTCAATCTCCAGCCTTATCGGAGCTGCAAGAGGCTACCACAATCTGTGGCCTAATTATGCCCATGTAACACCTTTTAGTGCTAAGGGAGTCTGTCCTCCTCAACGTGAGAAAGGCGACTGCCAGCTCCTGGACCTCAGCCTTTCCTTCACGGATTTCCCTTCCCTACCCCCCCCCACCCCCAGCATCAATTAACTTCTCAGAGAATTCCCATTCGCCACAGCTTAGAGGAGTTAATTTGTTCTTAGAATCTGTGGATGAGAAACAGGCCCTGCTTTGAGCCCTGAGCTGGGAAGACAATGGGGACAGACAACAATGGAAGTTTTCCACGGAGATCATTATCAGCCCCAGGAGCAAGCCCAGCCAGGCCCTGTCTGCAGATGTGTTTCAGGCTCGGGCCCCTGTGCAGGGAGAGGAATTCCAGCCTGGCCCCAAGGTTCTCATGCCATTCTCAGTGCAGCCCCAATCTCACCATCCCTGAGGGAACAGTGACCTGTCAGTGGCTGGGCTTTCTATCACCTTGAGTGCTGTCCTTTGTGGCTTTCTTTCCGCTCGGGATTCTGGCTGCCCGAGAAGCAGATGGCTTCCTCTGTCACTTTCCGCCCTCTGAATCTGTTTATTGTGGGGCCCTCGGGAGCCGGGGCACCTGGGCGCCACACCTTTATCTGGCAGTCATAGACGGAGCGCATCGGGTCGGAGGACGTGTTTTAGCCAGCTTTCCTCTGAGCCCCAAGACGACAGCAAAAAGAGAATGTTAAACACTCTTCCGTGGGTGCACACAAGTACCATCTTCTCCCCACCACCCCCGCCCCCATTGTCTTCCACCAGCTGACCCGAAGTCCCCCTGGGAGCCCTGAGATGTGAATACTCTCAGCCAAGCCCCTAATATCCGGTTTCTCCATTGTATACACAGAAGATGCCGCGTCCTCCTTCAGGGCATTCCCTCCAGATAGATCTCAACATGCTGGCTTTCTAGAGTTGCCATTCAAAACAGGACCATGCTTGTGTGTCTCCCCCACCCACCCAGAATCCCAGCAACCCTGTTTTATCTGTTTTCCATCCTCAAGTTTGATACAAGATTGTTTGGGAAACAGAACGGGGAAGAGGAAGACATTTTTAAAAATCTTGATTCTTCGTTCTTGTATTCACGTAGTCAACAAATATTTATTGAGCAGCTACCATGTGTCAGTTACACATTGGCAAATAAATCCGAGCCAGTCCCTGTGTCAGTCAGGGCCCCAGCAGGAAATAGGCGGCACCTTCAGAGAGTAATCAAAGAAAGGCCACTGAGTAGGAACTGAGGACTCAGGGAGAGAACTGCAGCCAACCTGCAGCCTGGGGGAGGGAACCAGGGCAACCCCTTGACCTCTCTCACTCTCTGCCCCTCTGATCTCCTCCCAGAAGTCAAGCCCCATCCACTAGAAGCCAGAGGGTAAGAGAGCCAGCCACTGGTGCAGCTTGCAGGGAAGGACAGGATGGAGATGGTTTACGATCTAGCAGGAGATACACACACACACACACACACACACACACACACACACGGACAGATTGTAATATGTGCCATGAAGGAAATGAGCAGGGTCAAGAATAGAGAATGTTGAGGGTTGACCAACTAAAAAGGATGATCAGGAAGCCCTCTGGAGGGATATTGAAGCTAAGAATGAGATAAAAGGACTTGGTCCTGCACAGGAAGAGAAGAGGAGGGGAAGGAAGCTATTGGCCTTAGGAATGGCATGTGCAAAGGCCCTGAGGCAAGAGAGAATTTGTGCAGTTCCAGCAACTGAAAGCAGGCCAGCGTAGTTGTCAAGGGAGAGAGAGCTATATTTAGAGCTGTGAAGCAGTCACATTTTATTGCTGGCTCCAGTTCAACCTCCTGGAATCCCTCTGAGAACCCTGTCCTTGTCCCCTGTTTCAGTGAGGTGTCTTAAAGTAGAAAAAGTCAGCTGACTTGCGGAGTGAGTTGAGACAGCAAATGCAAATGTACAAAGAAGGATTAGGTCAAAAATGTCGTGTTGGGGAGTGTGAGGGGAGAACACGCCATTTAAGACAACAAGGTTTTGTTAAGAAAGTCTGTGAACTCTTTCTGTTGATCTTTCTATTGCTGTAGCTTACTTTTACTTTCAGTGCTTAGTCATATCCTGGGTTTCATATACGCAGTACATTTGAATTTTACCCCAAGTATCCAGGCTGAGCCAAGCAACTAATGCATAAATCTGATTAATGCAAAAGTCTTTCCTTAAGTAAACCATAATCTTTGAAAACATATGCTATGCAGAAGTAGGATTCACAAACCCCCTTCTTTTTTTATTGCACAAATTCCCAGGGCCAAACAGAATCCAGGGCTCTTTGGATATGTGTGTTGGTCTTTAAGAAGAAAGATTGAGCAGCTGTCATTTTTCCTGGGTGGATGTTGCCGAAATTACAGAAGGCTTTCCCTTAACCTTCAAAGCTCTGGACCCTTCCACTTCTCTTCAAAATCCCAGAAGTCCAGCAGGAGGATTTTGTATTGTTGGGAGGGGAAATTATCATGTGACATTGCCCTTCTAGAGTCTCGTCGCTGTGATAAGACCAGAGATGAGACCTTCACTAATTCACAGACCTTCACTAATTCACAGACCTTCACTATGTCACATTCATGGAGTGGTGACCAAGGCTTATCCTTAGCAAATCTCAAGAACCATCCCATGTTTGAGGCCCTTGGCTGCCATTAACATGAAAAAAGGAGCCAATATCTCATGGGATTTCCTCCCTCAAACTCAAAAGGTTTAGAGTGAATCCTTAACACTTACTCTAAAGAAAATGGCCATCAGGTCTTCTCAGTCTCGTTTAAGGGAAAGTGTGATTGGACACATATTGGTGAGCTGTAAGGTAGATGCTAAAATATTCAGACACTGCTTCTCAATCTTGGCCACACGTGGAGTCATCTGGGGAGTGGAAAGAATACCGATGCCTGCACCCCATGCCTAAGAGTCCAGTGTAACTGGCATTTGGTTTCAGCAAGGGGATAGTTTCATGCTCCCCCATAATTCTATCAAGCAGACAAGATTGAGAAGCAAAGTATTAAGGCAAATCCAAATTCTTCATTAGGGGCATTTGTTTCTAGCTTCTGGGGTGATCTGTGAGGTGGTTCTGCTTTTATTGCCCTACTTTGGCCCTCTCTCCGTGAAGTGCCGCATCTTCAGGGAGAAGCTCCTTTGTGAGCGCACAGAAGTGTGCTTGGGTAACATCTGTGCTCTACCAGTGTGCTATTAAGGTGATAGTCTCAAGAGTCGGATAGACCCCTGTTAACTCTCAGCTCTGGCTGTTACCAGCTCTGTGACCTTGAGCAAATGATCTAAACTTCTTGAGCCCGTATTCCCCACCTATACCAACCCTGTCATAGGACGAAATGAGAAGACACTTAATACATTGCATAGATCACAGTAAACACTAAAAAATGTTTGTCCCCACATCAGTAGAGGTGGGGAGTATTCTCAGGACCCATGTATTTTGATACTGTTGTCGGTTAAGACTAAAGTGGAAAAGCCAAGTGGGCAATAACAACAACAAAAATTATAGCTGTTATCCCCTTCTTGGAGGTGAGAGAACCAAGAGACAAAGAATTTAAGGTCACATAGCTAGTGAATGGGTTACGTAGGGTTTGCCGGTCTACACCTGTAACCACTACCCTGTATTTTCCTCCATCAAATAAAAGCTCTTGAAGAAGAAGAGGATTTCTTGGTGACATCACCCCTTAATTGTGCCTGAGGAAAGGGAGTTTACACAAAGCTTAGGTCTTTCTCTGGGGGGAAGGATTTTCCAGGGAGACATCGGCAGGTACAGCCAAAATGGACAGGGTCCGGGGACTGCCACAGGCCCCTCAAAAAATCATCTTCCCCACCTTTCATTGTTCGCATCCCTTCTTCACAGCAGCCAGCCTGGGCTCAGCCAAAACTACCTCACCAGCCGCCATTGCAGGATGAGAGCAACGCGCTAGGGCGGGGGAGTCCCACCTCTTCACCCTCCTGCTTGTTGCTTTGCCTTGTTCTAGCAGAACCAAGATCTTCTGCCACTCCGCCTCAAACAGCACTGATCCTGAGCTGCGTTTCCTAAGCTCTGTTGTGTTTTGAATAAGGCATGCCCTCTTTTTAACAAACTAAACCCAAGACTCTCACACCCCCACCCTGCCTGAGTTCCTCATTCTTTGCATTCCCACCCTCTCATTCAGAGACCACCGTCTGTCCATCCCCAAGGCAACGAAGATCTCCTGTCACAGAGCTGACAGCTGTGAAGCCTTGTGAGTGGGACACTGTGCTAACTCCTAATGTAGACTTTTCTTAGTTAATCTTTGTAATAACGCCTTGGAACATACGTATCATCTCATCTCCATTGCACAGATAGGAATCCAGGTTTTGGAGGTATTGAATAATGTGTTTGGGACCACAGCACAGCTGATGGCTTGAACCAGGGTCCTAGTGCTTCAGTCCTGTCCTTCTACATGTAACCCCGTGCTTCTCAGGGAGGGTGATTTTACTCTCCATGGGACATTCTGCATTGTCTGGGAACATTTTGATTTGTAGTGGGCTAAGTCTGAGTATGCCTTTTAAAGTGCGCCTAGGCCTCCCCAGCTATACACCTCTCCCCCCATCAGGGACATATAGCCACACCTCGCCCCACCTGGATGATCCCTGGTTTGACTTTGCCAAAATCCCTACCTCGCCTTAGCAACAGAAGTTGAATCTGTCTCCAGAAGGTTCTTTCTGCCCAAGGAGAAGTCCCATGTATGTGTCGTACCAGTGGCAGGGACTCCACTGCTCTCGGCGTGAGAAAGCAGGGAGCAGTCCTTGCCCTGCTGTTTGGCTGTGGGCACTCTCGGACCACCCCAGCCTTCCTGCTTCCTTTCCCCTCTTTCTGCTCTTCCTCTTCTGCTACCAGCACCTCTTCTCTGTGAGACTGGAGGCTCTTTCCATGGGGGCAGCCCGAAATGCTGCAAACTCATAAAAAGAACAACGGGAAGCTTTTTAATTTTTTTTTAATATTTTATTTATTTTTGGGGGGGCGGGGAGAGAGCACAAGCAGGGGGAGCGGCAGGCAGAGGGAGAAGCAGACTCCCTGCTGAGCAAGGAGCCCAATGCAGGACTTGATCCCAGGACCCTGGGATCATGACCCGAGCCAAAGGCAGACGCTTAACCGACTGAGCCACCCAGGCATCCCAATGGGGAACTTTTTTAATCATATAAACTATGAGGAAATCATCTGGAAATCTGACCTCAACTGTTCGATTAATCTGCTCCCACTCAACGCCCCGTCTCTAGTTGAGGGTTTCAGTTTAATTGGTGCCTGCTGCCTGCTTCCTGAGTCTGTTTATTGGGAGACCCCAAATCACAAAATAAGACCCAGAGAGAGAAAGCAGGCCCGGAGTCCACATTTGCCTTCGTCTGTTGTCTTCAGCATCGTGGCCTGCCACGACTCACCAGGCAGGACATGGCTCCATAGGGCACGTGGGCACAGTCTCCAGGTTGTCAGGAAAGGCATTGCCTGCTCTGAGCTGGACAGGTAGGGTCTGTCTTTCTGGCCTGGGAGGTAGAAGAGCTCTGAATTCTGTCAGGCTAACTCAGATTTGCGCTCTCCCTGTGTGATCTGCACCCCCCCACCTACCCCCCGCCCCAACCTCCCTGAGCCTCCAACTCCTCTTAATTTTAAAAAAACGAGAGTATAAAAACCTACTCTTAGGGGATTCGTGAAAATCAGATGAGGTTGGATATGTAAAATTGTTTAGCTGTGTGCTTTGTCCATGGTAAATACTCAAATTTGAATTTTTAATATGTACCTCTTGTGAAATACCAATGGAGAAAAACTTACGAAGGGCAGGACTTGGCTGAGGGGGTGGAGGGGAGGAGCAGGGGACAGTGCTGGTGATAATGGTAGTCTTGGTAGTAATGGCCATAGTTACTGACTAACTGCTGTGGATTGGGGCTAAGCCTAGAGCATAACATGCATTAGCTCATTCGGTAAGGGTGAGGTCTAGTCCTATTCCCTGATGCCGCCCCCCACAAAATGCTTCCCTTCCCTCTTCCCTGCCTTACATTCCTCTAAGCATGCAGCACTATTTGCCACTTCAGGCTTATTTTGTTGATTGTCTCCCTCCCCTACCTGGAGGAAACAGCTTGAGGGCAGAGACTGGCATCCGGTTTGCTTTCACTGCTGTTGCCCCAGCAGCTGGCACGTTGTCTGACGCATGTTGGGTATTTGGGAAATCTCACACATGGTAGGCAGTCATGAAGTACATGTTGGACAAATGAGCTTCCATTCTGCAGATGGGAAAACAGAGGCCGAGAGAGGTTAAGGGATTTGTCCAAGATCACACAGCTGAGGAGAGGCAGCCCGAGTCCAGAGCCTTTAAACACCGGGACACGGTTCCTCGTACAGCGTTGTTTGGCCATAGTGATGACCACCATAAATGTCCTTGTGGCTCATACTTAACACCAGCCCTAGAAACGGCACGTCCTTTGTCTGGGTTCAGAGCTTTGGGGTAAAGGTGTGGGTGGAGACGGGACAGTTTGAGATCTGGAACCACCGACCCTGATTTCCCGTGCTTCCCTGTGAACTCCAGATATATTCCATCACAAACAGTTCCGAATAACTTAGCACAAGATTTGGGGTAGAATTTGTTGTCTTTGCTGTGTCTCATAGCGTTCTGTCAAGGGTAGACTTTGTGCTCAATATCCTTGTCCTGGGCTCCGTTTCAGCCCCAGAGAAAGCGTCTTGCGTCTAGCTCTCCTGAGAGATGGGCCAAGGTAAAAAGGGACGGGCTCCCAACTTTTTCCATGTAATTTTATTGTCTTCTCTAAATTACAAACAAAAATCGTTTTTATAATATTACAAAATTACAGAAATATATACAGGTGACCCTTGAACAAAATGGGGTTGGGCGTACCAAACCCCTGTATAGTCGAAAATCTGCATGTAACTTTCAACTCCCCAAAAACTTAACTACTCAAAGCCTCCTGTTTCCTGGAAGCCTTACCAAAGACATAAACAGTCAGTTAACACGTTTTTTTATATTAAATATATTCTATACTATGTTTATACAATAAAGTAAACTAGGGAAAAGAAAATGTTAAGACACTCATAAAGAAGAGAAAATACATTTATAGCACTGCGCTGTATCAAAAAAGAAAAAATCCATGTATAAGTGGACCCACACAGTTGAAACCCATGCTGTTCAGGGGTCAACTGTACTATATAAATTGAAATCATCCCATAATTTGCATCCACCCACCATTAGGTGACTATTCCATTAGTATTTGTCTCTGGGCATACACTGACAGATAAATGATTATGAACAAAAAAGTCATCATACCATTTCGCAATGTTTTTTTTTTTTACTTAACAGTAAATCTTGTTCCTCTTTCCCTGTTGGTGTGTGTAGCTCTAACTTATATGAAGCTACATGGTGTTTCATTGTATGGTGGCACCACCATGCTTCTAACACATCCCCTATTGCTGGACACTTGGATTTTCTCCAGTTTTTCACTGTTACAGTTTGTGTTTCGGCACACATTCTTTACTTGTATTTGCGTGCTTGTTCATGTTTTTCCATAGCATTAATCCCTAGAAGTGGGACCCTCCAGACCAAGGGATATGCACATTGCAAGTTTCTGTAGATACTATCAAATTGCCTTCTTCGAGATAGTATAAATTTGTACTTTCATCGAAAGACGAACTCTGAGCTGGGCACTTGGTAGGACCAAAAATCCTGCTTGAAGACGGGGACTACAGAACATGCCCAGTGTGGTCCCCCACCTGCTCTGATATTTGGGGGTTTTATGTGCTCCCGGAGCAGAGAACAGCTCTGATGGCCCAAGAGTTGGAGTCAGACCAAGTAAAATCCCTCCCTGTCTACATTCTCCAGCAGCCTGATAGGTTTCTCGGGAGCTAGCCATCTGAACAGTTTCCAGGGGAGCTGGGTTGCCATCCACCCTGGCTGGGTTGGCACAGGGACCACACTTAGTGGCAGGGGCCGGGGAATTAAGTCATCAGTCTTCACCAGCCAAGATCTGGTGGGAAAGGTAACACAGACTGTCCTGGAAAGCCTGCGTCTGAGAGCAGCTCAGGGCTTGGCAGGTCACAGAATCCTCGCACCTTGCTTGGCACTGGTGAGGTAGAGTTATATAACAGGCGGCTTTTCAGACTCTGAATTCCAAGGTTGCCGGCTACTGAGGGGGGCTGACCTGTTTATTTATTCACAGTCCTCTGACTTCAAAGCAGTGGGTTTTTTTAATTTGAGAAAGGCATCAACATCAACCAAAACACTCGTTGAAAATGCAGTGTTGAGCTCCACTCCCGTAAGTCCTGATGCGGTAGGTCTGGGACAGGAACCTGGACACTGCATTTAAAGAAGCTGCCCAGGCGATTCTGAAACAGGTGCTGTCAGGACCCCACTCTGTTTTCAAGTGAGCCTTGGCCGTTCCGTTCTGACTTTCTGGGAACAAAGCCCAGGCTAACAGGGACTGCACGATCCACTCGGGACCTAGCAATAGGTTTGGCGCAATGAGCAGTGATGAAATACACAAATCTTGGGTTTAGGTCTCTCCTTTTCTCACTTTCTTTCTGTCAAGAGATGACACCCTTACATGTTCCCTGACTGTCTGGAAATCTCCTAAGTGTTTTCATTTCAGACAACACTCCAGTCCTTTTCCTTGCTCTCTCGTTTACCCCTTTGATCAGACACCGTTCCTTTGGGGATTAGGCTGCTGGTACCTATATGATAATCCATACTGATCTGATAATGGGAGGTGTCTTGGATCATAGAATCAAAATCACAAACTTTCACAGAAATGAGTGAAGGAGGGCACTGGATGGCTCAGTCGGTTAAGCGTCTGCCTTCAGCTGGGGTCATGATCCCAGGGTCCTGGGATCGAGTCCCACATCGGACTCCCTGCTCAGCAGGGAGCCTGCTTCTCCCTCTGCCTACTGCTCCCCCTTCGTTTGCTCTCTCTCTCTCTCTGTCTGTCTCTCTGACAAATTAATAAAATCTTAAAAAAAAAAAATGAGTGAAGGGGGTCAAAAGGTACAAATGTCCAGTTATAAATAAATCCCAGGGGGTTGGTGCCTGGGTGGCTCAGTCAGTTAAGCATCCAACTCTTGATTTCAGTTCAGGTCATGATCTCAGGGTTGTGAGATCAAGCCCCACATGGGGCTCTGCACTCAGTGCAGAGTCAGCTTGGGATTCTCTCTCTTCCTCTGCCCCTCCCCCGTTCTCTCCCTCTCTCTCTCTCTCTCTCTCTCTCTCTCTATCTCTGTGTGTCTCTCTCTCTCTAAAATAAATAAATCTTTTTAAAAAAAATTTTTAAAAAGAAGTGCCTGAGTCACTCAGTAGGTTGGGTGTCTGCCTTTGGCTCAGGTCATGATCCCAGAGTCCCAGGATCGAGCCCCACGTGAGGCTCCCTGCTCAGCAGGGAGTCTGCTTCTCCCTCTCCCTCTGCCCCTAGCCTCCACTTGTGTTGTCTCTCTCTCTCTCTCTCTCTCTCAAATAAATAAATAAAATCTTTAAAAATTTTCAATTTAAAAAAATAGTAAGTCCTGGTGATGTAATATACAACATGGTGACTGTAGTTAATAAGATGGTATTGTAGATTTGAAAGTTGCTGAGAGAAGAGATTTTAAAACTTCTCATCACAAAAAAATTAGAACTTCATATGGTGATGGATATTAACTAGACTTATTGTGGTGATCATTTTGCAATATATTCATATATCCAATCATTGTGTTGTACACCTGAAACTAATACAAGGTTATATGTCAAATATATCTCAATAGAAACAAAAGACAAAAAAGGCTTTTGAACCATCTTTAAAAAAAAAAATCACAGAGTCACAGCTGGGAGAAGGTCAGAGAATCTCTAGTACAGCTTCAGAAGAGGAGCTGAGGTTCAGAGGGGAGAAGTGATGTATTCAGTCTTCCCGGAGTGTGCAGCGGAGCTGTGACTGGACTCCAGGTCCTTCCCTATCCAGACCAATTACTTTTTCACTACCCTAGTAAACACGGTTTACAGGAAATGTACATCCGTGGAATTTCACGAAGGAAATGAAAGGTTTGAATAAGGTAAAAGGGGAGTGGCATGTCTGGTGGGGTGTGGGCAGGGGGAGGCACATGAGGCATGTCCCGTGGATACGGAATTGAAAGGAGTGCCAAAAACTCAGTAATCAAGATAAGCAATAGTTCACTGCAGCATTTTGAAGAATCAAAATTCATGCAAAAATCCATGATTAACAAAACTTAAAAATTGTAAATAAAGACAGGATCGGTTTTACTGATTATTTCTTTTTTGCCCTATGCTTCAGTTTCCACTGCACGTGGCACTCTTCTGGCGAAAGGGATAGAAATTGTAAGCAGATATGGATTTGAACAGGAAATCATTGTTAAGCCACTGTTTCCCAAAATGTGTCCTTTTGAGTGTGGGTGGAGCCAGGTGGGGAAGGGGCTCTATTGTCAAAGTATCTTCTTTATGGTAATTCCTACTGCACTTAAGCCAGTTAAAGGTTTTGGGAAGTGCTTCTGAAATTACCAAAGCTTGCTCGTGTACAGAATCCTTTCTCGCATCATCCAGAGAGGATACTTTGGAAAAGCTTCCTTAACTCCCAGACTGGGATATGTGTGCCATTGGCAAGTTAGAAGGAGAGAGGTTTGAGGGCTTTGGAGAACTCTGGATTCCCAGCGCCTCCTGGGCTAGCAGCTGCTTATTCCATCTGTGTGGATGGTGAGACCAGCCAAGCCCAGGCTGCCTCAGGAAGCCTGGTGAAGGGCACAGATCGAGAGCAGGAAGGGACGTTTGCATGCCCAGGTTCACGGTTTTTATGCTTTCTAAGAACTCAGTCCTGGCTTTGGTCTTGTCAGAAGCAGGGAAATGGGGGCACCTGGGTGGCTCAGTCAGTTAAGCATCTGCCTTGGGCTCCGGTCATGATCTCAGGATCCTGGGATCGAACCCCGCGTCCGGCTCCTTGATCGGTGGGGTGTCTGTTTCTCCCTTTCCCTCTGCCCCTTCCCTGGCTCGTGCTCTCTTGTGTGCAAGCATGCTCTCGCTCTTCTCTCTCCCTTTCTCAAATGAATAAATAAATTCTTTAAAAAAAAGAAAGAAAGAAAGCAGGGAAATGCGTTGGTGGCAGCTTCATTTATGTTGATAAGTGGAGAAGAAGGGAAGAGGGCAGAGCAAGGCTGTACTTTCTCTCCCTCTTTCTCAGAGTTCTTTGGTCCCCTGGCCAGAAACTTGGGGGCATGACATGCTCAGGAATAGCACTCTGGTTGATCTGTGATCAACACCTTCCTGGATGTATTATGAGAAACAAGGGAAACCAAGCTTTCTTTCCAAGTTCATGATAAAGGAAAGTACCCAGACCTTTGCTATTTCAAGTGTGGTCTGTGGACCAACAACATCAGCATGTCCTGGGGGCTTGTTAGAAATTCAGAATCGTGGACCCAGCCCCAGATGCAGTGAATCCAAATCATTTTAAGAAGATACCTGGTTGACTTGCACGTCGGCTCAAGTTTGAGAAGAAGCTGCCTTTGGAAGTCTGGAGAACTAATTCAGTCCCTGCCTTTGTCAGATTCCCATCATCATCCATGACCTTGGGCAAGTTGCTTGTCTCTTTTTTTTTCTCTTTTCAGTTCTTCACCTGTGGGTACCACACTTCCTTTCCCTCCAGACATGGAGGGAGACACCAATGAAGAGTATCTTAAGTGCGAATTAATAATAGAAGTAATAATGATTACTTGAAACTTAATTCTTACCCAAGAATTATATTCCGTAGCTTGAATTTATAAGATCTTGATGAAATCCCAAAACCATGTCTCTTTCTATACATGTATCATTTTGCATGCATTCATTAATTCATCCATTTTTCATTCCATCACCACCCTTTCAGCTCTTCATGCCATCCACCCATCCTTTTAAAGCCATGCCATCTACCTGTCCTTCATTGTATCTTTTCACCCATCAGTCAGCCCAGTCATTGGGTCTGTCATACATGATGTCATGAACTTTTATGCCAAAAACAGCACTTTGTCAGTTCCCAGCTGTGTGTAAGTAGGATCTTGAGAAGTAAGGGTCCCGAGCTTTAAAGAGGACATTGTATACTGCCCCTCAAATCTATTAAGCACTTTCATCCAAACTTTATCCTCTTATCAATCTGGCCGCCATGGGTGGGAAATGCATGTGCGTAAGTGGGGGAGAGAGACTTGTGGACAGGTAGGTGGGATATATGTGTCAGTGTACCCAGGAATGAGACCGTAGGTGGTGAATGTCCTTGTGCGTTCCAATTTAAAAAGGAAAGAAGGGAACGTAACCCTTCAGACCAAGCAAAGCCTAGCATATTTACTTCCGGTTGGACCCACAGGTCCCAGCCATACCTGTCTTGTGTACCAGAAGGGGGTTGCGTTATACATATTCACCTTTCAAGCTGTCGTGAGTACGTTCTTGCCTCTCCTTGTGATCATTTTTAATAAAGATTTTATGGATATGTAACAAGCAGAAATGTGCAGGAATCATGAGTTGCAGCTCAATGAATTATTGCACTCCTGCACCACTGCCCAGGTCAAGCACTAGACCACCCCCAGGCCGCAGCAACCCCCTCATGCCCCTCCTGCCCGCTGCCCCTCCCTCATCTCCAAAGCAAGCACTGTCCCTACTTCAAACAGTCCGGATTCGTTTGGGATGGTTTTTAAAGTTATATCAATGGAATCGTACTATGTGTGTTCTCTCGTGCCTGGCGCCTCTCACTTGAGTTTCGTCCAGACTGTTGCGTGTAGCAGTCATTCATATTTACGCAACAGGAAGTTATCCATTAATGAAAAGGACTTTGTGAATTGTGGCCCCTGGTTCAAAGCTCGAATGTGTGGATGGTTCTTCACTTCTCCCTTTGCCTCCCGTGTCTCAGATCTCTGACTAACGCCCGGTGGCCATATTCCTTGTGCTCTTTCTACTCACACAAATGAAAGGCAGGAAGTAGGAGTTCTGAAGTGGCTGCTGTGTGACCTCGGGCACGTTATTCCAGCTCTCTGTTCCCTACTTGAAAAACTTGCATCTCAATGCTTAGCGCTCTGACAACAGGCAGAAAAATACTTGCAAAGTGACAAATAGGAGGTGAAAGACGATGAGAACATTCCGGCCAATGGCGCTGCAGCAGCTGTTCTAAGTTGGTGTTTTCACCCACTTCATGCTCACTGTCACCGGAAGTGAGGTGGAGTCTACTCTTCCCATGTTACAGATGAGGGAACTGAGGCACCACGCAGGCCAGGGCCTTGCCTGCAGAGGCAGAGCTCTAGGAGACAGAGCGGCAAAGTGACCGTCGAAGCCAGTGCTCTCCGCCACTCCCTGTGCTGCCTCTCGGGGGCTTTAGTAATCCTGCAGACAAGCACGGGAGGGACACTTTCAAACCCCAGGTGGCCTGGCGGAACCTCCCTCTGGCTCCTGTTTGCCTCCCTGTCCTCACCCCGACTCACACTGTGCGCTGTGCTCCCGTGACACAGCCCTACTGTCCCTTCTTAGAGCACGCGTAACTTTCTCTGGTACAGAATGTTCTCGTTCCCTCTGCAAGGAACGCTTTGCCCACTCTTGGTGTGTACGGCTGGCTCCTTCACATCCTTTAGGTGTTAGGATAATTATCGCCCACCACCGCAGGGTTCTCTGCCAGTGCTCCATCTAGGTAGAGCTCATCTTTTATTCTGTCTTAGAGCGTTGCGTTTCCTCCCTCCTGTGATTACAGTAACAGCTGTACTGATGTGCGGATTGAGTTGTCTGTCTTCCCTGTACCGTGTCAGATCCTTTTGAGGTGTCACCAGAAAGGGCCTGCTTCACAGAGCCTGGCAGGGGCAGGGCTTCGTCTAGAATCTTTGAAGAGACCAAACGGGTCTCCAAGGGCCTGGCTGCCCGTTCTCTGCCGCTGGAGAGCCGTTGAGCTTCTGTCCTGTGTCGTCAAGTGTTTTCCTAAACATAGACTCCAGTGTGGTCTGCTTGTTGACTTGGGTAAATGGATTCTGGAAAGCAGCATGGGGTCAGTGTGAGCCCAGAGCAAACCCTGGCAAACAATCTTCACCTGGTTTGAATTTTTTATGCATCCTTTCAATTAGCAATAGGCTCTGTGGCTAGGCAGCCACAGTCCCCCACGGAGCCGGATAGGAGTTAAAATTCACCCCACATGTTTCTAGAACTGTCACTTCCTGGTCTCCCCCTTCACTACCTTACACGTCGATCTTTACTGGGGTAACTTTATGAGGAAGTTAATGAGCAATTCAGCAGATAGAAGGCAAGGGACCTCCAGTCTGAATCAGGGTTTCGATCTTGACCAGGCTGTCTCTGGTAACTGTCCTGGGTCTGCCAGAAAAGCGGTTTTAGTCCTATTGTGACACTTGTCACTTCCCAACCACTCTGGCTCAAAGGCAAGTCTCTGGAATGAATGCTGCTAAAACCAATGCCTCTGTTGGGGAAACCAGCATTGGTCATGGCCTCCTTGAGAACCAGCTGGTTGTGAAGCAGCTGTTCTTGATTTGGGGCCAGTCGCACGGAGTGGTCAGGGACGGGGAAAGGGCCCTTCCCCGGAGGGGCATCCGGCGTGCAGTGGGGTGGTGTGAAGTCAGAAGCATGCACCTTCTCCCCCCATCCCGCCTCAGCCTCCCTCTCGGCAGCAGCTGCCCGAAGAAAATTGTGTCTTGCGTCTGCCAGCACTTTTCCTGGAACCCCAGGAGCAGATGGCGGACACGTGACTGTAAGCACTTATGACCAGCTCGTCGCTGGGGACCCACTAGACAGGCTGTGACCAGAGTTAAGGAAGAGAGCTGCGTCAGGGCTCGAGATTTCAAACGCTTCAGATGGAGGAGGAAAATGAGACAGTGAAGGCTTTAACCACAGGGAACTCTTGAAACCCACCGAGGGAGAGAGAGACTGTCAGGAGTGGGTGGGTTGAGGGGAGTTTAGAGAGGAGACAACTTTGCAGCTCCCTGATTTGGGAGACATTACCACCCCCAAACTCATCCTTCTCTAGAAAGAGAGGGTGTCCAGCCTGTCTGGTAGTCAGGCTCGCATTTGTGTGGTGGGGTGAAGCAGGATTGACCCAGCTTTGCTGGGAGGTCAGGAGCAGAGCCCTTCTGAGGCTGTGGTCCGCAGCAGCCCCAGCACTGGATCTATTCAAGCAGCAGTCCTCAGCTGGGGCTGTTTTACTCCCACAGGACATGTGGCGCTGTCTGGAGACATGGTGAGTTGTCACAAGTGGAGGGGTGTGCTGCCGGCCTCTCGTGCGTAGAGCCCAGGGACGGCGCTAACCATCCTGTGATGCACACAGAAGCCCCCACACAGTAAAACAAAAATCATCCTGCCCGACATGCTAATCGGGCCCAAGTTGAGGAACCCTGAATCAGTCAGCGTCTGAGGGCGTGGGGTTTCCTGGAGTCAAAGCACCTTTAGCTGCAAAGAAGATTGTCCCTGAACTCTGTCACAAGTCCGGCACCGTGTTCCTCTAACCCTCAAGGGCATGTGAATGACCACAGGCTCGAATGCAAAGGCAGGTCGGGATTCCGCACGTCTGGGGAGGACGCCGTTGCCGCTAGCCACATGTCACACTCTTAGTAGCGAGGAATTTTGAGTGTATCCATAATTGCTCCCTTTCCTTTCCCCTTCTCCCTCTCTTTCCAGCCCCACCCCGCAGCCTTCCCTGTCCTGCTCTGTTCGAACATTCCGTGCTCTGTCACTGAAGAACATGTGGTGGTGGTTAAACTCCACTGCCCAGATGACAGCTTCTCTCCAGCTGTTGCCAATTTGAAATTCTGAGTGTTGATGAAATCAATTGACTTAGTTGAAAAAGAATCCTAAGGGACCTGATCAAACTACCCCCACACACACTTGAATCCGCGTGTCCCTCAAAGACATTTTTTGCAGGCTCTGAGACACTCAGACTGTGCAGAGTGCATGACTTTGGGGAAGCTTGGGCTTGATTCAGCTTCTCAACCAGAGGTTCTAAACCAGAGGTTGACGGTTTCTAGAAAGGACCAGATGATAAATATTTTAGGCTTCGTAGGTCATACAGTCTCTGTCGTGACTACTCATTCCTGCCATTGTAGTAGGAGAACAGCTCTAGACAGTGTGCACGTAAATAGGTGTGTCATGTTCTAATAAAACTTTATTTACAAAAACAAGTAGTGATCTGAATTTGGACCATGGGCTCTAGTTTGCAAACCCCTATCCCAGACAGTTCCTACTCATGTCTCTGCTTCAGGAGAAAAAAAAAAAAAAAGTCATAAAGGGAAAACCCTACCGCAAGAGAACTAAATCCTCATCATGAGTCGTAAATGTCTGGAGGGCTAAGATGAGTAGTTATTCTTTCTTTTACTGCACAGAAATGTAAAATGAGAGTGCACCGTTTAGGCTGGCAGAAACACAGCTATGTCTTTCTGTGCCAGTTTTTTTGGAGGGGAGGGACAGGACTAGAAAGCACAGTAAATAAGGAACAGAAAGGTGTAGCAAAGGGCTGTGTTACCTTGAAGTCCGCATTGCCTTCTCTCCGGACTTGAGTGCGTACCTTCTGCTCTTAGAATAAACGGAGGGACGAAACACCACAAAAAGTGCCTTTCTTCCATCAGACCCAGGGCATTCTTTGAAGGTATTGATTTTTCTCGCTGTCGCCGCTTCTATGAGACCTTGCACTTGCAGTGCGGGGCTGTTGCTGAGACTGACATGCTCGTGTTGCTTACAGCACCCCGGCTGTAGCTTTGTGCTGACAGTTTAACCACATAGGAGCACAGGCAAAATTCCATGCGGACCTTTCCCTGTGGGGGCAAGGCCTGCGGTGCTGACAGAAACCTGCAGCCCCTGGGCATTCGTGTCGCTCCCAGCCACACCGATCGCTGGGATAAGGATAGATGTAGGCCATTAGCTTCCCAGTCACCATGGAGCCCTGCTCATACATCCTGCAGTATTTGGGGAGGAAAAGACCCTCTCTGTCTATTAAAAACAAAGAGTTCCCCTGGAGAGGGAATGACTTTGCATCCGTGTCTCATGCGATCAGATGGGGTTCTTCAGCCAGCTTCTCCAGAATGTGTTGGGGTGCTGTGATCATGCCAGTGTCACATGTGGGGTCAGACTCTACGGGCTCCCCAGAGAATGGAGTTGGCAGTCTCCGCCTCCCCCACCACACCTGGCTTGCAGGCATGCACGTGCACACATCATAGCTTGGGCAGCAAGAAAATAAAGTGTGTCTATTGCAACAGGAGAGAGTGACATGTTAGAGCCCCATTTGGTTGGGCTCTATCAATATGCAGTGATTTGACACTGAGTCTCGTGCTGCACAGACAAATGGAATAAAGAGATGAATTTCCTCTGTGTAGAGAAGCATCCCCAGCTGCAGTTCGGAGGTGCAAATCATTTTAACAGCAGCTCCTCTTCAGTGAACATTGCCATGTGTCTAGCCTGGGTGGGTCGTCTTTCTCGGGTTCGTTCATTCATAGGATCACACCTTGAAGCATTTGTTTGCCTTTACAGTTGGCTGGGTATAAAATTCTTGGGGCACGCCTTCTTTCACTGGCAGCTTGGGGTCTTGTTGACTACTTTCTTCCAGCATATAGAATACCACGATACCAGGCAGCGAGATGAGGGCTGGCAAACAGGAGTTAGTTCCTCTTGGAGGTTCTAGACTAGCCCAGGAGTTGAAGGTGAAAGAGAGACCACACGGAGGTACTGCAATTGTGATGAGTCTTAACGAGGAAAAGTACATTTCTCCTCATCTAATGTTGCTACAACTTCCAAACTCAGATACTGTTGTTATACCCATTTTAGAGATGTGTCTCTAGAGGCCCAAAGATTTCCCCAAGTCACTCAGCCAGGGAGTGGCTCTCCAGCTCAGCTCGCAGGGAGGGAGGGAGGGTTTCTCAAGTTGAGGTATAATTGGTGATAGTCTTGGGCGCATGGAAGCTGCTAATTTAAACACATCTCCAGAGCTGTGATTAATAAGCCCATACACTTTGTGCAGATCGAGGAGCTAATTATAAACCACCCATTCTTCAACTTTAGAATTGGAGAAGCCCCAGATTGTAGGCCGCATAACGAATCATCACAGACAATGAGATTGACATGTGTAACCGTGAGTTTCTATTCCTGACAGTTGGCATCCCCCATGTCTGAATTACAATTGGCTGTTCTTTAAGTCCTGGCCCACTCCAGGTCAGAGGGTAGCTGCTTTTTCCTCGCTGTGGCAGTGTGAGGCTTCATTGACCTTAATTCCGTACATATTTTGAGCACCAGGGGGGCACTCCTAGTTCTGGGGGAGTCCGATGAACAGGGGACATGATCCCTGCTCCCAGGGGACATCCATTCAACTGCAAACATATGAACTTAAGAAAGTAAGTCAGGATGGGGACGTTAGAAGTCAAGGCTACAAAGTGACTGTTCTTGGGGGGATAACTTGATACTTAGAGCAATCAGGGCAGGCATCTCTGAAGAGGTGACATTAGTGATGAGTGGAAGTCAACAGTGGAGGGGAGGGTTTTTCAAAGAGGGCTGGAATGGGCTTGCTGGTAGTGAAGATACAGCTGAAGCCAAGTAAGCTGGGAAGAGCATTTTGTGGGTGATCTTGAGGTCCCTGAGGGTCTTGAGGTCTGCATAAGGACTCTGGACTTTGCCAATAATGAAATTAACCACAGAGATACCTGTTGAGGGGCAAATGCATGATTGATGCTCATCAGTGGGCAACGTCGGCCATTTCTGTTCATGTTCTGCGTGCGGGAAGACCCGGGAGAAAAATCTGAGTTAATCAATAAGGTTTATTCATAAGTAAATTAATGTATTAATAATGTCTTCAGTGAGCAGGTAGCATTTCCAATCCCATCCCCATGTCCCCGAGGGAATAGCCTATGTTTGGGATAAGCAATCAGTCGTAGGCCGTGGGCTGGGCAACGGGTCCCTCCTGTTCTTGACAGAGCATTTTTCTCTTCTGGGGAGGGTTGAGGTGGTTAAGGTTATCCTGAGATTGCCCAGAACACAGAAGTACAGCACGAGAGGGCAAGATCACCTCCCAGGGGGACTGAAGCTGCCCTTCTTCCTGTTAACCTCCTCATTGAAATAAGAATCTGTTCACATACAGAAACGCTTGACTTGGGGGCTTAGAAAAGACAGGGTCAGGAAAACAGCTTGTTTGGGAATTTATGGTCTTCACTCGCTTGTGGATACTGACCCTGATTCCACTCCAGGCCTTGAGGAGAGAGCCCAGCAAAGATCACTGCACCCACCTATAGCTTTTACTTTTCCCGGTGATTTTGAAGAATTTTTTTCCTTCCCTACTGGATGGAGTTCATCTGCTCCGACGACTCATTCATCATCCTTGGTTGCTGTCCTGTCCTCTCCGCCCGCAGGTTGGAGAGGTTCTGGAAGTGATTAGGCTGTCGTAAATCAGCTTTTATGATGTGCGTGTCAGAGATAAGCAGCAGGGAAAGTGGGAGTTAAAGAACTCATCCCCTCGTGCCCTGACAATTACCCCAGTAATGGAATTAAAAAATCTATATGAAAGTGTCGTGGTTGGCAGAATAGTTTCTCCACAGGCATATCCAGCATTTAAATTTGGCTCTTTAATGAGAACACTGCTTTATTTTTATGCCATGTTATTGAGGTATAACTTATAGAAGGTAAAAAAACAAAATATTAAAACTGCACCTCGAGGATTTTTTTTTGTGTATCTTTTTATAACCATTACCGAGATCTAGATACAAAACATCTCCAGCACCCTCGAAGTTTCCCTTACGTCCCTTCCTGCTGACCTGACCGTAGACAGTCTCAGGCTGCTCTTGAACTTCATATAAATGGGCTCACACAGCACATACTCTTTTGTGTCTGCCAGCATTTTCTGCGACATTCATCCCCGTTGCTGGGTGTCGTCGTTCATTCTCGTCGTTGTGTGGAATTCCCCCATATGATGGTTCCTCAGCTGTGGCATGACTGACCTCTGGGGCTGGATAATTTTTTGTTGTGGAAACTGTCCTGTGTGTGCACTGTACGGCATTCAGCAACATCTCTCTGCCCTCTGCCCATTAGATGCCAGTTGCATACACGGCCACCCCCTAGCCCCAGTAACTTCCTTGTGCATGGAAAACCAAACCATTATATATGCATACACTACAATTTTTAGGAAACTTTTTATTTCACAATAATTTCAAGCTTACTGAAAAGTTGCAAAAATGGAACAAACAATACCCAGAATGTACTCTTTACCTAGATTCACCTCTGGTTAACAGTTTACCCTGTTGCATACAGTGCTATTTGAAGGGAGAGCAAGATATTTGCATGGTGTTGTGTTTAGTTTATCGTTGGTTCTCTCTTGTGCGCGCATGCACACACACACACACACACACACACACACACACACACACACAATGTATTCCTGAACCATTTGAGAGGAAGTCACATCCGGCTCAGCCATGTACTACCATATTCTTCCCCGTGTATTTCCCAAGAGGAGGGATCTTCTCCAACATTATCATAATTAACCACCATTATCAAAATTACCACAGTAGATTTAGCATAATATGGTTATTAATTGCCCATGTCCCAATTTTTGTCAGTCGTTCCACAGTTGTGCTCTATAACATTCTCACTAGAGAATAGGTTCCAGAGGGATCAGGTATTCTATATTGCTGCCATGGTTCCTTTGTGTTCTTCAGCATAGAACATTCCCTCAGACTTTTATGATAGTGGGGAAAAAATGATTTAAGGCTATAGTCCCTTTTCTTTTCTTAATAGAATTTTCTTCATTTGGGAGTTTATCTGATGTTTCCTTCTGAATCCAGTCAGGAAATGTTCCTGACTGGAACACTGCATGAGCGACGTAGGTCCTCAGGACCTACGTCGGGAGACACGTGATGTCCAATTCCACGTCATCAATGATTTTTCCTTACAAACTAATAAATACATGGAGAAACACTTAACACCATGCAAATATCCTGCTCTCCCATCAAATTTTACCCCCCTGACTTGAGCATGATTTGACTCTTGCGTGAAGCAGTCTTTACGTACAGGGGTTACAAAATGGTGGTCTTCCAAATCCGGCACCCCTTCTATGCGTACTCATTCTGCTCGACATTCTACTGTATACAAGAGCCTAGTCTTCTCCCCCATTTGTTTATTGGTGTATTTATCTGCTATCAGTAGGGACTCATGATTTCCTCTTTTTTCAGTGGTTTATGAATCATTACTATTTTTAATGTTTCGATGTTCAAGTGCTCAGCTTTGGCGAGTGAGAGCCCCTCACGTTTCATTTCCTTCGGTTCTGGCAGAGCAAGATGTTCCAGGCTCATCTCTTACCTTCCCTCCTCCTCTCCCGGAATCAGCCACCTCTCCAGACTCCTAACTCCTTTTAAGGAGGAACGGTATAAAAGACAATTTATTGATCCTTTTTCCTATTAATTGACATCTGAGTTCTTTATAGTTCCAACTTACTATAAAGAAAGCTTCTCTGAATACCCTTGTACATTTTTGGGACCTATAAACTGATTTCTGTTTGGTGTATAATCAAGAGTAGCAATGGAAAATCATAGAATCTCCACTCTAATTTTACACCCAACAGAAATAACACATAAGTCCACATACACAAAGGGACACAGATATTCAAAGCAGCTTCATTGATAATGTGTGTGTGTGTGTGTGTGTGTGTGTGTGTGTGTATTTAGCTTAAACAAATATTGCTAGGTAGTTTTTCAAAGTGTTCATAGCATTAGTTTTGTCAGGGGAGTGGAGTTGTTGGCCCCAGCAGGTAGGGAAGAAAGACCACTGGCAGGGGTCATTATGGGCCATTGCAATCCAAAGACATGTTTCCTGCAACCAGCAATGGCAAAGTTGCTCATCTTCCAATAGATAATGAGTGAAAATGCCGAGATTTCACCACCTGGGCCGTTCTTAAGCTTCTCTTTCGAGAGTGCTGTTTTAGGGTGCGCAAAATGGAAGTTACTCGAGTCAGGAATCTCCCGCTACCTGCAAAATGGTTTTCATTTCAGTAATGCCGGTGACAGCACTCAGGGACTATGGGTCCATTGTTAGAGATACCCGCTGGTCATGGTGTTGTTTTAAAAAGTGCCTCCCCTGGGGAAGAAGGAGTATCCCAGAGTCCCACTCACATCTTCTGGCTGTTAGGGGCCCATTTAAAACCCTGGAGCAGTCATTTACTAAAGATCCTGAGAGAGTAAATATCCCTCTGTGTACATGCAGGGAGTCACTTAGTGTTCCAGACATTTGAGCTGTGGGGCTTGGGGACTGCAGGCACAGGGCGAAGCTGCTGGAGACTAACAGGAAAGTGAGTTGGTCTGGTATCATGGGATTAGATGCGAGGCTCAGTGTTGGTAGAAAGTGCTTGGGCATGGCCCAGCATCTGTCACTGAAAACTTCCACATCCAAAGTATCTGTTCTACGTATTTACAGTGCAGCATGAGATCAAAGAAGTAATTGAAGCATTTTGTAAAGTGAAATTCTAAACAGAGGAAGCATGCATAAGAAGTACTATGCGCTCCTAGTGACTTCGATGAGCCTTTGGAGGAATTAGTAACTAATAAAATGTCCCTCTGTGGATGCATTTTAACCAGGCGCCCTCTCTAGGTGGGCACTACCCCCCTGTGGAGTGGGGAGAGCTCTCCCACACATTCCGAGAGAGCCTTTGTGCAGTGTACCACTGCACAACCGTATGCAGCGATCCTGGATAGCCGGTGGTTCCGATGAACAAGACTGACCATCTGTATTAACCTCCGTGGACCTCTCTTCCCTCTCTCCCCCCAGGCCTGTCCGCAGATGGTGGCGCCAAGCGCCAGGAGCACCTCTCGCGGTTTTCCATGCCTGACCTCAGCAAAGACTCTGGAATGAATGTCTCTGAGAAGCTGAGCAACATGGGCACCCTTAACTCGTCCATGCAGTTCCGGAGCGCAGAGTCGGTTCGCAGCCTGCTGTCCGCCCAGCAGTACCAGGAGATGGAGGGAAACCTCCACCAGCTCGGCAACCCCATCGGGTACAGAGACCTGCAGTCCCACGGCAGGCTGCATCAGAGCTTCGATTTTGATGGGGGGATGGCAGGCAGCAAGCTGCCGGGGCAGGAGGGCATGAGGATCCAGCCCATGAGCGAGCGCACGCGGAGGAGAAGTACCTCCCGCGACGACGGTCGCCGCTTCCGGCCTCACCGCTCCAGGCGTTCCCGGCGCTCTCGCTCGGACAACGCCCTCCACCTGGCCAGCGAGCGCGAGGCCATCTCCCGGTTAAAAGAAAGGCCCCCCCTCAGAGCCAGGGAGGACTACGACCAGTTCCTGCGCCAGCGCAGCTTCCAGGAGAGCCTGGGCCAAGGGTCCCGGAGGGACCTGTACGGCCAGTGCCCGAGAACGGTGTCGGACCTGGCTCTGCAGAACGCCTTTGGGGAGCGGTGGGGACCCTACTTCGCCGAGTATGATTGGTGTTCCACCTGCTCCTCCTCTTCGGAGTCCGACAACGAGGGCTATTTCCTAGGAGAACCCATCCCCCAGCCCGCGCGCCTGCGATACGTCACAAGCGACGAGCTGTTGCACAAATACAGCTCGTATGGCCTCCCCAAGTCTTCCACGTTAGGGGGCAGGGGACAGTTGCACAGCCGGAAGAGACAAAAGAGCAAAAACTGTATCATTTCTTAATAGGATCGGGGTCAGGGAATGGGGGAAGATGGGAGCTAAGAATGTACATTCAGAAACTTGCACTGTTTTAAATTTTAAAGCGCTTTCGGGGTGGTTGCTGGAGGAGAAGAGGGAAATGCTGGCCGTCGTGGAGGCAAGGCTAGAGCCTGACTCAATAGGTAGACACAGTTCTCGGCATGTCGACTCTTATTTGCACATTTCACTTTGGAAACGCTGTAGACTCTGGAGGCCAGGGTCGGTCCCCTCCTTCCCGTCAGTCTGTGTTGAGTCGCCTTTCGCAAGATGGCAAACTGTTTCCCGCTCGCTTATATCCTCTCTGGTTCTCTTACTTTTAGGACCCTTTTTCCAGTGAAGTAATTTGTTTATTAGCCAGGACCCAAGACTAAGTTATTTACATGTCCATTGTAAATGCAATGTAAATGAGAGTTCTGATAAAATATTTTTGTATTTTGTAATATCAAAGGAATTTCTATATCGTAGGACTCAGTGGAACTTGCATGCACACCCCGCTTTGTCTTTGAGTAGTATTCAGGGGTGGTCCAGGACCACCTTTTTTTTTTTTTTTTCTTTTTTCTATACAAATTTGTTACATGTCAGTGAGACCTTTTTTCAAAGGAGTTTATTCAATTTGACTTTCTGTGGCTGAAAAAAAAAATTAACTCTTACACCCAAAGTATTTTATGCTCCATTCCATCTTAAGGAGACATCCTTAAATCTGCTCCCACCCTCGGTAGAATTCCTTCTCTACAAAGTGATAGTAATTTTTTTTTAATTGCAAACGTAACTTTTGCCAATTAGAGAAACCAACCAGTGTCCGTCAAGTCCCGTGAGCAACGCCATCCCTGCTGGGAACATTGAAGTTGCTTGCTATTGATCTGTCCCTTGGGGGAAATGAAAGTGACTGTGAGTGGTACCCGTCGTGTGATGTCAGCATGACGTTGTTTTGAATGTGGCATTATTTTCTGGTGCTCATGTGTCCTGGATTATATTATCTGCTTCCCTTTACCAAGGCAGACGGAACAGCTGCCTTCGCCTGACAACCGGTTGTCCTCAGTGCAAATGAACTTAAGCAGTAGACATTTAGGGGCAAAATGTTCGGCGGGGCTCTGGGAGTGACGGGGTGTTCTAGATCGTACGTCATGCATGAAGAAGGAACAAGGGAATTCGAAAGCAGAAAGCAGGTCAAGGGTAGAGACTGAAGGGGACTATGAAGGAAGGTCAGAGCAAAGAAGAGCTTCTGGAAATGAAGTAGAGTGGAGGTGACCACTGCCTTGAATAACCCCCCCAGTGCTTGTGGAAAGAATCCAGTTTAACACACCCCGTAACCAGAGTGTCTGGGTTTACCCAGGAAAGGGAGCTGCTCGGGAGATTTCAGGGTAATGACCTTGAAAAACAAATGCAGTTCAGAGGGGGATTTCCATGTTGAACTTTGGGGACTGTTGGTCAGACAGAAAATGGGCTCAAAAGTGAGTTTGCTTGAAGAAGACATTTAACGGTTGTGTTGTTTATAGTAAAATAAAACTTCCTACCTTGCTTCAGTTCAAAATGAAGCGCTTGCTGTTTCTTCCATTCTCCTCCTCCCTTTAATGGATTGTGGCAGTTGAAATAATCCATCGGAGGACCCACCTTTAGTGAGATGTACTGTTGATGTAGTTACACGGTGTATCTCAGTGGCCATCTGCCATGGTGAGGTGAGCGTGCTCTCTTTTCAGTATAGTAGTTAATATTTTCTAGTATATTTTTATGGAGAGAATGTGAAAAGTGGCTTTTCAGACACCATCCCAAATGGTGGGTCTGGGGAAAAGAAGGCTGTAAAGGACGTGGAAATGGCACTCCATTCAGGATGTATTAAAATAATTTGCTTTTCAGGTATTAATATGACATTTGTCATTGTCACTGATTTTTTAAAAAAGCAATGCAAATGTTGGTTGTGGCTGTTTTCCGCATGCTATCTTCATATCTAAATGCTTCATTAATTATCCAAGCCTCCGGAGAATTAACTCTATTACGTTTGTATAGTAAGTTTGTAAACTGCTTGGCAAAACTGATTAAGAAATAATGTGCAACGCCATGCTACTGAAGTGGCAGGTTTCTGGTAGAAATCGGGCGAGTCCAATTTGGAGTTTTGAGTTCCTCGATTGATGAGACTAAAAAGGCATTTTGGAAAAAGAAAAGAGAGACAAAAGTAGATCGCTTAACATAGCAAACAGCTGAAAATAATGTCTGTCCTCTGTGGCCTGGAATCCAATGAAAGAAATTCTCCTGGTAAAAACTGCTTTCTAACTCCATCCTTTCCAAAAGTACCTCTTGCTTTCCCCAGATGAGGCTTGAGCCACCATCGGCAGAAAGAAGAGGGTGGCCAGAAACCGACCCGTAGCCACATCCCATGAAGGGGTGAGAGGAATAAGTGATTTCAGAGCTCGCTGCCCAGGAAGCATCCGGCAGCTCAACTGGCCAGAGCGTGAAATATTTTGAGATGCAAGCCTCAGGGTCACGCTGTCTATAACCAAGGTCACCTCCATGTGCTCCATCGCGGCTTCTCCCCACCCCCCATGCAGTCAGGCACCTTACAGACGATGCCCGTGAGGCTGGTCAAATCATCACAAAGGTGATGGGACCTCCAAGTGAATGCCCTGGAGAGAGCAGGATATCATTGTTGTAGGAATTTCCACCATGTGTGATAAGTTACACCTAACATCACAGAATCCCATTCCCAAAAACATTGATCAACGTGTTCTCTTCTGAGGCAGGAACTTAGGGTCCTCACCGGCTCCCTCCATCATAACCACGAGCTCTTCCTGGTCAAGTTTTGCCAGTGAGTGGGGCTTACCGTCACCTCTTCCTAGATCATCATTTCAGCTTCGATAGACTGTTCTAGAAAAGTAATCTTTTCCTAGTTTCCTCTCATCTCTAATGCCTTGGGTTTGCTTTTTCTACCTCTCTTCATAATTGGTCTTCTTGTCTTTCGGTTAAAACCACTGCTTTGGACTTCAGGTCATTTCTTATCACTGCTCAATTCAGTGGCAACAGAACTGACTCTTCCCCAGGAAGAAGTAGCCATTGACGCTTTCCTGAATGGCCCTGCCGATACATACAGCCCTTGATACTGTGAACAGCTCTCTTAGCAGCCTGGTGGCATGGACTGTGGCATTCAGGTGCCCTTCCTTCTGTCCTGTAGTTCGGGATCTCTATCAAGTGTGAAGGCGAATGAGGTGAGGGAAAGCACCGTGCTCCCTGGTCCTGCGCAGGTTCAAGGCGGGTAGCGTTCCTAGTGTTGGTTGTTTGATGCCTTCTTTCTCCATTCACCTTCTCATCTCTAGTCCTTCCTTTCTGCCCTCAGCCCAGTGAACAAGCAATTGGGTCTTTCCAGTAGGGGACCAGGAGACAACTCTTGCTCATCTACTTTTCCCATTCTGTAGGATGCTTTTGCCCTGCAACAAACTCTATTTCCTTCTCCGACAGTGGCTTTCCACTTCTTGGGTACCCCTCACCATTGCTGGGTTCAGGTCCAGCCAGCGAAGACATGGATGTAGCATGTGCTTTGCCATCACTGCGACCCGGCTGATAAAACCAGTGGATTGCTCTGCGCTTTCCCAGGGAGCATGGATGCAGCCTCAGAAATCTCTGTGACACTCCAAGCAGCCAGGATCAGTTGATTAGAACTAAGGTCATTTGATAACAAATCTCATTTGTGAACTGATTTTTATTTGCCTTTCCATCATTTGCCATGGGCCCAAAAGAGTACACCAACCTTTTAGAAAGCATCCTCCATAAATGGCTGTGAGAGCCCAGTTCCTTTGTGGATGCCCAAAGTGGAGGCTGACTTCTTTAAGCAGAACAAAGACAAATCTCTTTGGCCTCCTTTTGCATTCCCGTGTTCTTGGCCAGTTATGACAGGCAACCTTCTGTCCATCCTTTTGCAGAGGTCAGATAAGAGGCCATCTTACTCTTTGTCCAATACCACCTTCTAACAAGAAATAACACAAATCTTTACATTCCAAGGAGAAGAGCTCTTTGTGTATTTCTGTCTAACAGAAACAAGATGCTAATGTCTGGGAAGGAGGATCTCTCTATGACCAAAGGAAAGTGGGAAATGAAACCAGTTATCGGAATATTTCGTGCGAGAAGAGTTGCTATTAGCAACTGTTTAGCAGCTTCAAGGCTTTGGAATGGGCTCTACGGCCAGCCTTCCACTGCAGGACTCCTGAAGCCTCCTTTCCTGATTTTGAAGGCAGTTTCAGATTGCCGCCTTTTGAGGTACATCTCTCGAAGCACAAAGGAAGTAGAAATGAAGACAGCTTTGCCTTGCCTCCGGTGCTTGGTCCCTTGGGGGCGTCAGCAGACACCAGAGCTTGTCTGTCTGACCACTTGGAAGCAGTTGTCAGGGTTAGGACCAAGAAAGGACTGGATTCCTTTTCCGTTTTCTCATAACAGTAGCCCAGTCAACACAAGACTGCCATAAACCATGACTCACTATTGGGAGCTATACTCCTTGATAAGCTTCCTGCTGACAAAACTAGCTTTCCCCAAGGGGAATAAAAAAAGGAGGGAGGAAAGTCACGTCATGTAGGAAAACATTTCTGGTGATTTAGATGCGATGAATTTGTAGGATGGAGAAAAAATGTTCTATCCTAAGCGTTTTCGGAGACATCCCTTCACCCTACTGGGCATTTGGCCATTCGTGTTCAATAGGTCACTGACCCACCTTTCTAAAATTTCTTGGAGAGAGTTACCCACTAATAAGGTCTGTTCTCCAACCTCTCTAGTTGATATTCCTGTGTTTCCATAAAGCATTTTGGTTCAATGATGGACCCTGACTTAACATTCTAAGGTCTACGAGTCCTTCCTTTTCCTTAGCAAATTAGGACTTTGGCACTTTTCCCTCTCCTAAACACATTCTTTCCTGTACAGGATTGCTTTGCCCATCTCCTGCTTTAACTCCCAGTGCATAAACAAAACCTCAGAGGGTCTGAGAAGGTGAGGCAGGCCAGACTCTGTGTTGTGTGTCGAGTGTCAAGCTATTTGTAAAGAAGGTCTTCAACGGGCCTTTGGTGTGGGCTCTGCCAGAGACTGTTGTGAACACTTTGCTTGAGATCCGTGCCCTGTAAAATGGATATGTTTTACTGATGTCTGTAATACATTTGTAAACTTCCAATAAAATTTGAATAAAAGAAATGTTGCCAATCTTCTCAGTCCTCCCTCCCTTTCCAGATTTCTTGAAATCTTTGCTTTTGAGCATCTCAACGAAGAAGACAGAGGCTACACGTGTCCGGGGGTGAGGTTTGCTATGAAGGATGAATTCGATTGTGTCAATGGGATTTTTCAACCTCAGCACTTTTGACGTTTGGGACCAGTTCATTGTTGGCGGCGGAGGACCGTCCTGGGCCTTGTACGATGTTTGGGTGAGCAACAATGCTGACGTCTCCATGCACTAGATACCAGTAGCTCCCCTCCGCCTGAGTTGTGACAACCAAAGCTCTCTCCAGGCATCATGCCCATTAGGATGGCTACTATCAAAAAAATAAAACATAACTAGGGTGGGTGAGGAAGCTAAGAAATTGGAACCCTTGTGTGCTGTGGGTGAGAATGTAAAATGGTGTGTCCTCTGTGGAAAAGAGCACAGCAATTTCTCAAAAAATGTACACATAGGGATGCCTGGGTGGCTCAGTCAGTTAAGCAGTTGCCTTCGGCTCAGGTCATGATCCCAGGGTCCTGGGATCAAGTCCCGCATCGGGCTCTCCATGCAGCAGGGAGCCTGCTTCTCCCTCTGCCTGCCGCTCCCCCTGCTTGTGCTCTGTATCTCTCTCTGACAAATAAATAAATAAAATCTTTTTTTTTAAATGTACACATAGAACTGCCATATAATCCAGCACTTCTACTTTTGGGCTTATACCCAAAAGTATTGAAAGCAGGGCCCCAGCAAGGCCTCAGAAAGATCTGAGCACACCCATGTTCATAGCAGCATTAGTCTCAATAGCTAAGAGGTGGACGCAACCCAAATGTCCATCAGTGGATGGATGGATAGGCGAGATGTGGTGTGTACGTACAGTGGAATATCATTCACTTTTAAAAAGAAGAAAATTCTGTTACCTTCTACGACATAGATGAATCTAGAGGACATCGTGACAAATGAAATAAACCAGTCACAAAAAGACAAACATCGTATAACTCCACTTCACGTGAGATACCTAGCATAGTCAAGCTCAGAGAGATAGAAAATAGAATAGTAGTTTCCAGAGGCTGGAGGTGGGGGAGGAGACTAGAAAGTTATTGAATGGATATAGAATTCTAGTTTTTCAAGATGAAAAATCTGGAAATTGTTTGCACAACAATGGAAATATACTTAATACTACTGAACTCAGCACCTAAAAATGGTAAATTGTATGTTATCTTTATTTTCACACACTTTTAAAGAAAAGAAAGAAAATGCCTCCACACGTTGCTGAATGTCCCTTGGGGATAAAAATCACTCCTGGTTGAGAACCACCAAAGCAAAAGCTTTGCTTTCTTAGCATCTTTGTTCATTAAGGATCCTAGAAACTGACTCCTACCCAAGCCACACAGTTAATTTTCCGTTATTAGCAGGAATTAAAACAAGAAACCCCAAAATATTTGTGTTAATGTTTAAGCAAATAATAGGTGGGCTGTCTAGAGAGTTATGTCCATGGCTGTGTTCTGGTTAGGATGGCATTAATGTCAAGGCGCTGGGGCACTGGGGTGGCTCCGTCGGTTAAGTGTCTGCCTTCAGCTCAGGTCATGATCCTGGGGTCCTGGGATTGAGCCCTGCGTCAGGCTCCCTGCTCAGTGGGGAGTCTGCTTCTCCCTCTGCCCCTCCCCCCTACTCATGTATGTGCTCTCTCTCGCTCTCTCAAGTAAATAAAATCTCTTTAAAAAAAAAAAATACTGTCAAGGAGCCAGGACCAAAGCAGTGTGTAGATTAGATTTTCCTGAGTCTGATCCACAACATTTGGGAGTTGCTGGATAGTGCAATAACATTCTGCAAATATTTATTGAGAATTTGCTCTGTGCTGGGCCCTGTTCTAGGTGCTTGGAATACAGCAATGCAGAAAACAAAACTTCCTACCCAAAAGGAGCTTACAAACTCGACTCTCCACCAGGCATAAAATCTGAAATAGTAAATATTCTCACCCAACCATGAGGACTTGGGAGTTGCAGATGAGTCTTATTTCATTCTAAGGCCTTCTGAGAGCCTTGGATGAAGGCTTGAGTTGTGTCGGAAATGACAATTAGCAGACCTGTTCTGCTTGCAGACCTTCCTAGGGAGCATGGCCTTCAGGCAACCATGGTTTTACTCTATGACCCCCACCGCTTCTTCCTTTTCAGCCAAAATGATTGGACTCAAGTACGGCACATAGCCAGCAATCTGTAAGTGACGTAGGAGATGCGGCATGGTAAACTGGACCAATCAGATTCCTTCTCTCAAGAATATAAACTCAGGGATTCTGAGAAACTGAGGCAGTTGGCAGTGTAGGCTGAAGCCAGGAAGATGTGTAGGGAGAGCAGCCGGGAGGTGGAGCTGGGCCTGGTTGAAGGGCAGGATGAAAGGTGAGGGAAGAGAAGCTCAGGCTGAGAACAGGACCAAGAACATAGATATATGTGCGCCCAGAGAGATCTGAAGTGACCCACAGAAGCTGGGCCCTGGGACATCTCGCCCCAAACAGATTCCAGTTATAATTAAAGCATATGAAGGAGGAACCCTGAATGGCAGCTTCCGTATTTCTTCTGCCCTGCTGCCCTTTAGAAATTTTTCTCAAGATTTTATTTATTTACTTAAGAGAGGCAGAGAGAAAGAGAGCACAAGCAGAAGAGGGATGGGAGGGAGAAGCAGACGCCCCCCCTCAGCACACTGGGTTCGATCCCAGGACCCTGGGATCATAACCTGAGCCAAAGGTAGATGCTTAACCAACTGAGCCACCCAGGGGCCCCCAAGCATTTAGCAATTTAATCCCCTCTTAGCCACTTGTTTGTTGTACCATCTCGGGAAATGTGCATGTCTTCTCTGAGCCTCAGTTTTTATCTAACTAATGGGAGAGTAATGGCGTCCTGTGGGCTTACTGAACTAGCACATGGAAATCTCTTAGTGCTATGTCTGCCCCCGTAAAAGCTCAAAACATAGTATCTGTTGCTGCGATTACTATCATCATCTCAAAGAGAAAGAGTAGCCGAAAGATGCCATTGGTATCTGGTCTAACAGAGCTCGTTTATTTTCACTGAATGTAAGCATTAAATTGGAGTTGGAGACATCCCAGGAAGGCCTGAATCTTTACTATACGTAAGAAATGCCTGCAGATTTATTAAACAAAACAAATCTCCTGGTCCTACCCACAGACGTTCTGGTTCAGTGGATCCGGGGTCAAACCCCAGAATCTACTTTTTTAACAAGGTTTTCCGTGTCATTCCGATCTGGCAGGTTTGAGGGCCACACTTCTGGAGACTCTGCCTTAGCGTTTGTTTGTTTGTTTTCTTCCAAAACAGATCAACAACATGTCTGCCGGTCCCACCAACTCCAGGAGACGCTGACAAGTCCACTGGTCAGGTGGGAAAGATCTGAGGCTGGGGTTTACAATACACTTTTGGAGGATCTGAGGTATATTCACTTTTTCCCAGGAGTGACAGTCTTCACAAATAGAAGTGTAGTTTAACTGATTATAATTTCTATGAGATATACATAGATGATATAGATATAGATATGTAGATATCCAGTTCATGCCCGCATTGAAGAGGGTGAGCTTATTGTGAAATTCCGTCTAATAATTATGTTTGGATCTGAGAATTGCTACTCTTGGCTCATAACCAGTGGCTTTCACACATCAAAATTACCTGGGTAGATTATTTTAAATCCAGTGTCTCTGGCCCCATCTCTAGAAAATCTGATTCAGCAGGTCTCCAGCAGGACTAAGAAAACCGCATTTTTCATAAGCATTCAGGGATCTGAGAGCAGCCTTGGGAGAAACTGCTCTGAGCGCCTCTCACCACAGGAAGTCCATGACCTGAGAGCCCTTTGTGCTGCATGCAGTCCAGCCTGCATTACAGAGCTTCGCTCCTGAAGGATCATCTTCTCGAATGTTCGTCTACCATAAGTGTAGACAGCCCACAGTGAGAAAGAGCAGCCCCTTTGGAAAACCCACACCAGTCTAACTTCTAAATACAACTGATGTTGTCTGAGAGAGATGTCAAGACAAGAGCCCGAAAGGGAAGACTTCTCACAAGATGCAGTAGATAAATAATCAAAAACACAGTCTGAAGTGTGAGGGGGGCGAGGATTAAGCCGTTAAAGGACACAATCCTACCCAGCAGGAGAGGAGATGCTTTAAGAGCTTTCTCAGCAAAACACTAGCAGGTCCTCGTTCCCCTGCTAGGCTGGTGATTCTAGAGACAAAACAGATCATCAAGGTTGATGCGCAGCTTTGGGCCGTGAACACACAACAACTTAGCAAACAGATGAGACCAGAAGTACCAAAAAGTAAAACCAACAACTAGAGGAATTGGGGCAGCTGTCTTAGGCCAGGTTCTTTGGATTTTAAGTATTGTCTAAAGTTACTTCAAAATAACTAGAGCAAAAGGGAAACAGAGGGAAAGAGAATTGATTGGCAGGATACTGTGTGTCTTACAAGAACCTTAGGGCAGCCCCTTCGTGAGAGCCTGGAACCAGGAAGAGGAAAGCCACTAAGAGCTGAGAAGGACTCTATCCCAATTTTTGCATCTGTTTCCCACCCATTGTCTGCTTAGTCTTGTGCCTTTGCTTTTGCTTTGGGCAGCTCATGGACATACGTGGCTCTTCGCAGCTCCTGAGTTGCCTTCCTCCACACTGAACCCCTTATTCTCAGGAAAAAAGTCTGATTGGCTCAACTTGGATCAGGTATTCCTTCCTGGTCAAATCACCTATTGGAGGAAAGGGGGTGACTCCTCGTGCTAGCATGCTGGCAGAGGGCTAGATTTTGCAGGTCAGGAAACAGTTTTCAGACAGAGACCGTCATGGGCTGAGCAGATACCCCAAAATGTATCTCCTGTAAGAACTATCCTAGTAACATCCCAAGGGAAGAACCAAGTCGATTACCTGTTGGATGTATTTCTAAACAGTCACGTGTACTCCACTTCTTGAATTGGAGGTACCTCTCAAGGGGAAGTTTCTACAGCCCCCAAACCCCACAACCCCAGTGGGGTTTGTATTCATTCAAAGAAACACAACGCAGGAACCAAAAAGTACTGTGGTTTTATACTTAGTCTGTCAAATCTGTACTGTCTCTCAAGGAGCTATTAAAGGAGAAGGTGGATTCTTCATGCAGAGTGACATCCGAACATTCACTCTCTCCATTGTTCCCCCGTCCACTCTCCTATACGTGGTTGCTATCTTTTCCCCCAGATGCTCTTCCCTAACTCTCAACTTGCACCCCCAAAGACACCTAGTGCTCAAATCTTCTCTGCCCCACTTTCCCTTCTCCCTCACCTACTCTTTATTCCAGAAATCAAATTAGCCACTATCTGGCGCTTCTTAGTTTTTACTGGCTCACTACTCAGACTCCCTCCAGACAATGCTATTTCTGACCCTGGACGAATTTTTTTTTTCTCCCAAGCTGCAGGGACCAAGTGTTTTCCTCTGGCTTCATAGCTTGTGTGAATTCCATCCAGCTGGTGGCCTCATGCCTGGTAAGAGGGGGGTTCTGGGAAAGTCGTTGTATCTGTTCTCATGGTCAAGGCCCATAGCCTAGGAAACCTTTGTGGTAGACAAGAGCTCAGGTTTGGCCCTTTCTCTCTGTCTTCAGCTTGCTTTGTCTCACGGAGAAGTCAAGACATGACCGTGAACATACAAGCCACAGCTGCTGGATAGCCCTCTATGATGGGCCTATGACAGATAAATGGCACGAAAGCCCAACCAAATTCATCTTCCTGTTAACCATCATAGTCTCTCCCTCACGCCTAGATCTTTGGACTTGTTGCTACATCTGCTTTAAACACTCACGCTTCTCTGTCTTCCATTCCAACTGTTCTTCATGTGACTGCTTCTCGTTCTTCAGTTCTCAGCGGACACAGGTTTCCTTCATGATGAAAAAGTTGCTCCCAGAAAGCTGGAAATAGGTACCTCTGCCTTGGGCTCCCGGGGTCCCCGCATGTTCCCCTATCACTGTCCTGTAAGTGTGAGTTCACTCTTCTCCCCTTTACAGCCTCATGAGGGGCGGGGTCCTGGCCATCTTTTCAACACTGTTTTCCTGGGGCCTAAAATACAATAGAGGCTCAAAAAATATTTTGAAGGGAAGTCAAAAGGAAGATTCCTAAGAATCTTGGTTCAGTAAATTAAAAGGTCCAAGAGAGGTCGTGGACTTAGTCTTTTACACCTTTGAGTGTCCGGGTTCCCACTGAAGCTCCAGCTTTCCTTCCAAGGTGAAGGCTTTTTTCCTCTGGATGGTGCGTTGCTGCAAGGCAAAACTTCGCCCCCAGCCCCCTATGATCAGGTTGGCATTACTGAAGTTCCCCAAAATTGGTATATATTTTTTAACTCCAGCTAAGCATAGTGTTTTCCAGTTTCTAGGTAATAGTGCCCTTGGACTCCATAATGAAGCGACCAACATTTCAAGTACTATCAACTATAAATGCAAAAACTAAAGTCAAGCGCTCATGCCACTGAATTATAATCAGATGATTTATGATATAATGAAAGAACCATCACTAGGAAGTGAAGGTTTAAGAATAATCGAATCCATATTGATCTGGAAGAATGCTACCCAGGAATAAGCTTCTATCAGCAAATGGAATAAATTACCATATTTCAACATACTTCTTTCATGGATCTAGTGCTAATTACACCACCATTGTTTATTGGAAAATGTGCCTGAGCAAGCCAGGACAGAATCAGGGCACACTTAGTAGATAATAGAAATCTACAGCTGAATTAGAAATAAATGAGATGGTACAACACTTAATAAAAGCCCCAATGGCAGAAGAAACATAAAGAAAGATGTTGATGCTTTCTATCCAGTAAAGAAAAGTGAGCCTATATTATAACTATAATATAGTGATTTCCTATATTCCTTTCATTTCAAAGTTATTCCCAGAGAAAGAACCCAGAAAAGAAATTGGCCCATTTATTTGCAAAATCTATCCTCTAAATCTCATCTACCAACTGTGTCAAAGTTTTTTCTCAATTCTGCACAATAATGATTCAGGGGGATTTTTGTGTAAAGAACAGGCGTGTCTGAGACATTTAATGCCCACTGAATGCCCATGTGTTCCCTTCCACTCCCAACCCCCTTACAGCTGGGTGGGGTCACGCAGATGGTGCTGGCGGAAACACTGAGGTCAAGGAAGGTGTCACTTCCGGACTAAGGCGGTGAACCACCGCTATGTATTTTTTTGCCTTCCATTTCTCCTTCCAAACCGCGGTGATCTGGATGCCTCAGAGTGAAATGCTGAGTCATTGGACAGAAGCAGATTCCCTGAGTCACGATGTGGAAGAAGCCATCCGTAACAAGCTTTGTGTAAACAAGATACACACCTCCGTTGTATTCAATGGTAGAGATTTCAAGGTTAATTTGTTGCTACGGCGTGACCCAGACTATTGTGACTAATACGTGGGGGCAAAGCTAAAATGACCTCTCAAGGTTCTTTCCAGTCTGGGTGAGCTGGTCACGCAAGGCACGTAATGGCCCTGGGAAGTTCTGAAGGCCAAAAGAGTCAGTGCTTTGGATGTAGTTTCTTTGTGTGTTGGCTTGGTTGGTTTGGTTGGCTGGTTGCTTTGGTTTGGTTAAATGATTCCGTTATTTAAGCCTCCAGCCATGAAAAGGGGCTTAGAGAACTACATTCGGCAAGACTGTAACCTCCCAGCAGGTGCGTATCTACACATTGCATTTACACGTGTTAAGCTCAATCAGTGCCTGCAGAGAGTAGGTTTTTGATAAATATTTGTTAAACAAAAGGAATAAAAGAATTAAATCATCAAAATGACCCATGCAAAGAGAATCCAGATGGCATGGAGCCCTCCGTCAACCCGAGCATTGCCCCGGAAAGACTGGGGAAGACTTCGTCCTCCGTACAAAAGCAGAGGTTCCAGAGGGAAACTGCTAAGCTCAGGTCCCTGCATAGCATATTCGTTCCTCAGATATTTATTGAGCACCTACTGTGTGCCTTATTCTAGGGGTCAGGATAAAATAGTGAATAAAGTAGACAAATTTCCTGTTCTCATGGAGCTCTCCTTTGCTTTTCCCTCGTCTTTTTTTTTTTTAAGCCAAAATCTGACTTGCAGAAAGACAAGTTTTCAATTATCTAGTTATCTGAGTTCTCCAGTACAAAAAACAAGGCATGGCAGAAGGTCCAAGTATCCCCCAAATGCTAGCTCCATAAACCCTATTTCCCTGGAGCTCCTGATTAATAATCAGCCTGCTCGGCTTCACCAGTCACTTCTGCTGCTCCCCCTTGGAGATTCCCACCTCCCTGTTTCTGACTTGAACTGAGCAGATGACCCCTACCCTCTTCCCTGGCCAACTTCACCCTTAGGAGAAGCCGTGTCCTTCCAGGGGCTTCTCTTAATCTACTCGTGAGTCAGTTGCCTGCAGTTTTTTCCTGTCAGTGGTTCTAGAGATGGCTCGCTAGGCTGCCCTGTGTTAAACATCCCCAGCCAGAGGCTCAGAGCTATGAGCATCTTCAAAGGGGTCACTGCCTCTACAGAGAAATGCTCCCCCGCAGTCCTAACTGAAGTCTGCACTGAACTGGCCCAAGGACTCCAGAGAGAAGTTTGCTTCTTCCATCCGATCCCCAGAGTATCGCCTGAGCCCATGCAGGGTGGTGTCTAAGGGGTGCACGGTGCTCCAAGGGGCGGCAGCACAGGGGCACAGCTGCTGATCACCCCTCCCCTGCCAGTGCTCTCCTCCCCTACCCGCCCCACCTCAGGGGCCCCAAGCAGCTGTCAATACATAGCTCACCGCTCCCGGGAAGCTGGGATGCAGGGAACTTCTCCATCATCCAGTCCTGCTTTTGTGCCTCCTGCAGCCCCTCGACTGCTTGGCCGGTTTTGAGTGGACCCCAGTTTACCCCAAGGTACATGTCACTCAGAAGCACGTTTTCCCCTGAAAGGAGTCTTCTGAGAACCTCAGGGCAGTTCTCTTCCTTCCTCCTCTTTTCAGCTCTGTGTTTTGGAAATGAATGCCATCCACACAGTCCTGTAAATAAAACTTTTTTTTTTTTTGAAAAGACAGAGGCCAAGAGCTCAGCACACAATTCCCAGGCACACCAACCAGGGCACAGACAAGTTTTCAACCTTGTGTGGCAGCTGAAAATAAAATACTTAGTGTGGACAGTAATACGGCCTACAAAGAACCAGCTACATAGGAGCCCGGAATGGAATAGGACCCCAGAGGGCAGGCACACAGGAGGTGTCCAAATCTTCATTTGCTCCCTCGGAGGGTCCCTTGCTTCTGTTTTCTCCCCTGCCCTGAAGATGGGCCAGTGACCCATGAGGGGGTAGCAAGGAGTCGTTTCTATTAGTTGGGCCACCCAGGTAAATAACAGGTATAATAACAAATGAAATAACAAGTCCAAAATGTCAAAGAAGCCCTGGAGAAGGAGCCTTTGTGCTACCTTCACCAAGGCAAGAGTGTGCCTCCCCGGGGAACCCCGCGAACCTAGACTTCTGCCGAGAACGTGAGTCCGCTGGACCAACAGGGAGGGGGGAAGGACAAGGAGGGCATGGCCACTTCCAGGCCCCAGCACTAATGGTTCCACAAGTCTGAAATCCGAACAGGATGTATCTCCCTGCATCCTCTGAACGGATCTTTGTCAAAAATGATGAGAGTTTCAAGGGAGAAGCTTCTCGCTAGATTGAGCCAAGTACAATCTTTCATCTTCTCAGTTGACTGCGCTAATGAGCAAACTTCTAAGTAGTAGACATTGTTAATTTTTGTATGAGCCACGCTCCATGGAATGAAATTAAGGGAATTATCATGTCCCGTGCATGCTTACCAGTTCTATTTTCGTATTTCAATTGGATACATGATTTTTCTCTTGTCACTCCCTTCTCTGAGACGACGCCATGAGAAAGAAACCTGCATTGTAAGTACACCTTCTCTGCCTTGCGTCTATCACCTGCCATCACAAAGGACAGAAGTTCAGTGGTTAAGGGGTTAAGCGGTGAGAGATAACACCTGCGTGTTCAAGGTTCTGCTTTCAGTCGCACAGGATCCTGGGACCGTGATTGGACCCAGGGCCTGCCCCACTGTGCAGTGGAGGAACTGATAATACGCCCACATGTATGTGCCTGTGTCATGATCTGTTTTTTCAGGAGTTGTATACATCTGTCAAGGCAGAAAGATCTGTTGCACTGGGATCAAGCCACCAAAGATATTTATTTAAGGACTTGTTATACGGAAGTTTAATAAAAATACCACTCTTCAGCATAACATAGAGAAGTTGAATCACTACATTGTACACCTGAAATGAATGTAACACTGTCTATCGACTATACTCAAGTTTTTAAAAATTGTTGTAAATACCACTTTCCTATTTTTTCGAAATAAGCTTTTTGCTCAAATGAGACCATAAAAGAACATGTAGGTCCTATTAACCCGTGTTACAAATCTTAGGTATTGCAAGTGAATTTCTTTTTTTTTTTTTTCGATTTATTTATTTGAGAGAGAGAGAGGAAAAAAACTTGCACATGCTCCCATGCATGTGAGTGGGGAAGGTACAGAGGAAGAGGGAGAGAGAGAATCTCAAACAGACTGCACAACTGAGCCTGACGCAGGGCTCGATCTCACAACTCTGAGATCATGACCTGAGCTGAAATCAAGACTCGGACACTCAACCAGCAGAGTCACCCAGGTGCCCCGCAAGTGAGTTTAGAAGAAGTAAGGGCCCTGTGATATGAAAGAGCACATTCACCGTTCAGCCCCAGAGAGCATCCCAAGACTTTCTGTTATTAAATCTTTATATTTTTAGGGCCCACTTAGCAGAGGGTCTGGCCCATACTAAATGCTCAGCAAAACATCCTTTCCCCAAATCACATTAAGAACATCCCCTGTCCAGCCATTGTACTTGGCACCAGATATATGTAAAAGGATATTGCTTCTGACCTTGAGGAGTTCAAGGTCAGAGGTTGCCCAAGAGGAATAGACATTAAGGTTTCTCCGGGGAACTATCTGAGTTTGATTTGGAAGGATGTGCAGGCGTTCAGCAGGTGACGATGTTGTGGAAAGGTAGAGGAAACCACAAAGTCAGAGCTCGGCAGCACAGAACAGCACGCGGTGTTCCGGGAGTGCTGGGCCGCCAGTGTGGCTAGGAGGCTTGGAGCCGGGAGACGATGCTGGGGAGACAGATGGGGTGGGCAGTGAGAGGTTGTGGGTGCCAGGCCAAAGAGTGAGCTTCATTTTCCGGCCAGTGAGGAACCTTTTAAGATTCTTAAGTAAGAACATGAAGTGATTTCATTTGTTTCGTGGAACGCTCACTCTGGTAGCAGAATGCAGGATAATTTTGGAGTGGAAGGAAAATTGGGAGCCGGGGCAGAGAGGTGGTTGCATCAATCCCCGCAAGGAAGTGAAGGTCCTGAACTGTCCAGTTTGACCCAAACCGTGGGCATCCAAAGGGAGGAATTGGGAAGAAAAGCTGGAAAGTTTGGTAAGAAGAGTCGGTGTGGTGAAGCCATTGCAAACAGGCAGTAGGAACCAGCCAGGAGATAGGGAGCTTTCCTGGGATTGGGTTGTTGCTTTCACTCGCTGTGGCTTTCTGGGGACCTGGGATCCCTTGAACGGGAACTGCACGTGGATTCAGACTGCCCACATTCTACATCTTGGCTCTGTCCTTTGCCGACCCTGTGCCCTTGGGCACATTTGTGGCTTTCTCTATGCCCCAGATAGAAGGGAAAAAAAAAGACACAAGATGTGAGAGCCAAAGATATTCTCATTCACTAAGAGAAGAGTGAGTACAGATGAAACCCAGGTAGGCTGAGCTGAGGAAAGAAATGCAGTGGGTCTGCTGGTTGGCTCCGGTGACTTCTCCCTCCTGGCCTCACTCCTACGGGGCTTCTTTGTTTTCAGGTGAAAATCATCATTACCAGCTTCCCAGCCTGGGAGCTGGCTCTGCTGGGGGAGGTACGGCAGGTGTAGAGGGAGAGAGGCGGTCCCTTCAGAGAAGCTGGTTGAACTGCAGATGGGACAGTCCCCTGTTTATCTTCCCAGTGGAACACCACATGGTTTCCACTCAGTCTCTTCCACCCGGGATGATCAACGAAAGAACGAAGAGCAAGGAAGAAATCAAGCCTTCGGATCCGATCCGCACGGCATCCCATCTGTGAGTCTCAGGGACACGCGAAGTTAGCCAGGGCTGCTTGATGGGAATGCCAACTGGTGCAGCCAGTCTGGAGAACAGTACGAAGTTTCTTCAAAAAGTTAAAAACAGAACTACCCTATGATCCAGCAATGACACTACTGGGTATTTACCCAGAGAATACAAAAACACGAATTCAGAGGAATACATGCACCCTGATGTTTATAGCAGCGCTATCTACAGTAGCCAAATTATAGAAGCAGCCCAAGTGTCCATCAACTGATAAATGGATAAAGAAGATGTGGTAGCTATATACAATGGGATATGACTCAGCCACCAAAAAGAATGAAATCTTGCCATTTGCAACAACACAGAGGGAGCTAGAGTATTATGCTAAGCAAAATAAGTCAAAGACAATAACATATGATTTCACTCCTATGTGGAGTTTAAGAAACAAAACAAATGAGCAAAGAGAGAGAAAGAGAGAGAGAGGAAAACCAAGAAATGACTCTTAGTATAGAGAGCACATTGTTGCTTAGCAGAGGGAAGGTGGGTAACATAGGGGAAGGGGATTAAGGAGGGCGCTGGTGATGAGTACGGGTGATGTAAGGAAGTGCTGAATCACTGTATTGTACACATAAAGCTAATATTACACTGCATGTTAACTAACTGGAATTTAAGTAGAAACAGAAAAAAAACCACACAACATTGGCCAGGGCTAGAGGCCAGTGAATATTTATGCCATTTCCAGACAGCACCTTTTGATTGACACTTGGCAATTGACACACGAGAGAGTTTACTTTCCTTTCTTAAAAACTCTTTTGGTTTCCAACATCGTGATGTCTAATGCCTACAAATGTCTTTCAATAATTATACTTGTAACAAGGAGAGCATGGATAACATTGAACTCACATTTAGTTTGGGACCTGTTAGAATGTCAGAACTTTTGGAATTTGTCTTCCTGGGCCATGTGGCTACACTATATTTCCTAGAGTGAGGCAAGGGTGACGCTTCCCGTGAAGGCGATGGAACTCCCACTGCCAATCACCTTGGGCATAAGTCACTTTGGGGGAAGGGATAATTTCCTTTATAGTCAAGATGGAGGTAAGTCAGGCCAAGATTCTGAGGCACGGATAGATCCCAAATGTGGGATCTCTGGCCATGCCAGGGTGGGCAGGCATGGCCCACAAGAGCACAATTCTCAGGGAATAGAACACGAATGGTCTCCTTGGAGTTATGTATCAAGATTGCCCTTCGCCACTCAGACGAAGAACTGACTCATTTGGAGAACCTGGGACAGGTTTGGGCTTGTGCATAAGTTGAGAGGGCATATTGCCAGAGAAGAAGCCATATTTCCCCCACTGCTATAATCAGAGAGCAGGGCATTGGAGCCAGGAGCATCAGTGGCCCCTGGGACACAAGGTCAGCACACAACGCATGCTCGCTTTGGGGCACAGGTGGCTGGTTACCAGGGCAGCGAGTGTTTAAAGTAGTAATTGCATCCTTCAGCTTCATGGGACAAGTATCACCTGTGAGCAGCCAGGCATTTGGATGTGATTAATGACTACGCTTCCTGGACATGTGGGGTGAAGGAGGGAGACGGGCTCATTTGAACAGCCGTGAACATGGAGTCTTGGTACTTCAGAACATCAATGTAGGGTGATAACACTTGCTCTCCACGCCAGAGCGTTAACAACCCAGGTATCTGTGTTCCTTATAGCCTGAGGAGGGGAACAAGGTAACTAAATGACTGGATTTTAGTTTTGCTTATCTGTGAAAAAACAGAACGAAACAAAAACTGGGGCGTTTTAGGAAGATTTGGGGTCTAGTATCCTGGACATTGTAGTTGGTTGAATTTTAACCTTCCAAGGGGTAAATCCAAGTCTTAACTCCAGGACGTGTGAACGTGACCATAATAGAGGGTCTTTGCTCTGTAATTAAGTGAAGGATTTCCAGCTGAGGTCTCGCGAGATTTAGGGCGGGCACTACAGCCAATGACTGGTGTTCATAGAAGAGAAAGGGAGAGAGGGGTACTCGGGCCGACTCGCGCAGGAGAGTCTGTGAAGGCGAGGTGGAGATTTCAACGGTGGCTCCAAGCCCAGGCACACCGAGGGCCACCAGAAGCTGGAAGAGGCCAGGCAGGATTCTCCTTGAGAGCCTTTGGAGGGAGCCTGGCCCTGCCAACACCTTCCCTATGGACATCTGGTCTCCAGAACCGTGAGCGAGAACATTTCTGTTGTTTTAAGCCACGAGGTTTGTGGTAATTTGGTTTGGGTTTTGTTTTGTTTGGGGGTTTTGGGGGGGTTCTTGTTTTTAATTTTAATTCCAGTTTAGTTAACACGGTGTTATATTGGTTTCAGGTGCACAACATAGTGATTCAACAGTTCTAGCAGTTACTCGGTGCTTACTGGTTTGGGGTAACTTGTGACAGCAGCCCGCAAACAGCGAATGCAGGCCTATTCAGTGTTTGCTGGGATTAAGTAAAAACCGAGTCAACATGTCACGCCTCGTGCTCGACCAGGGGTGTCTGAAAACCTGGTTGAGAGCATGTGACTGATGAAGTGTTCTCAGGCAGCCCTTCTCAAACTGAGAGTGCACCAGAATCACCTGGAAGTCTCCTTAAAACAGATTGCTGAGCCCTCCCCCCCTTCCCCTCACCCCAAGTTTCTGATCCTGGAAATCTCGGGGGGGCCTAAGGATCTGATTCCTGACAAGCTTCTAGGTGATGATGATGATGGTACTAGTTTGAACCACGCTTTGAGAACCCCTGAGCCGCCGTTTACAGCTCTCCCCTCCGCAAGAAGGAAATGGGGCTTCTGGTTTTAGACACTAGTGGAAATGTGGGGAAAAGAATCCCACTTGGGATGAACGAATGATGGAAAGAATACATGTTTTTTATTTGAGATTTACAGGGGTTCCAACTTACAAATCGAACAACTGGGAGCAGTATTCCCTCTTTTCCTAGTCGACCCCCTGCCGTTTTCCTCTGGGTGTGGACAAGTCTATGCGTTCCTGTGCTGCTTTGTAGAGAACCCTTCTGTCGTCCTTTCGAGATGGTGGCTCCATGCAGGAATTGCAAACTTGGTTAGAACTGCAGGATCATTTCTTAGCACCTGACCTCTCTTGTACACAACTGCGCCCCCTCCCAGGCCAGCCTCTTACTGCACCTGCTGCCCTGCCAATGGGGCCCTCCGGGCTTCAAACAGCTCCCTGCTGACACCACCTGATAATGCCTCCCTTTGGGTCTTGGCCTGAGGCCACTTGCCTCTTGCTTTCTGCCCTCTTCCCTGACTTTTCACCCCCTCAACCCATAGTGTGTAACGAGAGAAGTTCATGCCCATGAGGCCAGTCTGGACATTAAGGAACGGAGCAGAAGTGTGACTATTTCCCCTTTTCACTTTCTAGGTGGACAGTTCTGGCTTCTGGGTCGTAAGACTTCTCAAAATGTCCTGTGGGATTTTTTATGGTTCCTAGAGTCCTCCAACTAAATGATTCTTAGAACAGACTCACTCCTTCCTTCTAATCCCTCCCTCCCTCGCTTCGCCCTGGGATCACTTCCTAAAGAAGACCTACCTGCACCCCAGCCTTTGTCTCAGACTTTGCTATGCAGAACCATGCGTAGACCTGGACTGCAGTCCCCTTCCTCCTGTCCCAGCTCCTGGAGATGGGTGCAAGTGCAGAGACAGAGGTGGGGGCTTGTAGGCTTCTGGTGGTGAACCCTGACCCTGAGAAATGAAGTTCCCCATAAGTGGATCACAGAAGGGGCAACAGGAGCTGAAATACCCCCAGTCTGCTACCCTCCCTGGGAAAGACCTTACACTTCAGTGTTATCATCAGAGGGAGGCCCTTTACTGGTGCAGACAGACACCAAAAAAGACCTGGAGTTCATCTGTGCTCACAAGTTCCTATATTCCAAAGGGGGGCCCTATGGTCTGCTTTAACTTAATGCCCTGCGAACGCTTTGGCCTTTTTAATAAGCCTTTCATACTCTTAAAGTGGTATGATCGTCTAGTCCAGTGGTTCTCCAAAACCGCTCTGTGGACTGCTTCGAAATCAGCTGGGGAGCTGGGGGTTGTGTTTTTGTTTTTGTTTTATTTTTGTCGTAGAATATACATAACATAAAATTTACCATTTTAGGAGTACCTGGGTGGCTCAGTTGGTTAAGTATTCGACTCTTGATTTCAGCTCGCCGGTCATGATCTCAGGGTCATGAGATCAAGCCCAGCATCGGGCTCTGGGCTCAGTAGGGGAGTCTGCTTGAGATATTCTCTCCATGTCCTCCTCATGCTTATGTGCGCTCTCTCTCTCTCTCTCACAAATAAATCTTTTTTTAAAAAATAAAATTTACCGTTTTATCCATTTTTAAGTGCAAAATTCAGTGGCATTAAATATATTCACACTGTTGTACAACCATCCCCACCAGCCCTTTCCGAACCTCTTTCTTTACTCCAAACAGAAACTCTATAACTATTAAGCAATAATTCTCCATTCCCTTTCCCCTCAGCCCCTGGGAAGCTCCAGTCTGCTTTCTGTTGCCTAGTCTTTTCTAGGTGCTTCATATAAGTGGAATCGTGCAATATTTGTACTTTTCTGTCTGGCTTATTTTACTTATCACGTCTTCAGAGTTCATTCATGGTGTGGTGTGTATCAGAACTGCATTCCTTTTGTGGTGGGAAAACATGTCCTTGAATATGTGTACCATATTTTGTTTATCCATTCATCTGTCGTTGGACATTTGGGTTGTTTCTACCTTGGCTACTGTGAATAACACTGTTGTGAACATAGGTGTACACATGTCTGCTTGCTTTCAGTTCCTTTGGGTATATACCTAAAGGTAGAATTGCTGGATCATATGATAATTGTATGTTTAACTACCGAGGAACCACCGCACGGTTTCCCACATCAGCTGTGCTGTTTTCCCTACCAGGAATATACAAGGCTTCCAATGCTTTGGCGGGGAGGGGGTTGAGGGGGAGAGAGTGGGAAGAAAGGGCAGAGAGAGAGGGAGAGTCTCAAGCATGTTCCATGCCGAGTGCAGAGCCCAACGGGGGACTCCGTCTCGTGACCTCAAGATCATGACCTGAGCCAAAATCAAGAGTCAGACACTTAACGAACTGAGCCACACAGGCACCCCCAAGGCTTCCAATATTTCTTCATCCTTGCCATCATTTGTGTTCCTTTATATGTGTGTGTGTATGTGTATATATATATATATGTATATGTATATATGTGTGTGTATATATATATATGTATATGTATATATGTGTGTGTGTGTGTGTGTATATATATATATATATATATATGTATGTATGTATATAATGAGCCATCCTAATAGGTATGCAAAGCCAATGGGAGTGAAATTGTTTTCATACTGTGGTTTTGATTTGCCTAATGACTGATAGTGGAGCTTTTAGGTGAAAACCCTTTCCTGAACTCTACTTTTGAACATTGGGTTGGGTCTGGAGTTGGGGCCATAGACCCAGTATAGCATCCCACCTACTATAGAAAACTTTTTAAATTTTTTTTTCAATTTTTCTCTTTTTTTTAAGATTTTATTTGAGGCAGAGTGAGAGATCAAGAGCAGGGGGAGCAGCAGAGGGAGTGGGAGAAGCAGGCTCCCCGCGGAGCAGGGACCCAGACACGGGACTCGATCCCAGGACTCTGGGATCATGACCTGAGCCACCCAGGCACCCCATTTTTATTCAATTTAAACAAACAAAAAACCAGCCTATCCAACTTTGTGCCCATCCCCTGCCTCTAGCAACCACCAGTCTGTTCTGTGTACCTGTCAGCTTGCGATTTATTGAAGATTTTACATACAAAAAAAAAGATCATAAGGTATTTGTCTTTCTCTGTCTGATTGATTTCACTTAGTTTCATGCCCTCAAGGTTGATCCATGTTGTCACAAAAGGCAAGACTTCATTCTTTTCTATGGTTGAATAATATTCCACTGTATATATACCCCACCATTTCTTTATTCATATATTGATGGACACTTAGGTTGTTTCCATAGCTCGGCTGTAGTAAATAACGCTGCCCTGAACATTGGGGTGTGTATATCTTGTTGAGTTAGTGGTTTTGTTTTCCTTGGATAAATACCGAGAGCTAGAATTGCTGGATCATATGATAGTTCTATTTTTAATTTTTTTGAGGAAGCTCTGTACTGTTTGCCATAGTGGCTTCACCAATTTACATTTCCACCAACCATGCACGAAGGTTCTCTTTTCTCCACATCCTTGCCAACACTTACCGTCTTTTTATACTAGTCCTTCTGACTGCTGTGAGGTGAGAGCTCATTGTGGTTCTGATGCACATTTCCCTGGTTACTGATGTCGAGCACATTTTCATGTACCTGCAAACCACCTGTACGACTTCTTCAGAAAAATGTCTGTTCAGATCCTCTGCCCGTTTTTTAAATCAGGTTTTTCGGGATTTTGAGGGGGGTTGCTGTTGAGTTGTGTGAATTCTTCGTATGTTTCAGTTATGAGCCCCTTCTCAGAAACAATTTGCAATTATTTTCTCCCGTTTAATAGGTTGTCTTTTCTTTTTCTTTTTTTTTTTTTTTTTTTAAAGATTTTATTTATTTATTCGACAGAGATAGAGACAGCCAGCGAGAGAGGGAGCACAAGCAGGGGGAGTGGGAGAGGAAGAAGCAGGCTCATAGCGGAGGAGCCTGATGTGGGGCTCGATCCCATAACGCTAGGATCACACCCTGAGCCGAAGGCAGACGCTTAACCACTGTGCCACCCAGGCGCCCCAATAGGTTGTCTTTTCATTTGGTTGATGGTTTCCTTTTTAGTTTGATGGAGTTCTGCTGGTTGACTTTCACATCAGTTTCCCTTGCTTTGGGTGAGAAATTTATTTTTAGAATTCCCCAAAATGTTAATGCAGTCTCTGCACACTTCTAATAAATAGAACTTGCTGGTTTCTGGGGAAGCTCATTCCGCTTGGACATAGTTTTAGTTATTATCTCCTAATGGAAATTGGCGTAAATTACAGCCACTGACCCCATGCATGGCACCCAGGTTTCCTTCGCCTGAAGTATACCATTCTCTCTCCTCTACTTACCTGGCTCCTTCACACTCTACTTCTTCCTCTGGTGGGCTGGCTCACACATCCCTCTCCCCAGGCTGAATCTAGTGAACCCCTTCTCTGCTCCCATAAGCCTCTTAATCTGACTCCGTCACAGTGTTTCCACATGTGTGGTAATTTCCTGTTGACTTGTCTCTCTGCTCCTACACTGTTTGTTAGTGTGTGTGTGTGTGTGTGTGTGTGTGTGTGTGTGTGTGTGTGTGTTTTTAAAGCTCACAGCTGTCTAGACACAGTTCACTGATGTCTCACCCCCCCGGCCCACTGCTCTGTGCACCACAGAGCACCACACCAAGTGGAGGCTGAGGCATTGGTGGAAAAACACACGTTCTGCCTTGGCTGCACAAGGAACCATTCTGGGGGTTCTGCAGTAGGAAATAAGCATGCTTGCTAACATGAAGAGCCCCTCAACCAGCAAGAAGGAAAGATGATGGATCAAAACTTGCGCTGTCTTCAAATCAGGCGATGGAATCCTAAAGCAATGAGAGCTACCATCTGCAGGGACAGGGAGCTGGGGAAGCTGCCGAATGTCTTTCTCCACTGTTTTCCCTCAAGCCCACTTCTTGCAAGCACATGCATTTGCTTGAGCTGGACTTTGTGCTAAAGAAAAATAAAGCACCTTAGGGTGTATTCAAACAACCACAGTGATATTTTTACTTGTGCATTTTACCTACAGCATTGGTAAAAGTAATTTTGCCCCGATTAGGGTAGGTCTTTTCAACTGCTGACACATGTTTATGGGGCATCTGGATATAATCGGATTAGCATCTGGTGTAAGGCTGTGAGATACTATCTCCCGAGGTCTCCCATGGAGAAGGAGAGGCATAAACTTGCGCTCATTTGGGCCATCCTGGTGTTGACATCTGCTGTTGGGTCAAGGCATCTGGGCCTCCCGTCCTCCACCCCCGTGCCAAAGTTCATGCGGGCAGAGCGTCGCCCTCAACTCTCCAGGTCCCGCGTTAATTGGAGCAGAAAACCAATGTCAGCACTCTCGCTGGTACAAGAATTCTAACATTCTTTTTCCTCTGTGTATGTTAGGCCCAGCATGGACTGGATCACACCCATGGAGGGAAGGAGAAGTATCGATAACTGATGGGCCTCTCCCTGCCCCAGCTGGAGACGTTGCCAGCTGTGTGGTTTATGTGTTCCCCGATCACGTTCGAGCTGCTTCCTCAGATAAGGGTGTATGATCCATCCCTTGAGAATTCCCTGCCTGGTTTTTGTTTTAATTTTTTTTTCTCATTTTCAAGGCAGAGGTTTAAAGGCAAATAGTTACATGAAGTTGTGTTTGTTTTGTTTTTAGTGTTCTGTGTTTGTTTTAGGTTGAAGCAAACAGAAAAAAGAGGGGGGCATCCTCTCCTTGCAAATGCTTAATTATTGAGGTTTGATTAATACATTTAACTGATTTCAGGATGTGGGAGCAGCCACTTGGTGTGAATCCCCCAGCCCAGAACAGCTGCGCTGGGAAAGGTGAGAAAGGCTATTCTGTATAAGGAGGAGGGGGAAGGTGCTCTTAGGTGTTGGTAAGTGGCTAGTCGGGCAGGATCTGATCTAATCCTAGATTCGTAACTTTGTGTGATGGATTTGTAGAGAGAGGGTAGCTTGTAAATGATGGGCTGAGTCTCACCTATCTTTTACTAATTAAGCCCAGAAGGGCCAAACAAACACACTGATTTATGATAGAGAGTCAGGCAATAGATACTTAGTGTCCCCCATCTATCAGGCACAGGAACGCATGCAGACGGGAACAGGTCCGACATGTTCCCTTGTCCTTACAACACAGTCTAGCGGGGAAGACTGCTCATGAGTGACGGTTACGCACATCAACACGGTGTCCCCAGCTGTGGAAAGTCGGGGGAGCATGTAGTCCAAGAAGGGAGATGGGGAAGTGTTCACCTGAGGCGATGAGGACGGCCTCCCTGAGGATGCGGCCCTTCACCTGGCGCTTGGAGGCATCAGTCGGCTGGCGGAGAGTTCAAGGTGGGGAACAGCCTGCACAAGGTGGGAAAGCACCCAACCATTCAAGGAGCTGACATAATGCCAGTGCAAGTGGAACAGAGAACAAGAAGTGGAGGATGAGTATAGGGGGGTGAGGGGGAGGAAAGCAGTGGGGTCAAGTCACAAGGCATTTTAGCCTTGCACGGTTATGGTCTTGTCCAAAGGATAGTGGAGGCTGTTAAAGGTATTTAAATTGGAGAGGACATATAGTCCAATTTAGAAACAATGGTTGTTTGGAGAATGAATTGTATGAACAATAATAGAAGCTGGAAAACAAGTTTGTAAGTATGGAAGAGTGCTAATGGCCCATTTAATAAGTTCCCCCCCCTTCTATAACAGAACTCTGATTTTATTCTAGTTAGTGATGTAATTATATCTCCCTAACCCATTGGAGCTAGGATTGAACAATGAGATGTGAGTAAAGCAAGTGAAGTTTTTGGTTAAGGTTTCTGAAAGTTCTTTGAGAGAAACTGACTTAGCTAGGAGGAGACTTTTTTTTTTTCTTTTTTCTTTTTTTTTTTCTTTTGCATTTCACCTCCTTCCCCTATCCTGCTGCCTGAAATGCAGATATGATGGCTAGAGTTTCAGCAGCCATTATGGAGCATGGAATGATCAGCTTTGATGAAGACTCAGACTAAGGAAGTAGAAGAGGGGATGGAATGATGGGGGAGTGGGAGGAGGAGGACATGCCTAGCCAAGCTTCCCATAAGAGGTGATGCTTGCATAGCATTTTGAAGGACCAGAATGATCTGATCAAGAAACATCGGGGCAGCCGTTAACAACATTTCTTGTTGTTTTTAGAAGTTCAGTTTTGTGTTCATTTTAACTACATGAAGGATAAGGCCAGGGGTTGAAAATGATTGCTCATGGTCATGTCCAACCCTGTGATATATTCTATTTGGACAACATTTGGTTTAAGAACTTTTTTAATACCTTGTCAAGATTTAAAAATTAGGAGAGTTCATATAAAAACCTGGCTTGGAAGGGATCCTCTGGAAGATCTGCTCACAGCCCCGTTTGTGCAAGGCAAGAGAATTAGCTAAGAAGTGACTGTTCTACTCGTTCACCTATATTCCCCCCTGGCTCACTCACCCTGACCTTCCCTACCTGGCCCTGTGTGCAACCCTAAACCAAGGTACCCTGCGATCATGTGCAGTGGGAGACCCCCTATGCTGACCCTCTCTGACAGCAAGGAGGTGGGGACCAAGTGTTAACTGCATTTGGAGACTGCAATGCAGATCAACTAGGATTGTCACCCCATGTATGCAGTCTTAGACTGGTGGCTGATGAGGCCAGGATACACAGAAGCCAGACTGGGGAGGTTGTGTAGGCTAAGCTGTGGAGGTTTGAACAATTTCTGGAAAATGATGGAGAACCATGGAGCATTTAGACATGAATGTCCCTTAAACAGGTTAAGTTTTCAAATTTTCATGTTGAAAGCTGAATGCAGAGTGGATTGGATGAGACTGTTGGGTTGTAAATGAGTGTAATTTTCAGTTCATGTATAGTTAACTAGCTGCACATTTATTTGACTTTCATAACACTTCAGGAGTCAGGTATTCTGTATATTTATTTTAAATATCAGAAAACTGAGGCTCAGGGAGAAGCAAAAATTGCCCAAAGTCCTATACTAAGTGATAGAACCATAATTTCCAAGACCAAAGCGCAGGTGATTTTTTTTTTTTTTTTTGGTCCCAGGACCTAGTTAGTAAGACAAAAGATGAAAATCTGATGTATTTCAGTAATGAATTAGTAATCAAAAAGAAATACTGTAAAAATTGAAATGATGAAATAGGCCTATTTCATGATCTTGAAACCTCTTTCTTCCTTTCCGTTCTATTAAATCAAAATGTCACCATAATAGTCTTGGTGGCCTTTAATTTGTCCTTTGTCCATATGTCATTTTTTTTTTAAGATTTTATTTAAGAGAGAGTGCGCAAGCAGGGGGAGCAGCAAAGGGAGAGGGAGAAGCAGGCTCGCCCCTGAGCAGGGACCCTGAGATCATGACCTGAGCCAAAAGCAGACGCTTAAATGACTGAGCCACCCAGGTGCCCCTGTATGTCACTTCCTAAAGACCCTCCTACGCACTTTAGTTCCCTTGGCTTCCCACTCTCCTTCTCTGCTTCTCCTTCTTTCTCTGTGTTCTTCTAGCTGGCTCTGATGCACACTGAAATATAGAAGTTTCTCTGGGGTTCCTCTCTGCTTATTGCAGCTACCAACCTTCCAGGCTCTATGTTACTGACCCCATGCCTCACTGCTCATGCTGCCCACCCCCAGAGCCCACCCAGATCTAGGACTCTGTGAGCTGGGAGACACACCTTGAGAGGTCACTCCGGTTGTCTGGGCTGGGTGAGCCCAGCAGGAAAGTCAGAACCACCCAGGTGGCCCTGACCTCCAGGAAAGGGCATTCCACAGCTGCCCGGGGCACCTGTGGTGGGATTTGTCCTCACTGGCCTTCAGGAAGCTTTCTCAATCATTCACCTAAGTCATACCATGCATATTTGGCAAGGACAGTGGCCATTCATGCTGGCCTCTCCCTGTCTTCACTTCCTTTCCAGAAATGAAAAGCTTGGCCTTCCCCAGCCATACACACCCTCCACTCTGCTCCTCCAGGGAATGAGAAATTTGGCTCAGGAATCTACTCAGGGCTCCCAGCTTGAGCTGGCCATCTGGCATGACTGCTGCTTCCAAATTATGTTCACATCCATGGATAACCAAGTGGATGATCTCCAAGAATCATCTCAGTGAGAAGAGAGGAGGCGGCGAAAATATCACGTTCATTTGCTTGCTCAGAAAAGACCGCGGACATCAGCTCTTTGCCCTTGCTGGCAATAACCCTCCGTTGCTGCTCTGTAATGCACAGCCTAAATCAGGCTTATTAGTGTGGAACTAAAAGGCCCTGGAGGGCAGCCAGCGTTTCCAGAACTGGCATTCACTGTAGTCTGGCATAGCCATGGACCTGACAGGCCCCAGCTTGGGAAAGGTCAGTAAGGGCTTAGGGCTCCCCAAATGCTCACTGACCCATTAACCACCACAGGTATAATGAAGATATGTGTCCTTCCATTGCTAGATGTCATCTGCTTATTGACAAGTGGTTCAGAGAACGGAGGGTAATGTTTAATAATTAGCCCAAGCAAAATATTGTCAGGGAGGCAAATCTGGGAGGACAATGGCTAGGTGGCCTCCCTTACACAAGGAACAGATCAATGTCAAGGCCTACTTAAGAATCTCTACTCATAAACTGAAAAAACAACAGGCTTCCTTACTTTCCCTTAAATCACAGGTTCTCAGGTGCAATCCACCCCCCCCTCCCAGGACCATTGGCAATGTGTGACATTTGATCATCAAAACTAGGGACAGGGAAAGGATGCTACTGGTGTTTAGTGGGTAGAGGTCAAGAATGCTGCTAGACATCCCACAACGCATGGGACAGACATCACAGCAAAAAAAAAAAAAAAAAAAAACACCCAGCTCAAAGTATTCATAGTGCTGATGTCAAGAAACCTTGCCATAAATCAACGTAATTTCTACTCCGAGTCTCCTATTCTTCTGGCAAGATGATTAATGTCAGTTCTGACGGGGTTTTAACCCAGGGCTGGACCATAGTTCTGGGGGCCTGCACTGAGCCAAGCTTGGGTAAGGGGTGCTATGCTGGGTGCATCATGAGTGAGGCAGCCGAAGTTCCCACCATCCAGCCCCTGTTCCTTGAGGGCTTCCTTCCTTGGCTAGATAGTTGAATGGCTCCAGAATCTACAGATGTTTCTCCTCTTCTGCCCCTAGCTTAGAATAACCCTTGATCTAGCCTCTTCCCCCTGCTTGTTCTATCACTCTGTCTCCTCTTGGAACTCTTGCTTCCTCCTGGCACTGCAGAAATTTCCCATATTCTGTACAGGACAAGAAACTTCCCAGGCCCCTTTGACTGTTGTCTTTGGCATCTAGTTTCTGTATGCTCTTTGTTTGAATAAAGGGAAGGGAAAGACTAGGACAGAACAGGAGGGGGAAAAATTAACATCTCAAAGCCTTATCCAGTAGTCAGAAAGGTAACCTTGAAGTCAAATGAAAGGACTTGCACCATCCTTGACCCGGCTCTATCCCAGGTAGCCAAGCATCCTTGCATTCTTCCCAGAGCACTGCTGACCATGACTATGGGTGATGTGAAGTTATCAAATATGTCAACCTCCGTAATCCCTGCACACTTGAATGAGAAAGGATTTGAGGTTTCAGCCCTCAAGAAAGCTTCTTGTAAACATTTCCACATTGGCATAAAGATAGAATGTTGAATTTTGGTGTTCTCACTGACAAGGGCTGACCTGGTTGTGCCAGAATCCCCCTAAGAGTTTGATTGAAGCACTAAAACTCATTTCAGAAACGATCAGCTAGGGGCACTTGGGTGGAGCAGATGGTTAAGCATCTGCCTTCAGCTCAAGTCATGATCTCCAGGTCCTGGGATCGAGTCCCACACCAGGCTCCCAGCTCAGCGGGGAGTCTGCTTCTCCCTCTCCCCCTGCTTGTGCGCTCACGCTCTCAATTTCTCTCTCTCTCTCTCTCTCATATGAATAAATAAAATCTTAAAAAAAAAAAAAAGAAAGAAAAAGAAATGATTGGCTGGCAACTGTTAAAATACAGGTAAGCATACTCTGGGACCCGATCATCTTCTGGGATTCTATCCTGTGGAAATGAAGGCTTTTGATAGATGAACATCGTTCATAGAGGTGAAGTGAATACAGAAAAAAGAACCTAAAAGTCCATCACTAGAGGAGTGAATTGGTCAGTGAGTGAATTGTGTTGCATCCATACCCTGTGTGATGGTTAATTCTATGTGTCAGCTTTGAGCTGGGCCACTGTGTCTAGATGTTTGGTCAAACATTCTTCTGGATGTTTCTGTGAAGGTGTTTTTGGAAGAGATTTGCATTTAAATAGGTGGACTTTGAGTGAAGCAGATTACTGTCTGTGATGTGAGTGACCCTCCTCCTTAATGTTCCAAAGGCTAACTGCTCAAGGCAAGAGAGAATTTTGCCAGCAGACTACCTTTGAATTTGGACTCCACGCCTTCCCTGGGTCTCCCGCCTGCCAGCCTGCTCTGCAGATTTTGGACTGACCTAAGCCTCCACAGTTCTGTGAGCCAATTGCTTAAAATCTGCTCTTCCCCCACCTAGTTGGTTCTGTTTTTCTGGAGAACCCTAATTAATACACCACGAGACATTATGCAACTATGAGTTATGTCAACACCTAGGGACCTGGAGAGTTGCCATGATGTATCATGTGGAAATGAAGCAATAGAGATAAATGTAAGAGAAGCAATAGCCAGAAATATGCATGTGTATATTAACATGTGTAAGCATAGAGATGTGTGGAAGAAAACGTGACACATTTTATCAGTGGTAATCTCGTAGGGGAGTAGGGAGGTAAAAAACTAGAGTAAACGAGAAGACTCATCAGATAATGAAGTGTAGAATAAAAGAATACCATCAGATTCTGGTAGTATGAAAAACACAAAAATTCTGAATATGCCCATAGACAGGGAGTTACAAGTTGACTTGAAAAAAATGAAAAAAAATTGTGTGTTCTTGCTACTGGGTGTTTACCCCAAAGATACAGACGTAGTGAAGAGAAGGGCCATATGCACCCCAATGTTCATAGCAGCAATGTCCACAATAGCTAAATCGTGGAAGGAGCCGAGATGCCCTTCAACAGATGACTGGATTAAGAAGATGTGGTCCATATATACAATGGAATATTAGCTATCAGAAAGAACGAGTTCTCAACATTTGCTACAACATGGACGGCACTGGAGGAGATAATGCTAAGTGAAATAAGTCAAGCAGAGAAAGACAACTATCATATGATTTCTCTCATCTATGGAACATAAGAACTAGGATGATCGGTAGGGGAAGAAAGGGATAAAGAAAGGGGGGGTAATCAGAAGGGGGAATGAAACATGAGAGACTATGGACTATGAGAAACAAACTGAGGGCCTCAGAGGGGAGGGGGGTGGGGGAATGGGATAGACTGGTGATGGGTAGTAAGGAGGGCACGTATTGCATGGTGCACTGGGTGTTATACGCAACTAATGAATCATCGAGCCTTACATCGGAAACCGGGGATGTACTGTATGGTGACTAACATAATATAATAAAAAATCATTAAAAAAAATTGTGTGTTCTTGGATTGAGATGTAGAGCTACTCTTTTACTCAAATTGCTGATTCTTTAATGTTATAATAATTTTTTTAAATGTCAGTTTCTCAGGTCCAAGACCCAACCATTTCAATTCGGTAAGGTAACAAGAAGACTGGACACCAGAGAATTTGTACTTTTTTTAAAGGTTCTATTTATCTGAGAGGAAAAAAAATATGAAAGAGCGTGAGCGAGCTAACATGGGGGTTGGGGGGAGGGGCAGAAGGAGAGGGAGAAGCAGACTCCCTGCTGAGCAGGGAGCCCCATGTTGGGCTCCATCCCAGGACCCTGGGATCATGACCTGAGCTTAAGGCAGACGCTTAACCAACTGAGCCACCCGGGTGCCCCCTTTCTCTACTTTTTAACTAAAGATTCCAGCATAATTTTTGTGCATGGCTGAGCTTGGGGACTGCTGGTGTGTGGCGGGGAGAACGCATCCAGGACAGCCTGTTAGAGAGAAAGAGAGCATTTCTACACATCACCTCCTGAGGAACCTGTGCTTCTATTCTTGGGTCTGTCTTCTGGTGGTGGCCTCGTGGAGAGCCCTGAATCTTCAGTGAACTTCATTCTTATCCCATCCCTGAGCCCAGGGCTCAAAGCTTAGCCCCAGTATGATGCTCTGAGCAGATCACACGAATCTGCTGTCCTCTGGGCATTTAGGAATGGGAAAATCCTTAAACTTCAGCTTAAGACCTCAAACCCAGAACTTCATTTCCTGGCCCACAGTGCCCTAGCATCCTCCTCAGGAATGGCCTTGGCTCCTGGAGCAGACGAAAGGTATAGATGTCCATGCATTTAGATTCCTACGTCCCTTGAGTTGGTCAGTCCGCCATGGCCAGGGGGACGCAGGACCGAGTATATGCCACAGGGGAGCTGTGAAAGAGGGAAGCGATGCTCCCTGGGTTTGCCAAGTCAGAATGTGCACTTGCTGCTCCGGGGCACCTTCTGTTCTTTCTCTTGTATCTTCTGTGTGCTTCTTCCTTTTTCTTTTCTTCTCTACTTTCCCCTAAAGCCCTAAAGTGATTGGAACAGAGTATACAGTCCCAGTTGCAACAAAACTATTTCTGGTTACTACTTTCCCCCTCTAGGCCCCAATTAAAGTCCCAGAGGATCTCCAAGCCATGAACCTCACCTCACCAGCAGTCCAACTGCCTTTAACCCAGTCTGTGGCTAATTCCATTAACATTGGTTCAAGTTCAAACACATCTGAGTTTTCCATAAAAACAATGAAGGAAGGCTCTCCTCCTGAACCAGAGGGAAATTCCAGGCCCTTGGCTAGCTCTGCAGCTGCGTGGCATGCCCCAAAGTCTCCCCTGCACCCTACTGGAAAGGTCTGATGCGCTGACCCCCCAGAACTGGGATGAAGGCCATGGGAGAGAGCCTGAAGGGGCAAGTCATTCCCAGCTCTCACATGCCACAGTCCCATCCACTGGCTCCTCACTTCTGTTCTTTCAAATGTCCTCTTCTTAGAAGTTCAGATAATCATATAGCACCGTGTAGTAACTTCATGCCCAATACCTTCTTTGATTCTCATGAGTCCCCAACAGGGGGGATGGAGAGCTACTGTTTCCATCACCCCCATCCACCTGTGGTGGAAATGAGGCCGAGAAATTAGGTGACCTCCCAAGACCTAACTAATTCACAGAAGAAATGGTACTTGACTCCAAATTTCTTTTTCCCCCAAACCCACCACACTGCTCTCTCACCTTACTTAAATGGTTAAAGGACCCCCTCTTTTCCATGCCATAAATATCCAGCCTTTAATCTCTGATGATTAGATGTGAAAACCATTCTCTTGTGATTGACACGGCACCTGACGCGTGCAGTTTTATTTTTGTGTTTGCTTTTATTGTTAGCCGTTCTGCATCTGCCTCGTTAGTCATTCCATGTGGGGGTTTTTACTTTACACTCTGTGCATCACAGAGTGTATTCAGGGCAAAGAGTTTTACAAATGTGTTTGGGAAAATGTGAACTGAATTGGCAAGATGTATTTTCCCCCTAAGTGGAAATTATCGTTCCGTTGATGGGATGGTTTGTCTTCTCCATTCTGAGAACACTTGAACAATGGATTGAAAGTTGTTTCTGAGCCAGAGAAATGAATAGCACACCTGAGAATTAAAGCAGAGAAATGTCTTGAAATTTGTGATAAGAGTATAGTTCTCCAGTTAAGGAAAACGTTCCTGTTCTTAAAAAAAAAAAAAAAAAAAAAATTAGCGTTGCTTAAAGCCAGGCCCACAGGCAGCAGGAGAATATCATTACTGCTAGCAGAATTCTCTGGAGCCTGGATTTTTGTTCTTGACGAAAGGGGAAGGTGTGCTGTTTGCTCATAGAAAACATTTTCCCAATGGGAAGCCTCAATATATTTTTAAAGAATTTTCCAGGTGTCAGCAACTGGTAGGAAGAAGAAAATACTCATTAGCGGGAAGAAGGGAGATAAAAAGAGGGGGTGCTTCGAGTTAGAGGATTTGCTTGGGCAATTTTGGTGATCTGCAGTATTTTAATGAAAAGGCAGTAAGTTATTACATGGTGAGATTGATCTCCCAGGGTAGAATCAAAGAAGTCGAAATTTTCCTTAATGAACTGCAAGGACAGCTAACCTCATGACCAGCAGTCTGTCTGATGACCAAATTCCTTCTGCGCCACTTCAAGTGCACTTGGACCTGACCTTTAGTTGGCTTGCATTTGAGGTCGATGGAGGGTGTCTGTGGACACCGTGCCGCTGGAGCCTTGCAATGCATCTGTCTCAGCGACAGTAAATATCCCTTCTTATGACACTGGAACCCCTGGGGCCTGGTGGGGTGTTGGACATGTATCCTTAATAACCTGGGAAACTGAAGCCACCCTGCTTCCTTTCATCCCTCCTAAAGCTCAAAGATCCTAATTTTGTGTCTTGGTCTTTTTCTTATTTAATTTATTTTAGTTAATAATTTATTAATAATAAGTTACTAATTAATATTAAATACTTATTATGTTAGTAATCTGTATGCCTGCCATGGGGCTCAAACTCATGACCCCGAGATCAAGAGTCACATGCTTTACTCACCTAGCCAGCCGCGAGCCCCTGTCTTGGTCTTTTTTTTTTTTTTTTTTTTTTTTTTTACTTCCAAATTCAAGAATAAAGTTGAAAGAAACACGGGCTGGTGTCACGTGCAAATGAGCCAGCGTCCTGGAGACAGGGCTGCAGGCCATTCTGAAGGCAAAGTCAAACCTATCTCGTTGTGGGGGCGGGGAGGGCGGGGATGGAATAGCCTTGTCGTAGTAAGAAGCCCGATGCGTCAGTCTTGCAGGAGAAGGCACAGATGGGGCTCTTATTAATCTGACCCACGGGTGACTTTCCTTCGGGCTCTTATCTTGCCACCTCTCCCTGGCACTAACCACTTCTTAAATAATCCAGATCCATCGCCAGCTCGCCTCTCTGAAGGGTACTGGGAAAGGCCCCAGCTTCATTTCGGTTTTATCATCCTAAGGCAGACAGGAAAATGACCTCTTGATTCGAAATCAAGAGCCCTCTGAATCTGGTGGTTTCTGCCTCTGCGAGCAACGGACCACCCTAAAAAATAGAACAAAGGTCTTTGAAGTCCTATCACTTCAGAGCTGACTAAAATTGAAATACTAAAGCAATCAGTTTTGGTATCGAACAAGCTGTCATGGCTTTTTCATCACAGAACTGCCCAGAGCTTTGGCACCAAACGTTACCATGTGGCACGGAAACAGTTGGGGCATCAGCTCTGCTCTTCCGCTCTCTGACCCCGCACAGCGCTGCAGAGAACGCAGGGTCATGCTTTGCTCTACGGTTTGGGAGGTGCTTTGATGTATATGAACTCCTTGGGCTTCCCAGAAATGCCACGAGGGGGGGGGGGGTGTGCTGCCCTTTTGCCCATTTTACAGATGAAGTTACTGAGTCTCGCAAGAGCTTCATATGTTTATTTGCTCGTAGTTCCTCCGATAGACGGGGAAGACCTGGCCTTGATTGGTCGGTTCCATTACTGTTCTTCTGACCGAAGGAAAGCTGGCGGTGCTGTTCAGGAAAAAAATGAGATGCCACCGTGGTGTCCAAGCACAGGGATGTCCCACAGGACTCAGCAGATAATGTGAAAACACCAGTGTATGTATTTTTGTACCTGTGATGACTAGAAAGGGTGCTGGACTCGTGGTCGCAGCGTCGGGAATAGTGTGGTCCCTTCTGAAGAGGAACAGGCGATGCGGGATGAGGGATGGGACCGGTCTCACTATTTCACATACTTAGGTACTGTTTTACTTTGTAATGACACCGATAAGTTACATTTGTAAACCAATTTTCTTTCCTTTCTTTTTTATTCAATTTTTAAATTTTCATTCCAGTATTGTGAACATACGGGGTTGTATTCGTTTCAGGTGTACGATATGGGGTGAGTCAACAGTTCTATACGCTGCTCTGTGCGCATCGCGAGGCGTGTACTCTTAATCCCCTTCAGCTATTTCGCCCTTCCCCCCCTTCACATTTTCTTTTACTAAAACATCTTCCCCCTTAAACCTCTTCTTTCCCTTCTGTCTCCACCTCTGCAGATCTGCAATAAGCAGAAAGAACCTAATTATTCTCCGTGTTAAAACGAATCCACAGTGACCCAGATGCCCGTGGCCAGTGCCCCACGGAACATCACACCTGCTCTCGCGAGAGGCAGTCCGTGAGTGTAAGACAAGGCACGAACAAACATTGATTCCCTTGTGGGCGAAAGGCTGTGTCCATGGTGAGGCGATGCGAGCCATAGGTGTACACGGAGAAGGCGTAAGTAGCCCTGGTTCTCCCGAGATAAATCCAGACCTCCGCAAGAACAGGCGGCATGCCCATGACCGCATGAGAGCTGCGTTTGTGTCTCCTGTACCCACAACGCCCCCTGGAAACCGGCCTCATGACATTGTATTGCTGTGCGATGTAAAATCCAGATTCATCATCGTTTGGTTTCTATTTCTGCTGTTGTGAGACCTCTGAGTTTAATTCCTCTCGGCACTCATCCGTGTGATCCTCCCGTAGAGAAATAGGGAGAGTCCCCTGGGAGAAAAACCGGGGCCGTTGGTTAGTGTAATTTTGTTGTTGTTCAATATAAATCTTATTAGCTAAATAGAATTTTTGGTAGCAGAGGCACACTGCATGAGAGTTGGTGGTAGCCGCTCTCCTGGCCTTGCAAGCTGCCTCTCAGCCTCGAATGGTCATTCCCACACCGTTGGCTTTTGTGTCCTGCTGTCTTGTCCTGGGCGCAGACCTTCTCTAAACGTGGGGACACAAAGGCTCCCACCTGGGAGGAGCGGTGAAGTGCAAGTCTAGAGGCATCTTTGTTCCCAGATAATACCGTATATCCCCTCCAAGAAAGCCACTTAATTTGTATTAAACTACTTGACTTTTCCAGGGGTTTTAAACTCCAGTTTTGGATAAATGGTACTTGAACACTTAAGGGATGACCCCACTCTCTCATGTGAATCTACACAGGTTTGTTAAAGACAAACAAACAAACAAAAAAAGTCCTGGAAGGGAAGGTCACCAAAATATTAACAGTGATTATGTGAGACAATAGGATTCCTAGTGATTTTTGGCCTCTTCTTTATATCTCTGCAATTGTTCTCAGATTTTCTACGATGAACATGGATCCATCTTTTAGTCAGAATAAAATGTATTTTTTTTAGTTCTAAAAAGCAGATGCAAAGACTTGTAGTATTATCCTTGCTATATAACAAGGATGCTTAAAAAATTACTGGGGAAAAATAAGCCAAAATGTTTATAATGTCTGTTCCTAGGTAAAGGCATTATGGTTGCTTTCTTTTTTCTTTATATTTTTATGTATCTGTCATAGACTCTCTCAGGAGCCTGGACAGGATTTTTATCCTTAAATAATAAACATTTTGTAGCATTTCATAACCATTTTTAACTTGGATGAGGAATGGGTGTGGCAGGGAGGAGATTCTATTAAATTCCAAAATGTCGTTATTCCTATAGTAATGGCATATGCTCCTAATTCCTGGAATAGTTGAGATTTCTCCAAGATACTTAATTTATACTTGGGGAATACTGTATTCATCTTTTGGGATCTAACTCAAATATGCTCTTAATTCCTCCCAAACTGACCTTCGTTATTTTGCTCACAGAGTACACAATGAGCCTCTACTTCATGCCAGATACAGTGAAGGGCGGTTGGAAGGACATTCCCATCTTGGGGTGGCCTCCCTTCATTGGCGTGCCCCGAGCATCCTCACTTTCCCTCTGGACTTCTGGCTCAGGGGCTACAATCATCAAAGGGGTCCAGACAGATACCACAAGTCCTTCCATGCTCTTCCATTCTTTTCTTTTCTTTTCTTTTCTTTTCTTTTCTTTTCTTTTCTTTTCTTTCTTTCTTTCACGCCACAGCTGGAGCAATGTTGATGGCTTCAGTCCCTCTTAGCATAAACGAAACAATGTGATGATCCTTTGACTTAGCAAGTTACCCTCTGCTTCCTTTTAGGATGGTATCCAATGCCATAGTTGGAGGTGGGAGAGAAAACCTGAGGGAATTTATGTGAGAAAGGTCCGCATTACCTTCTTAATTCTGTGAGTCCTCTATCTCTTTGTTCATCCTTGAAATTATGACTGAATCTTATCTAGCAGTCATTGCTTGGAAAAAAGATTCCTTTGGCCAGCTGCATCTAATCTGAGACCTTGCTTCATTAAATACAGGAAGGTCTTTGGCAAACCTATGAATTAATCTATTAGGCTAGATCCTTTTTTTTTTTTTAACATAGAGTTCTGGTTTTAGGTCTTAGTTTAAAATGGGAATTCTTTAAATGAACACTTGAAACAAAAAAGGGAGGGGGATATTTTTTCTAGGAGGAGGAAGCAGTGACTGTAAAGTACAGATGTACATCAAAGCAGCTTAGCAGCATCAAAAAAAGAAATCTGTTTTTGGAGCTAAACATTCCTTCTTTGACACAATACAGTAAATGCAATATGGTGACACAAACCATTTAAGTAAATACCAGCTCTAATAATAGCTGCGTATCAATTGGAAAGTATTTTTATCATGTGTGTGCTGGCTCCCCAGCCGTAGCCTTTATCAAGCAGAGCGAAATGTGTGATCACTCTGGCCCCCTTTCAGAGAAAGAAATGATTGATTGTTTGATCCCTGGAAGCATCGATGCTGCTTAATGGGTCCTTAGCGTGAAGAATAATGGAGGAAAAAACCCTGTGTGTCATTTGATAGCCTCCACGGCTAAGGAGAAGGGTTTGGAAGGGAAATGAGTAGAACCAGAAAAGAGATTTAATTCCCCAATTAATCTCACTCTGCTTCTGACATAATTCTGGATGGCATAGAATATTAAAAATCAGCATGCCCAATATTCACATTCTTCTCCTCCATCCTGTCTCCTATCTATCTCTGTCAGGTTTTCCCTATAGAATGGGGACAGGATTCCTTAAGACTTGAGAGAGAGAGGAGAAGAGAATCAGTGCTCCCTGCATTTTATAGTCTTTGATTCAGTTTTCACTTGAAGTTATCTCTAGGTGGTTTATGAGATTAAAGGTGTTCTCCTCACAGTTGTTTTAAATATGCCCACACTCCCTGACATTCCCTTTGAAAAGTGGAGCTTTGGGGCACCTGGGTGGCTCAGTTGGTTAAGTGTCTGCCTTCAGCTCAGGTCATGATCTCAGGGTTCTGGGATCGAGCCCCTCGTTAGGCTCTCTCTGGTCAGTGGGGAGCCTGCTTCTCCCTGTCCTCCCTGCTCTTGCTCTCTCTCTCACTCTCTCTCAAATAAATAATAAAATCTTAAAAAAAAAAAAAGGTGGAGCCTAATTCCCATTCCCTTAGTAACTTGATTCTAGCTAATAAAATATGGCAGAAGTTACAGTGTGGGACTACTGAAACTAAATCATGAAAGTCATAGTCCCCCCGCCTTGTCACTCCATCTCAGGGGAGCCAACAGCCGTGTTGGGAGAACACTCCAGCAGTCCTGTGGAGAAGGGACTGTGTGGTGAGGGACTTCTACCAAGAACCTGTAAGGAACTGAGACTTATGGCCAATAGCCACATCAGGGAGCCGTCTTGGAAGCTGGCACTCCCACCTCAGTCAAGCCTTCAGATGACTGCAATCCAACATCTTCAGGAGAGACTGAGGTAGAAGATGAGGTAGACTGAGCTCAGCCACTCCCTCTTCCAAAGAAACCATAGGACATCATAAATATTTGTTGATCTCTAACTGCTGAGCTAACTTAGTTGATGACTTAGCTGTTCTTCACCTTTCCTCTTGAGGGCTAGATAATAATACATTCCACTTGAGCACATTGATGACAAATTTAAATCTTGGGCTTATGTGTTGATTTACTGTGAAGATTTATATACCTTCATGTTCCTGTATTTGCGGCAATGCAAGTTCCTTAACTGCTTTTGGACAGACTTAATCATTTTTATATCATTCAGCCATGTAGTTGATACCTATGGTTTGGTAGACACTGACTGTCATCTCCATCATCTCATTTTATGGATACATCAAAAGTGGCCTGGTGACTACTGGGTATTTACCCCAAAGATACAGACGTAGTGAAGAGAAGGGCCATATGCACCCCAATGTTCATAGCAGCAATGTCCACAATAGCTAAATCGTGGAAGGAGCCGAGATGCCCTTCAACAGATGACTGGATTAAGAAGTTGTGGTCCATATATACGATGGAATATTACTCAGCTATGAGAAAGAACGAGTTCTCAACATTTGCTACAACATGGACAGCACTGGAGGAGATAATGCTAAGTGAAATAAGTCAAGCAGAGAAAGACAACTATCATATGATTTCTCTCATCTATGGAACATAAGAACTAGGATGATCAGTAGGGGAAGAAAGGGATAAAGAAAGGGGGGGTAATCAGAAGGGGGAATGAAACATGAGAGACTATGGACTATGAGAAACAAACTGAGGACTTCAGAGGGGAGGGGGGCGGGGGAATGGGATAGACCGGTGATGGTTAGTAAAGAGGGCACGTATTGCATGGTGCACTGGGTGTTATACAGAACTAATGAATCATTGAGCCTTACATTGGAAACCGGGGATGTACTGTATGGTGACTAACATAATATAATAAAAAATCATAAAAAAAAAAAAAGTGGCCTGGTGGCACCCCAGATGTCAGTTGGTGGCGCCCCAGATGTCAGTTGGTGGCAGAGATGCTGGTGTCTGATTAGGATGGATACCTTCAATCATTTAGGTGTGGTGAATTTCAACAAATGAAATAGTAGCAGGGACCACTGTTCCCCTTAGGAAGATAACTGTCTCTGAAAAAATACCTTGATGAGTCTCCAAGGAAAAGATAAGGCTTTAAGGGCATAGATTTTGCAGGAATAAAGATAGCATTTGGTTATTAGGAAGAATTCTATTTCACAGCAGAAGCAGCGGTGGGAAGGAGTGAGAGACCAGGTGACTAGGAGGGAAGCTCCAGCTAACTCAGGCCATGGAAATAGCTGTGGCCCTTTTAAGAACAGGATTTTCTAGTGTTAGATATCTAGTGGTTCGAACTTCAGCAATAGAAATCTCTACACACATCTTCTTCTAGATTTGCAGTAAATGCTCTGGTTGTGTGAGAGATTCATGTAAAGGAAATTAAGGAAAGACTGACGAGGCATGGGAAAGGAGATAGTACCGGGTTAGTTCGGAACTCAAAGTTCAGGGCCGGGGTGATTCATGAACACTTAAGACCTCCAAGGAACTCAGAGAAATCCTGGGGACCGCAGCGGGCTTCTCAGAATCTGTGAAAAGCATGTGAGGTTCACATAGGGTGACCCAACTGACCTCTGTATTGTATGCTCATCTCAGTCTTCCAAATGATTATAAATCCTAACTATGGAATTTTGCTCATGGTCACACATTTTCCTCTGTTTCTATGTTCAGAGATGTCTCTCTCCAGATGGTGATATTTCCTCGATATTATTTTTTCATGACTATACAACATACACATAGTGATTATCATCTAATAGCATGATTTCATCCTTTGTGTGCCCAATGTCTGTGTTTCTTAGCTTGTTCTGAAGTGTTACATGCGGGGGCCCTGAGTGGCACAGCTGGTTTAGCCTCTGACTCTTGGCTTAGGCTCAGGTCGAGACCTCAGGGTCATGAGATGGAGCCCTGAGTCAGGCTTATGCTTAGCACGGAGACAGCTTGGAATTCTCTCTCTCCCTCTCGCCCTCCTGCTTGTGCACTCTCTCTAAAATAAATAAATAAATCTTTAAAAACACGTGTTTATTTTTAAAAAAAGTGTTACATATGTTAGTCTATATGACAACTCTATGAGGTAGACCTTTACTATCATCATTTTACGCATAAAGAAACTGAGACTTGGTGAAGTTACATGAATGTTCCAAGACACAGAGCTGATAGATGAGGAGATCGGGACTCAAATTTGACCTTGTTCAGCTGAACAGCCTAAAATGTTGAGTGAAGTGCTAAGCTGTCTTCCTACTGAAAAGGGGTGAAATTTTGCAAAAATCCCAAGGAGGAAAAATAAAAAGGCCTGATAACAAAGCAATGGATTGGGGGTCAAATAGAAAATAACAGGCAGCCAAAATGATTAAAGCAATGTATTGTATAAATAGTTGAACAGGAGAGATCATTGACACCAGGAGTCATCTGGAAAGGCTTCTTTGAGGAGGCAGAATTTGAGATGGGTGCTGAAGAACAGACAGAACTGAGAGAGGAGGGAAATACTCTAGGCAGGGACACATCAGGCTGGTTACAGAGAGAGAGGTGAGAATGTTCTGGCGTATTTGCAGAGCAAACTGGCCGGTCTAGGGTAGAGGGTAGTGGCTGGTGTATTGGAAGAGGAAGCTGGATGAAGGTGGAGAGAAGAGGGGGCGTTATGAGACCTCATGGCTGCCAAGTGAAGAGCAGGGAGGAGTTTGAGGCTCTGGAGCTGGGCTGTGCTGGCTCAGAGCACTTTGTATTTGGGGCTCCCTTTGCTCTTGAGATGCCACAATATCCTACTGACTGCTTCCGTTTCCTTGTGGAACACGTTCATTTCGTATCTTCCCAACACCTGCCTCCGTTCGCAGCAGGGTACCTGGTGCTCAGGGCCACTCATCCACAGATGGGTGAACGGACAAATGATCCAAATATGAAGAAAAAGGAAGGGCGGTGGCATAGAGTAATGTTGGAGTCAGATACACCTGACTGCCCACCTCCTTTCCATTTAGTGTCTCAGTGCCTTTGGACACGTTTCTTCCTAAGCCTCAGTTTCCTTGTCCATAAAATATGAACAGCAGTTGCAACCCCATTGTGTTGTTAGTTAAAACAATGTGTGTAAAACTTTTACTGTGGTGCGTCCCATATAATAAGCTTTCACCACAGTATGTTAATATCCTATATTAACTTTAGTGAGTGTAGACCAAGACAGTATAAACCCTAGACGTTAGGAAAAATCTTAGGGAGAATTATAAACCTTCCTCAGAAACCAGGAAAGGGCCTCAAGCTGAATTTTGGCTAGGTCTCAAGAGGGGCATGTTGACCTCAGCAGGCCTCTCAATTGTAATCGGAAAAATGCCAGGGAATGTGATTGTGGAGGGCCTTGAATGTTCTGCCAAGGTTGTTGCTGAGTAAAGTAGTGACAAGACTGTATCTCAGAATGATCTATCTGGTGGCCACGTGAGTGATGGCTTAGGGAACAGCAGGAGTAGGAAGGTTCATTGAGAGGCTACTAGAATGGTCCTAGTAGAGATGATGAGGACTTGCATTAATGCTGTGACTTTGAGACTATAGAGAAGAAGTGATTTAAGAGGAGAAGAAATGGCCCTGGACTTAAAGGCCAAATGAATGTTGGGGCAAGGTAAGAGGAGAAGGCAAGAATCACTGAGGTTTATTTGAGCGTCTGGGTGGCCAGCAATGCTGGGGACAGGAGCTAGGGCAGAGGCAGGAATAACTGAGGGTTTCTGTGTAGGTGGTCAGGTGATTCCATCAATGAAGTGAAATTAAGAGTGGCTGAATCTGATTTACCCTTTATAATCTTTCCTTTTAGGAACACTTGTCCAGACAATGAAGGCTGTCCCTGACTTGCTCAAGTTCCAATGGACTTTATAAAAACAAAAAAGAGAAAGAGAGAAAGAGAGAAAGAAAAAGAGAAAGACAGAAAGAAAAGAAAGAAAAAGGAAAAAACACACCTTAGGACAGTCCTCTTATTTATCTTCGACCTGGCACCTCTCTCCACCCTGTATTTCACCATATTGGTCTTGAGGAGGGAGAACTTTGTCTCAGGGAGGCCTATAGTTACACCGAGAATTTCTGTGTAGCGGAAAATCTTCCTCCCTCCAACTCATGACCCACCCGCGAGAAGTAAGATTCAAAATAAGTCAATCTTAGAATGACATTCCTACCCAGCCAAAGCTTCTGTGATTGGATTTGGCTTGTGTGTCCGTGCGTACATGTGTGTGTGCCCCACCCCTGATATACACACAGCGAGAAATACGCAGACACCGAATGCACAACACTTTAGAAAACCCCCATTTGAATCGGTCTGGGTATCGCCATGGTAACATGAACAAAAGCAGCCCTCCTAATCATGGAGGGGAAAACCTGCAGTTCTGTGATAGGCGCCCCCGGGGAGGCTTTCAGCCGCTGCGGGGACCACTGCAGCCTGTGATGCTCCCATAACCTCACGGGCTCTGTTTATCTCAGACTCTTTCTAATCTTCCTCCTATCTGCACTTTCGATCGGCCTTCTCCCAGGACCATGGCACTCCAGCTCTCGTCCTTGGCCATGCTGCTTACTTCCAGGGAAAAATGCTTCTCTCTGAGGTTCTTTTGGCCACTACAAATGGGGCCTTTCCTCACTTAAGGGATTGTGGTGCAGACATAAAATGATTCTGCTGTACCTTAAAGTTATTTGAAATTATATATCATTTTAAAAGTAGTCTTCAAAAAGAGGCTTCAAAATGCCAGCGACATCCATTTCTTGTGTCACTTATGCATGCACTCATGAAAATGACGTGTCTGTGACCTACAGACTCGAAATACCGAGTCAGAGGTCTGCTACCTGCCGGTGAGGTTTAGGAATGCCTACTCAGTCCCTGCAAAAGAAAATCAATCTGGCCTTTATTATTTTTCTTCGGAGAATCAGAAATAGCGTTCATTAGAGAAATGCACTTCCTTCCAACTCCAAAGGGATTTCAGGTTTTCCAATTGTACTTCAATATTATATCTCTGGTAATAGTTGTCCTAAGGGAGAGATTCCTTCTTCGAAATAGCGTTCAAGTAATAATCTTCGAAGGCTTCTATCTGCTAAAACAGTTATGGAAATTGTAGTTTACTTAAGAATTCGTCTTTAAGTACCCAACCATTGCTTTTGTTGTTGTTCGGTGTTGTTCAAACCGTTAAAAAGTCAATGAGTTTCTTCCGAGGTTCAGTTGAAACAGAACTTAAAAAAATCTAATTTCAGAATGTATTACCGTATTAATTTTAGAATGTTTTAATTTTAGAATGTTTTACAGTAAAGATAGGTTTCTGCGTAGTCACGCAAACATACATATATGCTTCTCTGTATGCGTGCGTGTGTACACGTAGTTGTATGTAGGGATACATGTGTGTTACATGGCAGAGAGGTTAAGAGGATGGGTTCTGGCATCAAAGTGTCATGGTGTGATTTCTCCCCCTGTGTGACTTTGTGTAAGTCACTTCTCTGCTTCTCAGTTTTGTCTGTAAAATAGAAACAAAACTAGTAACCACTTCCTAGAACTGCGTGATGATTGAGTTCATCAATATTTGTGCTTCGAACAGTCTGCCACCTAGTAAGCGATAGGTTACATTAGCTAGTTTTATTAGAAGTAGGCTACATGACTGGTACTTTTAAAAATTGAGTTACCTGCAAAGAAAAAACTTGTAAGTTACTACTGTGTTTTATGAAGTGTACCAATTAGTAATGGTAATGGCCTTTTGCTATTATTTGCTCCGCTGGAGAGCCCGAGTAAATGGTGTCCTTCTGCTGTATTTCCTGCTTTCGTGGTTCCATGACAAGAGTCTGGTTCCAAGGTTTTGTTTTGCAGAGTTTGCCGTTCTGGTGGACAGTCCGCCCTTAAAGGCTTCAGCTTGTGGAAAAGCAAGTGACATTAATGCAGAGAAGCCTGGGGCAGGGTGGCAATTTGTTGTCACTATTGGGGATGGTCCTGGGGTTCAGTGTTTGACTTGGTTTTGAAAATTCTTCATCATTGGTGTAACCAGAAAGAAAGAGAGAATATGAAGTTTCTAGAATGGACATCTATAGTCAAGTAGGGTTGGAATTTCAGAAAAGGCTATAAAAGGAAGAGGATTTGTAGATCTGCTGGTTTTGAAATTCAACGTCAGTGGTGGTGGATGATGATGGGTGGGGGGGGTCTTTCTTCAGTTCATTAGTATCTCAGAAGTTAGACTCATACCTTCCACCTTCACAAAGGCTGGATGCGGAAAAGGCTAATGGCTGGGGAAAAAAAAGAGGGACTAAGGAATGATGGGCTATGTACTTGGAGCTCTCCCTGTGGGCCAGGGACTGCACTCCGCTCGACCTTTCCTACCCCACAGCAGCCCCCCACACCCTGGAGAGGACCCGACTAGGCCTTATGGTAGCCCAATGTTCAGTTCCCACTTCTACTTTTGGGTCTTCGCACAGCTCTGAAATAACATTTTCTCTAACCACGTAAAGAGTGCTCTTCCACTCATTTTTAATAGACTATTTTTAGAAAGCTTTTTTTTTTAACAGAAAAATTGAACAGATAGTACAGAGAGTTCTGATCTACGAGGTGCCAAGTTTCCCAGTCACTAATATCTTAATTAGTATGGTACATTCGTTACAGTTAATGAATCAATATTGGTACATTATCATTAGTGAGAGTCCATATTTGAACTTGTCTCAGTTTTTACTCATGTCTCTCTCTTTTTTTTAACCTTCTGTCTCTATTCAGATTGCCTTAGTTTTACCTAATGCCCAGGATACCAGATCACGTTTAGCTGTTGTATTTCCTTAAGTTCCTCTTGGCTGTGATGGTTTCTCAGACTTTGTTTCCTGTGACCCGGACTGTTAGTTCAAAGAGTACTGGTTGGATATTCTGTAGGACAGCCCACTGTTGGAATTTTTCCGATGTTTTTCTCATGATAAGACAGGGGTCAAGGGTTACTGGGAAGAAGATCATGGAGGTAAAGTGTGTTTTCATCACATCTTATCAAGGGTGGAGACTATCAACATGATTTATGGCTGTTGGTGTGATCTCGGTCACTTGGCTGAGGTAGTTGTCCAGTCTTCCCACCAAAAAGTTACTTTCTGGCGTCCCTTTTCCATACCGTGCCCTTCGGAGGGAACCCACTGTGAACAGCCTACGTTGAAGGAGTGGGGAGTTATGCTCTCCTTCCTTGAGGGCAGAATATCTACATAAATTATTTGGAATCCTTCTTCATGGGAGATTTGTAAAGTCATTTTTCAAGTGAGACTGTGCAAGAAAATTGGCCAAGGGAAAATTATGCTCAACAGATGTGTAGAGATAAAGAGGAAGTATTGAAAATAACAAAAAAGAAGGCTGAGAAACAACATTTTTCATCTATTTATAAAAATTACCTGAATCACCAGACAAGGGCTCAGCAATATGTCCAAAAATGTTCATTGCTTATGATACCTAAAAACAGAAAGCAAGTTGACTATCCAAACAAATCATGGTACGTTCATGTAACTGTACGTCAAAAACATTTTTCTCTGTGTATATGTAAAAATTATTGGCATAGAAACAACAATCTGCTGGTAAATGAATTATACAATTTGAGTTTACTTGTGTAAGTACACACGTATATAAAAATACACTTACAATATAAGTATATGCACAAATATGTGTGCGCGTGTGTGTGCAAACGTAATGTGTGCAAGGTTCGCTTATCCCAAAAGAAGACGGTCATTATCTCCAGCTGGTAGGCTTCTATGTCATTTAGAATTCCTTTTGAATACCTATACATACTTTCTGTTTTCTTCAATAACGTTTTATTCATCCAATAAAACCTAAAAATTAACAGAAAATCGCTTAAAACAAAAGCTTTACTGACACATAGAACACTAGCTCATAGTGTTAGTGATCTAAATCATTAAACACCCACTAGGTAACACCAGCCTCTAAAATGCCTCTCCTCGGACTTGAAATAAGGAGGGAGGGCAAGAACTTCACTAGTGTTTTGATGCTATGTCTCTGACACCACTAATCCTGACCACATAGCTCTCCATCCATCCTGGGATGCTGGACTCCAAGACCCCACAGAACAGAGGGCCGCATCACCCCAGCTTTCCCCCATCTCCTCTATTGCCCCTCACAACCTCACGGAGCCCTCCAGTCCTCTCCTCTGACTTCCCACATCCCTGGTCCTGCTCCCTCCGGCCCACCATCACTCCCTCTGTGAACTCACACACACACACGTCCTCCTCCTCCGGCTACAGGTCTCCCACAAAACACCAGATTCCTGACATCGCCATGCAAGACCCCTCATCATCTTATATCAAGACCTCTTCAAACGCAACCTAACCCCTCACTTGAATCAAAAAAGCGTCACTCCAGCCAAAATGTCAGCATGGCAGGTGTAATCTTCTAAAGTGCCTTTGCCTTTCCTCCTGCTGTCCTGCCCCTCCCCTCCATGCCCTCACTTCGGTTCCCCACTTTCTGACCCCTCTCTTTCCTTGAAGGTACAGGTTAATCACCTCCTATAAACACACACACACACACACACACACACACACACACACAGTTTTCCAGCCACCTCAAAGCCTGCCCCCACTCCTCCTTATCTTCCTATTGTCTATCAACTGGGTCTTCCTGGAGGCTACCTTGGACTGTTAGATTTTCATTATATTCCCCAAGAGCTGGCAGGGCTCATTTTTCTTCCAGCCAGGTACTCCTGGTGCCTCAGATAATTCAAAGCACACATGTGACCCTCACTAAATATCTGTTGATGTGTGTGACTATGTGACAGTCACAAAGAGAAAGAAGTAAAGGTGTAGCAAGTGGGTTGGAGGTAAGAATCAGTTTCCTATAAACATAGCATTAAAACCCAGCCACTGGATCCAGACAGTGCCTGAGCAACTTTGCCCACGAGCTGTGTCCTCTCGACCTCCTTCCTCACCCTCTCTGAGTCTGTTTGCTCCTGCATAAAATGGGAATGATGATGGCACCTCGTGTGTAGAGTTGGTTGAGGATAAAATGAGTGGAGTCCTGTGAAGTGCTCGTAGTTTGCAAGTCTCAGATCAGCTTGGCTGTGATCAGAATTGGCTGGTTGGTGAACTTGGCCTTCAAAATCATACAGGCCATGAGCACGAAGTCTATCTCACAGACCACAGCTCTGCCAACACAATTTAGAAGCACACACACTCTTGAGGATTCAGAACGATGTTCCGTAGCTGTTTTAAATGTACCCACATTCCGTTTTCAGCAGGGATGATACAGTGACAGACGCAGAGACAATGGTCTTTGAAAGAAGAGATTATTACTCACTGTTCTCAAGAGAAGGGGACCCAGCACACCATGCAGGGCCTCATGGGGAGGCACCAGGGTTGGTCAGGGGGCAGAAGGAGTGAGGAGAAACCATGGATGAAGAGCTTTATTAGCAGAGTGGTGGGCGGCTGGCAGATGGGCACATCCCCTGTTGGGCAGGGAGCGAAGCAGGGTTGGGGTTTGTGGTTGGATGGTTTGTTACATGAATCCCATATGCTGGCAGAAACCCAGGGATGGTGCCGTTGTCAACATTTTGGCTGCTAGTTTGGCCCCTGACTTCACAATGCCAAATCCTCAATTTCAGGACATCTAGAACGATTGTGACAGCAGCAGGAGCCGTTTCCTCGCTATGGTTGATCATCTTTGGTCTTCAGTGACTCCGATCCTCTTCACTGATGCGTATCTCTTGCTGTCTTCTTGAAGTGGCCTCACTGGACCCTGGGTTTTAGTCAGAGCTCCTATTCTTTGGCCCATTTCGGTTAGTCTCTCTCCCACTCTGAATCTATTATACCTGAAGAAAGATTTTCTCCGTTTTTCACCCTTTCTCGTACATACAAAAGCCACTCCTTTCCACAGACTGGCATAGAAACTTGGGAAACAGGGAAGCCAAGGCTGTGTTGCCATGTCAACCCAAAGCAGAACTGACTTGTCAGCATCGCACACTAATCGTTTCGGTTTACAGACTGGCAGGGTCCTAGGAGACCATCTCGCCCTCTGCAAAGTCTCCTGGCAGTTACAGAGGGGCTCTGAGCCTAGCCCCTCCTGGCCGTGGGGGAGCTGCTGGGGGGATCTGGTGACATTTTCTCACTGTCAAGACAGGACCCAAACCACGGCCCAACACCCTTCTCCCTTTTTTTTTTTTTTAAGATTTTATTTATTTATTCGACAGAGATAGAGACAGCCAGCGAGAGAGGGAACACAAGCAGGGGAGTGGGAGAGGAAGAAGCAGGCTCATAGCGGAGGAGCCTGATGTGGGGCTCGATCCCAGATCGCTGGGATCACGCCCTGAGCCGAAGGCAGACACTTAACCGCTCTGCCACCCAGGCACCCCCCTTCTCCCTTTTCAAAAGAGAAGCCCCACTTAATATCCACACTGCCCCCTGACTGCATAATTACAGGAAATCCTGGCTCCACTCCGCTGAAAAGACAGAGTTCTTGAGGAAGAATTTCAAGCTCTTTTACTATTTCCCTTTGCCTTGTAGTCTGGCTCCTCGCCCTCATTTTGCTTTCTTTTCTCTGTGATAGTGCTGTGTCCCCCACCCCTCACCCCTGCCTCCCTCTGTTTGGAGGAACATGAGACCCTTGATAGGCACTATCCACTCTGAATTGGCTGAAATTCTTTCTCTTTAGGGAGAAAAAAAAAATATATATATATATATATATTTATAGTCCTTTTTTTACTATATAGTCCTTGCTTTATTTCATTTTTTGCTTTTTTTTTCTTCGAGGTAGGAAAATTTACTGCTAGGTAGTCACCTCCCTAGCTTTGATTTCTGCTCCCTTTGATGGGGTGGGGGCTAGGCTCCCACCTGATCACACCCTTTGATGATGATAGCAGAAGGAAGGAGGAGACTCACTCAGAGTTCTAGAAGGCTCTCTTGGTTTGGGTATATTTTTATGAGCAGAAGGACAGATTCACATCACAGTAACCGTCTGTCTTTGACAATTGTACTTTCCATCATTGGGCATCCCGTTGCCTTGCTTGGAGGGTCACACCGCATGTCTCAGCAAATGGGACAGCGCAGATCCGGGTTAGGTGCTTGAAGAGGGGAGCCTGCCACTGACCAACCAAGCCCACCCAGGTTCCAGTGACAGGATTGATCCCAGCATAGGTGCCAGACAGAAATGCAGCTGCACCTTCGCCTCGTCTGACTGAGGCAAACGTTATCAGTTTTCGTCTTCTCTGACATTTTTTATTTTGGGGAGGGGCTGTCAGGGGAAGGGGCATTAGCCACAAATATGACAAGGTGAAAGGACAATGAGTCTGGTCTGAAGCATCGTATTCTAGACGGTTGACATCCTAAGTTCATCAATCAATATTATTGACTTGGCCAAGCTTCAGGTTGGAGTAATTTCTATAATGCGATTTAGCCTGTGCTGCGAAATGGTGTGCTGGGGATAAAATGCCTGCAGCCAGTCAGTCGTCTGTGAGATACATTTTGGGAAACATTCTTCATCTTAAAAATAGAACTTGAAGTGTTTGCAGCCAGGAAGATGCTTAATTAGATTCATATAGGAGCCACCAGCTGTTCATAAGACAAATAGAAATATCGAAGTCTCTTCCGGTTCTATGGAGACAGGCAGAATGGCTCCCCCTTTTCGAGCCAAATCTGAGAGACCCTTCAGTGAAAAGCTCTCCAGGTCTGAGTGGCCAGGCTCGGCACACAGAGCTCACGTTTTCCTCTTCCTCTGTCCTCTCGCTCTGCTCTCAAAACCTGAGGAGCTTTTAGTCACACCGATAAAATGTCCACAAAGGGACACTCCCGTGGAAAGGGCCACACCGTGGCCTGCCTGACTGCCCCACCCCCACCCCCCACTTCTCCCTCAGCTTCTCCTTCACACTCTCAGAGTTAAATCCTGTCTTCACCAGACTGATTTCTGGATCTTGGTGATGCAGCTGCAGAAGGGTGTGGGGGGAACAGGGAGAGGAACACATGAAGGAGGCTGAGAGGCAGGAGGGGAGGTGGAAAGACTTTTCCACAAATATTCGGTTGATCTGTATCCCCAAGATTTGGGAGGCAACACGAGAGTGTGGAGGGAGTCATGCAGCTAGGATTGAGAGAGCTGTATGATTCTGTAAGTCATGGCTCTTGATTTGGGGAGGTAAAAAGGAGACTGGGAAGTATGGTTAGGAGTTAGGAGTTAGGAACCTTTGGAGAAGATTTGGGATGGGGGCACCTCGGTGACTCCGTCAGTTAAGCGTCTGCCTTCAGCTCAGGTCATGATCCCCAGGTCCTGGGATTGAGCCCCACGTCATTGGGCTCCCTGCTCAGCCGGAAGCCTGCTTCTCCCTCTCCCTCTGCCCTCCCCCAACCCCACCCCCCTGCTCATGCTTGCTCTCTCTCTCAGATAAATAAAACCTTAAAAAAAAAAAAAGAAAGAAAAGATTTGGGATGAGTTACCCGCCTCACAGATTGACAGGAGAAGGGCGCCCTGGAAGTGAGGTAGCTTAGCCTCCCGTTCGATGCAGGAGACTCTTTGAGGGCATTCCTGGAAAAGGGCCACCCAACACTTACTTGGAAACCTTTGGCGATAGGCACTGCGCCATTGCGTTGGCAGCACAGAAAAGTGGCTGAGAACATCGATGCTGGAGCCAGCCTGCCTGGGTTCAAATCCAGGGGCTACCAGTTCCCAGTTGTGGCACCTTAGGTATGTTACGGGACATTCCGTGCCTCGGTTTTGTACTCAGTTTTTGAGGATAGTGATAGGAGAGGGTAGTTATGGGGATTCATTTTACATATATCTGTAATTCTTCATAAAGGATAGGTATCACTTAGAACATTGCCTGGCCTATAATAAGTATCATGTAACTATTTGCTATTATTATCACTATTATAAGCTTGTTCCACATATCAGCAGGTTTTTCCAGATGGAATAACTCTGGCTTCTCTTATTCCTGACTGTTGATCCCATTTCTCAGCGCTGAGATAACTCAAACCAAGGCTCTTCTGTCTTCCACGTGGGGTACCCAGCAAACATCTGACGATAATTATCCTGTCCCTCTCTGTTCTCACGTTATAGAAGAGAGCTTCTTATAAATGCTGTTCCTTCTGTGCAGAACACCTTGCCCTCCCCTGTTCTTCATGTTCTCACTCATCTGCGTAATTGGCACAGCATCTTACCCAGTTCTTTGTGTATAAGATGAAAGGACGGAGTGCAGGTTCTCATGGCTGTGTGGCCATTGTAGCCTGTGCCTTATGGATCTGGGCACCCCAGCACCTAAGCACAAAATGCGTAATGAATGAGCTGGAATATGAGAGATAAGCGGGTGTACAGCTTCTCCAAAGGCATATATACAGCATTTCCCTCGGAGACTTGAGTCTTGGGAGCCAGGGGCCAGGTGAAAAGAACACTGGCTTTGTCCAACAATTGTAGGAAGCAGGCATGCCGGAATTCCAAAAGCTGATGTCATCCCTATTCATTCCATCAGAAAGAAAAGTTTTTCTTGGATTCATGATTTCTGATTGGTTGGTGACAGGTTTGCAAACTCGACTTCGTTGTGCAGGATCCTGTTCATGAGAGAATTGAAAAACAAGAACTAAAGATGCAAGTGAGGATGAGTGGGTCCAGATAGTGAAGAAATAAGGAAGGAGTGAAGCCAGGGACCACAGAGGTAGGAGAGCACCTGGGTCTGGATGTGGGCAGAAGGTCCCTGGGAAGAGGAGAGAGACCAGACGGCCTCCTGGTAGATGTCCCTGGCAGGCAGTGTCAGAGACTTTGGAAGTGGAATGTCATCTAAAGAGGCTTTTGAAGGAAAACTTGCTTTACACTGAAAATATTCACTGTTTTCTTGTGAGATTCAGCAAGATTCAGTGGCTTTTGATGTGCATTTTTTTGTGAGACAGGCTGTTTCTTTGAATATGACATGGCCCAGAGCCCCAGCCGTGTGGGATCCCACCTGCGTTCTGGTTATGTTTGCTTCTGCTGGTCTGGTGGGTTAAACCTCAAATGCTTGGGTGCTCTTGTACTGCGGGATGCTGAGTGGTGCTTCTCCGTAGCACCTGGCAGCCCTGTAAGAGAACAGCTGTGACACAGGCAGCAACATTTATGTCTTTAATTGTATGACATAATCAGGGTACAGTTCAAATAGCCCCTAGGCCTCTTCAATTTCCTCTTTGTATTAACGTGGGCTGTTCTTCCTAGCTTCCCGAACAGAGCTAGTCCTCCATCACCATCTTTACCTAGAGACTGGCCCAAAGAGCACGTTATTTGGGGGTTAAGACCAGGGCAACAATATTCATTGTGTTTATTTTTTTTCTATAAACGAATGGTGGCAATGTTAACTAAGATAGAAAATGTATGTAAAATATCTCTTTTCCAGAACAGGCTACTGAATTCCGCCAAATGATATTGGCATAAAAGTCTTTTGTCGGTGAACCTCTATTGAAATCTCTGCTTATATTTGCCAAAGCCCCCTATCCAAGGAAATATGTATATACTCTGGCTGCACAAAATATAAAAGGACTAGCTATTCCTATCACATGATGACCATGTGTTCATATTTTCAAGTAGCTGTTTTAATTGCACAAAGAAGGGAAAGTTGACTTTCTCTAGTTGTTCAAAGGAAAGGTGATGCATACACCCTTCCCATTTGGGGATTATATTTACTTTTAAGGAAAGCATCAACCAAAACTATGAAAGAAATTGCGTTATGGTGATACACGGAAGAAGGATCTTTAAAAACGATTCCCTGTTGGACCATTTCTTCGAGAACATCAGTTTCTGCTTCTGTTATACAAATCCAGCCATCTCGCTGGTTTCTTGTTGCTCTTTTGAGGTTAAGCTTTTCCACCTTCATTATAGAACATTTAGCATAAATACCATAATTAACAGCTTGGAATTGTGTATTTAGGTAATCTTCCCAGATAGCTCCATCAGAACTGGCCTCACCTTTTCAGGAATGCGTTTGAGTTCGTTTATTATTTGACTGTTGGAACAATGCCAATTTGCTACCAAACCTTGACTTCATTTTACCGTTAAATTTGACTTTACAAATTTGCAGAAAGCTTTTGTCCCAAATTCCCTCTGTTTCAAAGAGATTAGATTCCTATACACCAACATGGTAAAAGTGATTATCTCTGAAAGGTAGAATTACAGACCATTTTAATTTTCTTCTCTTGGATAATAGTGAGAAGTCTTATGAAGAGTACATGTTATTTTTAAAAATATATTTTAAAATACATTATAAAAAGAGACTGCTTCCTTTGTGTCCCCAAACTTTCAGAGGAGGTAGGGTGCATATTTCTGTGGCATTGCTCACAGGTGTTCTAGATTGTTTATAAAATAATCAGAAAAGAAAATACAGCAAAAAGAGAGAAGAGGGAGGTTAAAAAAAATTTATGCATATTGACATGCAAAAACAGGTTGTATTATAAGGGACCGCAGAGTTTGAAAGTGATTTAAGCTAGGTCTATGGCAATTACTTGACCAATTTAGGTCAAAAGCCACACTTAAAAAAAAAAAACAAAAAACCTGGCAATTCAAAGCAAAAGTTCTTCCTGGGTTTTTTTCTTTTTTTTAAGTATAGTTGACATTCAATGTTCTATTAGTTTCAGGTGCACCATAGTGATTTGACAAATCAATTTGACATAATGCAAGGCTTCTCTGAGGTTAAGTGTCGTCACCACATGTCCCCAAAGTTCTACAGTATTGTTGACTCAAATCCCCAATGCTGTACTTTTCATCCCTGTGACTCATTTAACTGAAAGTGTGTCCATTTTAATCCCCTTCACCAAACAAAAGCATTCAATTTTCATTAATTTCTACTCCATACAAATGTAAAATCGGCCCAAACCTTTGGGAGATAAAAAGAATGGAAGCATTCTCATTCTCTCGGTCTCTTGCTCAGAATGTGAGCACATCATAGATGAAAATAAAACAGAGCGAGGCTGGAGTTTCCATAGGCATCATGCTGGGAAAGCAAGGGAAGGCTGAGAGTGGGCGGTGGATGAAGAGATATTAAGAATAAAAGCTCCTCTTCTCAGTTGGCGAATTGCGTGTGGAATGGTGCCCACCCCTCCGCTTTGCTTCGGCGGGACAGCTGCGCTCTCACGTGGCTCCGTGACATTCCATGACATGTGCCTCAAAGCCCTGAGATACGGCAGGGAAAATGTCACGGTGCAAGGACAGTCTGTCTCCGGGCAGTGCAACACGGCTTTCCGAGGTTCTGCTTGGGGACCGAGTGAGTCTCAGAACACAAACACCGAGCACTATTGATCTAAGGACAAGACACCGCTGAGAGCAGGGAATGCTGAACTAGTGCAGGGAATTACATGATCCACAGCGACGGAGAAGGAAAACCGAGGATGGAAATCTACAGGCAGACAACAAGCGATGACAGTGTGTGGTCAGCAATCGTTTGTGAATGACTGACCGTTGTTCATAAAAGGACACTTCTAGAACCACCAGAACAAGTACATACCCAAATGGGGTCTACTAATAACCGCATTCTAAGGTTTTTTGAGCTAAAAGGCAAATTGCTCCGGAGCAGGCAAAGTGCCCTATTTAAGATTCATAATTGGAAGGCACTTTATCAACCTAATGATCAGCAGGATGCTGTTATTAGCAATGCCTGCGGGAAAGACACTAAGCACATTTGCATTCGGTTCAGAGTTAGAATAAAGTGAAAGTCATGGGGATTCTCCTAGGATACGGAGCTTCCGTTCTTTGCGGCCTTTGTGTGAGTGGCTGTCTTGGAGTTCAGCCTCAGATAAAGTGAGCGGAGAATCATAACCAGAAGCGAGCATGGACGCTGCATCCCACTGCACAGAGAGCTCCGTGGTTGCCACAAGATAAGACTGTCCTGTCTGTGCCCTCTGTCACCAGCAGAGCCTGCACGCCCCGCAGACGCCCAGCGCCACCACCCGGCCCTGCGCCAATGGAGAGAGTTTACGCCGTGGGAGGAAAACACACCAGATGAATGCTTCATCCAGCTGAGGAGGGCATATGAAGAGAAGAAAGTGAGGTCAGAAACAGAAAAGGAAAACCGAATCTCGTTCTCCGCACAGTGAAGAAGTAAGGTCTGCTCCCCGCCGCCCACCCTCTCTGTTTCCCCTCAAGATGTGTACAGTTGAAGTCCAAGTGGTATTTGGGGTCCGACTTTCCGAGCTCATGACCTCACTTTCCCTAGTTCACTCGGAATACATATACTTAGCCTTATTTTCTAAAATAAAATAGTGACTTTGTGCTTATGTTATGAGATGTCATTTTTTTTTTATTTGCACAGAGTGATGAGCATATGTTTAACACATGATAAGTACTGGACAACTAGGAGTATGTACCCTCCCCCTTGATTCTACTGTCCTCAGACAAAGAGACTGGAGGCAGGGAGGCCAGGTGGAAATCTCCCGTACAATTGTCCAGCAATGATAAGGCGATCACAGTAGAGTATTGGGATCCACGTATGGATACTTCAGGCCCTCAGCCCTCCTTCCGTCGGGCACCAGAACCTTCAGATCCACTGAAGAAGAAATTAATAGGACTTGGTGACTGAGCAGATCTAGGAGAAGAGCGAGGAGGAGGAGCTGCGGATGGGGCTGGTGTTTCTGGCTTGGGCGGCCCAGTGATGGAGAGGCCACTCCCCCAGCAAGGAAGTCAGGTCTGCAGGTCACGCTTGAGAACATCAATCACTGTGCTGTGCTCAGACGCCCCTGGGGGTTATTGAGCTGTGCTGGACTGTTCGCTCTGCGTTTTAATTTTCTTGCTTCTCCCTTAGCTGACAGACTGTCAGTTGTCACTTCTTGGTTCTGCCAGCGTGCCTGCTTCGAAGCACTTCCCTCCTTTACTTTCTAATTGGCTGCTTCTGGAAAACACAAGAGGCAAGTTTGCTAGAAATGCATGTAAAGCAAGAGTCTATAGGGGCGAAGTGATGGCCCAGGGACTGGGGTCAATCTATGCTAAATCGTCAGCCTTTGTGCCTGCTGTCTCTGCTGCTCCAAGGACTCTGATTTTAAATGGATTAGGTCTTCATGGATCCGGCATTCAGATCGTGAAAGAGATATTAATTTCTGTCTGTACAGCAACTTCGAGAATAAAACAGTTCCTCCCATCACCTGGTGATAAATTCCTTAGGTAGGATGTTAACGTTCCTTGGCTGCCACGTAAGTTCCAGCTAACATTTACTGGGCACTTCGTCTGGACTGGGCCCTGCTGTAAGCCCTTTGCATACAGTATCACAAGGGATCAGCACAGTAGCACTAGGGGTCGGGCACCGTCATTATTACTCACGTTACAGATAGGAAATCCGAAGGCCTGAGAGGTCAGTTTTTCCGAGGCTCCACAGCCCATCAGCAGCAGAGCCAGATTCAAATGCAGGCCGCCCGACCTCAGCCCCCGTGTTCTAAGCACTGGGCTGGGCGACTCCGCACAGCGGGCCACGGGGGGGAGGGCAGCCACCCCCAGTTAGGCCACTGTCGTCTCTCTGGTTAAATAAGCAGATGGGGCTCAGAACACACTTGCACATTGATCCTGCGAGTCTTTCGGGCTTGAAGATTGTGAGTAATTAGCAGCGCAGCCCAGTCTTAAGGCCCCTCCCCTCCCCCTAAATTCACAGCACGCGAGCCTCAACCACGTCGGACACACGGGCCCTGCCCTGACTTGGCTAATAATGCAGAAAAGTAAACCCAGGCTGAAGCTGCATTCGGAAGTTAGGGGGGCACAGTGACAACCGACTTAATAACAGTGTCCCTGGCGGATTCCTAGAGGCCTGCCACTGTGCTTTGCTCTGCTGTATTTCTTCCATCCCTGCCCCGAGAAGGTTCTCACCGTGGGCTTCCGTTACGTCGTGGGCTGCATTCCGTCCCCTGATGATGCACGCTGAAGTCCTAACCCACTGCCGTACTTCAGAATGTAACTATATTTGAGGATAGGCCTTTAAAGAGGTTAGTAAGGTAACATAAGGTCATATGTTGGGTCCGAAAACAAACACTGGTGTCCTTATGAGTTTGGGACCTAGACACCTACAGAGGAAAGACCATGAGAAGAGAGAAGAGAGCCGTCCACAAGCCATGCGTAGAAGGGACTCGGGGGAAATGAACCCAGCCGACACCTTGATCTCAGACTTCCAGCCTCCAGAACGCAGAGGGAGTCGATTATTTAAGCCATCCAATACACAGCGCTTTGTTCTGAAAGCCCTAGGAAACCAACCCAGTGGCAAAACGGGCCTGTTTGCAGAGCCTGAAGTAGCAGTTTCCTGAAAACAGTCTTCTCCCTGTTCATTCTTCCCCCCAGAGCTTAAGTTTATTTAAGAATTACCTTAGGAAAAAGGAAGGAAGTCGAATTTCTTGACGGGGGGTGGAGGCGTGGAGGGCAGACGTGAGGAAGGCTGAGGGGTGAAGAAGAGCTTCCCAGACCAGAATGGCATGTGGCTCAGGGAGCAGAAGGCCTCCTGCCTAGACACGGGGGCCCCAGTGTTTTCACCACCCCCAGCTCCTGTGCCCACTATGACCAAGTTCAGTTCCTCCCTTAGTCAGAGGCAGGCATTATTGTATAATTTGACTATTACTATTAATTCACAATATAATGACACACCTTTCACACCCAAGCTTGTTGAGTAGAGCATGAGTGAAATCACACCCTAAATGCAAGTACTCATCCTGGAAAGGCCCCAAACAGATAGTTGACAGCAGTGACCACCACGGGCCTCCCCTGTCCAGCACTGTCCCCTCTTCCGCTAGTAACACACCTTGATACCATTTTGAGCAATTCCCTTCCCCCCAAAATGCATGGTCCCCAAGGAGTTGGGATGATTGCCTTGCCAGGGATGAGCAGGGGACCAGCTGGGCCAATTGGATTCTCCCCACCTTTTGAATCTTGAGAGAAGTGATCTGAGGAAGGGCGGATGGTACAGTGAGTTCATCCCAGCTTTCCCTCCCTGAAGTCACGAGCCAAGGGCTGGAGTCCCTTGGACCTCCCATAATGAAACTCATTCAGTTGCCTCCTGGGAGGGTCCGTACCTCCCTCAAATAAGTCTCCTTTTTGCTGAAGTCCACCGAGTCTGTGTCTGTGGCTTACGAACACAAAGCCTTAGTTAATACAGTCACTGTGGAAGCAGACCCTGGAGGTTAAGAGGGAAACAGCAAATATTGACCATGCCGCTTTGGGGAATGTCATTGCCTCCCGTTTATTGAGATTTCCAGCCACCCGTTTCCTCCTAGGTGGGTCAGTGTGCTAAATTTAAAAATAAAAATTTTGATATTAGAGACCATTTGCCACTGAATCTAGAGTTGAAACCATGACTATTCTCTGCCACCAAAAATGGGCATTATTTCAGAGCCATGTGGCAGAAGTAGTGGTTCTAATTCACTTACTTATTCGTTCAACAAATATGTACTGAGCGCCTGTTTTGTGCCAGGACCTGTTCTAAGCAAAGGGGATACAGCAACAGATAGAACACTGAAAAATCCCTGTGCGTGTGGAATTGAATTCCAGCGTAATTTTGAATAAATAAGCCGAGAACTCAGAAATTCTGTAATGTTGTCTGTTTATACCTGCTAAGACAATAGAGGGAAGCAGGGTCTTCCCTTTATTTACTTATTTGTGTATCAGTCTTACTGAGATACAATTTCTACACAAGTCACCCATCCAAGTGCAACGCAGTCCTTTTTAGTATACTGCTAGGGCTGGGCAACCATCAACACAGTCAATGTTAATACCTTTTCATCACCCCAAAACAAAACCTCGTAGCAAGCTATCAGCCTCCAACTTCCCTATCCCTTGCCGCCCACCCCCCAGCCCTAAGCACCACTAATCTATTTTCTGTCTCTATAGATTTGCACGTTCTGGACATGTCACGTAAACGGGATCATAGAATCTGTGGTCTTTTGTGGGTAATTTCTTTCACTCAGCATAATTATTTAGAGATTGGTCCATGTTGTGTGTACGTTGCTTTTTATCGCTGAGCCATATTCCGTTGTACGGAGGCACCAAAATTTGTTTCTCCATTCATCTCTTGATGTACATTTGGGCCATTTCCAGTTTTAGGGCTATTACAAATAAAGCTTCTAGGAATTGTTGTATACACGTCTTTGAATGGATGTCTGTTTCCTACCCCCTTGGGTAAATAACTGGAAGTAGAATTGCTGATCGTGTGTTTACCTTTTAAGAATGTGCCATACTATTTGGAGAAGTGTCCTAACATCTTACGTTCCCACCAGCCATGGGTTAGAACTCCAGTTCCTTCCCATCCTTGCCACCCCTTGGCCTGCGCAGACTTCTTCATTGTAGCCATTGTAACAGGCATCTCTTGAGGTCTTAATTCCCATTTCCCCCGTAGTTAATGCACTTCTTCACGTGTTAATTTGCCATCTGTATACGTCTTCTTTGGTGATGTATCTTTTGCTCATTTTTATGGGTTGTTTGCTTTCTTATTGCTGAGTTTTGAGATTTCTTTATATAATCTGGGTACATGTCTTTTATCAGATAAACACCTCCCAGAGTTTCTTCCGATCGGCGGCTTGCCTTTTTATTCTCTTATCAGTGTCTTTTGAACACCAGAGATTTTACATTTTCAGAAAATCCAACATACAGATTTGTTCTTCTATGAATTTGGGTGTTATATCTAATAAATCTTTGTTTAACCTAGGGTCACAAAGTTTTTCTCCTGTTTTCTTCAGGAAGTTTTATAGACTTCGGTGGTAATGTGCCGAGAGGTAGAGATTCAAGTTCATTTTTTTGCATATGTATTTCCAATTGTTCTAGCATCATTTGTGGAAAAGTGAGAATTCTTTGCATTGCCTTTGTCCCTTTTTCAAAAACCAGTTGTCCAGTAGGGGGTGGGGTATTTAGGGACTGTCTAGTCTGTTTCTTCAACTGCTCTGTCTTTACACACCAGTGCCATGCTGTTCTGATTACTGTAGCTTTATAATGATATTACTATATGTGTGTGTGGAGATTGCATATATCATGACAATTCATGCCTAAATACTTTAGCACAAAAGTTGTTTTTGTTTTTTGTTTTAAAGATTTATTGATCTGAGAGAGTGGGGGGGGGCACACATGAGCAGGAGCAGAGGGAGAGGGAGAGAGGGAATCTCTAGCAGACTCCCCACTGATCATGGAGCCCAATGTGAGGCTCAATCCTGAGACCCTGAGATCATGACCTGAGCCCAAATCAAGAGTGGGATGCTTAACTGACTAAGCCACCCAGGCACCCCTAGCACAAAAATTTTAAGGACAAGGGCTTTGTCATATTTGTGACAGCAAAGAAAATTAGCTGTAATACCCAAATATCATTTAACATACAATCCATATGCAAATATCTCTTACATCTCCCAAACATTTTTTGTAAAAATGTGTGATAGATCTTTTACCAATATCTCCAGCTACGCTTAATTCAAGAATGTAAAATTTTTTTCCTGGGTCGGTTTTCATAATTGATCATATTGCTAGGAATTTGTCCTTCCAAGTTTTGAAAACTGTTACTATGTAACTGATTATTCTACCTCTTAATTTATTTTAATCACTTCTGTCTCTGTGGTTATTTCTCCTTTTATTTATTTTTTTCTCCTTTCTAATCTGACCTATTTCTGCTTATGTTCTCCTTGTATCGCTCTTGCTGTTTCTTAATCAGGGTCTTAAAGGGTTTTTAAATTTCTTAGTCTTTGCCAAGAGGCAACTTCAGTCTGTTTATCTCTCTACCATCTACTTATGCTACCTTATTACTTTGGGGTTTTATCTTTATTTTCTCTCTCTTTCTAATTTCTTTGGGTTTATTTTCATGTGCTTCTTAGGAAATGATAACTCCTTAGTGCCTCTTGGTCTCTTCTCTTTAGCCAGGAAGGCATTCAAGACCATGAACTCTCAGGACAGGTCTCATTGTGTCTTAAAAGTTTCATATGCTCCATACGACTCTCTGGTGCGTTCTAGACTGCTCTTTATTTTTCTTTACAACTTCTTTAATCTGACATTGTCAACAGCCCCTTTTCCCTTTCCAAATGGGAAAGATTTTCAGTCATTTTTAAGTTATTTATGTCTGATTTTATTTGATTATGTGTTGGAAAATTGTGGCCAATAAAATCTCAATGCTTTTGAGTTTTTAAAGTTTCAATTGTGGAGTTAAGTCACTTCTGCGTGATACCTTTGAGGATATTCCTGGACCAATTAAAAGAATGTATATTTCCTCAGGGCACTTGGGTGGCTCAGTCGGTAAAGTGTCCAGTTCTTGATTTTGGCTCGGGTCATGATCTCAGGATCATGGGATCCAGCCCCACATCAGGCTCTGTGCTCAGCCGGGAATCTGCTTGAGATTCTCTCTCTCCCTCTGTCCCTCCTCCCCCACCCCACGAGCACACGCATGCATGCTCTCTCTCTTTCTAAAATAAATAAATCTTTTTAAAAAAATGTATATTCCCTCTTCAATGCATGTAAGGTTCTATAGGTACCAGTTTCCTCAAGTTTATTGATTGTATTATTTTTTAATTCCTCTATTTTCTTAATTTTCTTGTCAGATATGCTAAGGGAGCAACCTAGAAGTCTCCGGGTATAATAGAAATTTTATCAAGTTCTCCTTGAATTTGTAATCATTTTTTGGTTTATGTGCTTAGCTTCTAGAGTTTAGTGCCTAAGTGTTCTGTCTTCTATTGGCTTAATTCATGTCAGCTTTGTGGTTGCAAAATGGAGTTCAACATCCTGTTGAATGGTTGTGACCTCTCCATTTATCTTCTTCTATCTTGGGATCTCTCTTCTGGCTCGTCTGTGGTTGATTTTGAGTCTTAATTACTGCCTTGGAAAGGGATATCTAGGGTATTATAGTTTTGGGCTATTTGCTTATCTCCAGCTATTTTCTTTCAAACTGACAGATGGGAGATACCGTGGCTGGGTACAGGAATCTTAGCTCGTGGTCCTTTTCTCTGAGATGCTCCCCTAGGCTGTCCGCGTTGCAGGTGAGAAGTCACACGCCTTTCTGATGAGGTTTTCTCCATGTGCATGTTGGAGGACAAGATGCAATCTGAGGGGATGAGGGAACAGTATCAACCAGGGCTGTCGCCGAGCACAATTCCAGGAGGTACGAGCCACGTCGACTGCGGGTCCAACTCTTCCCAGCATCTGCCACTCTCTTGTACTTGTCCAGCTTGTGGGGAGGAAAATACTCCCAGGGGTTTCTCCCCCAGAGCTTCCACAGAGCTGAAGGCCTCACCTGAACCCCACTGCCCTCAGAGGTCAGCAGAAAGACCCTAGGAGATGCAGAGAGACGGGGGTGCGCATGAAAGCACAAGGAGTTGCTAGCTTGCTGCCATGTTCCCAGAAACCCTCCTCAGCCCTCTCAGCACAGAGCTCTCGGAGCGAGGCTCGCTTGAGATGTTTCCTGGGCACTCATCATATTTAAAGATCTCTCTGTGATGACAAGGCTCTTGGGCAGTAATTGTACCATCCTTTTAAACAGATAAGATGCTAAATTATTTTCCCCTAAAATGAAGCTGAACACGTGGAATCAGTGTTCTCCATGTTAAAAAAAAAAAAAAAAAAAAGGAATGCTGAAAATTGCAGACATTTGGCTTGTACATGGTCTAGGAAATCTCCCAGCCAGCTTGCTTTTGAAGAGGGGTAGATAAGACTTCACAGTGCATGGCGTGGCGGTCCAGAGCATTGATGACCCCCGTGGAGAAAATATTCCACAAAAGGCCATCTGATTGGAAAGCAGAGTCCGTGAAATAAACTTGTTTGACTATTTCTGTATCCTTTTAGAGGGCCTGTGCTCACTGAGAAGAAAGACAAGACTGTTCCTATAAGCTGGTGACAGAAAAGCAATAAAACCACTAGAGCTTCTGAAAGTTTTATTCTAATCTTTCGCTGATCAGAAGTAGGAAGGGAGGAAGCAGAAAACCTTGCAAGGTTCCAGAAATAGTGGGCTGCATGGAGAGTCCATGTTTTCCACCTTGTATAAAGGTACACAATAACAGGGGGATTGAGGTTCAGAGAGGAGAAGCAATTGGTCTCTTGGACTAGAATAAAATATATTCTTGAATTTTTTATTATAAAATATACATAACATAAAATTTGGCATTTCAACCATTTTTAAGTTTTCAGTTCCATGGCATGAATTATATTCACAATGTTGTGCAACCTTCAAGCTATCTATTTCCAAAATGTTTTCCTCTCCCAAAAGAGTCACTTTGCGATGATTAAGCACCAACTCCCCGCTGCTCCCCCCCACCCCGTAACCTCCATTCTACTTTCTGTCTTTATGAATTTGCCTATAGAATGAAGCATTTTTTGGACTGGGGAGTAGTAAAAAGTTGGAGCCTGGGTGAAAAGACGAATCCTTAATGGATTCAGTACTTAATTCTGCGGACAAGGGAAGCCATGCAAGGTTTCAGAGCAAGAAATACGGCCTGATCAAAATGTTGCTTTCAGAAACTTCATCTGGCAGAGGTTTGTGGACGGATGGGGGTCTGGAGACCAGCTGAGACGCTGTTATAAGGGCCCAGGCTGAGGGGAGGGAGCGTTTGGAACTGCTACTGAAATGGAGAAGATTTAAGAGGCGTTTTTAGGGAAGAGAGAAGGGGAAGCCGCTGCATGACCTGGTAAGATTACCTTGGGGATAAGGAGAGGGAAGACGACAGCTGTTTTGAGTCTGGGTGTAAATCAGGTGATTAATTGTTTTTTATTAACTAATTTTTAAACTATGCATTAGAAATTAGGCTTCTATTTGAAAGTCACAGAAACAGTGGTTTAAATTCTCAACACAGAGTACGAGCAAAAGTTTAGAATTAGTGAAACCACATGAAACAAGAGAATTTGGTCTTCTCTTAAATGTCAAGGTTCACGTGCATGGCACGTGACGCAAAAGACTGGTCATCAGTCAGTCTAGAGAGACTGAAGGTTAGAATGCAGGGGAAGGAGAGGGAAGTAATTTGATGGGAAGGTTCCATGCTTGCAGGGGAGGATGGTGTGGTTAATGTTTGACACCAGGAAGTGCAGTATCCTGGCTGGGAGCATAGAGTCGGATCCAGACTTCCTTAAGTTCAAATCCTACTCTGTCATGGACTAGCTGTGTGGCCTTGGGCAAGGTACTTAACCTCTCTGAACCTCTGTAATATGGAGAAATAATAGCAGCTATCTCATTGAGTTGTACTGATTAAATGACTTAATATTTGTCGAGTGCTTACTGGGTGTTTACCCCAAAGATACAGACGTAGTGAAGAGAAGGGCCATATGCACCCCAATGTTCATAGCAGCAATGTCCACAATAGCTAAATCGTGGAAAGAGCCGAGATGCCCTTCAACAGATGACTGGATTAAGAAGTTGTGGTCCATATATACAATGGAATATTACTCAGCTATCAGAAAGAACGAGTTCTCAACATTTGCTACAACATGGACGGCACTGGAGGAGATAATGCTAAGTGAAATAAGTCAAGCAGAGAAAGACAACTATCATATGATTTCTCTCATCTATGGAACATAAGAACTAGGATGATCGGTAGGGGAAGAAAGGGATAAAGAAAGGGGGGGTAATCAGAAGGGGGAATGAAACATGAGAGACTATGGACTATGAGAAACAAACTGAGGGCCTCAGAGGGGAGGGGGGTGGGGGAATGGGATAGACCGGTGATGGGTAGTAAGGAGAGCACGTATTGCATGGTGCACTGGGTGTTATACGCAACTAATGAATCATCGAGCCTTACATCGGAAACCGGGGATGTACTGTATGGTGACTAACATAATATAATAAAAAATCATTAAAAAAAATAATAAATAAAAATGAAAAAAAAATATATTTGTCGAGTGCTTAACCAAGTACCCAGCACACCATAAATGCCATGTGAGTTTGGTGCCATTATTATTATTTTTAGGCTACTTTAAAATATAAACCAAAATAAAGGTTTCCCTGTAAGTTTGCACAATTTAATTTACCAAGGAAATCAGAAATGAAGAAATCACAGTCTTAGAAGCAGCCGGGGCTCAAATGTCTTCTCTCTCTGGTTTGAGTTAACCAAGAACAGCCAGGTTCACTTCTGATTATTCTCCATGGGGCTAAACATTATTTTAAAAATACATAATTGGGATCATTGTAAGACACTTTTAAAAATTCATTGGCTTAAAACTTTTTTTAGAGAGTTTTAGATTTGTCTCCAGAGTCAGGGTCTACCTCTTTTTTTGCCTTGTTTTGTTTTGTTAACGAGTCAAGCCCATAGTAGGGGCTAAGGAATACATAGTTGACTACAGGAAGAATCTACTAAGTTATTTCCATGTATTCCAATGATCGGTGTCAGGATCTAAAATTAGGAATACAAACCTTTAAGGATCTTTTGCTTCAGTTGTAACTCAAATCAAGGGCGGCATTTCAAAGGTCATATTTCAACTTCTAAATGAGTGGATTTTCCTGATTTTTTTCTCCCGGTGAAATTAATAAGAGGCCCACATTCCTGTGCTTAATACCGAGTGCCTCTGCCTATACACCCTTCCCCTTGGCCGGCAGCGGGTCGCCTGCCCCACTCTCCCGGAATTCCTGATCGCCAGGCGGTCCGGGCCCCTGGAGAGCCAGAGCTCCGCACTGCGGGCTCTGTGAGACTCGATGGGCACTGCTGCCCTCTGCTGGTCGCCACGTGAAACACCGCGCGTCCATCCCTCCACCTGGCTTTTTCAGAGGAAAGGAACGCTTCAGCTCCCCACCTACCTCGTGCTTCCGACAAGCAAAAGCTCCAAAGAAAAACAGTACTAAGTAGTATAGATGAGCACGAGGAAGTCCAGCACAGTTGTGAATTTTGCCACGATTCGGCCACAGGTCTTGTTTAAATGCTATTTAATTTGTTCCCGAGGTTGGCTTTCTTGTGCTTTTGCATTGCTCAATCTGCTAGTGGTGGAAACGGCACCGTTTCAGTGGGTCCTGTGAAGAGTTTTCCAAGCCTACATTATGAAGAATTAGGAATTCAGGTGTCGTGTGTTCCACTCGACTGGTGGTAGGTACCCTGTTGCAGTCGTGCTCTGTGGCTGTGTCTTAGACTCTTGAGATGGCCGAAATCAGAGGCCCACTTTTTGCTGCTGTTTCTGGACCTAACATGCATCAGTCCCTTCTTACCATGAGGTTGATGAATATTCATTCTGGTGTGTGAAGCCACTCCCGTCTGTCCCTTTGCTCTGCCTGAAGTCACCACCTGGCGTCCTTGCTCTATAAGACATAAATGCATTCCTCCTGCTCCTCTTTGCTCCCGGTTCCAGCGTGCTCTTAACTTAGGGCTGCTCTGTCCCCCACCTTCTCCCTCTTCCATGACCCTGGTTTCTGTGCCTACTGCAGTTCTCACCAATTTCTAATTCCAGTTCTGACAAGTCCAAGTCTTAGTGCCCCGTATCTTCCCTCTGGGTCAGAACTTTTCATCCTGGGATCTCTTCTAGGTAGAAGCTCAGTGCAGTTCACACTGCTGCACCGGGCCTCCTGTATTTATGCAGAGCAGCCCCTCCGCAAGGGCGATGGGCGGGACTGGAGGCAGGAGAGGTAACATGACTGATAGGTCCCGCACAGCAATTTACCAGAAATGGGCCACTCTTTAGACTTTACCTGGTATGTTCTCAATGGCTGCACAAGGCCAGTTGCAAATCCCTGCTCTTTCCCATCACTCTCTTGTTTTTAAACAGTGAAAGGGCGGGGGGGGGGGGGACGCTCCTGGGTGACTCAGTTGGTTAAGCATCTGCCTTCCGCTCAGGTCATGATCCCAGGGTCCTGGGATCAAGTCCCTGTTCAGTGGGGAGCCTGCTTCTCCCTCCCCCTCTCCCTCTGCCTGCTGCTCCCCCTGCTTGTTCTCTCTCTCTGTCAAATTTTTAAAAATCTTTAAAATAATAAACAGTGAAGGGGGAAAAGCTATAAAACCTTTTCATCACTACTTATATTGTATACAAAGGGAGGTAATTACCAATGGAATCAAGAGACATGGCACAAGGTAACTTCCTCTAAGAAGAATCCTAAACCAAGCCCATCCTTTTTATCTTAAGTGTCGCCTAACCAAAAAGCCTTTCCTTAGCATCTCTGTTCCACTAATGTGTCCATATTACCATGGTTCTTGTCACTAATCGAATAATTTACTTAGCGACTTAATGTTGGCAAGTCTTTCCCCGTTTCTTCCCCACCAGAATGTAAGCTCCGTGAACCTAGTGGCCGCTGGTCTGTTCTGCACCCGGCACCTCGAACACATAGTAGGAGCCCCACATGGCACATGGCCATAGCTTGGCACGCAGCCGGGTCCAGCAAATATTTGCTCAGAACATCAGTGGGCTTGCGTGATGGTGTTGTACTGTGCCAAGACGTTTGCCGCTTCCTGCTCTGTGCGAGCGGCTAGTAGTAAGCCAAAAAAGAAAACGGACATGGTTTACATCAGTTACTCAAGCTTGATACCTGGATCCAGGAATAAGAGCATTTTCTAAGCCCTCTTCTGGCTCCCAGATGATCCTCTGGAAAGGTGTAATTTAGTGAGGAAGAAACAAGCGTGCAGCATCAGGGGATCATTATGTTGCCACAACACTGAAATTCTGCGTGTTCCAAGCAGACACTTCTGTGGAAAGAACTCATCCTATAAGGTGTCATCGGTAAGTGCCCACCAGGAAAGACGCTGAGGAGCAGAGAGAGTTGCCCATACAAACCCACCTTGGACATAAGCAGGGGAGCTGTGACCAGAGCCTCTCACACCAAGTCTGTGAAATTCCATGAAAAACCTGAAAGTGCGTGTAATTACAAGTGAGCACACCACAGCCAAGCCAATAGAGTTCATTACACAGGAAGAGGAACACTTTTTTTTTTCTTTGCCGTGGGTATGGCCCTCCTCACCATCAACAGCCAACAGGCCCGGTCCAGGGAGCGAACTCCGTTCTGCTGGGAATGAGAGAACCCAACCCCTGACGCAGAACATCCTTTTCAGAGCCAGATGCTCTCACATAAAGGCAAAGTACAAAGGCTGTGAAGGAGGAGGAGGGCTTGCTTGCCAGGCTCTCTAAATAAAACCAGGCCTGAACAGAAAAGGGCTTGTGATACAGATCATTAAAAAAAAAAAAAAAAAAGCAAGTATGATTTTTAAAATAAGCCCCCAAAGCAGAGCAAATAAAGAAGACATACTTAGCTTATCACAGCCTGTTTTGGTGAAACGGCTAATTTCTATGGAGCAGGACTCCACAAAGAAGATGCATATTTGTTTTTTTTCTCTGGGCGAGCACAAAGATCCCAAAATTCAAGGTTAAAGAAGGATCTTTGTAAAACGAGTTAATCCAGTCACATTGAGTTAATGGCTACAGAGAGTTTCCTGGAATGGGTGATTTAGCGTTCAATAACGAGGTGTCGATAAGGGGCAAAGAGCCACTTTGGTCAACGAAATCATAGCAACAGTTCAGAGTTCGATTGATTTCTCTGCAATTAGCGGTAACAGCGCTAAAAAGCCCAGAGAAAGACACATTTGACCAGAAATTTATCTCCTCGGCGCTGAGTGGAAAGTGCGATAGCAGGACTTCGAGAGTGGTTCGGAGGACATGGGCAGCAGGCACGGGACCCCCTGTTATTTTGATCCTCCAGAGATGACAATCTCCGTTTGATTACAAATCCGTGCGAGGAAGAGTAGGAAACCAAGTTCTATCAGTTGTATCTAATTTTAACTGTCTTCTCTATGCTAATGATGATAGAGGCAGGTTTTCCCTTCATACTGAATTTTCCATCATATATCCAATTCTTGTCACAAATCTGAATCTCGGGCGATCACTTTTCTAAAAATTCTTGGCTGATGGACTTGAGTTCATCTAACCCCACCCTCTCTTTGAATGAAAACATTTCCTAGCTCTTAGTTTTATAACATTGGGTAATATGTGTAGTGGATTCTGTGTAAAGCTGGGGTTCACCCGCACTAATCAAATGACAGAAATGACTATTTTCCCTCAAGTACCCAAGAGATTTTATCGTCACACCAAAAAATGTGAAAACCTGGGGTGAGAGAAATAATAAATGACCACCAGAAGTATCCCAAGTATTAAAGTCAAATGCCTTCTGCATTTGCTCCAGTCTGTGCATTATTTTCATGCAGGAATGCTCACTGCCGTTGGAATTCACCCATCTGTCTGGGGGGTTAAAGTAATTCCTCCAGTGGAGAACCTTCTAGAAGTGTCAAGAGTGAGTAAAGTGTTTACGAAAACACACTCCTAACGTATCTGTGAAGAAGTATAATTTTAGGAGGCAAAGAGTTGCAGATGAAAAATCTTCACAGTTAGAAATTCAAAAGAGAGCATTATAGCAGAAAAGCGGAGCCTTGTCTTCTTTTCTCAAATATTTAAATATGTTCTCCCAAGTATTCAAGCAGTGTATGGTTTGTAAAGATTTATTTTGGCCTGGATGACAGCATCACCCTAATAGAATCCTGCCGTCTGGAGACCATCACTTTAACCCTGTGTTTTGGGGGTTTGGCCCCCATATTTCCAAACAATTTACTTGTGCTACTTTTTCCTTCTTTTCCAGTTTTAAATGTTAACTTTGAACTCCCTGCTTTGGAAGATAAAGCCCCATGCAGACACGTACTCTCAGCCTCTCTGAGAGTAGGTTCAGTCCCGGCTTGTAACTGGATGCTCGGGACCCCAGGGTCCTGAACAGACCCGGCTCTTCCACTCACCACTGACAGAATCCAAAGACAGAGAGATGAGTGATGGTGAAACTAGAAAGGAATTTATTTCAATGAGGCCAACACCGGGAAGATAGTGGACTGGAATCTCAAAGACTGTCACCAGAAAGCTGAAAATACTTCTAGTGTATGTAAGGAGAATGTGGGACAAAGGCCAGTAGGTGGTGGGGCGTGCAGGTGCGCAGTAAAGGTCAGGTGGGTCACTGTCTTGGGTCCATCACTCAGGGTCCTCCTGGCGCCAGGGTTGTCCCTTATTGCTTGGGGGGTAGTTGAGGTTCCCATCACAGGATGCGTTGCCCTCTGGGTCTTTTGCCTGAGTGAAGACATAAGCTGGAAAGAACACAATCAATCAGAAAGTACTGACTGAGGTCAAAATGGAAGTATATGGAAGTACCTTTATCAGACTGAAGAAAAAAAAAATTAGGACCAGAAACATTAGGGGAACTGGTGTTGACAAAGAACACAGCAACCTGCCTCAGTCCGGAATCGCAGGTCCCGCCTTCATCGCCCCCCGCCCCCGCTTTCAGTCTGTTTCTGTCATAGCTTCGCTTCCATTCTTGCCTGGCATTTACGTTTTTATAACTACAAAAATGTCGCTCACAAGGGAGCCCATGAAGGATTTTAGAGTTCCACCTGCTTTCTGGCACAACTTTGGTACCACTTTGGAATTCGTAATCGTCTTGTGTTCTTTTGGCATAGTTTTCCAGACTCCTATAACTGTCTCACCCCTGAACTCCTGGGCAAGACTATCGATGTGTTCTCAGAATTCTCAGACTCGTGATGTATTTGGCCTGTTTGTTCTTCTTCTTCGAGACTCCCTTCTGGAGCCCTACCCCATTCATTCACTTGTTCATTCACTCGGGAAGTCTCTGTGGGTGCCTGCCACGTGCCAGGCTCTGTTCTAGGCACTGGACATAACCGTCGTGCATGTGACAGAATTTGTGCTCTGCTCGAGTTTACCCTGCAGTTGGGGGAGCCAGAAATAAGCAAGAAGTATAATAAAAAATTGTACTTTAGAAGATATTTTATGGGAAAAAATTGAGCTTGGTAAAATGGATTGGAAGGACAGGCGGGGAGACGTAAGTCTGAATGGGTGGGGTGGCCCCTCTGAGACGTGACACCTGAGTAGCCTTGAACGGAATGAGGGCAGCACGTTCCAGGCAGAGGGAATGGTCAGGGCCAAGGGCCTGCCAGGAGCAGATGGCTGGTAGGTGCCGGCAGGGGCCTGGAGCCGGGACGGGCAGCAGGGCGAGTGAAAGGAAACGTTGGGGGCGGCGGGGGGGGACGTTGGGAAATGCCATCTTGTAGGGCCTTGTGGGCCACTGCAAGGGCTTGATTGCACAAGTAAAATGGGGAACTTAAATTTTGAAAGGATGATGCCTTCTTGGTTGCTCGGCCAAGAAGATCATAAGGGGAGAAGCAGCGAGACCCGTGAGGAGAACACAGTGATCCGGGTTAGAAATGACGGTGAGTGGGGACAGAGTGTAAACAAGAAGGATGGTAGAAAGCAGTCAGCCTGTGGATAGATTTCGGAGTTAGAGTAAGATCTTCTTGTGGACTGAGAGACAGTGAGAGAGAGAGAGCCTTGTCAAGGAGAACCCACTTCTTGCTGCATTTCTGATGGGTAGCCCTCTGGGTCACCTGCAAGATTGTCGTCCTAAAAATCTACCTTTATACCATCCCAGACATAGCTCTTCTCTTGGGTGGGATGCCCCATTTTCTAGGGACAGTTCATCCCCTGCGACTTCCTTTCTGAGGATGGGTGTCTGGGAGTTAAATTTTGAGATGTTGCAGGTCTTCAAACGCCCATATTCTTTGCAGAATAAAAGTTGAGTATCGATCTTTTTTGAAGGCCTTGCTCCATTGACTTCTGGTCCCCAGTGTTGCATTTCAGAAGATATCTTTCATTCTGATTCTTTTTCCTGTAAGTGACCTTTATTTCTTCTCTTTGAAAACCTTGGGAATTGTCTCCTTGTACCCAGCGTGCTAAGTTTTTGCAAAGAGGTATCTAAAAAAAAAAAATCTGCATTGCTGGGTACGCAGTAGATTCTTTCGAACTAGAAATGCCATGTCCTTCAGTTCTAGGATCTCTGCCTTCCCAGGTTTTTCTATTCCTTCTAGAATTATTATTCTAGAATTATTATTCAGATATTGGCTTTCCTGGACTGCTTCCTTCTGAATAGCACTAGGGAGTTTCCTAGTTGAAATTCTCCTGAAGAAAACAGAATTCACCCAACCAGTTCATCTAGTTGAGACGTGCCAGATGAGTCATGAACTGCCAACCAGACAATGAGTTGGTTTCCTTTGGCTTCACTTGGTCTAATCAGCTCTGGGTCATGTGACACAGAGCTGCCATTCCTGTGGGTTACATAAGCAGGAGAGTACGCGTTTGAGAACAGGCTTATTTCATTAAGATAAAGCTAATTGCAAATATTCTTTCCTGTCAAGTTTTATGTCAAGTAATGGGCTGTGGATTAAAAAAATATCGTTATGGTATGTGTATATATATATATTTTTTTAACCTAGTAAATTGTAAAAATATTTTAAATATGACATACCATATTCTTTAGACATCTACTCCAGATGGATCAAAAATTAAAGCACTGAAAGAAAGAAGGGAAAAAAGAAAGAAATATATTAGGGGAAACATGGGTTAATAATTTTCAAACCATGATGTTGGAAAGATCTTACTAAGACGTGACAGTGAGAACAGAGACAATAAAGGAAAAGATTGATAACATTTAACTATATAAATATTGAATATTTATGTTGAAAAGGTTCTATTAAAATGTAAAAAAAATAACCAGGAGGAAATTTGCAAGACTTGACAAGCAGCTAGTATCCTTAAGATATGAAGAGTGCTTACAAATTAATAAAATTCCGTAGAGGAATTGACAAAGCAAAACAGGTATTTCTTAAGAGGAAATATACATAGTAGAAATGTGAAAAGAATTCAACCACATAATAATTAATGTAAAGGAAAACAACATAGCTATAATTGTCAAAACTTAAAATGGTTGATGAAAGTGTATTGGCAAAGAGGGAAACAGGTCCTTTTTTTAAAAAAATAATATTGGTGGGAATGTAAGTTGCTTTATCACTTTTTGGAAAAATGATTTATGTAATCCCTATGTAATATGACAAAATACAAAGGCTTAGCCTCTCTTATTTAGAAATTACACTTTTAGGGATGTGGGTTAAGAAATGATTGTATAGGGGCACCTGGGTGGCTCAGTCAGGTCAGTGCCTAACTCTTGATCTTGGCTCAGGTCGTGATCTTGGGGGCCTGCCTGGGATGGAGCCCCACATTGCGCTCTGCTCCCAGCAGGGACTCTGCTTGAGGATTCTCTCTCTCTCTTCCTCTGCCCCTCCCCCTCCTCTCTCTCTTTCACTTTCTCTCTCTCAAATAAATAAATCTTAAAAAAAGAAATGATTGTACGAATGTGAAAATATATGCACATAGGTAATCAATACTTTGGCATTTATGAGACTGCTTATTTGGATAATTATGAGACGTAATTATCCAAACTGATAGCAATTAAGGACTGATGGGACAAAAGTTGGTACATAAAAACAATGGAATCTTATGTGATCATTAGAGGTGATGATGTCAGTCCATATTATTGGCAAGGAAAGTTATCTACAATATGTGGTGGATAGAACAGAACAGTTTATAAGGTACAAGTATAGACTGATCCTATTAATATATCTAGGAACGTTTCAGTGAAGCTAAGTGTCTCTAGAATGTTAAGTTCAACAAGGACAGGGTCTTGTATTCCTCACTGCTTTGTCCCTGGTGCTTGGAACCGTCCCTGGTACTTTGCAACCATGTATTAAATATGTTGAATCAGTGAATGAAAGATGTTTAGAACGTTCTTCATCAAAAGTTTAACGTGATGGAGTCCTCATGTTGTTTTTCTATGTTCTTTGTTATCATTTGAGGTGTCTTCAAGATGCTTATTTTTACCAAAACTAGTAAATCACCAAAAATGTGTGGTATAATGCTTACTGCAGGCAACAATGTGGCAGTCTGAAATCTTTCATTGGCTGTATAAACTGGTTCAATTCGTTTGGGAAACCATGTGACATTAAATATTTAAAACTCAACAGAACATTCCTACCTTTTGTCTATTAACGCTGCATGGAAATTTATGCTAAGGGAAAAAAACTAAAATATCAAATGACCTGTGATGTTCATCTCATGTTTTATATTAAGAAAATAACAACCCTGGACGACCAGAGTCACCTGTAATGAAGGGAAGAGTAAAAGCAAATAATGGCAAATTCACTGGGTGGAATTTCACATAACCATTACCAAATCTGAAGACTGTAGCTACAAGAACAAAAAGGTTGAAAATGCAGGCATGCAATGATTTAAATTATGCGTAAACAAAATATTAATGTTGTATTAAGACCAGAATTCTGTGTGCTGTTTTTTTAGACTAGCAGAAAGAACATGGGTTTTAGAGCGGTGCACAGAGGCTTTTATTTCTCCCTTGCTCAATAGCTGATACACAATCTTGCTCAAAGAGGAAGGACTTCACAAATTTTGGCATCTGTACAAACAGAATGAAACGTAGACTAGCTAAAAACGGAGGGAGGGAGAGTTTCGGAAAATCGATCTTCAGAGTTGGGCAGCACGTTATCCTGGGGCTGTCTGTCGCGGCCAGGAGCGAGGGAAAGCCATTCGTGACCACACGGGGGCGCCAGCGCCAAGGCCGCGTGAGGTGTTCCGAAGCGTGTCCAGCAGGGAGCGCTGCTGGCGGAGGCTGGGCCACGACCGGAAGCCGGTCTGGAGACGGCCGGGCGCCCTCGCCGACTCCTCCCGCTTCCGCTGCCGCAGCCGCCGCAGGTCCGCGCCGAGTTGCCGTCCGCCCTCAGCTGGTACCCCCGCCGCCGAGATGCCGCTGGAGAACCTAGAGGAGGAGGGTCTGCCCAAGAACCCCGACCTGCGCATCGCGCAGCTGCGCTTCCTGCTCAGCCTGCCCGAGCACCGCGGGGACGCGGCCGTGCGCGACGAGCTGATGGCGGCCGTCCGGGATAATAGTGAGGCCCGCGCGAGCGCCGAGTCAGCGGCCTAGGCCTGGGCTGGCCCCGCGCCCCGGAGCCTGCGGGCATTTTCCCCGAAGGGGCTCCGGGCCTGCTGGGGTGCCCTCGGGGCCCTCCAGCCTTGCTCTCAGAGGGGGTCTGCATCCCTGGGGGCTCCTCTCCTCTCAGAAAGCAGCTTTGGGGGCGGGGGGGCTATGCCGAGGTCTCGAGCTCCGAGCCAGACACAGAAGAGAGGCTCAGGGCTTGCTGTCCTTAGCGGCCGGGCCGGGCTGGGGCAGTCCTGTGGGAGAGGTCAGCTGTCGGCATGACGGGGAAGTGTGGGGTCGGTGCCGGTTGCCCTCCCAGGCAGGCAGTGCCCCTGGGCTGTGTAGACTTGAACGTGGATGTCTGAAGGTGTATCTCAGCAGGCTTCCCCGTTCCCCGGCCTGAAGGCTTTGTTGGAACAGAAACCGTCTGGAGGCCAACAGGATTGGCCTTGATGCCAGTCTCTCAGCAGCAGACGTTTAAGTTTGCCAAGCCCTTTGCCAGGCTTTTCTGTCCCATGCCTTCCTGGTCACGGAGAGGAGAGTGGTGGACTACCCGAGAGGGCGCGCGTGTGTGTGTGTATGTGTGTGAGGAAGAAGGGGGTGGACACTAATTTTGAGGGTACCAGGGGCGCCCGCTCTTAAGTCATGCCCCTCTTTTTGGCTCTTAGACATGGCTCCTTATTACGAAGCCCTGTGCAAATCCCTCGACTGGCAGATGGACACGGACCTGCTTAATAAAATGAAGAAGGCGAACGAGGAAGAGCTGAAACGTTTGGACGAGGAGCTGGAAGACGCAGAGAAGAATCTGGGAGAGAGCGAAATCCGGGATGCCATGATGGCGAAGGCCGAGTACCTGTGCCGGATAGGCGACAAGGTGGGTGGAGGTGGTTCCCCCTCTCTGCATAGTCGCAGAGAGGCACTATGTCAGAAATTAACTTCCTTTAAAAACAAAACAAAACAAAACAAGGTAGTGTGCTTACCTGGCCTAGCGAATCAACACAAAAATGAGTCAAGAAAAAGATTTCTACTTCCCTGTTCAGCCAGGTGTGGTTACGCTTCTCTGTGTCCATGCCAGTAAAAACTTACGGGCAATTGCAGAGATTTTTGTTGGTTTACTGCTCTTACAAAAGTGGGATCATTCTCAATAGTGCACTTTTCTCACATTGGTTGGAAAGCATTGGTTCTGTTGAATTTTAAAAATTATCATTTATACAATAGTCTCCTTATAAGAAACCGAATATTACAGTAAATGCTGAAGTTGTATTTGATTTTTCTTTATTCTCTATCTTCTCAAAGGTGACCTTAAGTTGTTTTATTGAATATTTACAGGCATGTAAATTAGGTAGTATTGTATTTTAAAAAATTGTTTTTATGGGTGCCTACCTGGCTTAGTCAGTGGAACGTGTGACCCTTGGTCTTGGGGTCGTGAATTTGAGCCCCATGTGGATATCATTAAATACTAAAAAAGTTTCTTTTTAATAAGTGGGACCATGGTGTATTCATATTGTCCTGTTTACTTTTTTTTTTTTTTTTTAAAGATTTTATTTCCTTGTCAGAGAGAGCACGCGAGCGTGCGCACAAGCAGGGGGAGCTGTAGGCTCCCTGCTGAGCAAGGAGCCCGATGCGGGACTCAATCCCAGGACCTTGGGATCATGACCCGAGCTGAAGGCAGACGTTTAACTGACTGAGCCACCCAGGCATCCCTGTCCTGTTCACTTTTTCATTCAGCATTGTATCGTGATCTTTCCACGTTAATGTACATAAATGCGTTAACGTATTCTGGTTAACTGCTAGCTAGTAGTCCATTGTAAGGCTGTGCCAAAGTTTACTTAGCTCTTCAGCTGTTGATAGACATGGATGTTGTTTTCAGCTGTTTCTGCTAGTACAAGCTGCTGCTGTAGAAACCTGCTTGAATGTGCCTCCTTGTGGATATATGCTAACGTCCTTTAGGGTATATTCTGGGAAATGAAATTGCTGGACAAGGAAGGATTTTTGTCTTAATATATGTGGCCATTTCTTCCACATAGTGGCCAACCTGATGGACACTTTCCTATCACTGCATGAGATGGATGCCCACAGGTGTTACATCTCTTGAATTTAATTTAGCAGTTGTGTTAATAGTGGTTAGGAGGATGGGCTTTGAATGTCATTAATTTTAAGCAGTGAATCCTGAAGTAGTTAGATGACAGATGTCATGGCATCAATATAAAAAAGTATAATAGTGTGGGTTCTTGGATCAGATTGCTTGGGTTAGAGTTCTGGTTTCAGTAATTACTATTAACTGGACCCTCCATTTCCTCATCCGTAAAATATGGTAACAACAGTTCCTACTTAAGGAGGATTAAAGATAGGGGCAAGAGAGCTCAAATGGTAGTGATAAGAACTATTATTATTTTAGGTTTGTTTATTTTTTAAAGATTTTATTTGCTAGAGAGAGAGAGAGAGCGTGCACAAGTAAGCAAGCAAGTGCGCACAAGCAGGGGGAGCAGCAGGCACAGGGAGAAGCAGGCTCCCCACTGAGCAGGGAACCCAATGTGGGGCTCAATCCCAGGACCCTGGGATCATGACCTGAGCCGAAGGTAGATGCTGAACCAGCTGAGCCACCCAGGCGTCCCCTTTTAGGGTTAAAACAAGATTTTTCTTATTGTAAATTTAAGATTTGGTCATTGTAAAAATTTGGGAAATACAGAAGTTTAAAAATAGCTAATTGGGGGCACCTGGGTGACTCAGTCAGTTAAGCATCAGACTCTTGATTTCAGCTTCAGTCATGATCTCAAGGTCGTAAGACCCAGCCTCATGACGACGGGCTTTGCACTCACGGGGAGTCTGCTTGAGGATTTTCTCCCTCTCTCCCTCCCCCGTGAGTGTGCATTCGTGCTTGCTCTCTCTAAAAATTAATCTTTTTAAAAAAATAGCAAATAGTTTGTGCGGTTTTCTCAGTTTTGTGATGTGGTTTGGTTTTAAAGAGGATACATTATTACATGTGAATGAGAAACTTAAAGCTTTTGGTTCTGGATTTGAGGAATTTCAACAAGGACATGCTCGAGTCAGTATCAGGAGTTAAAAGTCGATGATGTGCTCGTGTCATTTTCCATGTTTATTAAATAGCATTTTTCCAAAAGGAGGGCTTTTTTTCTCTGTGTACTCTTGTTTTAAATATATTAACTGTTATTTAATGGATTTTTATTATTCACTGTGTTACCATTGGTCAGTCATTACTCTTTATGGTGCTCATTTTTTTATAGGTGTGTTAGTGGAAACTCCTTCCAGAAGTCTTTGACATCTTCTTGGTTTTCCTTATTTTCTCATACAAGCTGTTATAGGCTCACCTGTTATTTTTACTCTCCAAACCTGGAATCATCCGTTTCTCCAAGGATCCTTGGTTTCTTTTAGCATGTGGGGGGGCAGGGAGTTGTATTTAGAAACCAAGATCTGAGTGCCAGCTGTGCCCGTTACTGTCTTGCTAGCCCCTATTATTAATTTATCAGGTGTAACTTATAATTACATAAAACCAGACACAGAAAAAGAAGTACCACGTATAGACAAATGATTTTATTCATGTTTGTGTTTTTAAAGCAGTAGAAACATTTTATTCCATAATATTTTGAACCAGACTTGTATATTTAAATACTTCTTTTATTCTCATGGTCAGTGACTAAGGTAAAACTTCTGTTACCCTTAAAGTAGTGTGGTAATTTACAGGAAAATAGCATATTCAATTGAGGGGGATAGTGCTGAATATGTGCAACAAAGAATGTTGAAACCAGTGAGAATAAATTGTAATGTTTTTCTTGTATTATTTTTTAGAATGTTAAGTATATGCTTGGCATATCTGATGTATTTTTTTATATTTTATATAAGTGGAGAGAAGTATAATGAGCCCCCCCCCCCATGCAGTTATCACCTAGCTTTGACAGTTATCAGTTCTTGGGTATCTTATTTTGTCCCTACTCCTACCAATTCCCTCTACCCCTTGTTAAGAGAATTCCTCACAGCTGATAGCATTTGAAACATTTAACCTTTTCTCACCCATTGCCTTGGTTCTCTTGACAGGAGGGTGCTCTGACAGCCTTTCGCAAGACATATGACAAAACTGTGGCCTTGGGTCACCGACTGGATATTGTGTTCTATCTTCTTAGGATTGGATTATTTTATATGGATAATGATCTCATCACACGAAACACAGAGAAGGCCAAAAGGTACTTTTTAATGATGGTGATATATTCCCTGTAACTTATGCTGTAAATAAGAAACCAATGTAAGAAATTTACCTATTTCATTTACAGCTAGTAAGTTAGGTCAAATAATTGATGTGCTTATTTAGTAAAATGTTTTCTTTAAGTATTGACTTTTGATTCGAGTTGTTTTCTGTTTGAAAAGAACACAAAACTGAACAAAAAGTGGACTTGTCTGTTTCTAGATTGTGACCTTACGTTTTTTTATTTATAGCTTAATAGAGGAAGGAGGAGATTGGGACAGGAGAAACCGCCTAAAAGTATATCAAGGTCTTTATTGTGTGGCTATTCGTGATTTCAAACAGGCAGCTGAACTCTTCCTTGACACAGTTTCAACATTCACATCCTATGAACTTATGGATTATAAGACCTTTGTGACTTACACTGTCTATGTCAGCATGATTGCCTTAGAAAGACCAGATCTCAGGGAAAAGGTAACGACTGAATCTTTAATACTCATATTTAGAAATTACTCCATGCTTTCCTAACCTAAATAGACATTAAAGCATACATTTTTTTGTTGTTTTTAATTTGTAGGTGATTAAAGGAGCTGAGATCCTTGAGGTGCTGCATAGCCTTCCAGCCGTCCGGCAGTACCTGTTTTCACTCTATGAGTGTCGTTACTCGGTTTTCTTCCAGTCCTTAGGTAAGGATAGAGCTGCTCGTTTCAATGATCTGTCTTTGTCTTAATCCTGATTCTGTATGCAGATAAATGAGATGATTGTTCACATATGGGACAGACTGTGCAGGTCTTTGCTGCAAGTCTTTGATTAGTGTGGTTCAGTTTTTTGCCCCTTTCTGTTTAGGAGGTGGTGGTTAGCAGACTGTGACCCATTTATATATAGCCCAAGAGGTAAGATTGATGTTTTACACTGTTAAAGATTTGTTTAAAGATTTTTTTCCAGGGGCGCCTGGGTGGCACAGCGGTTAAGCGTCTGCCTTCAGCTCAGGGCGTGATCCCGGTGTTATGGGATCGAGCCCCACATCAGGCTCCTCCGCTATGAGCCTGCTTCTTCCTCTCCCATTCCCCCTGCTTGTGTTCCCTCTCTCGCTGGCTATCTCTATCTCTGTCAAATAAATAAATAAAATCTTTAAAAAAAAAAAAGATTTTTTTCCAAAGATTTATTTATTTTAGACAGAGTGAGAGTGAACGGGAGGAGGAGCAGAGGGAGAGGGTGAGAGAGAATTCCATGCGGGGCTTGATGTGACAACCCTGAGGTCATGACCTGAGCCGAAATCCAGAGTCAGGTGCTTAACCAACTGAGCCACCCAAGTACCCCATTGCTTGTTCTATTGAAGTGGGTTTTGGCCCAGTGTTTATGGAGTGCTTTCTCTGTGAATAATAGTTAGGCTGTTTCATGAGAATTCATACTACTTATCCTATCTAATGTGGGAATAGGTCCTTTGAGGTGTGATGAGTTACCTGCTTGGCCTCATCTTCTCATACATATACACAGGTGGGTTTTGCACACAAGATCCTATTGGGGAATTATTGTTCTTTTTTATCCTTGCGGATCTCCTGGCATTATTCTGCTCAAATGTGGGGCCTTTCCCTTCTTCCTTCAGTCAGAATGAATCCCTTCCCTGCATTCCTGGGGAGCTCTCATTTTATGCCCCCCCTTTTAATTGAGATATAAATTACACACCATAAAATTCACCAGTTCCAAGTGTAAAATTTGGTGGCTTTATTATCTTGACAAGATCGTGCAATCATCGTCACTAATTTCTGAACGTCTTCACTGCAGAAGGAAATCTGTATCCGTTGAGCAGTCACTTCTGATTCCTCCCCCAGCTACCACTGGGGCTGGTATCTCCATGGATTTGCACGTTCTTACTCTGACTTTGATATGAGTAGCATCATACCTGTGTGGCACCCTGCCTGGTTCCTTTTCCCCATCATCCTTTCATGGGTCATCCGTGTTGTGGCATGTCTCAGTGCTCCGTTTAGTTTTATGGCTGAATGATAGTCCATTACATGGAAATACCACATTTTTACAATCCCTTCATCCGTTGATGGACATCTGGGTTGTCTCCCCTTTTTGACAGTAAGGAACATCTGTCTGTGTTTTGTATAGACCTATGTTTTCAGTTCTCTTGGGGATATATATGTATTTAGTACTGGAGCTGCTGGGTCATACGGTAACGCTTTGATTAACTTTTTGAGGAACTGCTAAACTTGTTTTCCAGAGCAGTTACACCATTTTACATTCCCACCAGCAGTGTGTGTGTGTTTCAGTCTCCTCACATCCCGTACTTGTTATTGTGTCTTTTTGATTATAGGCATCTTAGTGGGTGTGAAGTGGTATCTGGTGGTTTTATTGGCATTTCTCTGATCTCCCTCATGTTGAACCTCTTTCGTGTGCTTTTTGGTCATATGCCCCATTTTTAAAATAGTACTTTATTTTGTGATTCTTACAGTTGGTTCCTTCTGCTAACTGGAATTATTGGGAGCAAATTGTTTTTTGTTTTTTTTTTAATCCTTGTAATGAACTTGACACCAGCACACTGCCTGTACATATTGTGTGCTCTGTGCAAACCTGTTGCATTAATTAAATAATTTAAGAGGAAAGAAAAAAATGAAATGAAATTCATGGCTTTGGGAAACCTTTGAATTGTTTAGGTATTAATGTCTTCCTACCATCCGCATTCCTAATAGCAGTCTTTTATTTGAACATTGTGGGTGAAACTTTTATCTCTACTAAATTTATACATTTCCCAGATATTTTAAATGCAGAAGACAAGATAGTTAAATTTTTTACTATCAGTCATCATTATTTGTATCATTTATTCTCTCTAGTGTACTGAGACATGTAGGATTTATTTGGTTTTGTAAGCCTTTTTGCTTCCCTGAATATTCATAGTGTATGTACTTTAAAATATTTCATTTGAAAAAGGAAACTACATCCTTTTCTAGGTAATAGCCAATCGTTTTTAAAATTAAAAATAGAGAAAGTCCTGTTCCCAAATCCATACTTGTGTTCACTCACAAAATTCTTCCAGAGATAATCATTGGAAGATTTTGTTATGTATCTTTCCAAATGGAAAAATTTCAAACAGTGTCTTATAAAGAAGAAAAAGGCTCTCCCTAACCAATGATTGCCAGGGTTCTTTCTCTAGAGGTGACTGCCACTATCAAGTTTCAGGTGTGTTCTTCAGGGACATTTGTATCCGGAGATACAAGCATGTAACACCATTAAACATATGTGGGTGTATTTTACAAGCTGTTTTTTAAGTAGCTTTTTTTCTCTTCACAATATAATGCGAATATCTTTTCATGACTCTATAAAAATAGTTGGTCATTGAGTCAGTAAGTATTGTTAGGTAGCTGTCATGTATCGGACACTGCAGATGTAGTGGCAGATGAAGCAGGTGGAGCTCCTTGGAGCTTCTAGTTATCCTTTTAAAAGACCTCTTTCAGTGTGTTGATGTGCCATAATTTATCCTCTACTGTTAAAAAATTATGCTGTTTACAGTTTTCTCTGATGGTGAACGATTTTGTTTTGAACATTCTTTTACAATTCATCTTTTCTACTTCCACTTATTTCATTAGGAAAAAAAATCCAAGAAAATGAATTTTACAAAGTGAAAATATATTACATCTTGATCACTGTTGCCCTCCAGAAATACTGTGCCAATTTATATTTACACAATTTTTTTATTGAGGTATAACTGAGATACAGTGTCGGTTTCAGGTGTACAACATAGTGATTTGATGTTTATATACATTATAAAATGATGACCATATAAATCTAGTTACCGTCTGTCACCATACAAAGTTAATACATTCCTGACTATATCCCCTGTGCTGATTTATGTATAGTTTCACAGTTTCTACTTCTCTTAATTTACATCGATTTTTTTTAAAAGATTTTATTTTTAAGTAATCTCTACACCCATCATGGGGCTCAGCTCGTGACCCCAGGATCAAGAGTTGCACACTCCTCTGAGCTAGCCAGGCACCCCTCAATTTACATCATTTGAAGAGAGCCTTCCCCCCACCGTACTCTTAGCCAGTCTGAGAAAAATAATTATATTCCTATTTTATTCATTTCTTGTTTCCGAGGACAGTTTTTATTGAACTCTTGAGTCGTCTTTTAAATGGCACATAAATGATAGAAGAAAATATTTTATGTTTGGCTTATGAATGTGACCCATCCTGACCAACATTTTTCTTCCCATTCTCTTCCATAGGTTTTCTTGCAGTTTTATTGAGATCTGACATACAACACTGTATAATTTTAAGCTGTACAACATAATGACTTGATGTTTATTGCATTGCGTTCATTGTTTGTGAGAATGACCATCACCTCATTTTAAGGCCATCGATTCCGTGTTGCTAAGCCATGCTCAGCCTTGCTCATCCTTCTCTCTTCTGATGTTGAGCAGCCTTTGCATCTTGCCACAATTTTGTTCTCTCGAACAATAACACACCCTTCTTTTCCCCAGACCTGCCACCTCATCCTTCGTTAGACCTCTCAGTGACTGCCTCAGACCCGGTCATTGCCTTTGTCTCTATCTTCGTTCTGTCATCAAATATATCTGGATGGTAGTGATTCCCAAATTCATGTTTCCAGCCCCCAACTTTCCAGTGAGCGCCAGACCCGTGCCTAAATATCTCCTTGGTATCTTCATTTGCATGGGCAATAGCTGAATCCACTTGAACACTGTGAATCTCCCTTGCCCTACCCCCTCCAAAAAATCTCCAAAACCAAAAAACAAAACACAGATTTTCTCCAGGGATTTGCTGCTTGTTAAAGCCAGAGACACAAGTGTATTTTTGATTCCTTTGTGTTGCTCACCTTCTGTATCCCTGTAGCTGCCCCCTTGCTGCTTTATACTGAATCTGTCCTTTCTATTCTGGGGCTGAGCCTGGCTCTTCCTGCCGTGGGAGTTCTGCATTGTTTGCATTGCTCTGTGCCTCCTGCTGTTTGGCTGGCTCCTCAGAGAGGTCTTCCCTATCTACCCCAATCCAGCGGAAGGCCTCCTAGCTGCCCTGTCACTCTTATTTTCTACATAGAATTTGTTACTAAGAGTATCTTGTTTATTCATTTATCTCTGCTCTGAAAATTTAGTTTCTGTGGCAGCAGGGATCTTGTCTTTTGGTTTACTGCCATATCCTCGCTATTTAGAGCAGTGATACAAAGTAGTTCTTTAGTAAAATAATTTGTATTTGTGTGGATTGCTCATCAGTGTACATTTTACCATTCGATCTTTCTTCGTGATTTCTAAGAACTCTATCTCATTATTTGTCATCTTATTCATTGCAGCTGTTGTGGAACAGGAAATGAAAAAGGACTGGCTTTTTGCCCCTCATTATCGATACTATGTAAGAGAAATGAGAATTCATGCATACAGCCAGCTGCTGGAATCCTACAGGTCATTAACTCTTGGCTATATGGCAGAAGCCTTTGGTGTTGGTGTGGAATTCATTGATCAGTAAGTATAAATAATATTATGTCAATGCATATTTCTTAAAGTTACCTTTTAATGTCTCAACTTGTACATTTTCTCCATTTACATTTGCTTCCCTCGGTTATAAAAAAAGGGTAACAATTTTTCTCTAAATATTATCAGAACAATCATCTGTCATCTCTGTCTTCATGATGTGCCCCTTTTATTAACGGATGGGGATACTGAGTTGTAGAGTGGTCAGGTGATTTTGCAAAAGGGTATGTATGAGAGCAGTTGTGACAGCAGTACTCTGTCCCTTCTTTGTGGACCACACTGCTACTATGGTGGTGACTCCTAGGTGGCTCTCCCATATCTCACATTAAGGTCATATGTATTTTCTCTGATAATGCCTTCATTGTTTTTGGTTGCTGCTGCAGTTCTGGTCACGTTAGTTGTTAAAGATGGGACTTTCAGCCCTTAAGTCAGTGATTCATCAAATACTTACTAAGCCATTACTGTATGGTTGGCATTGTTTAAGGTCCTTGTCGTCATGGACTTTAATATTTGATGGTTTTTATATGGGTAGAGTTAGCAAGTAAGAAATAAATACATAAGGTAGTTTCAGATAGAAATGAATCATTGGAGATAATAAAATGCAACCAAAAGATGCGTGTGGCTGCAGTGGCGTGGTAGTGGCAGACTCAGGCACTCGTGTGTTTGTGCAGGGCCTGGTGGCCATGGTATGGAGCTTGGGTTTTAATCTAGGTCCTGTAAGAGGCCATTGGAGGATTTTAAGCACTTTAGAGTCCTAGAGCATGAAGCCGTATCTTCACAGACTGCAAGATGACAGGAGACTCGGTGGGCTGTTGAGTACAGTAGCTCCTGGAGGAGCTGTTGCAGTGGCTTGGACGAGGGTGGTGGGAGTGGAGTGTGGGAGACATACACATTCAGAGTATGTGCTGTCCTCATGGTACCTAGATCTGTGGTTCCCGAAGATCTGTTAAGTGCTGGTGTAGTTTTCAGTGGCCCACAGTGAAAAAGATAGTTATATAGTAAAGTTCAGTGATGATAGATTTCATTTTTAAAAAAAATTATCTTTTTAGGGGTTTGATTTTTCTAATTTATTATGAAAAATTTCAAACATGTAGGAAATTCTAAGGAATTACAGTGAATTCCCATAGGTGATTGATTCTATAATTGTTGTATCTGCTTTATCACATATCTGCCCATCCTGTATTTTAACCATTTCAAAGTAAGTTTCAGATCCAGTACATTTCATCCCCATATCTGCTTATAGGCTTGCTTTGAGTTTTACATATTTACATTTGATGAGAGGTACAGATCTTAAGTATAACCTAAACTATTGAGCCATCACCACCAGAAATTCCCTTATTCTCTTCCTTTGAAAGAAAAAAGGCAGTGATAGTTTTGCATCTTAAAAATTATCCTTACCAAAATAGAAGGCTGGTCCTCCTAGGCTGGTTTTATTTTGGAACCGAACTATTCTTTGAAATTCAGGCGTGTTACCACTGCCGGGGAGAGCTGGTTACTGGGATGAAGGGATGGCCATTATGAGTCTGATTCTCATGACTCAGTGGAACAAGTGGCTTACTGTGAGCAGTGCATGAAGAACAGGGTTGGCTTGGCTCCTTGTTCTAGCTCTGCCATTGAATAGTCCTGAGACCTTGGTCTGGTTCTGTCCCTTCCTCAGTTTCTTAACTGTCCCTTGGAGGTGATAGAGCTTTCACTACTTGGGGGCCATCTGAGGCTCACATGAAGTTGTGGGTAAGATGCACTAGAGCAGGAACGTGTCATTTAGACACACTGCAGCACTCTTACGACTCATGATGGTCATATGACCTCCGCATTCCAGACGTGGTACATTTCAGGTGGTATTTCAGGTTTTTTTCCTTCATGTTTGCAGACCAGCTCTAAAGGCAAAAGTTGTATGTATACGTAGAGCTCTAGCTGTTACCTAGAAAGATCTTGTTTTAAATTTTGGATACCCAGTTCACATCTGCGTTTTCCCAGATTCTTTTTTTCCTCCCTTATAAAAATCATTTCAGGTAAGGAGGGTCTGATTTGGTAAGTTTGAATGTAATTCTTCACTGTTCTTCCACTTCTCTACTTCCTTAGACTCAGGAAGATACTGTTGGGAGAATAGGAAGGGGCCATTATTTGAGGAAACACTACTGGGTTAGAAACCCATGCACTGTGTGACACAATTTTGTTGGTAGGTCTTCTGTTTGAAACATGGGATGCAAATCTGATTGGCAGGTTGTGTGTTCAGTAAATACTTGGTTCATCACTACCGCATACCTTCTGTGTATGAGCCACCATGCTCGGGGCTTGGAGAAATACCCACGGCTGGAGAAGATGAGTCATCCTGGGGTGTTTGATGGCACGTAGGGAGAGGACAAGTGGTTTGGCTCTAAAGCCAGCAATGGGACTTGAATGGAAACATGGGACATTGGGAGTTAAATTTTGTTGTCGTAGCCAGGAAAGCAGCTGTGCCCAGATTATTCTTGATGCGTATAGTTCAGAATGAGCATACCTAGGAGTCGTATTTGATTGAAGTGTCTGAGAAATGGACACATCCCCAGACGCCTTCTGGTGGGCCTTTAGACTGGATGGCGCTGCGTTTTTAAGATTTTTTAAGAAGGTAAGGAAAAAAGTGCTTTCCCCATGGAAGAAATAGCACAACTCCCTGTAGGAGCATGTTTTTGAGCCCAGTAGCCTACCGTGTGCTGTGATGGAGTGTGTGGCAGTCTGTACAGGAACTGAGACAAGCAGTGCTTTAAATGCCAGGCTAGGGAGTTAGCAGCTTGTGTGGAGTCTCGTCGGGTAGTCTGGGCAGAGGGTAAGTGTCAGGCCTCAGGTCCGGCGATGCCCACACGGGCAGCAGCAGTGCTGTCAGCTTAGGTGTGTCGGTAGTCAGGCTCTTCGGATGGAGCAGTCTGTCCGAAACCCAGCAGAGGGCATCCTTGAGTCAGAGTTCATCTCTGGAGCTCCTTGTAAGTCAGAACCACTTTCAGAGGTTTCCCCCTGCCTTAAATCTTGTATAATTTTCTCTGTGAACCTCAGTCCCAGAATAATAGTTGCAAATGGATTAGCAGCTCCCTGTGGAGATGGAACTATTTAAGGGTCTGGAAAATGAACACAAGTTTAGAAAGCCACTCAGTAACATAACTCAAAAACAGTTGAAAAAGACTGGACACTGTAGCAACTGGAATCCAGATAGATTTTGAGAGTATAGAAATAAAGCCTGCTCCATAACTCTGTCAACAGTGCTTGCTAGTTTAGGATGACCTTCAGCTTAACTTCTTCCAATAGCAGTAACTTTTTTGTCTTTCAAGCTTTTTGAAGCTCATAACCAGATTTTCCACAAGTATATACTTCCTTATTAAAAATACTTAATGCTTTCTCATTCTTCTTAATACCAAGATTAAGAATTAGTTCCTTTTCATAGATTTTTTTTTTCCCCGACAAAACTAGTACAGAAGGCATAGTGGGTCTTTCGCCACTGACCACCAGGGGCAATTAGTTAGGATACTTGATACTTGTAAAGCACAAATCCAAGTAACACACTTTCTTGTCTAATTATATCACTAAGTGTGAGACATGGTGTTGGCTTTGACCTTCCTCAACATTGCATTATGCTTTGTTCTCCCTAGAATGATGGCATTTTCATTACAGCTTTAATTTGCATTTTTAATAAGTGAAATTGATCTTTTTTGTATATGTACTTTGTGTTTTAATGAACCACTTGTCTGATTTGTTGGGGTTTTATCCCCAGTTTACACTGCAAACATCCTCTATCCACGTTGTTGTTTAGTTCGTGACTTAGTTATGTACAGAGAATGTCCACATAGGATAATACCACCAAAACCAGGTTTACCAGGTTTTTTCCTAGGATTTGTCACAGTGAGGTTGCCTCAGCACCATTCAAACCAGCCCTTTCCCATGGATTTCAGCTGGCACTTCTGTTAGAAATTTGTTTAGGATTTAGAGTCTCTTTGTTGTTTATGTGCTAGGATCAAGATGTTTTAGTATCTGGGAGAGTAAATGGTCGTATAATTTTTATTAAATTTAATTCTATTACAAGTAGATTTTTATTTTAAAGCAGTCATCTTGCCATGTAATATAAAGTCTTCATACAGCTCTTGTACATTTTTAAGCATTTACTTTTTTCCTCCTTGTTGGTAGACGATTGTGTTTCATTGCTAATGCTTGTTGTTGAGGTTTGGGTCATGACTGTACAGATATTCAGAAATACTTTCGCACAACAGATTAACATCAGCTGGGCATTATTTGGCGTATTCTTCAGTTTTAATTTTCCTTTTGTGCTCTGAAGGATTTTGAAAATCCTGAGCATCTGTTGTTTCATTAGGCGCCCCCCCAAATAAATCTTATTTTCCCGCCTCCAAGTTTTTCTCTGAAGCTTTAAAGATACGCTTATGAATGATTTCATTCTTTCACACCTACACTCAATATGAATTTACCGTTTATTCCAGTAAGTGATTTAATCTTCTGGGATGATCCTGCAGTCGGCCAGCGACGAGCTTCTCAGCCTCTGCGCAGGCTGGAAGCCAACTGAATGTTACCTTGAGAGACAGTGGAAGCATGTATTTAGTGCAGTGTAAGAATTTTGTATAAGGCTCATACTAATGCCTTTTCCCCTCTCCTCTTAATTGTAGGGAGCTCTCCAGATTTATTGCTGCAGGGAGACTACACTGCAAAATAGATAAAGTAAATGAAATAGTGGAGACCAACAGGTACTGCTAAGTTTGTGCGTCATTTGTGTTAAGTGTCGTCTTTTAAAAGTAGGTCAGCTCTTGTTATGGAGTAATGTGACTGGTAAATAATTCATTTTTTTCTTGAATTTATTTATAGACCTGATAGCAAGAACTGGCAGTACCAAGAAACTATCAAGAAAGGAGATCTGCTGCTAAACAGAGTTCAGAAACTTTCCAGAGTAATTAATATGTAAAACCATGTAAACGAAGGATTTCCTTTAGAGATAACTATTTGGAATTTTTATAGCTTACTTTACTATGTACCCAGTTCAACTGTATAAAATAAATATTGCATTGTTCTTTCTTTCAATTTACTTTTTTCTTTATTCCACCTTTTAAGGATAGGGTCCAGTAATGTTAAAATAAGGTCATTTTATGTCATTTGAACATCTCTGGTTTAATGGAATAATGACTAATCTGAGACTACAGTGCCTGAGTTCAAATGTGAACAGTACAAGAGGGATTATACAGCCCCTCATGTAAGTCTCCTGAATTTTAGAAAGAAGAGTACATGCCATATAGTAGTCCATAACTAAACACCACATCTCCCACTTAGTACACAAAAGACGGAAGATAAATGTATCTTAAGCTTTCCCTCAGAAAAAAAGTTACTGCTTTTGAGGAGGCTACCATAACCCTGGATTCCAGAATCTGCCAGTCTCAACAACCAAAAAAGCCTACATCGATATTGGCAATGGGATCTTTTTTCCCCCCAACAAACAGAAGCACGGTAAGGAAAACAAAGTTGTTCCTTGTTTTTCTCTTAATTATAATACAAGCTCGCTGAGTCAGATGGGGCTAAGTGCTAGGAAAAAAGAAATCTAAAACCGGATAAAGGAGCCGGAGTGAAGTAGGGCGTGAAGAGCTCTCCTCTGGGGTGTCACAGAAGGCCTCTGCTAAGGTGACATTTAAATAGAGGAGGAACATGCAAATAAATACCTGGGAGAAGAAAGAGGGGAAAGTCACTAGAGGCTTTAAGCCGAGGAATGGCCCTCAAGTGTCACCAGCTGCAGAGATGCCTGAGAGTGGCGGCGCGGACGGGGGAGGCAGCCAGCTTTGCTGAAAGAATTGGCGGGGGGGAGAGGGTGAGGAAAAGTCTGGGATGATCCCAAGCCTTTTGGATGCTGACTGACAAAGCCGCTGGGTAGAGCGGAGCTCAAAAGAGATGGTAAACGGCATTGTACTGTAGAGGGAAGGGGAGAGAAGTCTGCTTCTGTAGTTTACACGCTGTTTTAGCTGTGGGCCGAGCGGAATGACTCATTATTAACAAGAGAGAAAACCTCTCAGTCGATGGAAAATAATGTGCTACAATTCAACAGTCATTCAAGATAAAAACATAAGTAAACTAGAAATAATGAAGGTTGGGAAATCAAAGCACGATTGCCAACAACATAGTTCACAGCAATGTCTTAGCAGAATGACCGTAACCAGCGTCACTGCGGTGCTGCAGGAGGGGCCGTGGGTGACAGCGCTTTCCTGCAGGTGCCATATGGTGACTGGCAGGCCAGTAAAATGCTGGATATGCCTTAAGCATTTGAGAATATCCACTTACGGATTTCCAAAAATGCTTACTTATAACAATGATCACTATAATTTCTTGAAGAAAATGTGAATATAAGTACTCTAAACCCATGAACCTGAAAATCAGGGCAATTTGTTAAACCCAACATGTAGCCATTGAGAACTCACTGTGTTCCTTGTGTCTGTTTAAAAATTAGAATTCTGTTCTTAGCATATTGACTCCTTGCAGTTCATACTAAAGGGAAAAAAGAATTGAAACGTCAGTTTCTTAAAATAGCCCTTTCCCTGGACTCCCACCTCTAAGACCTCTGGGACGGATGTGATCACAGAGCAATTCTGGCTTTTCATTCAAGGCTTAGACTAACTCCTGGTCTAGACAGCGAATTCTCAAAACACTTTTTTCCTCTGCTTGCTTAAAACATACTTGATTTTATTTTTCTTTCACTATTTTAGCCCAACTGCCTAAAATTAGGCGAGGATGACAGGTGAGGGAAGCTAAAAGAAACGAGTGCTATATCCACCCGAGTTCAAGATAGGGAAATCGAAAATTCCTGAAGCTGATAAAGGTCTAGTAGAATAACTTATGAGGGAAACAACACAGTGAGGTGAGGGAGTCACTTTTTTTTTTTTTTTTTTTTTTTTTTTTTGGTGAGAAAGAACATATGCTCATTGCAAGAGAAATTCAAGATACTAAGGTGGAGTGCCTTGTGGCTCCGCCCGGCAGGGATAGCCACTTCAGCATTTCGATGCGCTCCGCATTTAATCCTAGGCATACGCAGTTTTTAATACAAACTGGAGCTCCTGTTACATATTGGTAATAAGTTATTCTATGTAATTACAAATCCCAGGGGAACACTTAGCCTCAAAGTATCAGTTTGGAGGTGAAAATAAAGTTAGAATCCAACATACCTCTTTTTAAATGAGGGCATAAGAGGGCATAAGGTATGGGAGAACTATCACTGACACTAAAGCTAGAAAACCCAAATTCTGGCCCCAGCTCTCCTCACCCCCGCCGCCTCACCCCTGCCGGAGCCTCTCCCCTCATCTGCAGCGCGGAGCAGCAATCAATCAGGCTTCTGCGGTCTGTCTGGGTGAAAACACTACTACAGCACTACGCGCTCGAGCAAAAGACGAAAACATGTATTTCTTTCTTAGTAGGCTGTGTGTTAGAACTCCTGTCACACGCGATGAACAAACCGCCACCTCGGCCAACTTTTATAGACTAAGCTGAAAACTGAGATTTTTGTATTTCAACTGGAGATTAAAAAATGTTCTTAACAAACAATGTGTTACGTAGTTATGGAATGCTAACGTCCGCTTTATGGACAGAGTATTTTAAACCCGATAAAAGGCTTGTCAAATTTTAGGTCCAGACCCACGTTTCCCACAGGTGGGGATCAAAAAGCTCAAAAGAGCAAAGCCAGTCGGGATGGCAGAGGGTGCTTCCTGATGACGGGACGTTGGCCACTGGTCACCCTGCAAGCTGCAACACCGCCATGCCTGCCCCCCGCCCATTAGTTGTCAAGATAAAAATTCATTTACGGTCACCATCTAAAAACTGCAAACACAATTCAAAGATCACTCATCTAGCTTCTGTGGAAAAAGACGAGGCTAACCCTGGGCTCAGTTTCCCTGTCCAGCCGACCGGCTAGCACAGGCTCTCCAGCAGGGCCCGTCCACGCAGCCTGCCGTTACCTTCTACTACCTGCCGGCCCCACTGGCACTCGAGTTTGCCGCCCCCGCACTGCCGCCCCATTCTGTACCCATTCTGTGACCGAACACCTTCAGTCCTGTCGTAGCCTGACCAAGCATTAGCCTAAATCGATCAGGTTACCGATCATTAGCGAATTGCATAATTTTAAATGAATCCTTGAAATCTTCGGTTTCTTCACGATTAGGAGGAAGAAAGGAGGGGGACTACGATCATCTCTCACTGCCTGGTGCTGTACAAACTACAAATGGTAGCCAACTGCCAGCTCCGCAACGGCAGTGGGGGTAACGGTAAACCCATGTCCGGAAAACCATGGCAAACTCCCATCTGCACGAACGCGGGTCTCGAAGGCAGCGCGCCACAGGCGTGCATCCCTGTGTCGCCGAGGACCCACAGACGACAGTGCGAACCGTCGCGGTCTGCGCCGGGGGGGGCTCCGTTCGTCGTTCACGAAGGCCTGGCGTCATCATCTGCCCGTAGATTGGTTGTGAGAAGTAAAAGGGACAACCTGCCGGTGAACGATGGGCCTCCTTGTCGCTGCTGTACACCCGGACACTGCCTCAGGGACGTGACCGCCTCAGCCAAGACTGCCAGTAGGTGGCGCCCCGGCAACTTTACCAACCCCCCGAGAGTCGACCGGAGCATCCAGGCTGATGGAACTCTAGCTGGGGTTTGAGGACTCTGCGTCTCTCGAAGTCCTGCTCATTCAGATACGCCTCAGGAGCTCGGGGCCAACGCGAAGTCCACGGTTTCCCTGGTCTGCTCTCCTGGCCGGAGGCTTTCCGCCCTCGTTCAAAATGCCTTCTCTCTGACGCTGCTCACCACCCACCTACCGGCCCGATTCTCTGTTCACTGCCCCCAGACCTCAAGCCGCTCCGTCCTGTTCACACCAGACCACGCAGCTGGCTCTTCCTCTCAACCCCAGACCCTTTGAAACCGGCCACCGACACAGTAACAGCCTCGCCTCACAGCTCCTTAGCCTGAACTTCGGTGCTCTGCCCCCCAGGCCACTTCTCTGCCAAGGTCTCACCCAGGACCCAGGAATCACAAGCACCTCTGAAGAGCTCTGCTGTTCCAACTGAAACCTGATACTCTTCTCCAGCCCCTACTACCTAGTCCTCTGTTCCCTGTCCCGTCCCTCAAAGTGCTGTGCTACCACCACCGTAACTGTAACCTGGGTCCGCCTCCGTCAGCCCCTCTTCCAGTAACAGCCACACTGATTTGAACGTGAACTTAACTCTGGGACGGTGAATAAATCACTTAACTTGTCTCGTCATAGACAAATTACCTGGAAGGAGGATCGTAAGACTTACCAGGAGGGTAATTGCCAATAACATGTCTTGAGAGTGTCTGCCAAGATTCTACATGGTGGCTTCCGGTTCTGCTCCTTGAACGCCCTAATCAAGGCCATCATCAATGACTTAGCCATACCCTCATATGCTTTAATTCCTTGGCAAGCTCCCTGCCCAGGTTCTAACTTCTCTACTCAACTAATACCTGTTGTTCCAATGATCCTGGAAAGAGGCAAGAGGAAAAAAAAATAAAAGCAAAACATTACCTGAGTGGGTTGGTGGGGTTAAATACAATGGAGTCAACTGTCTAAACTTCTCACTAAACCACTTCAACCTCATCCTCTGTCTTCACCAAAAATACACTCCCCAGAGTTTCGTCTTGGGCTTTCTTCCTTCACTGGGCCACGGAGGATGGGCTGCAGGTTTCTGAAGTCCTGGAGATGGAACATAAGGTGTGGTGTGCCTGTGCCTCTGGCAGAGAGAATCTTGAAATCGGAGGGGGGGTACGATTAAGAACCACTGATCTGACAGACCTGAGTTCACAGGCTGGCAACGCTGCCAGCAGTTGCGGAACCAGAGGCAAGACACTTAACTTCTCAGATGTTCCTCATCCATTTGACTAGGATCAAAAATACCTACTCTAAGCGGGCTTTGTGAGAATGTCTGCAAAATGCGTCAATGGACACTTTCAGCATTCAACTAGATGCGCGTTATTTTAATATAATAATGAGCCAAATCTAATAGCAACCCTATTTTTCCTAGGTGAACTCATACACTCCCATGACCTCATTTACCATCTAAGAATGAAAGACAACCCTCCATTTTACAGTTCACACCTTTCTCTTAAGCTCCATCCAGGCTGTACATACAGTCGCCGGGCACTAAATGTGAGTTTCCCCGTGGCTACTCAAATTCAGTGTTGTAGGGTTTTCCTTCTGTCTCACTGGCTCATCAAGCAGTTTAGCGAAGCTAGAAATTGTATGTTACCTTGGGTTCAAGCTTCCCCTAAATGTTCAACATAATTAGACCTCAGGACCGGTCGGTTCTACCTGTGAAGTATTTCTGCAAACACTTTCCTATTTGCCCCCTTGGTCACTGCCTTAGTTTTGCAAACTCAGTAGCTCTTACCTGGATTATTACGACAGCACCGTACCTTATTTTTATCCCAAGGTTCTCACCTGCCCATGCTTCCTCCATAGTTACTGGGTCCCCTTATGTGATGGGATTTAAAAAAAAAAAAAGGATTAAATTATGTGTTTGAATCTCCCCTTCTTCCTAAAAACTTTTTCCTTTGGCTCTGTCTCACCCTCTCCTGAAAGAGAATCTCTGCTAGAGCCAGCTTTGGTCCCTGGGCTTTGGTTGTGGAAACGTGGATAATAAGTGCCAAGAATCACACAGCCTTACAAGGCGAAAGACAGTTTAATTAACTCCCATTAGCAACAGGAGCAAGAGTTTCTTACTAGAAAGAAAAGACTGAAAGAGTAGAAAGTGGGGTGAGAAGGGGGAGGGCCATAGGCTCGATTTAGGGGAGAGCTTTTTGATTAAGATGAAGAGGGGGAGGTGGAGAGAAGAGGGAAAGGTGTAAAGGATAAGGTTGGAGGCAAAAGGGAGCGAAGTGCAAGAAAAAGGGAAAGATCTGAATGGCTTTTACTTTTGACACCTGCAGCACGCTGGCATTGGGCCCCAAAAATCTCTGGGCTCTGACAGTTTCATTTGGTTAAACTGTATGTTCCTGAGGATGAAGGCCCCATAAGGCTTCAGGTCCTTGACAATCTGGTGCCGACTGCTGCAATCCTTCAGCCCCTCCTTTCCAGAAGCTACACCCAGAATGGTTCTCTTCCACATTGCTTCCCACCTGTGCTTGCCCAGTCTGCTCCCTCTGCCGACAATGACCTTCCTACCCTGTGCCTTCCTGCCAACCCCCTTTCCTTGAATCGGAGTCTCCTGCTGTCCATGGCCAGGTTACCTGCAAGGGAATGGAAGCAAAAAGGGTTAAGAAATTGAGTGAACCTCTTCCCAGGAAGTGTAAGAAGGACACCCGAGGCGAAAGGAGCTTCTTAGAAATGACTTAGGAGTTGGTTGATCTAAGGAGGGAATGGGAAGTCCGTGGCATGGTGGGGGTTGAAACCAGACTGACTCCTTCATGTAATAAATGCACATTTTCTCCAAAACATGAATCAGTTGCTTTTCTTACTATTTTAAGCAACGAAAATAATTTTTAATTTCTTAGAATGATTTGCAAATGGAAAAACTGACCCAATTTCTAGAGATAAAAGATTATGTTGTGCTCTGAATACTACCAAAATGCACTGCACCGCCAGGGAGGGAAGACGTGTGGAAAGCAAGGAAGGGATCACACCAGCTACAGAAACAAAACTTACCTCTGGAGAAAAACGAAACCTGACCACACGCCATCAAATTTACACATAAGCAAGTATAAGTAGAACGTGTTTCTCCATCTACCAACTTCCCTTTACTGACAAACCTGCAGCACTGCTCACAGTTTACCCAGTTCTTTCTTTCTCCAAAGCAAAGCTTTGTGCCCAAGAAGGGAAACATCTTAAGCCCTGTAAGTAGCTTATACGGAAGGGAAGGCAACCAAAGGTGCTTCACAAGCGTGTCTGATGCCAAAAATGAAGACAAGTCAGACTACACTGAAAGGGGGGTTTAGTATCACGAGGCAGAAACATGTAAAATATTTCATGCAGCCAACCTTATTTATTGACAAGTCCTAATTTTATTGCCCATTTAGTAACATGTTTGTTCCACAAACTAATTTCTCATAAAGCAAAGCACAACCTTTTCTTATAAATAGTATAAATTATTTTATTTACAGAAACTTGTTACAAAACAAATAGACTATATATTTCTTCTCTTTTAAATATCCAAAGTAATTTTCTATCCCTTGACATTTGTTCATGTTCTCTACAGCAGCCAACACGAAGTCCAGCTGAGATGCTCTTGATTATGTGTACAAATTATCGAACTATTCACACATTTTAACACAGGAGATTGCTTTTATGACCAAGCTCAAAGAAACAGCAAAATGCTTTTCAAGGCCCTACATTCACACTGACAGTATGTAGTGCTCATTTAAATGATCTGAAAACGTAGAATGTTTTGCACAAAATGTAAAAATGATTATTTTCTGCTAAACAACGAAACTTTTAACAATCATTTTCCAAAGCCCTCCCCCACTCCCCTCCCCGGACAGAGAGATAGTAAGAAATTCCTTGGCAACAGAACTCTTGCAGGAAGACAGCTGCCTTTATAAGTTACATTTTTCAAATTACACATTTTTCAAATTACACATTTTTCAATGTTCTAGAGGTACTCTGTATTATATTTTTGGAATATAAAATCTTTTAAATATTCTATTTTAAACTCTGTATTTCATGAGTGAATAACAAAACGGACATATTGTGTAAGTCGCTGGCTGACAAAAAAGATTTGTAACCCTTGGTGCCACCAGGCAATCTGTCACCAGTTGATTTACTGTGAACCAAAAGGCCTTAATTTTAAAATACCTTATAAAATTACCAGCATTGGTGGTTTTCAACTCCTCCCCTAAGATTTTAGAAACAATATTTCGGTGGAAAAAGCAAACTCCAAAAGTTGAACTGAACATTCAAGTCTTTTTAAAGAATCTGTCGAAGCTTAAAACTAGGTTCAGGCACTTTCAGTTTTCCCGTTAGTTTTAAACCACATCACACACGAGCACACACGTGCTCAGAGTGTGCACATACAAACGCACAGGCACGCACGCACACTCACACGCACACATAAAACACGAACAAAAGAAAAGCAGTGTGTCACTTCGTTACGTGTAGTCTATCGGGAAATCAGGCAACTAGAGAAGCAAAATGCCCACTTGATCGGCACAAATCCGCTCCCGAGACATTAAAAGGGACAGAAAGACTTTCACAGAACAGAGGCATCCCTTAAACTGTAAAGGAGGCAGGTTCTAGAACTATTGGCTTGGCAGTGAACCACTTCAAATTATAAAAAGGTATTTACTTTTATTAATTAATAAATAAATACTAGATGATCTCAATTGTACCAAAACAGGATATCAGAAAAAAAGACCTGTGCAAAAATACATATTTAAATATGTACAATTCATTTTTAACAAAATATGTCTTCTGAAATAGGGATACTTCCATATTTATAATAGAACAAGAAATTCCAAAATAAAGATACAAAAGTAGGTTTTGTAGAATTCTTTGTTCATCAATGCAGCACTTTTTTTTTTGTTGTAGGTTAAGAAAACTGCAGGAGTTGTCATGAAATTCTATTGGAAAGAATATAAAAATTATCTTGGTTTTAAATTGATACCAAAGTCTGTCTAGAAACAACTCAACCACTGCAAATTTGGTTTTTGCAAGTTAATTTAATTCAAAAAAATACTTGTACTCCCGTGTTTTAAATGGTCTTAATTGTTCATTATAATAAAAAGTAGTTGTAGGAGAAAATAAAATATTTGAACAGTCTAAAATTTAATAGCACTGTTTAGAATAGGTCTGTTTGTGGCAGGCAGAATCCAAAATGGCTAATTTCCTAATCCCGATGATCTGCGTACTACCGGGAGACATAATGAAATTCAATTAAAACCTCAGTCTAAGAAATCAAATGATCAACACTCGCTTATCTAAATATCTACATAATTCTGAATCAACTTGCTATCAAGGGTCCTATTCACATCTTTCGGAACAACATGATCTGTCTATAAAGTCCATCGCTAAAAGCAACTTTATTTATATCCATCAAGTCCTCTTGGCTCTGAAAATAAATTCTACCCATACCCCATTGCACTTGTCACCAAGGAATCAACTAAGTACGTTCTGATTCCCCCTTACCTCTGTTCTCTCCCTCCCCTGGGATGGAACAACCAGACTGATTCTCCTAACTACACCAAACTGGCCCATCCGTGCACTCTCCTTACTAAGCTCTCCTATAGTATCATTTTTTAAAAATATTTACTGATTGCATAATAAGTGAACAAGATACTCTTCTCCCCTTCCTTTAAAAAAAATCAATATTTTACATCAATTTATAGCTAAAGTATCTGCATAAAGTTTTTGTTGTCTTACATAATAAGAATAATTCTGTAGCAATTCACATTATTAGGCTGGTAACCAAGTATTTACTCATTCTACTTGTTGTTGACTTGAAATTCCCTGAAACTGACATTTGTAACCCAAGAATTGTAGGGAAAGAAAGGATGCACTGACTGGCTCTGTCCAGGCCCCGCCCAGAGCAGTGATCAGAGCCCGGGGAAATGTACCCTGTGGTGTTCGGCAACTCTGTGTGTTCTAAGGAAAAGTGCCTGGTTCTTGTTTCAGGAGCTGTGATCGTGGAATCACCAGTTCACATGCCCCAGCTCATCCCCCCAATTCATTAACACCTTCTCAAGCAATGAAATTTGAACATAGGAAGCTCTTTCTTTTGGGGTTGGGGTACTCAAAAATATATATAAATAAATAAATAACCTCAAGGGACTCCAAAACTCTCTCCGGAAGATGGCTGGTATTAATCCCCAGAAAGGAGGGTTTGTCGGGAAAGTTTCTGCATCACATCATCTTTGCCTGGGCATGTGTACACAGTTGCCTACTCCCCTCCCTTGGTGCCTGCTCCCCACCCAACGGCATCCGAATGAACATGTGGAGAGGAAGGGGGCGCAGACACACACATCACGGGGAGTGCTCAAAGCAGAAATGGACGCGGAGTCCCAGGACAGCAGCCACAGAGACTGAGGGTAATGCACACAGTGCCCTGGAAACATTTCAGTATATTAATGACTTAGTGAATGACAGTTTCTGCTGCACCCTAATAATTTCACTTTACAAAGGCAATTTTTTAAAAACAGACTGGGCAGGGCAACCAACCCAATCTGCCTTACTGTATAACATGAAAACTTAAAGAATAAACAATTTCATCTCTTTGGAAATCTTGGAAAAACATTTCCCCCATAGTGATTTTATCCACACTCCCCCTGCCCCGTCCCCCAAACAAAATTTGGCTTTCCATTATCAAAACTAGTTTGCGTTTGCATTTTCTTAAAAAAAAAAAAATCACATAGAATCACTTTTGTACCATGAAAAGTAAGCCTCTAAAATGTGGTATATTTGCTCTCTGGGCGTTGATGGCTTTAAACCAGTTTGTAAGTTAGAAACTTTTGACAGCTTCTTACCCCAAATTACTTGCAAAAGGCCGGGGGAAATACACGCTATTCTGCCACGGTGCCTTAGGCTACCGTCCATAGTGCACTCCCGGAGCACTGCTATAAAGAGCTAACAGCACCTCCCTTCTTCGGAGGGCCGCTCAGCGTGCAGCCCTGCTCTCCTCTGGAAGGCTCTCCAGATGGGGCACCTAACTGCTGGAGGGTGACCTACAGAAGACAGTGTAAAAAAAGAACTGGAAAGGGGAAGAAGGGAGAAAAATCTACGGTAATGCTCTTGCCAAGACATTCTTTCGCCCAGCCAATCTACTCCAAGAGCGGCTCCATGATTTACTGCAAGTTAAAAAACAAAGCAACAACTTCTCACAGATTGGTAGCAAGCAGTCCAGACCACTGTAACACTGATAAAAGCAATTCGGTGGCTGAACTTGACCCAGTGTCCTCTACAAGTACTCACTGCTACGGACATAGCTTCAGGGAGATCCTCGTTACAACAAGAGCCCGGCAGATTCCTACCCTCGAGGCCCACAGGAGGTTGGGAAAACAGACTCAAAGGCATCGTGGAGTCCATAGTGCTGAGTGGAGGTGTAACTTGTCGTCAAAAGTGTCCAGATTATTCCTCCCCGCGCTATTTTCAGCTGTCAGGGACGTGCCTTTGGCTTTCAAAAAAGAGGGGGTAGGGAAACAATGAGAAGGTAAGTAAGCAGCAGCGCGCGGCACCGCCCTGACGCCCAGCAAGAGCATCCCGAAGGCCACAAGCGCTCGCTCGGGGCGAGGCCAGGAGCACTCAGCTACCCCATGTGGCCTTAGCTTTCAAATGCCTGTTCCGCCCTTGGGCACAATCATTCTAAAAGACTGCCTTTTCTAGAAGAGATGCAGGCCAGGTTTCTAGCTTAGCGAAAAGGCTCTCATGTTTGCCTTTTGGTTTTATTTACTGATTTCATTTCCTTGAAGGTCTTCCAGGTTGCCAACTGAGAACTGAACAAGGTCATATGGGGTAGCACACGCAGGTGTGAGAACTCACACCTGAGTGCCTGTGCCTGGGGTGGGGGGGCCCCCAGTGACCCCCAGTGAGCTACTGAAGTCCTTGGTGGTAGAGGCCACGAGCAGACTGGAGGCGGGGGGAGCTGCCAAGCCCCACCTGCCAGGCTTCCCAGTACGGCCCACCACACCACATTCCCTGGTCTAGGGGGTCTTCAACCAGCTCGGTTTTCTCTGTTTTAAAATCAGCTTCACAAGGGGCGCCCGGGTGGTGCAGTCAGTCGGTTAAGCATCCAACTCCTGGTTATGGCTTAGGTGGTGGTCTCAGGGTCATGGGATCGAGCCCTGTGTCGGGCTCCACGCTCAGTACGGAGTCTGCCTGAGATTCTCTCTCTCCCTCTGCCCCACCACCCCATCCAAAAAGGAAATTAATCAAATCTTAAAATCAGCTCCACAAGATACAGGGAGTTGAGGTTCCTACTCTTCTAAGAGCAGCATTCTCCACAGCATTTTGGAGTCGTGGATACCTTTGAGATTCTGATGAAAGCTACAGGATCCCTCCTGCAGATAAATGAGCACAGACACTGAAAATACCCAACACTTTTTTGGGGGTTCACTGACCCTCCAATCTCTAGCCATGGGCCCCCACCCACCCACCTGCCCACCCAAGATTTGTGCAGAATAATAAAAAAGTTTCCTACTGCAGAGGGGAAGTCTTTCTCAAATATACACTTAAACTGAAACTGATTTTAAGAACCCAGACTCAGCCTGTTTGTCCTAGTGGGACAGGGCTCTCCCCGACGGTGGGCATCAGAAGTGGCAGGCTGGCAGCTCACAAGCCATACTTGGTCAGTAGATGTGTGGGCTGTGCCAGATTGCAAAACAAAACAAAACACTACATAACTTTTAAACATGGCCACATTTCTCACACCAAGTCCAGATATGCAGTTTCTTTGAGATGGGTGACAGGTTTCTGGGAGCACCTGCTCTGTGTAGATGGGCTCCCGCTCCCTCACTTTCCACGAGCACTTTAATCCCCGCTGCACCCACCAGCCTCCTCCCCTCCTTTCTGTGACTTGTGGGCATTAAGGGCTGGCAGCCCTGCCTAGGGGAAGACAGGTGCGCGCAGTAAAAGAATGTGTGGGGCATCGCAACACAAGGGAACATCCCTCCCTCAGGTTCACAGAGACTCAGGAAACTACACTCAGAAGGAAGTTTTTAAAGGATGGCTAGACCACTTCCTGCAGTATTTGCACTGTCTTTTTATGCTGATAAACTATAATGAATCACTACAAACCAAGTGGTAAAAGCCCATTTTCACATGTCCAGGGAGCCCTTGCTCAAAAAGCCAAGCAACATACAAACAGCCCCTTTAGACTGGAGGCTGAAAGAGAAGAACTGAAACAGCTGCTATTTAAATTCACGGATAATCCTTTCCCCACACCTTTGGCAGCGGGCACTCATTCACACAGATAGTGGAGGGAACTCTATCATTGTAAGAAACTTCCTGGTATTTTCTGAAAAAGTCCTCACCTGCCAATTGAGTTAAGTTCTGCAGAGGAGAAAGAAAACAGAACAGAACACTGCCAATCAGGGCTCGCACTGTCAATCAGGGCTCTGGGAGGTGCTGCTGAAATCCCCGTGCGCAGGCGAGGGGAGGAGATACGCTGATGAGTGAAGTCACAAGAAGAGACATGAACGGGCGCTTAGAGTAAAGGAAGCCGGAGGAAGTGGCTCCAGGAGAAGACGGTGAGGGGATGACGGTAACGGGGGAAGAGTAGGGAACAAAGAGCACAAGACACAGAGTCATGGGTCATTATGAATCGGACACCCAGTTAGCCACCGCTCTACAAATGGGCCTGCATTCACATTTCTTTCTCATCTCTTCACTTAAATGAGATTCTAGTCTTCGTCTCTGCCCCCACTTACTGCTGCTTCCCTGCCTCCCTGGAAAAGCACGAGAAAAGATAAGGAGAGAATTAACTGAAAATCTGAAGTCCTTTGATGGGAAAATGATTAAAAGGTCTTTCTTTCAAAAATTTAACCCATCCCTTTCTAGATCAGTGTGCTTGCAGGCCAGCTTTCTTCAGAGGACCAAACGAGAGAACCAGCCTCCAGGAACAACGGCCTGTGTCCTCCCTGGACAGTGTCCCAGGACGCGTGTTCCCCGGGCCCGCCCTAAGGGACTGCGCCGTGGCGCGGGACGCCTTCTGCGGCCCTTCCTACTGATATGCACTTCGTGGTGCCTTACCCAGGAGCACCCTCCAAGTCGTGAGAAATTCTGGCAGAGAAACTTTGCTTTACCTTCATGTGGTCATGAACTCTTCCGTTTTGGAAAGAGACCATGAAGCTGGACACATGTTTACAGGCAAACAAACCAACCCCACCATACCGATCTCCGAGCAGGCCCACAAGCTCAAGGGAGAGGAACTGGGCCTCCCCGCAGGGCTCACAGTCCATTTCCTACCTGATGAAGGAGGGAACTGTTCGTCAGTCCTTGTGCCCCTGGGCTGGTGCCCGCGTGTTTCATGTGCACGTTGTTCATGGCCGGCAGTTTGGCAACCTTTGTGGGTTTGCTGCTGCTGCTGTTGACGCTGCTGGAGCCAGGCGAGCACTTTCTTTTCCTTCCTATCAGTCTGTCGAGAGGAGTGGGAGAGTGTGAGTAGCTGCCGTGGGAGCTGACGGGCAGCTCGCCGGCCTGGTGAACGAACGGGCCCAGGGAGAGCGTGGAGTCGCTGCTGTTCACCATCACACTCATCCTCTTGATGGGTTCGGCGGGGCTCCCACCGGGGGCGCCCCTCCCTGACGGGTCGTGCCGGACACTCACCGAGTTCGCCTTACTGACCACACAGTTGAGGCCCACGCCGTGGGAAGATGCTACCGCGGAGGGGTAGGGAGGCCCAGAGTGCGCCACACAGTTTTTCCGAAAAGACTCCATGGAATGAGAAGAGGAGGAGGAGGAGGAGGAAGAGTGAACTAACAGTGGGGAACTGTTTTTGCGTTTCTTTCCTGAGCCGCCGCTGGTACTGCTACTGGCATTGTGACAGTTAGTGCTGTTACCAGAAGGCTCCTTGGGCCTTAAAGACTTGCTGGATTTCAACTTCTGAGGTTTCCTGGACAGAGGAGAGGAGGGCACTGAGGAAAGGCCAGAGGGTGTGGAGGGGGAGGAGGACGAAGAGGACACTTGTCTGGATTGCATACTGCACACAGGGTCCATGGCCCCGGAGGCGGAGGGCTGTGCATTTAGTGTGGTTCCATGAGCTGGTACCGGTTTGCTGTTTGGGGAGATGCAGGTGGATGAGAGCAGGACGGGAGACGTCGACACAGTGGCTGCTGCCAGATAGCTGACCCCACACTGTGATGTCGGCACAGAGTTTGTCCGCTGAGGAACACGTGTGGAGACGGGTGGTGTGGTGCTGGGCACCGGTGGGATTTTCCTGCAGAAAGAAAGGACAGTGAGTAAGAATCAGCACCAGCCATTCAGGAAAACGTTCAGGCGCACGTGCCCTTTACCTATGGCACGGAGCAGCACACACCTGTCGGGGGCATCGTTCTGAAATGCACAGCCCATCCTGCCGTTTCTCTCCTTCAAATTCCTTCGTGCCTTCCTCGGGCTCTCAAAACAATGGTCTGTAAGGCCCGTGTGCCTCACTCCCTGCGGGTCCCCAGCCTCACACTGCCTCCTCCCATCTACCCCTCCCCCCGCCCCCGAGTCCCGGATTCCACCCACCAACCTTTCTTAGGTCGCAGAAGAGGCCTGGACGTGAGGCACTGTCCATCTTCTACCTACAACACTCTGACCCCAAATTCTGCTCACCCCTCAGTTTCAGACCATCACTTTCTTAGAAAATCTGTCCTGACCATCCTGATTTGCTTGGTTCTCCACGGACTCACACTGCCCGTTCCCAGACTTGGGGGCATTCAAGGCAGTTTCCATGTGTGATTGCTGATGATGGTCTAACTTCCCTACAGAACAGTCCCCAGCGCCCAGCACAGTGCCAGGAAGACAGAAGGCACGCAAATGTTGAGGGAATTCATGAATAAATGAGGAAAAAGGAAGGGCACAACAATTTAATAGCAATTGTTAGGTCCTGCCGACAGGCTTGAATCCCATCTCCGGAGGTTTCCAGTCAGCACTGGAACAATGCATTCTGTTAATAACGTCTGGGCTAGACACCCATCTGAAGATGAGAGAGGAATTCAAATGGCAAACCAGGGAGGTCCCCTTTTGTTTTTGCTCTGATTTTAAAATATGACAGCATCAAAATTTCAAAAATCCCTACGGCAGAATTACCAGGAAGGTGACAACACAGAAAATGGCCTGAATGGAAGTGTCGAGAACAGACTGCTCCCGACTTTATGGGGCAGCTCTGGTGAATCCAGTCACTGCACCGGCCGGGGCTCCATCCAGCTCCTCATCTTCCAAGTGAGTGTCCTACACGGATGCCAAAGCACTTTCCAGATGCTTTGTAAGGGGTATAGCCATTAATAAAAGCAACTATTGACTGTACTTGTACCGGCTGTAACCACCCTAATCAGGAGTGAAGTTCTGGCCCCAGAGACCAGCGCATCCAGACTGACCACACCCAAGTCCCCATGGGGCAGGGTCCAGACATGAGAAGTTTCTCAATCTCTCTGGGAGATTCCAAAATGAGGCCAAGACTGAGAAGCTGGGCTCTATCCCCATGCTCATCACAGAGAACAAATACGGATGTAATCTGAAAGGCTTATGAGAAATGAGGAGTCCCTACACCCCACCCGGACCTGCTTCATCAGAATCTGGATCTCAACAAGATCCCCTAGCAACCTGTGGGCACCGGCACCTCTGAGAAGCCCCGCTCTAAGCGGATGGGTGCAGTAGCGCTCCTGCTCACTGGCTGCAGTGGCTCCTCGCGGCCACCAGGTGGCTGAGGGAGCCGAAGCCTAAAGACCAGGCTGCAGGAACCAAATCCTGGGAAAAGGAAAAGCTTCCAGAGAGGGAGAGATGTGGATCTCTCTGCACAACATATTGGTTCCTGGTAAAAAAAAAAAAAAAAAAAAAAAAAAGGCTCTTTTAAGTTATTCATTACCTTTCTTATAAAGACAAGACAAAGAAAGAATATGTAGTTGTACTGACCTATGTCTGTGTAAGTGAACTCTGTAAAGATATAAAAGCAATTAATAAAAATGCTTCTGTCTGGGGTGGGAGGTGGGAAATAGGAATGTGGGAGGCCAGGGGGACTGAAACTCTGAACTATATACCTCTTTACATCAATTCATTCTTTTTTTTACCCCAGTGAATTTATTACCAATCTAAAAAATTAAGTACCACTGCCCCCCACTCTACCCTGACCCCTGGCCAACAAAGAAAAACCCTTTGCTAAGGATCCCATCCCTTCCTTAGAATGTGTGGAATAGCGGTCCCCAATCAATAGCAGACAAGCAGTTGACAGGAATCACAGGAGCTCAGAACTGGCCTTTGGGGTCATGGCCATGCTCCAGAGGAAGTGCTAGTTTAATTTCACCAGTGTTCACACTCCATACACTGAAGATGACTTATTTCACTGCCATACTCAAATTCCATTTCCACTTATCCCCCAATTAACTATAACAGGTAACTAAAGGGTAAGGGACTGAGAAGGCTGCCACCAAAACTGGGGGACCTCCTGGAAGGGAGGACTTTTGGCTGAGCCAGTAGGACGGGACCTGGACTGCTCTGGGACTTGCCTTGAATAAGTCAAAGACGCCACCTAAGGACCGTTCTCGAGCTGAGAAGTGCTGAGCTCCTTCCAGCAAATCTCAGGGGCAGCCTGAGAAGCTTGCCTGTGTTGGCCGGCCTCACTCCGGCACCTCTCCCCAAGCTCCTGTCTGCCCTAGGCCTGCGTGCCAGCTCACCACTGAGCAGAACGTCAGTCTCTGCTGTACTGGCTTTTTTAAAACCAAAGTTCACATTAACGGAAAGGCATGATTTCTTCCTCGCTGGGATCAAGTGATTGATAAGGCAGGCAACCTCTGACAGAAAAAATAGACAGTGGAGACAACTGCATGATCCCGCATCTTCAAGAGGTCATGGCACAAAGACAAAAATCTCCCCACACAAGCCACTATGAACCAAAACCATATTCACCCCAACTGCTGGCCATAAACCACTTATCAGTATAATGGGAATAAGTCATTCTGAGGACCCTTCTCAACTCTTAGGAATACACTAAACCCACAGCTTGGGGAGCTCAGTGAACTCTTCAAGTCCTAACAGGTAGTCTGAAAAAATAAGAAGCTGAGATTTCACCTATTTGGGGGTCTTCTGATGTGGAGAGACCCCCAGAATCCCAACAAACCAGTGCCCTAACTCATTTTTCTAAGCAAGGACAAAGTTCCTTAATAAAGAGGGAAGAGGAGTCTCTTATCTCGTAAAAACCAGGAAGAAATGTGAACTAGAAACGCAGAACAGCACTGCTCTGGGTCTGATTTCCTAAGAGAATAAATGCAAGTCCTATTAATGATCATGAAACTGGTTCGGACTGTGGACTGAGGCCTCTGACCAGCTTCCTCTGACTTTATGAGGAAATCAAGGCAGCAAGGCAAATGGATATACTGGCAGAGTCCACTCCGAAAAGCACTAGTAAATGATGCCCAAATGGAGAATATGGAACGACATGTGGACGACTGGATAGCCTCCTTCCTTGAGCAAAACTCAAGGTTTCCCAAAGTAGGTTCCACCAAACATCAGTTCCCTAAGATGCTCCCCTGAAAGAGGTTCCCAGGTCAAAAGAACTTGGGAGATGTTCCACATTACACATGATATCCCCTGCTTTGAGAGTTACAATGAATAGTGTGCCCCTTAAAAGCTCTGAGAAGTCCTGCAATAATGAAAACTATTTCACTTCAGAAAAAGCTGAGGCTTTTGGCCATGGATCTCTTCTTCTACTTAAAATCCCACGTAGGAAACACTAACACACATCATGACACACAAATGACCGTCTTATCTCATGCTGTAAATCAGAGCACATGGCTCCTCTTCCTGAAACCTTCAGCAGCTCCCTACTGCGCTCAGAATCAATTTCAGGGTCACCTGGCCCCTGCCAGCTTTTTGAGTTTTATCTTGTACCATGCTTGCTTTCTTGCTTTTTCTCAAACAAGCCATGATCTTTTCTGACTTAAGACCTTGACACCTATGGTTCTTCCTGCCTAGACCCTGCTCTACCCCACCATCCCACGGCTGCTTTCCATCCATCCATCTCAGTTCAAGGATCACCCCTTCAGCAAGGCTTTCCCTGAATCCTTCCGGGTTCTTATTTCCCCATCTCAGCTCTTTGTTTGGAACCAGACTGCCTCTGGATCCAAATCCCGGCCCTACCACCAACTCTCTGTGTGACCTTGCTTCTCGGTTTCATTATCTACAAAAGTGGGATAATCAAGGTCCCCTGACACAGCATATTGTAAAAATTAAATCTAAGTTGCCTGGCATACGGTAAGCTCTCAGTAAGTGCCAGGGATTCTTGGCACTTCCATGATCTCCCTTCTGAAAGCTATAACCTGTACTGACTTTCTGTTTAGTGGTTTTTGTGTTTCCCCTCACATGTGGGAGTCCCTCTCCCTAGAACCACAGTACCCAGAGAAAGACCCATTTGCCGAAAGAGTGAATGAATCAATGATGAAAGGCCTTCTCAGGGACAAAGGCCACCTTTTCATTTTAGATAAGCTTATCTTCCGGCACCTGGGTGGCTCAGTCAGTTGAGCATCTATTTTATATTTTGGCTCAGGTCATGGTCTCAGGGTCATGGGATCGAGCCCCACATCGGGCTCTGTGCTCAGTGGGGAGCCTGCTTGAGATTCTCTCTCTCCCTCCCCCTCTGCACCTCCCCCTCCCCGCTCGCTCTAAAATAAATAAATAAATCTTTAGATAAGATTATTAAATCATCTTCATCATCATCATCATTATTAAATCAGTCCCATAAGAAATAGAGAGGATGCAGCACCGGGTAAAGTCGGCCTCCTCTCCCCGCCCCAGAAGTGGTGGGACAGGCACTCACTTCCACAGCTGCGCGTTCAGATGCTTCTCCACCATGAGGTTGAGGGCGCAGCGAAGCCGGTTCCACCTGGAGTCAAACACGTAATAGCCTCTTCCGATCTGCCGGCTCCCGAATGTGCAAAACTGCAAGAGAGAGCACAACAGCGCGCACTTGCTACCTCGGACAGCAGCGTGGGCGGTGAGGGTTCCCTCTCCTTCAGGAAAGAGCTTACTCTGAGTATCGTAGGCTGTGAAGCATGAGAGTGAAGATGCCTAGCCCTGAGTTTCATGGAAGAGAAAGGGAGAAGCACGAGGTGTCCCAGGAGAGAGTGCATGCCGCCTCTGGGGCGCCCTGTTCTGAGCTGCTCTCACACCTTGACCACATCTCCCACACGAACGGGCATGCCAAGGCCCCGGCACGCCCCCCTGCAGTGCCCTGTCCCTGCTGCGCGGGGAGGGTCAACACGGGGGTGCATGTGGAACTTACAGATGCTGGCTGAGGATGATGACCTGAATAATGACAGTCCAGTTTTTCAACAGACTCTTCTTTGTCATCGCCTTCTCCCTCCTCACTGGATAACCGAGAAGCTGGCTCAGTGGCAGGCAGGGGAGGGTGTGGAGATTCATGGACTGGAGGAGGGTCAATGGGGGCACTCCCACCTTGCTGAGCAGGGCAGCCTGGAGGCCTTGGTGAGTAGAAAGTGCAGCACCGATCAGATCACACATCTGGGAATCAGCCGCCTTAACCCAGATACAACAACGTGTCCGAGACCACCTAGGGAGGCCTGGGGTCCCCCACTAGCACTGGGGCAACAGATGCTGATCAGGTGGCCGGGGAGCGAAGAATCCACTCTCCTGAACCGCACGATGTCACATGAAGCTGTCTGCCAGATCTACCCAAAGGCCCAAAGGTAACTTATAAATGGTCCTCCTTTCCATAGCTAACCGAATGGCTCAGGGCCTCTTCCTATTCTCCCCAAAGAGGAAATAGAAGTGGAACTTAAGAGAACTCTTCGATTCCTCTTTGAATTTCACCGGGAGTTGGGTTACTGAGGCAATCAGTAACTGGCGGTGTGCTCTGACCCTGAGAGGGACAGGAGGCGGTCAGAGGAGGAGGTAGCATGACCACCCAACGTGGATAATCTAAGCCCACTACTCAGGGCAGCACTGTAGGCTTCCTACGTGTATGAATGCCTGGTGATTCTAGAATCAAGCTTACTTTTTTATAGATTGAAAAATTTCAACGAGAAGATGGCCAAAGAAAGAACTTGCCAAGGAACTGACAGCCTGGGCTTGGCCACGTTCTGGGGAGCCACCTCCAACTGCTTGCTCCTCCACGGTGCTTCTCACAGACCAGAGCGCCCGTGTCAGAACAGCTCAACTACACACTCAGGTTTCCACGGGCAACCACTTCTGCCCCTCACGCCACCATGTCAAGGAACAGGCACGTGACGGGAAAGGTTAGGCACAGCAACCAAAGGTTGGCACGTACCTAAGCAGAAGCCCTTGCTGCTGGTGGCCGACAGGGCAGGCCCTTGTTCTCTATATCTTTCTCTTTTCCTTCCCTCTAGACACTGGGGACAATGTCCTTTACTTCAACTTGGTTAAATATACAAGCACAAACACACATATGTTCAAGTCCACCTTCACTGTCTCCGAGGAATGTGCATTAAGTTCTCGTAAAACTCTCTGAGATCCATCGCTTACTGAACGACCAAAATGCCTAATACATGGTTAGGCCTAGGTCTCAAATGAATGAATGAAAAAACAGGTTGATAAATGGATGCTGTAAAAACTCAGGCTGAATGCCCATCCCCAGCAAGGACTCCCACTGCTGTGTTTTGCAAGAAGCGAGACAAGTGAATGGAAAACTGCTGCCAAAGCCGTGTGAGACGTTCCAGGCACCAACCTGCAGTCAGGACCCGAGTCTCAACCCTGCTCAATGGGGTTAAGAGACCCCTAACGCTGAGCAGAGATGGAGGAAATCATTCTTGCTTCAGTCTGCTGCTTGCATTTGGCCAAGAAGAGCCCTGGTTGAAACTTACTAATGAACTCAACAAACGTTTTTTCCTTAAATTCAAACCCAATTAGAAAAACCTCTCATCTTCTTAAAGTGAGCCTGATGTACACTCCTCGACATCATGACTACACTGGGGTTTTATAGCGTCTGCAAGTCTGTTCTCTGAAGGAGGGAGGGAGCTGGAGGATTTGGCTTACCTTGGAAGACTGGGGGTGTGAGGTTTAGGTTTACTAGCTACGAAAGGCTTTGATTCGGAAGGAATCACTCCGTGAGAGTTTTGGTGCGGCTCCTGCGACGGTCGAGGAGGGGTGGGCTGCGGGTCCCTGAGAGGCTGCGTTGGTTGCTGAGAGTCCGGATGGCGAATCGATTCCTTTTCCCTGGTTTTGTTTTTGTGCTCGGCTAATAACACATCAAATCGTTTTCTTCTACCCTGGACAGCCCTCCGCTGAGTTAAGGAATGTGTCTACAGACCAAAAAAATACACACACTGAGGAATCTCATCAATAATTGTTTCTGTCATATACCCAAAAACACCATTCCCAATTTAAAGCAAAACAAAACAACACAACAATCTGGACCATTAGCATAGTGACAGGCTGCTCACCATTTGATAAGCTAAAAATCATCGGAGTGTGACCTTTTTTCTTTTGCTAGAGTAGAAGCATATACTCCAGGCAAATATATGAGAATGTGGTGATGTTACTTCCACCAGGAAAAAGAAGGAGTGTTAGCTGTGCCACCTGGTGCGTAAGTGAATGGCAAACAGTAGAAACAAACAGGTGTTAGGTACTCATGCTTCGTGCCATTGTAACAGTTTATTTATCGGGGCTCTTACCAACTCAAGCAGAAAAATCCCTCTTTGGGCCACTCGGATTTTAAATATTAAAAGGGAAGAAACACTTATGCCATAAAAATGTACCAGAGGGGCGCCTGGTGGGCTCGGTCAGTAGAGCATGTGACTCTTAATCTTGGGGTCATGAGTTCAAGCCTCACTTTGGGTGTAGAGCTTACTTTTAAAAAAATGTATCAGAGACTCCTTTTTCAGTAACAGCCAGAGAGTAAAAATAAGACAAGTATTCCTTTCTATTCCAGTGAAAATGCCATGTCAAGAGAGAAAGTGGCTCAAAGCATCCTGGAGATGGGGACTACTTTGGCCGAGGAAGCCTAGAGAGAAGCAAAGACTACAAGGCCAAGAGAAGACAGGTGTGAACCGGAAGAGATGAAGCAGAGTCAATCCCTATAAACAGACACTCACAATGCAAATCAAGAAAATGAGACAGATGGCATTTCTGGATCTTAAGACAACATCTAATTTCAGAATTAGGAAATGGGCACATTGAGAAAAAGGAGGTCAACGCTGGCAGGGTAACTAACATCAACCCGTACTTGAGGCGTACCTTATAAAAAATGTCTATACTCCAAATGCATTTGATAATTCCTGCTTTTGTTTGTTTGTTTGTTTGTTTTTTAAGGCTCTCTTGGGGCTAATACTATTCCTAGAAGAAGATAAAGTCCAGTTAACCTCACCATTCCCTATTGCTGGTGTCTTAGTCTGTAAAAAATGTAAGGAGACAGTGGCCACAAATCAGATATTGCAAATACAAGTTAATTCATCTACAGATTTCCTCCACTCTTCTATGTTACAAAAGTAACGCAAATGTACTTCGTGCTTATGGCCTTACACATTATACAAATGTATTACTGCTCGAGAAGTTTGGAGATTTCATATAATTTAAGGGGTTGAAGGGGAATTAGGCTTTTAATGTCTTTATGAAATTCAGTAACAACCTACCTCCTCACTGGACATACTGTAAACTATGCCTGCCCCAAATTTAAGCTGGCAAAGATGGTTACACCAGTGTGTTTAGCTTCTTTTTCAATTTTTACTTAATTTCCTTTAATATGTAATATATCCACAGGAAAGTAACCTAAAGGAAGACAAGGAACTTTGTTTTGTTCAGTGCTGTACTAGCTACCCAATACTCACCTGGCATTCAGGAAATGCTTCAAACAAAGTACGTAAAAATAACGGCCGTCTAATATGTGTTGAATTAATGAATGAATATGTAACATCACTAGTCCACTTGCCCATCTCTCTAGACAGATGTAGAAGCCATTCCTCATCTTTGAATGCCCCCTGCTGCTTAGCACAGCAAGACCAAGTCAAGAAAGGAGGCACAGATGACTGATATTTTCCCAGCATGATTTGCAGAATAACCAGGATTTCCGCAGAGCTCCCTCCACATCAGGACTCTTCAGGGCTGCTCTAGTATCACAGGACAAAGACCGGGTATGTAACTAAGCTCCTGCTCCCCCCACCCCGACTCCTTTGGTACCAAGTGCCTCCTCCTGCTCCTCAGCCTCCTGCTCCGCAGCCTTTCAGACCCTAACACGTCTATTCTGCCCCATCACAGACTAGTTACACATGCTGCTTCCTTGGCTTCTCCCAACCCTCTTTGCCCAGTTAAATCATGTGGATTTCAGCCCAGTATTCCTACGGCAAAGGAGACTTGGGACTTCGCTGGCTCAATCCCCTACTGAAGGCAGTCATAACATAGGCTTCCTTCCTGTTTATTACTCATCAGTGGTTAACTTCACACACATACAAATAATTATGAAGTTAACCTCCCTCTCGCTCACTACACTGTAAGCCCCTCAAGGCTAGGGACTGTGCCTGGATTCTGTTAAAGCCTGCATCTACTGAGACCCAGAATGGGGTCTGTGCTCAGATATAGGCAATAAACTTTCCACAATGACTGAAAGGGCAAGGAACCCAGAGCCAAATTTTATTTGCATGGAAGACAGAGAGGACATGAAACAGGACATCAGGCAGACAAGGAAGTGAGGAGGGGACGGAAGAGGGTGGCAGGAAGACAAAGGGGACGAGCGACAGGAGTGGGCAGCAGCAGGTCGCCAGACACCGAAGAGGAAGGACGACATTCTTGGTCTGAGGCAGGACAGATCCAGGCGGCAACGTGGAATACATTCAGTGGGGAGGCCCTCAAGCACGGGCAGCCCTCCACAGCTTAACAGATGCAGGCCGAAACGGAGGCAGGGAGCGGGAGAAGCAGTGGCCAAGAGAACACAGGACGAGAGGAAGGGCCACCTGTGAAAGGGCAGGGCTGCCACTTCCCTGCTGACCTCGGACACACCAGGGCTCCAGATGCATGCTAATGTGAAGGCAAGCCCCACGCTGTGCTACGCTGATGACACCCGTCACAGAACACATGGAAAGCACACATGACTTGAAAAGAAGACGGGACGACAATGCAGGACCCGTATGAAGTCTGTTCACCATCAATAAAGCCTCAGGAAGAAGGCTGGCCAATCCTGCACGTTATGAACCGATAAAGCTTTTGGTCCACTAGTGCGCCCTGGAGATGACTGAAGGCGAGCCTCTTGGATAAAGCAAGCATCCTTCATCGACAGGCACCCTAATACTGAGAGATCTACGGTCCTGACAGCCAGGGAGCAGTCGGCAGGCTGGGAACAGGCCGTGGTCCCAGGCCGAGGCTTCCGCTCGCCAACTCCCTCCCGAAAGGCTGCAGCGGGCCACAGTTCTCCAGAGCTCGAAGGGCTACCTTCCAACAACACACCACTCTGTGTGTTCAACTAATGTTACAGAAAATAAAAGTAGTTTGTCCTGAGAAAGGAGTTTTTAGCCTAAAGATTCAAGGGTCAGGGCCTGGGGTGAAGATATATGTGAACTCCTGAGACAGAATGCAAAATTCAGAATATACATGTACATATAGATATTTTTCCTTGGGGAAATGATCTGTGATTTTTTTTAAGTCAGATTTTTAAAGGAGCTCTTGGCCAACGCCTTTCCTTAAAAGCTTCAGAACCACTGTTTAAGATAAAATCTGCATGCTAAAATTAAATTAGAGATTTAAAATAAGAACCACTTAGAAACAACATTTCCACTTTCTGAAAATTTTAACATTCCCCCACTGTTAAGGGGTGGAGTGGGGCCTGAAGTCCTTTATTCAAACATAATCTTTGGTAAAATTTAAAATAATACACCAAAAATTTTATTAAATTTTTAGAAGATAATACTAATTTTTATAATTCTTACCCCTCTCTCCAAACAAGTGTTTTTAAATTACTTTAAAGCAATGAGTCTCGATAGTTTATGAACCCTTCTGAGGGTAGCTAGGGAATTCTGCAGAGAAAGGCACATGAGCACGTACGCTCATTGACGGAGGGTCCGCCACAGCGACCCCACAGCACCTCTGGCCGTACAGCAAGTACGCCACCTTCTGACCAGCATACCGGCATTTTAAAGGAAATCTCAGGACCGAAAGGAGAATCGTAACATTTTCTTCACTTGGTAAGACTGTATATTATCTCGTATTTTCTTAGAACTGGAAAAATGAGTCTATCTCAAAATCAGATGTTTTTAAAGTGGCTCTTGAAAATTTCAGAACCACAGATTACAAAAGCATTTTAAGAATATTCACACATAGTCAAAAGAAATTTCTGGACTTGTTTTAAGTTTACACAATTTAAACCACAGTAAAGGGTAGCCTCTCACACTAGTTTCTCTGCAGAAATATTAGCAGTATTTGAACATCACAGACTGATTAGGAAAGAACACTATTCCCCTGGATATGACACCGGAAGCTCACTGGGGGCAAAATGTCTCTTACGTTTTGCAGCTTATCACAAAAGACACCACATTTTCTGAACTGGAGGCATTCTTCATCAAAACCCAGTTATCTCCTCCTTTACAAAATCTCGAACAATCCACAGATCAGATCCTCTCCGGGTTCAAGAGACTTGGGGGGCCATGTCACGGACCCCAGCTCCTTGTGCTTACCGGAGAGTTTCCAGTTCCGTCCAGGAGGCCACCTACCTTGCATGTCAAAGACCGGGTGCAGGGCTTCTTGGTGTCGAGGTCGATGACCCCACAGTGGATGTCAGGGTCAAACTCTCTTTCTGTCAAAAGCACACAGACATTACCATGGGCTCATCAAACATTCCTTCCTTTATTTTGAAAACATAAGGAGCAATCTCAAAACAAATTATAATTTGAATAAAATCTACATCATCAATAAATACGAAATCTACAATTTGTGAGCCCTGCAAAGCAGCAGCAGCAGATACCACAAAGAGAGCGGGGAACTACTGCCATCACTAGACAGGAAAGAGCGCGTGCAAGTCAGCACTACTGCACCACTCCATTCACAAAGACACCTTGAGAGAGCTAGTTACCTGTCAAACTAGTACCTACAGACACATGTGCTTTTAAAAGCAACAGAGAAGAGGTCAGACATGGTACTTCCTCCTAAAGCTGAAGTTGACCAGTCTTAAGAAGACGACTTATACGGAGTAGCCCATTTGCTCCCTCATGAATGCCCAATTAATATACAGAGAAACATTAAGACAAAAAAATGTGAAGCTACCTGATAATCTCTTATTTAAAAATTTCCTGTTATTGGAATTATCTTCAGACTTCTTTTCCAGAGTGGATGGTGCAGGAAGCCCTTTGCCATTCAGAATCTGTCCAGGTGAAGGCAAGGTTGGCTTTGGTATTGAGGAGCAGTTAAGGCCAGGCTTGACTGAGGAACTCACAGTAGCAGGACAGGTGGGCCCCACTGCAGATTTCAGTAGTGTGCCATCCATCTTCGGATGAATCTTTTCCACTTTGACAGAGGGCGTCATGCTGTCAGAGGCAGAAGTGGAACATCAGCCCCGAGGGCCCTGCAGCCCCAGGGAAGTGAGGAGCTAGAGGGCAGAGGGCGGAGCCTCCACCTATCCATGCACTGCACTGACCTAGGCCCCCAAAGGCAACTTACGAAGATGTGTGAGGACTACCCAGAAAACTCAGGAAGATTCACGATGATTCAGTCTCTAAGCCCTCCTGGCGAAGCAAAAAGGTCCAGAGGACCATCGGATTTACCTGGTCTTTCATCATCCAGGACAATCTTACACATGAGCCTATGGGAGACCCACACCTGATACCCAACCCCATTCCTGTAAGAATCAGAACATGAGAAGGTCTAAAGGGACTATCAGCAAAACCTTTAGAGAATATCTTTTGAGAGCTATCATTTTTAAGAAAGCGTTCATCAAAACTAAGTAAACTGAGTGAACAGAGGAAAGAATAATTGGAATTAGAGAATATGTCCAAGAAATGTCTCTGAGGACACAAGAGAATTCAAATGAGCCTAACCATTATCTCCGAGAAGAGGCTCTCTGCCCCGTCAATGAAGGAGACCAACGTTTAATTAGTTATGCGATGTGTCACTGACGTGATAATTCTCCCGCCTCCGAGAAAAGTTTCTATAATAAGAGCTCAGAAGTTAGGTGTCTAGCACACAGCTGGTGAGCACCGAACACCTGGGCCTCTAATAAAGAATTGAGTTTTCTGAGAATCTTCCTGACGCTATCATCTGGGCGGCAAATGTTGGTATAAAGCTAACAGTTGGCCTGGTCCCCCTCTAAAGCCCAACTTCATCCAAATAAAGAAGATTTGGATTGATGAGGTTTTATAAACTTTGTTCAGTGAAGTCAGTGCTCAAACAGCTGTTAAGCTGGCGAGTGACTTACACATAGCACTGGCATTTTCTTTGGCTTTCAGATAGGTCCAGGAACGAAAGCCAAGCTTGCTGTACTTGTCCTTCTGACAGATGAGCAGAGGCTGGGGGCTTAGCAACCAGGACAAACAGCACCAAACAGCTGTACCTGGAAGAGCCTGACAGCAGCAGAGACGCTGCAAGAAGCCACGGCCTCTCCCAGCTGGCAAGGTCCTCGAGCAGCAGCAGGTGCTAGACACTGCCCAGAGATTAACCAGGTTATCAGACCTTGGGACTGAGACGTGTGGCATGCCCTCCAAAAGGGAGGCAGGCCAGGGAAAAGCTACCCACCCCCAGGACTGAGGGCTGCCATGACGAGGCAAGATAGGTTTCTCTGGAGCACTCGGGCTGCTCCCTCATGTGACCACAAGGAGCCCGGCAGCCTGCAGTTCCACTGCGCAAACGTGCCCAAGCCTTGCCTGGCAGGGGAACTTCTTCCAGGCTTCCCCCGTCACTACTGTGATGGACACCCAAGACTGCGGGGGAGGAAGCACTGTCTCCCTATTGCTCTGCAGGCTCCAGAAAATCCTGGAACAGCATCTAGGAATCACTTCATCTTTTCATTCCTGCTGTTATCAACGGCAGCAGCACAAGCACCAGTGTCCATTTATTTACTGTCTCCTGTGGGCCAGACACTACGCCAGGTGCTTGACGCTACCATGCTAATTCTACTCCTCCCAGGAACTCTGCACCGTGGCTGTTACTCTCACACTGAGAGAGAAACGGTGCCTCGCTCAAAGCCCCGCAGTTAGGAAGGGGCGTGCGAACCCAGGCCTGTCTGACTGGAGCACTCCTTGGCTAAAGCTCCTCGACCTTATTATGTTTCCTTTTTTTTTTTTTTTTTTTATATTTTATTTATTTATTTGACAGAGAGAGAGAGAGAGAGAGAGAGACAGCCAGAGAGAGGGAACACAAGCAGGGGGAGTGGGAGAGGAAGAAGCAGGCTCTCAGCGTATGAGCCTGATGTGGGGCTTGATCCCAGGACCCCAGGATCACGCCCTGAGCTGAAGGCAGACGCTGAGCCACCCAGGCGCCCCTATGTTTCCTTCTCCTTCTCTGGAAAATGGGGATAACAACAAGAGCTGTTTCATAGGCTTGCTGTGATAACTAAGTGACAGGACACAAGGAGAGCCAAGTTTCCATAGCTGGCACACAATAAAGAAGCAGTATTATTGTATTATTAACCTCACTATTACTATTCTGTAAAGCCTCCCAAACTAGGACAGGGAAACAAAAAGTGACGACATCTATTTGCTCTCCCCCCCAGCAGCCTCTCTTTTCCCGTGACTGACAACGCTCTCGGATGCTACAGGTGTGCACAGCTCCACCTCTGGCACCAAAGCTTTCAGAACCCTCTCGTCCATACTCACATTCTACCATGGGGGACTCTACTTTGCTGAATGGGATGCATGGGCCTGGTGTTCCCCCTGAGCTGGAATTTCTCTTTGGGTGATTTCAGCAACTTGGAACTTAACGAGGATGCGCTTAGAACTCCTCCGCTGGAAGAGCGGCTGCTTCCGCTGCCGCCGCCTCCTTTGCTTTTGGACAGAGAAGGGAAGAAGGAAAATACTGAAGTGGGAGGAACGGCTAAAGAAGGCTTGCTGGATGAGCTATGTCTTCTTTCTGAAAAGGAAAACAGGAAGGAAAAAAAAAAGAAAAAGAAAAAGACACAGTTTCAGGCAAGTCTCCAATGGAATCCTAGAAGAGTCCCCTGAAATCAACACATTTAGGTTCAAATATGCGTCACTAAGTGAAAATATATTTAACGCAGCAGCTTTCAGAAATGGCTTATCTAGGCCCCACAGACTTATTTAGGATTCTAGGAACTGGTCCTTCTGCTTCGGAAACATCTCAGCACAAAGCGGTTTAGCATACATAGATAGCCATTAGGAAATTAAACAGCCATTCTAAACCAGAGAATATTTGGGTTTGCAGGCTAGAAACGAACCTCACTCCAACTTGCAGTTGGAAAGGCAAATTATTCATTCATCTGCAGAGCTGTACCAACTGACACTGCACGGATTTCCTTCTTCCTTGCTAGCACAGTATCTTTCCAATTTTCAGAATTGCAAAATGTTAAGAAACAAGTTGTACCTTATTTTTTTTTGTCACTACCCACCAGCATATGACACCAAATAAGAATGTTTCTAGGGTTATCTTATCATTCTTTAAGAATCTGTTCTGCAATTTTCCAGTGAATCACTTCACTCCCTTTTTTTTAATCATCTCTCTTGACTACAGATGGCATAGCTCTGGTTCACGCCACTAAGATGCCAAAGGCGCAAGACAAAAATACCACAAATAGCTCCGCCTGCTTTTTAAACCAGGAAGTAATTCATGGTTAAATACCGACTACACAGGTTTAACTGAAAGGAAGTCTACCCACTGGAGAATCAGGTTTTCTCTGCGTAAGGCAATCCACACTAAATAAATTGAGAGCTGTTGAAGAATACTACTATCTGAAACAAGTAAATTATTTAGTAACTTTATCTACTTAAGTACCTTATGATGGTAGTAGCTTAGTGTCTTCGACGAAACTTGCAATTTAAAATGACACATGGCTTTACTGTAAGTTTTAAAATGTACAGGATCCAACATTTACTTATCACAATATGGAAGCTATATGAATATTTTAAAAATTAAGCAAACTAGAATCAATGATCATACGCATCACACACATGGTTTATTTCTAAAGGTCATCTTATACCAGTCCTGAGGCTCTCTAGGCAGCTGAGATGACTTATTCCCAGGAGGCCATTAGTTCAGTGATGCTTTATACAGTGCTTAAGAACCTGCTTTACAGACAAAACTCCAGTTGTCCAAGTAGACCACACAAAGGCCACAACCAAGTTAGGATGGCTAAACTGATAGTGATTTTTAAGTGCCTGTTGCTTTTTTCCCCCCTCTAATGAAAGTTCTGCGTATGGGAGGGAAAATTAAAATAACTTAAGTTTAATAATTTTCCAAATTTGGCATCCGAGAGGTTCCCCCCACCCCCACCTTCTAATTTAGCTTCTCTCTCCTCTGTGATCCCCAAACACTGTCTGAAGATCCTTCTAAGCATCAGCACTTGTCAGCCAGGACTGTAAAAATCGGTTTCCAGTTCTGCAGCCTCCCTTGGATGGTGAAGCTTCCTGTCTGGGTCATCTCTGCCCCTGTGAGGCATGGCACAGAGCAGACCTTCAATTAACATTTGCAACTATCGGTACAGCTTTTCTTGTGAGGAGAAGTGACTGTCAAATGGCCCTAGACCAATGGTTCTCAACCCTGGCCACACACTGGCGTAACATAATGGGCTTAAAAAATGTGGAGTCCCAGCCTCCGAGACAATGATTTAACTGGTTTGGGGTGTGGTCTGCGCATCAAGACTTTTATAAGCGCCCCTGTGTTATTCCACTGTGCAGTCAAGGTCGAGAGTCTTCCTCATACAGGGCTAAAGCTCCAGAACCATTAGACATGGCTGAGTAAGCTAACATATGTAGAGCACTGAGAACACTGCCTGGGCCGGGGCACTCTGTATCAGCGTCTGTTAAGTAAAGCTCACTGCTATTACCTGTTCTCAAACAGTGCTTTCCAGACGTCCATCCTGCAAATTATTTTCACCGTTCTTACGAAAGCTACGTAAAATACTCTTTGTAATTCAACATTTTTATTTAAATGATCAACTCTACTGTTCCCTCCTCCTCCTCAGCCAATATTAACCAGTTTCTCTCATGGGGGCATCACTGGTATTTTGGACAGAACAATTCTTGTACAGGATTTCAGGATGATTAGAGGTCCTGCCCCCTATCCCTTAATCACCAGCAGTGTCCCTCTGCCGGGGGCAACATGAAACTACCTGCCAATCCATTTTCACATCACCTAATGTGAAGCACAGTACCACCCTCAATTGAGAGCTATTTCTCCAAACAGTAGTGTCTATGAAACAGGTCTGATAAGCTTGTTAAATATATTTTCTGATATATGTTAAAATAAATATTAAAATATTCCTGCAAGTTCATCCACAGCAATCTTGTACACTTCTGGTGCAAGTGTACTAAAGGAATAAAACCATGTTTCTGTTAGCAAGAGGGAGAAAAACCCCAACTACAACTTTTACTTTAACGAAGTACACTGTTTTTTACTATTCTCTGGGGGGTCAGAATTCTCAAGCAAGTGTCTTAGAGTTAATGTGATGCATTTTCTCTTGATAATCAAATGATGTAAATAAAATTCTCTATCTAATTCAATACAGTTTTGCTTGTAATGTTGGTTTTGAGAAAGTAAATTTATTTTAAAGTCACTGATACACTAAGGAATGAATTGAACATAATGAAATACTGCACTTGCTTTTGCAAGATTTCATCTGCAAAAAGCACTATGTCAATGCAGAAAAGGACACCTGGCTGAACCGAGCCATGTGGGCTTACACAAAACACACCCCTCCCCCGCAAGCATCCACCACCCGCCCCAGGCCACCACGGATGTAAGGAGTCATACCCGTCCACAACCGGTGCTACAACTTTCCCACAATTTCAGATAACCTTCCGTCCACTACTTCACAAGAGCTCACAAGCTGCAGCCCTTCCAACACCTACTTCCAGAAGCAAATGTCAGGATGTTTTCTTGTATTAACCTACTCTTAACCATTTAATCTACGTAAAACTGTACTACCGTTTTTGTTAGGTTCCTATCTTTTTGGTATCACTAATAAAGTTGTGAATGTTGTGCCCATAACCCCATTTTCCCAATGAGTCTCATGTGGACTGTATTACACAATTTTGCACAGCATAGTAATTTCTTAGGAATGCATGCTGTGTGACAGCAGAACTGACTGTAACTTCAAGCTTGTCCTTTTAATCCTCTATACCCATCACAGACCACTGCTGCCATTTTCTTCAGCTAACACTTCTTTTCTTGTCTATTAACTTTTGATATGGGATTCTACACTAGAAAAATCAAGAATCAAAAGTTTTCAAACATTGGAAGTCAGCTGATGTATCAATAACATTTTTAAAAAATGTATTTTTTACTTCAATAATAAAAGCTACTTAAAAACTAAGAATGGCACTCTATCATGTGAATTTCTTTCATTCACCAAAGCTTGAAACAGACTTGGGTGATGTGTGTCTGAGTACGCGTGTAACAGATTCTGGCTGAAAAGTGCCAGCTCAAACCCTTGTCATGCTGCTGAATTAAGCTGTTCCTTCACATCATGGTCTGGTAACTTATTCTCTGGAAAGGGCGGCATCTGGCTTACCCTCTGCGAGAAAGCAAAGAGGAAAAAACAAATTTAATTACAGCTGAGTTGGACTCTCCTCATCCTTTCACTGTGGGCCTTTATTTTTCATAAGATTTTAAACTGGGCCTCCAGCTTAAAAAAAAAAAATAAAAGTGTTTGTTCCTAGATCAAAAGAGAAATGGGTAAGTTATGGGTAGGGTTAGGGACCTTATATTAACTGGTGGCCAGATTCTAAGCATAACTGCAGTGTGGTTTGGTAAGGAGTCCAAGTTGAGTTTTCAAACCACTCCTCTCTCTGGGGTCTGGCACCAGCTCAGAGAAAGGACACTCTGTTGTCCCTGAATGAGGAGGGCACTTTGAATGGCTCCAGCAAGAGGATCAGGCAGACCAACAGATAGACAAATACAGATACAGGGAAACACAGAGCAGAGACTCAGACCAACGGAGACGTATGGATGAGTGGGGGTGGGGGGTGGGGAGCAGCAGTGGCACTGGGGGTTTGGGTTAAACAGAGCAGACAGATGTGGAGAAAGAGGGAGAGGTAAAGGGGGCGGGGGGAGAGAAAGAGACCATGTGCACGCATACAAGAGATGGATGCACTGGGCTTTCTTCCCCCTTGCGGCTTGAATGTGTGCTACCACTGAAGGCAATGGCAGGACACTGGGAAAGGTAAGGTAGAGGACAGCTCTCTTTAAGTCTTCCAAAATGGAAAGCAACCAAAAATACTGAGCTTGCAATCTGGGATTTATGCTGAGGTTTAAAAATATATGTATGTATGTGTTGACAGCCAGGTACAAACCAAATAGGAGTTCAAAGCAAATAATTAGATCTTTTTAAGTCGTAAATAAATACTGCTTTGAAAATAACTAAAAATAATTTATATGCACAAGTGTCAAAGTTAGGATACAAACCTAAAAAGCTGTCAAAGCAAACTGTAACTTCAAACCATTCATGCTGGAAAAAAAAATCTACAAGGAGGTATGTCCAATTTTAAGTGATTATCCCTGGGATTAAGTGCCTATACTTCTTTTTTTTTTTTTTTTTTTTAAGATTTTATTTATTTATGTGACAGAGAGACAGCCAGCGAGAGAGGGAACATAGCAGGGGAGTGGGAGAGGAAGAAGCAGGCTCATAGCGGAGGAGCCTGATGTGGGGCTCGATCCCATAACGCCGGGATCACGCCCTGAGCCGAAGGCAGATGCTTAACGACTGCGCTACCCAGGCGCCCCAAGTGCCTATACTTCTGAAAATATTTGTATATTGTTTAATTTTTCTATAATGACTATGGCTTACTTGATTATACTTTTAAGGAAACCAGGGCATTTCATGTGGTGCTCTAGCCTCAGTCTCACACATGCCAGACTACAGCAAGGCATATTATCATTTACAAGCAAGGAGTCATCTGTCCCATTCTCACCGGTCATCACGTAAGAGCAGGTGACAGCACCTAAGAGCTCCTAGGACCACTTCACAAACTTATTTTTGCTCAGGGGCTCTTCTATTCATGTTTTATAACTCAAACAACTGACTGATTAGAAGTCTCACCTTCAGCAACATCAACAACAGCAGCCACTGTTTCCTGGGCAGAAACCACGTGTCGGGTACCACGCTATGTAATTTACAGAGTTTATCTCATTCAGTCCTGACCATCTTCGTACAAAGCAGATACTGTTATGATCCCCGCTTCCAGATAAGGAAGCCAAGGCTTTAAGGACTCAGGATAGTTGCCCAACAACACCCAACTAGTTAAGAGGCATAGCTGGGATACAATCCCAGGCAGGTTGACTCTAGCACCCAGACTGGACCATACTATAATCCACCTGCCCTTATGTGGTGTTATCAGTAAGCCATAATATGTGGTCCAAAGGCAGGCAGAAGAGGAGGGTGAAGGTGAGGGCTGGGGCATATAACAGTAGGAAGCCCATCTTCCCAGGTGCTCGGCAAAAGCAGGCTAACTGCCAGCACAACAGACTGCAGAGGCTGAGCACACAAGGTCGAGACAGAACTTTAGTGAATTCAAGATAGGGATCCAGAATCCGTTTATGGGAAACCCAGGCTGTTGTGGATTTCATCTTTCCATTCTGCAAGCTGCTATCCTAAAGATTAGCTACGCATGTCAGCCAGTGTAGCTTTTTTCTTCTTTGCTCAGAGGGGTTTTAAACCATCAGAGATGGTTGGAAGAGTGAATTTTGGTAGAAAGTATCAGGCAGGGCTATCTTTCTGGCTAAAAAGAAACATTTTACAAAGTTCCCAGATGAGTCCATTTCACTAAGAACCATCAGGAGGGGCAGCAAATACCTGTTCTATAGGATTAGACTGGCCCCCTCTGGACTAATACAAGGCACGCTTCTTGTCGCTCTCTGGTCTCCGGTAGGTCGTGGTTGCCTTTCCAGCAGAGGCTCAGGGCTGTCAGGCACAGTCCTGACGTGGGCTAAGTAACTAATCAGCCTGAAGAGAATCCAAATTAAAATTAAAAAATGCTTTTTTATAGATCCCCTGAAAGGGCAAGAACTCTGGAATCAAGAGACGGGGGGTTCAAAGCCTTGCTCTGCCACTTACCAGATGGGTAATGCTGGACAATAACCTGATTCCACCCACCCTGGCACCTCTTCATCTGTCGTACCTACCCTGCAGGGCTACTGGGGATTCAGCGACGGAGAGTTGTAGAGCCCACAGCGCAGGGACAACTATGGACCAGACACCAGGAACTCAGCAAGCACCAAGACAGATGCCCCCTGTGAATTCAGCTAATGCCAGTTACAGACTTCTGTGAGAAAGGTGTGCTGATTACCAAAGCAGGCCGAAATCACTAATAACCTAACCCACTTGATCTTCTCCGGCAGGGACAGCTGCAGGCCACATATCTAGGGCAGAGTCCAGGAAGACACAAAGCTCTTCTCCTAAAAGCTCAAACAACTTTTACAATTCATTTAAAAATGAGTAAACTTACACCAACCAAAAAGAACACTCATTCAAGCTAAAGTTATTTTATCAATAAAAAGTTGTCTCATTTTTCTGACAGAAATGAGTCACTCAGGAAGAACTGCAGGTGAATGGAATGGAAAAAAGTGAAGATCAAGTCTCAAATTCAGCTTTATAGGTCCAAAGGTGGAAATTTTAGGCCAATTATTGAAGAAATGATTCCTAACATTCACAAATTTTTCTCTAAATGAAACCGATACTTTTGGATAGATTTGGTCAGATAAGGTCATAAAGAGTGTGTACTCTGTACAGAAAGGCCTTATGAAAAATACTAATCCACATTTGAAGGAATGTATGATTTCATGGAGTCACTGACAGCCCCATCCCACTAATACTCTACAACTGTCCCTTTTAAAGCAAGGATTTTTAAATAATCAAGCTTGTACATGGCTATAAAATGTTCAATGCCCACATATGGATCACTTGGCCAGGCACAGCAAGTAATAACTGCATATAACAAAAGGCTCAGTTTGGAAACTTAGCGTCACTCAGTAAGCACGCCCTTCACAGAATTTATTAAATTGTTTATTTTAACATCCAGGTTGAAAACTAACCCTGATGTGTTATTATCCAGCTCCCAATTAACCCAAACGGTCATACTTCACTTGCAGGCTGCCAAACACAACTCCTGAGGTGTCATGTGGCATCACCTGTCTTTGTTACGAATGACCCCTACAATCATTCAAGATCATGGACTATAAAGCAAGACTACACAAACATCTTTCAACTCTCAGAGCATCTTCCTTGCACATGTCGTCCTCTGCTCCACATCAGGGTTTTCCCTAGCCTTCTGACATTCAAAGCAGAATTCCATTCTGGATCTTTCATCATTTCTACACAGTATCTAGATTTATTATCTACTTACTATATTTTTCAAAATTCAGCGGCTAACTAGGCATATGTAATTTAGCATTATCAATGAAACCATGACTTCGAGTTTGACACAGTAGTTACCTATTATTTTCCTAATAAATATTTAAAAAAATACATGGCATACTATCTAAATTCAGTGTGGACATGAAATCACTACATGTGAACATGAAGCGTTTATTGATGTCTTCTCACTACTTTCATGGTCAACTTTTCCCTGTAAATTTTCTTCTTCTTGTCTAAAGGCACTCACTCTCATGTGTCTGACCAGCAAACACGGTCTTACCCCACTTCCTGTCCTCACATATTCTCTTTAATCCTCAATCTGCTTTTTCTCTGATCCAACTTCTTTAGGATCCCCAAACACTCGATTAGACTACTCCAGAGAGAGGTGAGTGAGGTCTAATGCTAAAAAAACAGCCAATCCATGAGACTATCCCCCCACAACATTCAAATCTCAGGCTGGGGAATCCAGAGCTGATCTCTTGACAGGCAGTGCCTCAAAGGACAATTAGCCAAGACTGGAGCTGGGAGGCAGCCTCAGAAAAGCATGCTTAGGTGGGTTACAAATGGCACTGAAAAACAGGGAGGAAAAAAAAGTCTTTACCACAAAGCACTCAGCATCATTTCCACTAGAGAGATTTAATTGAAAAGGATGATTTCAACACTGGCTGCCCTAACAAATTAGTCTCCAACTGTGACTTCTGCCAAATGCATTTCTCCTCCCCCTAAAGCAGAGGTGTTTTTAAATTAAAACATAAGGGGAAAGTGCAGAAAAGAGAGTCATTTACAGCACTTGGGCCACTTGAAACAACTTTTCACCAAAGGTCTATAATCAAATTATCAAGCTCTTCAAGTCAGTGCTTTATGACGGAAATAAAAGCCCGACTAAAGTATTCGGGGTCTCCTGGCATTTCCACGTCTCCGGGCAGGGTGCACACTTGCAGCATCCCCATTCACACCAGCGGCATGAAAGAGAACAGATCACAAAGGGCAGATTACAAGGGAGAGCGACTCCGACTCCAGTGGGGGAAGGGACAGGCGTGAATGGATTGTAAATAATGTTGCTAAGAAGGGAGCAGAAATATGGCAACTTCAAATAATCCTCTTGCCAGGAATTCTTCCCATGGGGAGGGACTGTTCTTTCTGTACTTTCCTTTCAAGTGTGTGAGAAATATGAAAAACTTAACTGAATATCTGGGGGTACTCCTCCCCTGCCATCTTAACTTGCAGCTCTTTGCAAACACTTACAGTGACTTTTTAAAAAATTCAAACACTTTATTAGAGGAGATGAAATGAGAGAGAAAAAGAGGAGGCACCGAATGGTATCACAGGAGATCACCTTGGTTATGAGTATAACATCATTTCTTCATAATCATAGTCATAAGACAGCTCATTTTAAGGAACAGTGAATGGCCCGAATGACCAGTTTATTTCCTGACGGGGGCCCTTCCTATGCTTCTGCGACCGTGTTCAAGGTGCAGACTCAGAGCTGAGGGTTATCATCATGATCTCAAACTGGCATGCACAGATGTTTTCAGTGAAAGTACCTTTGGGGAAAAGGCTGCTGCTGCCCTGAGCAAAATACAGCCACCAAACTCTAATTCTGCTGCCACCATTTCTGACTACAGGCCATCATGCCACAAATGACACACTGGCTGACACTTCTACGTTGCTAACAGTCATAAGGACTTCTCTCTGCCGTCCTCAGGAAGCACAGTGTTACCCAAAGGATGCTGGCAGACTACAGCAAGCCATCACCCTGCCTGAAACAAACATGATCTCACTGACCGATGCACAGCATTTCCCCCAGAGTCGCTCCCCTCTCCCTCTCAGTTACCAAGGACTTGAAAAATCTGCATTCCTCAGGTATCAACATGTGAGAAGAAAAAAGAGCCAAAACCAAAAATCGACCAGTCTCCAGCTACTTCTGACTGAATCCTTCAGTGGTTAGGGAATGAAGCATCCTACAGTTGAGTGATTTATCATTTGAAGTTTAGTCTTCCAGTTTGTTATATACCACGTGCAGTTCAATCATCAACATACTCAGTCCTTACCCAAACTTCTCTGTAGTCACATTTTGGGCCTATGTCCCAAATGAGAGATACAAGGCTATCATTAAAACGCAAAGAGGGAATTTAAAAATAAACCAAAGTATGCCTTTCCCACTCCAATCCAAATTTTACACACACACACACACACACACACACACACACACACACACACATGGGTAGGAAGAGACAGAATTAAAGGAACCCGGTAAAACTTAAATTAGAGTTCTCTTTTTCATTGTTTTTGTTTTGTTTTGTTTTTTTTACATGAAAACTGCTGTGCAGGAATCCCCGCAGGGAACACTGTCTTCCCAGGCAGAAAAGGAGTAGCAAGTCCAAGGTGCAATGGAATGACAGCACCATCTGCCACCAAGAGCTACACTGAGTCTAAGTCACATCCTTATTGCTATTCCCCACTAATTTTGTATCCTTTTAATTTCACTTTATTCTGGATGGGGGAGGGAAGCAAACAGCGAACAGGGGAATGACAAAAACCTCAAACTCAGAACACAGCCCCAAAAGCCTTCTTCATTAAGCACTCTGTTAATAAGGAATGGGTGATTCATTAGTTAACAATGCCAATGTTTTCAATGAATTTGTAGAACACATTTTTTTTTTTTTTTTTTGAAAAGAGAAACAGTATCTGCCCCACCTTCAGGCTGGAGCTAATGAACATCAAAAGCAATATTCAAAAACGAAACCACAAACAGCAAAACTAAAACTGCCTGACAAGAGATCGTTTTTAAAAAAGAAATTTTAGGGAATTAATAGCAATTTGATTAAAGTTTAAAATCTGCCTACATTTACAGCCCTTCAAACTGGTAGCTAAATTTCAACCTCAATTAAAATCATCCGGTCAAGCTCATTACTGGAGAAGCCATGAAATGTGAATCCAGGGAAGAGTGAAGAACTCCACCGTCACCTCACCCCCTGCTCACCCACAGAAGCAGGAGACAGTTAGGGCAACTTTGCGAACAGACTCCCAACACAGCCAAAAACAATCAGCTGAGCTCCGCTCGCTACCTTGATAATACAACTGAAAAAAATCGTTCTTTCTGGCAGTCAGTATGTAATTAAATTTTTATACACTCAATTTAAGTTACTGAATGACTTTCCAGGGCTACTGTTTGTATTTTGAAGTTGTTCTTCCTCTTGACACAGTGCTCTGTTTGAAACTTTGCTGTGGATTTGAAGTATCTGACAAAACAGCTTTCAAACACATTCTACAGGAAACACTATGAGCTGCCTGTCACAAAACCTCACTTACCACAAGCGAGATAAAAAACAAACAGTTAAAGCGTGTTACAGCGTTCCTCCATTTTTAGAGAGCGGCGTAACTAATGCTTTCCCTGTTTCGAGATACGGGAACCGTTTGGTGCAAACCTCAGCATTTTGTTGGAGTTAATAACAAACTAGACTCCTGTCTGAGTTTGAACTTTGTCCAGACCACTCAAATGACATTTCAGAATGGCTCCTGTGAACGGCTTGCAGCAGCTAATCCCCCTTGTTGCAATTACCCACTGTGATCCACTAGCCCTGCAGAGCTCACTCCCTCCAGCACTTCGGCAACCTACAGCTCAGGGCCTGCTGGCAGGGGAGGCCCAACGCCAGGAGGAAAGAGGCCTACACGAACTCTTCCCGCTCTGTTTGGTTCCATGGAACGTTAGCAAAGACCTAACCCACCTCCCGCAAGCTCCTCCACCACTGGGCCCCGAGCCAAGCCCAGCCTCTGGAAACTGCCTCGGAAAACTTACCCAGTGGAGCTTTCAGCCCTCGTGCGGAGGAAGGGCTGTTCTGGAGAGGCTTCTTGTCACCTTCCATTCACATAATCTGGTTGTGCTTCATTGCACACTTGCTACTGCAAGCTTGCATCATGACTTGGGTCTGCCCACCAACTCCAAATATGCTCCATGTTTGGTCTTATGTAACATTTGCTACTACTGTAAAAAGCACTTGAATTACAAAGGTCCTGGCAGATCAACAGAAAACAAGGGGTGGAGTCTAATTTCATCTAATATGGTCATACAAGGCGTCCTGGCTGGTGTAAATTAATCCTTCTATTTGAAAGGCAATTTGCCAAAACTGGGGAAGATGGAACTTATGAATTTAACCTGCTAAACTGTGAATTTACTCACACCCTGATTTTTCTGAATACCTTGAAATGGATGCTGCTGCTACCAGGTATATTAGAAAACTTACATGTTTCATGATACAGCCTGCCTGCATTTTAAGCCTCCATAAAACCTAAAAGTTTTAAACTTAAAGCATTTCTATAAAAATCAGCAGCCTCTCTCAACATTTTATTTCCCCATGATCTGTACTTAAAAATAATTAAAATTTGTCATACTGAAGCTTACTTTTCCTTCCTACATCTAATAACAAAAATCTTAACCAATATTCTGTGCATTTTTATAAATAAATCTAATTTCAGAAGAATATACGCCTAATTGTCCAGTGTTTGGTGTTCAATTATTACATGACTGACTAAAGCTGGGACCTTTTAAACTTTTAATCTAAAAACTTCTCTCACTGGGGCGCCTGGGTGGCACAGCGGTTAAGCGTCTGCCTTCGGCTCAGGGCGTGATCCCGGCGTTATGGGATCGAGCCCCACATCAGGCTCTTCTGCTATGAGCCTGCTTCTTCCTCTCCCACTCCCCCTGCTTGTGTTCCCTCTCTCGCTGGCTGTCTCTGTCAAACAAATAAATAAAATCTTTAAAAAAAAAATAAAAATAAAAACTTCTCTCACTGATTGCTCTTTATAAACAGTGTCTTCCTGGTCTGTTTCCCTATCTCAGCCCTATTATACTCCCCCACAAAATTGCCCCCCCTTCTCAACCCCAAATCTTACTGTCAAATAGACATGGAAAAAATGGCCAACTGATCTGAGTTTTATGATGATAAAGGCTGTACACATAAATAGACTCGGATGCCTGATAGTTCAGAATGAACACATTTAAATGTCAAAAGGAGGGGGGAAATTCCTCTAGAGAATCCCATCACCCCATAGAGAATATTTGGCAAGAAGTCACAAATTACATGTGTGGAAAAGATTTGGCCTGGAAGGGGTGGGAAAGAGTCATGAGGCATAGGAAATGGTTTCTATTAGACCAGACACACATTCTAAATTTACTCTAAGACAAAAGAATAGGAGCCACACTGCTTTATTTTCATGGCAATCATTCAGATCCCAGCTAAGGCAGCAATATTAAGATCCAGAGGGTTTTCTGAAACCTACTTTTCCCCCCCAGACTTCTTATAGTCACATTCAAACAATACAAAACTATGGTGGTCCTCAAAAAAAGATACCAGAACACAAGGTAAGGGGCATCAGCAGGTCTCAGAAACCCAGGATAAGAAAAATCTTTAAAAGATTTAGCAAAAATAGGAAGTTTAGGTTAATTCACCAAAGGTCTTCTTAAGCTAGAAGAAAAAAATCCACTGCTATTCTACCTGATTGCAACAGGTCTTAGCATTGTTCACTGCACCCACCCGCCTTCCCCAAGGGGTAGCTGAGGAGTCTCCTTGATGTCATCAGCCACAGGACAAAACTGAGATAAGGGGCCCTTTCTCAGACTAAGCCTCAGTTCCACATCACTGCACCTGTCAGGCCAGACCCCAGAGTCCTCACTGTTCTCCCAGCACAAATGCTTGCCTTTCTAATGTTCCCTTTTGTAGATGGCGGTGGGGCAAATGGGGAAAAAAATCCTTACAACCCCAGCCAATTCATGAGTTCTGAGAACCACATCTTATCTGTAATTCTGATGAAAACTAGGGTGAATTTCAGCAAACATTCTTAATTGCTATAAATATACATCCATATTTAATTTCACAGTTAGTTGACCCTTGAACAACATAGGGGTTAGGGGAACTGACTCCCCATGTCCCACCACTGAAAATCTGTCTAATTTTTGACTCCCCAAAAACTTAACTATGAAAAGACTTCTACTGATGAGAAGCCTTACCGTTAACACAAAGCTATTTAACACATATTTTCTATGTTATACTTATTACATACTATATTCTTAAAATGAGCTAGAAAAAGAAAATGTTATTAATTATAAGGAAAAGAAAATACATTTACAGTACTGTACTGTATTTACTGAAAGAACTCCATGGATAAATAGGTAAAATCTGCACAGCTCAAACCCATGTTGCTCAAGGGTCGACAGCATAAACAGGAAAGAAACAATTCAAACTTATTTTTAAGATCTATATCCAAAAAGGGATGAATGATAGTGTAAGCCAGGAAAATATAATTTTGTACAATAAGAATACATACAAATACATGAAAAATGGGCATAAAGCTTTAGATTAAATTTCTAAACACATACATTCTCCTCTCTGAATGGCCCAAGTAAAATGTTTAAGCAAATACTTAAAATACCACCTTGTTCTGCTTGGACAGCATTCTTATGATTTTATTTTCTACAAACCATCTTCCAATATCCTATCCAAATAAAGTTTATTTTGATACCAAGTTTCCCCATGATGGCTCATATTTAAGTGTCTAGGTCTAGGGACATGGTCACATTTCATTTTTCTTAAGAAAAAAATTCAAAGACTACAGACTAAAAAAAGACTGCAGACTAAAATACCATTTTAATAGAATAACATCCACGCCTTACAGACCAAAAATTATAGGTATCGGAGGTGTTGCGGGTAGTGTGCATTCATCAATTTTATTCCGGTGCACAAAGGGAATCCTGAACTGACAAAAATTCTTCTGTGACTGGCCTGCTCCCCACGAGCACACACGAGCAGCAGCAGCAGCCAGGAAGGGCAGCGCCTCGAGGGCTTCGGTTGAGGGGGCAACAGTCAGCAGTCTCCTCACTTTCAGTTGTGCGGCCTCGGCCAAGAGGCTTCTGTCCCTCAGGGTCTGCGTGCTCCCCCGGGCAGTGCTAAGACTGCCTCGTCCTGGTGGGCTGCGGTGAGGAGTAAGGCGGTAACGCACAGAACGCAGAGCCTGGCACCCCTTCAGTGCTCACTACCCGTTAGCTCTGACGATCGGAATCAAGAAGTGAGATGGCGGGCACCCATTTCAAAGAAGGGAGGAAGAGGAAAAAGAGGTTCCCACTGCAGAAATTAGTGACGTCCCTAACAAATCTTGGGATTTCCTAAATCAGATCCCAGAGAGGCCGGCAGGTGTCATTTGGTGTTCAGTAGAGCCACCAACACGCTGCTGGCAGCTGGGAAAGGCTGTGCCCCTGTCACTGGTGGTAGTCAGTCCTCCAGTTTACAGGAACACAAGTCTCCACGGACTCCACTTCAGTGTCTCAGCAGGCCGGGCAAGTTATAATTGGCCTTAATTGGCACTTACAGGAGCTTTAACATTCCTTACCTGCTGCCAAGGAACACTTGAAAGGGGGAGAAAGTATTTTCAAACTTGGAAATACCAAGCGATTCATTCAGCTGTGGGCCTGGAAGCCTGCTATCCAGAATCAGATTAGCTTCACCAAGAAATGTTGCTACGTTATTATCCAGTGCTCATTAGGTACTCATGCCGGATTAGGAGAGGTGGGAGATGAAGTTTAAATGGGGATAATTCACCTTGGGGGCTAATACCATGCAGCAGCCTTCCTCGGGCTGGCATCATCTGATCTTTTGGTGGACAGCTCTTCAGGGTTCAGCCACACTCCATGTGTGTATCCCTTTTCAACTGTTCCAATTGTTCAAAGGCAGGCAAATAAAGTAAGTATAACCTCATGGCCTGATTTACAGAGGCTCTGTGTTAACCACAGTCTGACCTCAGTCCAGTCATTATTTGATACACAAAGTGAACACTGTTAAAAGGTGACCAATCACACCAAATGCAATGGGGATTATGAGATCAGAAATAAAACTGACAACAGATTAAAATCATCAGTCCTGCAATTAAATTCACCCAAAACTGTTATCTTCTAGGAGCCTATACATTTTGCAGAGAGGAATCCCAGCCTAGCAAACCTAGATTTCTCCCCTAAGGTAAATTCCAAGCAGGATGAATAGAAATTTCCCACAGATGCCAGAAAAATTGCCTACGATTGCTTAAATAAATATTTTTTTTAAATTGTCACTCGTTTTTGAAAGATCTTTTTGCCTCGTATCATTCCATATTACTCAAATTCAGGAGATACGTGCTAACTCTGGTAGTAAAAAAGTTTGTGTGCTTGTTTCAGAAACTTGGTTCAAATTACAACCAATCATGTGTGTGTGTGTGTGTGTGTGTGTGTAAAACACTTTAAGATGCTTTAGCAAAAGAAACTGAATTTTAGAAAGATAAATTAAAATACCTAACTCCTGATGGTGATACTCTCATACATGCCTAGTAGATATAAAGTACCACAGCCTTTGTGGAAAACAATCTAGTAGCAGCTACTAACAATGCCTATCAATATCCTTTCCCACCCAGGAATCCCTTCCTGAGACTCTAATCCCACAGAAACAAAGCCACCAGTAGTTAAGGACACATGTAGCAGGAGGGTTACTGTTACTTTGTTCACGGAGGCAAAATGCAGGAAACAAGTGTATGTTCACAGACAGAGGACTTCGAGGAGGAAGCTACTGCCCAGCCACACCTTAGAACAGTGAGCAACCATTAAAGGGGGGGGGGGGGGGGATTAGCATTATCCTGGCCTGTGAATGAATTCCCATGTGGTACTGTTGAGTAGAAAAGAAGCGGAAGTGTGCATAATAGAATCCATTTTTCATAAAACTATGACCAAAAGTCCCTACTAATAAAACACAGGATTATATGTGTTCACGTAGATTTGTTAGCAGGAGAAAAAATATAGATGTATACTAAGTTATGTACTAACACTGTACCAAGTTACATAGATGGCTTACAGAAAGAGAAGACTGTTAGAGTTGGAAACAGCGGGTAGGGAGAAAGAGCCAATGAAATAAGAAAAAAGTAGTAGGCTAAATTGAAAATAGCATATTTGAGATTACATTTGTGTATCTATATAAAAATATATGTTTATATATTTAATATATTCATGCATCATTCAAAAAATCCATAAAGAAACTAATTTAACAAATTTTTGTTCTTAAAAAATGCACTGTGAAAGGAGCTGAAGAAAAATTCAGACAGCATTCCATTCTGGTATTACATCAAAGAAGCATATCCTGATTAGGGCTCCCATTTCATTTGTTTGGCTAAGCAGACTGGGATTCAAGTAGCACAACTGAGCACACTAAGAATCACACAGAAGAAAAGCCTATTAGCCACTCTGGCCAAACAGTATTTTAACATTCTAAAGCTCACGACAAATCTTCAGTATTAGAAATTCTAACAATCTTTTGAAAATATCAAGGTAAGAAGCGATAAGCAAATTTCATTCCAGAGTTTATTTCTGACCCTAGGAGACTACAGATCAGGAAGTCTTATCATGTGTGATTAGGGGCTTACTGCTTGTATTTTAACTTCTAGAACTGATAGTTACCTTCCCTGATCTCTCTCTCTCTTTTTTTTTTTTTTTTAACTTTCAAACACACAAGAGGAAAAGGTATAAAATTTCTTTGAAATTCAATCTGCGAACTGTTGTTTTAATAACAAAATGTAGAAGTAAATCTAAAGACTGGGATTTCTATATACACGATGTGAAATGAGGAAGCCAAGAACTAAATTTAGCCACTCCTCCCTTGCCTCAAACCAGTTTGTTTTATGGGCTTGGACGAGCACATGCATGGGAGGAATTATTCCAGCCAGGTAGTAGGTTGTTACAGCATAAAGAAGCAATAAAAACTCCCTCTTCTGGTCATATGGAAGACCACAGCTGAACAGGGTGGAAATAGCAGGTGTCTGTGTATTATAATCAGTAAACATACACATTAGTCTTGTGAAGTGACTCAGGAAAAAACACCTTTTAGCAAATATAACTAAAATGTGGCTTTATATACTGAAATATCCCCTTTAAAATCTGAAGCACAGCCATCCTGATGATTTCTATATATAGTAGACAGGTCAAGAAAAGCACTGGTAAATAAACAGTATTTATTTACTAATTGATCAATGCTGAAATGTGAAACCCACATTTTCATTGTCTTATTCTGGTGACACAAATCAGAACTGCTGAAGTAGTTCATTAAATCACAGTAATACTAACCTGGCGGGCAGCTCTGACCAGCCTCCACGTGGAGAACCAATACACTGAAATAAATGACAGATATTCCCAAAGAAGATTGTTCTTTAAAACACTGCCTGTCAGAATGCAACACTGAGAAACTACATGTCTACCAAGAGAGGACTGGTGAAATTAATTCAAATACACTAATAAAGTGGAATAATAGTCTTTAAAAAGAAGGAAGTAGTGTAGTATGAATTCACATGAAAAAGTAAGATAGGTTATTAAGTTAAAAAAGTAAATTTATAACACATCCAATGTTAATGTGTATGAGGGAACCAGAAATATGCAGCCAAATAGGTCTGTGTTCAGGGTCTAGAAACCTTCCAAGGGTATATGCCAAACTGTAGCCCTGAAAAGTAACACGGAGGACCTTTATTCATTCTGATTTCATATTTATCCTCCTCTTTCATATTTACTTTTCTTTTACAATGTATATTACTACGTTAATAATGAAAAAAAAAATCAAAATGCCTGTGTTTTTGCTTTTGAACTGGTCTATTTCTGTTAGCTGAACGAGAAGCCGAGAAGTCCCAGGAAGGCACGCACATGCTCTCTCACGTCCCGGCACCTAGGACTAGGTAACTACCGTGCCACAAAACAACAACAAACTAAAAAGAATAAATGACCCTAAAGTTTGGCATCATTGCAGTAATTATTTTCAACCCCTACAATACTTAGAAAATGCCTTAAGACTGAATATAATACATCAAGGCTTTTTTTACTCAGGTCAGCATACCTCATTTACAACAGAAAGAAAAAAAAAGCCCCCACACAAATTGCAAGAACAACCCCCCTGGATCCATACACTAGGTAAATTCATCCAGTTCCTTGAGCCAAAAACCCCATGAGTCATTCCTTGTCCCTTCTTTCCCCATATTGCCAATCTCCAGTCCATCGGCAGGCCCTGCTGGCTTTCTACGTAGGCAGACTGCAATTCCAGCCACAACTCTCAGCTGCTGCAGCCTCTGCTACAATCTCGATCTAAGCTTTTTCTCCTGATTCGGCTCTCAACAGGACTGGGGCAAAAGAGCCCACCAACTGGTCTCCCTGATTCTGCTCTTGCCCCTATGTTCCACAGAGCAACCATCAATCAGATCAGGACACTTCCCTGCTCGAAACCCTCCAGCGACTTTGAATCAACTGCACTATCCAATCCTGACCCTTTGGTGGCCTGTGGGGCCCAGAACCACTGGGCCCTGGTATCCCCTTTTCCAAACCTTAACCCAGACCCCTCGTGTCCTTACACGTTGCTTCTCAGCCTCCTCACTGGCCTTTCTGCCATGCGCGTTTTCACCTTAGGATCCCTGCACCTGCTATTTTCTCTGTGTCCAACACCAGTCTTCCACATCTTCACACGTCTAGCTCTTTTTCTCAGTGAGCTTCAAGATCAATACATCAGAGAAGCTTTCTTTGACTAGTCTTACCTAAAGGGTCTTTTGCCCTGGTGGTCATTCTTGCTCACATTATTCTTAGCATTATCACTACTTGAAGTAATCTTATTTTACTTGATTTTGTCTCCACCCTCTCTAACTAGAATAAAAGCTGCATGAGAGACACTTCCTTTTGTAGTTCAGTGGGAGCGATGCCTAGAGCCAACATTAGGTACTCAATAAATATTTGTTAAATGCATGAATAATATCACAGCCACTTTATTTTTCTTAAGCAATTGGAAAGGCAAATTAATAAAGGCAGAGATTCATTAAGAGGAAAAATCAATGCATTCTATAACTATAAATTTAAATGTTGCTCCTATAAATGGCATAAATAACACCACTTAAAGATACTGCTTATTATATAACCAAGGAAAAAAGATAAAATTGTATAAGCTAGGGACAAAGTGGTCCTTTATTTGATACCACTAAAGTTATATGAAAAAATTAATTAGCATTGTTTGGCTTGTGGCAAAGAGAAAATGAATTCACTGCATTTATTTTGTATCATGCTATTTTCAGTGACAAGAGGTTTAGGTCAAATGGTCAACTTCAAATTTCCACTGAGAGTTAAACTAACGTCCATCTTCATATCATTCACGTTTTGACGTGCGTGCTCTGGTTAGGTCCCTTCCCTGACTCGGCCATGACTGCTGGAGAAAGGCCTGGCCTATGTCTCAGAAGCAGAAGACTGAAGTATGTTTGGCTCTGCAACAGAGCCTGCAGAAATAAACATGCCAACCAATTCTCTAAAGAAGCTATAGAATGTTATGGGGCTGCAACAAAAAGAGGAGGAGCTTGGCTTTGGACTACTAGGATTTAGGGTTAAATAGAGTAGGAGAACAGGCCGAAGAGAAGTCCAACAACTATGCAAAATCAATTATCTACCTACTACCATTACATCTTCGAATTACTGAATGTTCTCTCTGAGGTAATGGGTTTACAATGCTGACCCAGCTACTCTACGCCAACTTTCAAGTTCTACCTGAGCTAGGACATCTGTCACTAATGATAGTTTTGTGATATGTGGAATTCATTACATCTTCCCTAGATTTTCTTTTAACTCTATACATCCTTATTACATGCAAGAGAAATAGATATGAGTCGCCAGAAAACCTGGCCTGGTACATTTTACCCACGTAAAAGAAATTTAACTTAGGAGTTTTATTTGTAAACTGGGAATACAACTACCCACTCAGTGGGTTACTAAGAACAGGAAATGAGACAATACATTCAACAATGCTTTGTGAATCACCAAATACTATTAAAAATCATCACTAGTCTGTGGACTTTTAGATGAACGGCAATCCTGAAAAGATTAACTATCGCTAAAAGTTTCAAAGTAGAAAAAGGCCCAGATTATAAAAATGCAGTGGCCAAATTTAGCCAGCACATTGGACAGAACAAAGAAACATTTTTCTTTTTCTTTATCCAAAAACAAAGTTACTTAATAACCAAATAAAATAACTCATTCAAAATACCTGAAATTGTTACTTTCAACCAGATGGCGAAAGGGGAAGGGTGTTCTTTATTAAACAGCAAAACCTCTGCTTTGTGATGCAGATTAATTCAATCAAATGATAGCAATCACTGGTCACAACCATGTGAAACGCTGTCAACAATGGGAATCAGCATTTATGCCAGAACCAGCCCATCGGCTCTCATAGATTAAGACTCATTCTACTCGTACACTAACATTCTTTGAAACCAATTTAATTAGCTCAAAAAAGTATGAGTAATTTCTGTTTACTCATCTTCTGATGAAAATTACATTTTTGAAAAATATAATATATGCTGGCATCTAAAAGAATCCAAACCACCTCAGTGCACTTCAAGGAACATTAAATCCAAGCAATGTGTGCGGCTGTTAATTTTGCAGGATCGTAATATCTCCAAGCAGAGAAAACTGTAAGATCACAGCAGTGTTTCTGCTAACGCTACTTTCACAAAGTTAAGAAAAAGCCAGACTTACAATATTCCACCCACCCCCACCCCCCATCTATAAAAAGAGGTCTCAGAGTGGAAGTATGTTTTACACTGAAGACCAGGCTCGCATGCCACTCATGGTGACTGGCAGGGGCTCAGTACATAACCAATACATAATACCAACTGATAAAAGACCCAGGGTATCTGTCCTTTGTGATCTTTTTGCAGATCAAAATGCGACTTGAGAATCTGCTTCGAAGCATGATAACTTCCTAGGGCTAGGGTTGGCCTCAGTGCACAGCTCCTTAAACATGAGAGGAAACCAAATCCAATAGCTTGAGCCGGTGTTTCCTAAAACATGGAGTACGGATCACTCTCCATCATTAACAACATTAAATCTCAAGTGACAACTTACTCCTTTTCTAAATCTCTTTCAATTCTTCTGATAACAAACATCACACTACCGGGTAGATAACACTTGCCTAAAATGTGCTAGTCTCCTTTTCCACAAAGGGAGCAGGCCTCAGGGCTCAGAGCTAGCACTGGCAAGAACATCAACAAAGAATTTAATCATCTCTTCACTTTATTTACTTTTACACTTAGCATCTATGGCAAACAACACCAGTCTTCCTGTTGATGATTCTGGTAAGGTTTTCTTTGTAAAGGATTTATTTAAATAGAAGTGGTTTGATTTAAAGAACAATATTAAGTGGAATTATGTAAGCAAATCATACATAGAGAACCCAAATGATGGAGGAAAGGTGGCAGAGGTACACGTGACTACGAGGCCTTGCTCAGGGACTCAGCACTGAGCCAAAAGGTGAACAAATGGGTCAACTTAACTAAGCTGGGGCAAAATACTTGAACAGCTGACATTCAAGCAGGATTTCAATTTATTAGAGATTCTAAATGTGGCACCTGTCCAAGTCGAATTAACAGCATTCACTTATAGCACCTAGGTAAGATCACCTCATGTCTGCCTAAAAGACAGGTTGAGAGGAATTAAGGTATTCTGCATAAGCAAACTCAAAGAGAAGCAGCAAAGGGCAGCACATGCACACCGCGTGTCAGAGTCACTTGGGAAGCTCTTCCAAAATGGAATCCCAAAGGTACCCCACAAATCAACAGCTAATGCAACCTGTTCAGATCCACAGCCAATGTCTGTAAATAGGACTACACATTTTATGCTCTTCAATAGCCAGTTTAGGACCAACATATTTATTACTAACTGAGATTCCCACGTTGGTAAACAACCTCAAAGAAGCGTGCTTCTGGCCCTAAGGAACGTCACCGTCTCAGCCCTCCTCCATACCCAAGGTTTTAGAGGCAATTAACAGGACATTTCCAGCATGTAATAAAAAGTTAAAAATCAGTTTAAAAAAACAAGAGCCTCCTCTCGTGCCATCCTTGCTAGACTCAACAAATTTGTGAGTGCCAATCTACGTCAGTCACTGTGCCAAGCACCAGCAATACAAAGCAACAACCCTGACAGAGTGGAGGGATCTGCTGCGATCAGTACATCCGGCCAGCCTGTGGGTCAGAATCAGTCTCCAGAGTGGTTTAGAATGTAGACTGCTAGGTCCCATCCAGAGATTCCCATCGATCGGAATGATCCTTGGGAAGCTGCCCATTTAGAAAGCTCCTCTCTGATTTAGATGCACAGCAGGTTTGGGATCTAACGACTCAAATTATACTTTTAAATTTGAAATTAACAGTAAGGAACATCTTGCTCTCAAAAAAACCGAGTAACTAAAGGAAAATATGAAGTATCCTGGACTACTTCAAAACATTAAAACACCATCAAGAAAGTATGATATTACTACACAGTGGTCCAAGAAAAAAAAGCAATCTATACAATGAAAGCAAATAGACCTATGAGAAACTGGGAATGCCAAAACGACACTACCATCAATCAACATCATTGCTCACATGGAAATCCTGGTTAATCGTTAGCTCACAAAAAGGCAGTTCAGCTAGCAAAAAAGTGTATTATCTCTTACAACTCTTGGTAATTAGCTGCTCAACAATTCACAGTAACATTACCACCAACACGAACCGATTTACAAGCCTTGTCGCTACTGTGGCTTCCTTCTCTGTCCTGGCAGCAGTGGTTTTAAAGGAACTGCCTGTTGGATTTTGCAGCAACTGCTCACTTGTTCATAAAAGTCACAGATAGATCATCAGTAATACATTAATTCACAGAAGACTGCCCACACATTTTCACCAATTCCATGCAGAGATAAGAAAAGAGAATCCCTCCATTGGCAGGTAAGGATTCTTTGTAATACCTAATAAATAGACTATAATGGCCACTGAGAAGGATTTTGATTTTGAAAACAACATGTAAGAATGGGCCTTTGGGAATTACAACAAAAAAACACATGGGTTCCAAAGAAAACCTTTTCCTGTTATAACCCTTATCCCCAAGGATAGAAGAGACCCTGGCAGCACTGGGAATGCTTCTTGGTACTGGAGACCCCCTGCCCCCCGCTCCTTCTCTCCAGGTGAGTGGTGTGTCGGTCCCAAATCTCTCCAGGGTCATCACATGGTGCCTCCCTCGACTTCATGCAGTTGCACCCAACCCATCACACCTACTCATGTCCAAACCTCCTGTTTGTTTGCCATCAGCCTTCAGAGGAAGTCCTTCAACATTTCCCAGACCAAAACCTCTCTCAGAACACTTGGGCCCCATCTTTCTGCTAGGGACTCTTCTCTATTAAAGCTTTAATATTTCCCTTGCCACTAGAGGGACCAAGGCCCCCCCTACCCCACACAGTGGCTTTGTCAGTCCCATCCCAGGCCTGGTGTAACCACAGAAGGCCTGTGAGTATGTGAATCTTGCATTCACATCTTCTCATTCACATGTTTGAAGTGACCACCATTCCTTTCTCCTTCAACAAGTTATCTTATTAGAAGATACTGAGTAGACTAGGTACTAGCAGAGAAAAAGGGTAAAAATGTAATTTTATGGGACTCCCTCACCCTTGCCGCCAATATACTGACATTCATAAAGAGAGTGAGAGAAAGAAAATCATCTCCAAAAGATGTGCTGGAACAACTATGTGAAGGGCTGTGGAAGAGGGGACCAAAAGGGCCCCTTTCCACCTAAGGGAGTCCTGGAAGAGGTAACACCTTTTCAGTGGGCTTTGCCCCAAGCTGCAGCTGTTTTCACACTGCCATTTGCCCTCTCACTCCCTTTTGATCCACTCCGACCCCACCAATCCTCTCTGGAGGACCACTAAGTCATTACTCTGGGCCTAAGAAACCTACAGCAGGTCCCCACTGACACATCAAGGCCAGGGGCGTCAAATGGGCACTGAGGCTCTGAGAGCTAGTCCCAGTCTATCTCGGCACACTGCTCATCCACGTGTGGGACCATCAGCCCTGGCCAATGCAGACTCCATGCAGTCCATTCCAGACAGCGTGGAATTTCCTGCCTCTGTGCTTGCTCACATCATCGCTCCTGCCAACCTAGGGCCACCAAACATGGCTGTTCCTCACACAAACTGTTAAGTTTTATATATGGTAGCCCTATCTATCGCCATCAAAACACTTCCCATTTTAGGGGATTATAAATGATTTTTAAAAAGTATTTTCTGCATCTTCCACAATGGACATGTATTACATACCTAAAAACAGAAGGAAAACATCTGCACATGGGACAACAGATCCATTCTACTCTTCAGAATCGCCTAACCCGAAGGCAATGTTCTCTAAGAAGCCTTTTCATCAAGAAGCAATTTGTGTTCCTCCTTATTCTTAAGACCCTGGACTGTTTTTTGACGTTCGACACAACCTTCCTGTATCCACAGCTGTACTTTTCTCTCTCTCTCTCTCTCATACCTATTATGTGTCAGGCACTGTATGAGGCGCTTTACCATGTTGTTTCATTTATGGTCACTGAGAACCTATGAGGTTGCTATTACCATTCTGACATTGTAACAAAGGAAGCTGGGGTTGGAAAACTTGCCCAGGCCAAATGACCAACTACGGATCTTGCAAGCTTAAATTTAAATCCAATCTAGTTTGGCTTCAAAATCCTGAACTCCAAAATATTTGGCAACTGATTAACTGCCTTTTCTAATAGTAACCATTATGACTCTTGATCAGCAAGACAATATCTTATTCACCTCTGTACTCACTCTAGAGCCTACCCCAGGGCTTTACTCAGAATCAGAAACTCAAAAAACCTTTTTCTGGTTATAAAATCTATTCCTTTAGGAAAACATGGTGGCATGTTGATATGACGGCGTGACTCTTAAAACAACTGTTGTCCCAACAGCAAGCCTTGTAAGTTTTAGCCTTAAAATGCGTCTCAAAGTTTTAGCCTTAAAATGCAGCTCTAGTGCCCCACCTTAGCCTTTAGTCTGTTATCATGTCTTGCCTTTGAATGCTTTTCCCTGCTTCTACCCTTCTCCTGCCATTTATTCTCAGCAAATTCACCAGTGAGGTGGGCCTGCGCCACTTTCTTATATATTATGTCCTTATATATAAGTCCTACAATGCCGCCAAGCTTCTTACTCTGGCTTTCAAGGCTGTGCACAATCAGGGTCCCTGCCCACAAGGGCAGACCTCTCTAGTCTCTACTTCCCTTCACTAACTACCCTCCACCTACGGTGGGCAGCCGTGCGCCAGCCCCTCTCTCTGTTTAAGAATGCTCTTATTCCAGCCTGCCACATGGGTGGCTCCATCCCATCACTTATAGCTCGGGTCACCAGGGTCACCTCTTTAGAAGCTTTGCTTAAACACTCTATCTATAGAAGGATCCCATTGTTATTCTGTCTCCAGCTTCCATCTGGAGTACTGAGGACAATGAGGAAACAACTCACAGTTGTTTAAAAAGCATGTCTAGTTAGTTTTGCCTGTCTCTTAAGCTAGACAGTAAACTCCAAGGAAATAAATAAGGATACTATACACACCCATGCCTGAAACAAGGTGTTTCTTCTGAGCTGTTATTGAACCCATATCAAACTATGTTTTTAGGTGGCATTATGACAATGCAAAACCATCTTATATGGATTCTTCCATGATTAAACACCCAGACAACAGGCGTGGAGCCTAGAAGACCAGGGAGGGCTCAGGGGTTCATGAAATCCCTAAAGACACAATGCTTCATTTCTAAGTACATATGCATTTTAATGGAGAAGGTGTGATAGCTTCATCATATTCACAAATTAGAACATCATGTCAAGCTGGATTTAGAACTACTGAACTTGGAAATTTCAAAATCACATTTCCTTTAAAAAAAAGACATATATCCACACTGCATATATATAATTTTACCATCCACTAAATTCACAATCATGAGGTCTAGAAGGAAATAAACCTTTCACTATAGTGACTCAATATTTCAAGAGATTTTATGAAATACATTTTTCCTTGTCCAATTTCAATAAATTAGAAAATACACATCACTTTCAATAAAATTCAGAAAATACCCAACATCGGATAGGCATTAACCCATTCGATGAATTAGAAAGCCTACCTCCTGACAGAGGGAGGGATATTATATCCTATCCATGCTGTCACTGGCCCTCAGTTTAATCCTGCTTTACCTTTTACCCTCTAATAATGATTTTTAAATGGTTAAGCACTTACCGTAATGTGATTGAAATGCCTGCGGTTTGACAACCTGATTACAGTCGTTACACACCACCAAGTAGAAATCATCATGGGCTGGACACAGACCAAATATTGGCATGTCTGCAACAAAGAAAGAGAGCATCACTCACTCATCTGGTTCTGATTAATACGAAACCATTTAGGCTAGCAATACTTTCTAAAGGAGCTGCCTTAAGATAAAGTATACCAGTTCAAATGTTACTCCAGTAACATTTAAAAGTAACTGATGTGGCACCATGACTATTAAGAGAGAAATCAAATCAGGCTTACAGAAACACTGTTTAGAGGATTAAAATAAAAAGGCACCAAAAATCATCAGTATGAGGTAAAACAGACAAATCTATTAAAATGCAAACAATGAATACACTCGCACAATAAAGCAACTTTAGATGAACTCCACCAAGGGTTAGGGGTAAGAATCTGCAACCACATAAAATGCTTAGCAATTCAGAAAGCTGTATCATCTAATGGTTTTATTTGTTTAACTATGCATTCTATTCCAGCCATCTGGTCTCTGAGTTCTATGGAACAGTTAAGAAAGGAAGCAGAGGTTTCACTGAAGAGTAAAATTGCCAGTTTGGTCAGTATGTAATACAAAGAAGATTATTTTTATACTCTTTTTTCAGGTCATAAGAACCTCTAGTCATTTTGCTCACATACTGATGCTCCTGAACACATGGAACTTTGGTACAAACACCACATTTCATACATTAATCTCAGCTCAGTTACTAGAACAGGGCAAGATACAAGTTAGATTTTTTTATGGTTAAGAAGTTAATTAAAACACAGATGTAGGGGCGCCTGGGTAGCGCAGTCGTTAAAGCGTCTGCCTTCGGCTCAGGGCATGATCCCGGCGTACCGGGATCGAGTCCCACATCGGGCTCCTCTGCTATGAGCCTGCTTCTTCCTCTCCCACTCCCCCTGCTGTGTTCCCTCTCTCGCTGGCTGTCTCTCTGTCACATAAATAAATAAAATCTTTAAAAAAAAAAAAAAAAAAAAAACACAGATGTAACACTAAACTATCTGTATATACACAAAAACTGAAAGTGACTTGATATTTGGTAATATGTAGTTAACTAAAAGGTCCTAGCCATGGATAATTACTAATTAACAATAATCTAGGGAGGGAACAGTACTAACATTTCAGATCCAGAATCTAATCTCTTAAATATTTCAAAATTGGTGATTTTAGGGGTGCCTGGCTGGCTGAGTCAGTACAGCATGGGACTCTTGATCTCTGGGTGGTGAGTTCAAGCCCCACATTGGGCAAAGGGATTACTTAAAAAAAAAAAAAAAAAAAAGACAACCGCTGATTTTAAGTATTGTACACTATTTAGACTATCTGCACTGAATGGATAATTAGCAAATTTCAATTGGACAAATAGTTCAGTAGACCAAATACCAAGTTTAAAGGGGGGAAAAAAGATCTAAAACTAATTAGCATCTGTTTTCTTTCCTGTGAGATCTAATTTCACACTTTCTCCAGCTTGGGTGGATCATGGTAGTTTTAAAGGAAAAAGAAAATGCCCTGAGGAGATGTAAAGTGATCATAGCCTCAAAGCATCAAATTACTGATCTAATATTACACATGGATATAACTCAGATTTTCTTAAACAGCTTCTATTACACTGAATTGCACAGATCACTAGCTATAAATCTGAAACATACCAAGGACCAACAAGATTTTGGGATGCAGGGGCAGCACTGAGCAGTTTCTAGGTGCTATATGATCTCATTCTTCTCTCACAACCACCTAGGTACATACCATTACAACCCCACTCTAAAAAGGAGGAAACTGATTCACAGAGAGATGAAGTACTCTGTCTACGTCAGTAGCTGGGATTCCATTCTGACTCACAACAATGGCTTGGATCTGGTCCCTTGAAGATCAGAAGAACGTGATTTCTAGAAATTCCTTCCAGTTTCCACCTCCATTAAGTTGGAATGTCAGCGCTGAACACCTTTGATAAACTGATTAGATAATGCAAGAAGCTTCTAGTAGACTACTGACTTCCGTGACTAAGCTTAATAATTTAATGAAAAATAAGAACCAAACAATGTGCTATTTTCCTTGAAAGCATGCCCACATTGAGTTAAAAATAGTACATGTGGGAGAAAAGGAAAGGTTATATTCATGCAATGATCAACATGTAATAAGCCATTTTCCATGGCTACAATTTCTTGACATGACATTTCATTTTAAAAATAAAATATACATAGTTTCCTTTAAGTTCCATATACCCCTCTGCTAAATGCCTCCAATACAAGACCAAATGAGAAAGAAAACCTGAATTACAGAATGTAGCATTCATAATTTGCAGCTGTGAAGTATGAAATGTCTATAAATATCAAATTAACAGTTCATTAATGAAATTGACTCAGTTTTATTAATTAAACAGTAGTTAAAACAGCATTAAATTAAGTGGTCTCACTTTAGATTTAGGTGACTGCAATGTGCTGGTTTTGTGTGGTTTCCCACAGCACTCAATGTTAAGCAATGTTGTTTAAAATGTATCACTTGACAGACACCAAATACTTCTGGGGACTAGCCCCCCTACCCCTTTATAAATAAAACAACTTCAAAAAATTAAGAACTGTACCAATCCTTCCAAGTAATGGCAATTCAACTAGCTACAATAACCTTTATATAAAAACTGTTCTTTTTTGCTGTGATTCCTTTCTTCCTTTTGTGAGATTTAGAAACACTAGTAAAAATAAGAAGGTAGGGGTCATTCTGTAAGGGACCAGGAGTCTGTACTTCCGTAAAAACTTTAATTTCCTCCATAACTTAAGATCATTTGCAATCGATGATGACAGTAAATAGGATAAACAGTTGGCCTTTACTGAGAGACTGCTATGTACCAGGCCCTGTGCTAAAGGACTTTTTATATGGTTTATCCTACAATAAAATCCTCATGTTACCGATAGAGACATGAACTTGTCTACTATCACCCACCAAGAAAGCATAACCAGAACCCAAACTCAGGTGTGCTCCGTGAGCTCAGTTTTTAATATCTCACCAGCACATCACACTCCCTAAAAAGCCTGCCTGGGCACATATGATGGTATGTGCCCCCCCACACACACACCCACTGAAAGAAACATGGTACATTTAAATCCAATTCATGCTACTCTCAGAAATCAAGTTCTAGTTGTGAAAATCTAAAGCAACTTTAATTTTAGCTTTCTAAATTCTTTACTTTCAGATATCCATATTTGGAAATAAGCTAGAAGACACAAAATAATTTAAATAAAATGTCTTCAGGAGAAAAAAAAAAAGACTTCTATATCCTTTTTCTGCACTGGGACATTCCAGAGGCCTTAGCAACAGGAACAGAATGTGGAATGTTGTGGCAACAGAGAAAATGAAATTTTTGTGAGAGACAGTATGTATGTTTCTGAATATTTTTAAAGCATAAGTTTATAATCAGCCTATCTACAAATTAACATATAAAACTTGCCCAAATGCAAGGAGGTAAAAGATTGATCTAAACTAAAAAATGAAAGAGAGTTGATAAAAATTAGTTACTATTGAATTTTTTGAAAGTTTATAAAATACACTGTATACATACAACTTAGACCATTATATACTTCAAAATAATGAAACGTTTTTAAATTGTACCTGGCTCCATGGACTCTGAAATAGTTTGAAGAATGGATTTTATTGTGTGTAAGCCCTAAATCTTTTTCAGGATTCAGGTCACTCCAATCTTCCACTTAGCAAGTAGCCCAGCACCCACACCTAGGCCAGCATGTACTTTGGAGACCCCAGGCCAGCACACTAGGAAGGCCTGGGTTTAAGCACATAGACACATGAGCACATGTGCAAAACCTCCACAGGCAAATGTACAATGAAGGCTCTCTGCCTGAAACCAGACCCTAAACGGGAGGGAATGTATTCAGTTACTTTGGTGCTACTATCCCCATTTTGAGAACTGAGTCCAACAACAGAACGTGTGTGCTGTAAGCAAAGCATTCCACCTTTGTAGTACCCTGGCTGTCTCCCTTCTCCCATGCTCCCCAATTTCTACATGCCAATGACTCCCACATTTCCGTCTCTAGCCCAGATGGCTCCTGAGCTCTGTCTAGACTCATATATCCAACTGCCTACTAGACATTGCCATCTGGACGTCTTATATACATCTCAAAAGGAATAAGCATGTCCAAGAGAGCTCCACTTTCCACCCTACCCTGTTCCCATCCCCCAAAACTTTCCCTCTCTTGGGTAAATGACTATTCATCTCTTTGATTGCTCAAACTAAAAACCCAGATGTCATCTCTGACTCCCCACTTCCTTCATCACATCCAGGCCACCAGCATGTCTGCTTGGCTCTACTCTAAAATCTCCATCCACTTCTCTCCATCATCTAAGCCGCTGCTGTAGAGCCCTCACCAGCACCTTTCTGATGGACTATGGAAGAAGTCCAACTACCAGCTGGTCTGCAATCTCTTCCACACGGCCGCCAAACTGATTCTTTGAAGTCCTCCAGCAGATCACATCACTACTATTAACATTTCTCCAGTGGCTTCCCGCTCCTCTAGGAATAAAATCTCACTTCTTACCATAGCCCCCAGGGCCCCGCCAGATGTTCATCCACCTCCCTCTCACTCTCTGTTCCCTTATTTCCTTCCTGCTCCTCTCTCCTTGGCTCACTCTGCTCCAGGCACACTGTCCTCCATTCTCTCCTTAGACCCAGAAAGCTATTGTCAGCTAGGCTCTGCCCTTTCTCTCTTCATAAAATGCCTGGTACATTCACACCCTGCCAGGTCTGTCTCAGCTGTCTTCTCTTCAAAGAGCTCCACCTCTCCCCCCCCCCCCCCACCTACCCAGTAGTTACTCTCTATCACAGGTATTGTGAGCAGAGTGGCTAACAGAGAGGACCACTCCCTATTACTTTGAATCCAGTGTGTCCTTAGGCAAGTCTATAAGCTCTTCAAACTTCGGTTTCTTCACATATCAAATGGTAATGATAAACAGTACCTAGTTTACTGGGCACTTCACAGGACGGAAAGATTAAGACAGTTAATACAGGGCGCCTGGATGGCTCAGTCGGTTAAGTGTCTGCCTTCAGCTCAGGTCATGATCCTAGGGTCCTGGGATCAAGTCCTGCATCGGGCTCCCTGCTCAGCAGAGAGTCTGCTTCTCCCTCTCCCTCTGCCCCTTCCCCTGCTCCTGTGCTCACACTCTCTAATTTATAAATTCTTTAAAAAAAAAAAGTTAGTACATGCAAAGCTCTAGGAGACCTTAGACATACTCACAGAACAGCCCCCTCTCCACCCTGTGAGATAGGAGTCATACACTCACACTATTGCTCAGGAAACTAAGGCACACAGACATCAAGACCTTAGAAGCTAGTAAGTAGCAAGAGTGGACATTTGAACCCAGATGTGCGGGGCTCACAAGCCCAAGCAATTCCCAATGTTCTCCCAGAAACACTGCCTAAATCTGCCTCCTCCATGCCACTCCCACTTCAGGTACCCATGGTGGTGGCCTCCACACACCAGCTCTCCTAACAGAACCAGGGTTTCTTCCCTTTTCAGCCTCCCCCACCCTACTGCCAAAGCTACAGACCTACAAAGCAATAACACTACTCCTCTCCTTGAAGCCAATGCTGGCTCCAAAACAGGGCCTGGACCCCTGACCAACCTCTCCTCGACCAAGGCCCCTCCCTAGCCCTCTGGCTTCTCCCATCTCTCCAGTCTGAGTCAACCGGCTCCAGTCTCAAGACTGCCTGGCCTCCTCAGAGCCTGCCTTGTCTTCCCACAATCCTATCTTTTGGCCAGAACAGTTACTGTAGCAAGGAAAGCTTTCCCCTCTTCTTCCTGGAACTCCCACCATTTAATAAGAACCAGTTCCACTGCCCTCTCTGCTGTGCTCTTACTCATACCATTCATTATCCCACTGCAGTCCTTCACTCACTGATTTATGATTTATGAATGGTAAGCTATAAGCAAACACCTCTGTAGTCCTGCCGGACAGCAGACTTCTTGCCTTCCCTAGCAAGGATCCTGAGAAGCAAGTTCTCACTGTGTTTGTGAAGTAATGACCAGCATTCAGAACTCTTCCGCAGCTTCCAGTTGCTCTTAGGATAAAAACTGGCCCACGAGGTCTTGAACAGCTTTGACCAGCCTCTCTCCGACTGGCTCTGCACAGCTGGCCCTGCTGGCCTTTGATTTGTTCCTGGAGCACATCATGCTCTCCCCTGCCACAGCACCCAGGCACCTGCTGTTCCATGTGCCTGGAACCACCACCTTCTCCACATCTTTACCTGGCTTGTTGCTTTACTCGGTTCACTCTCAGCCTCGAGGTCACTGTTCTGAAGACTTGGCTAGGCAGGCCCTGTTACATGTTCCCAGAGCACTGCCTTTGTTAGCCTTGCCACAATGCACCATGCCCAATTTCTAACAATCCATCTAGCCATGTGAATCTTAATCTCCTCCCACTAGAAAAAGTTCTGTATTTGTCTGGCTTCCTGCTCTAGTGACAGTGCCTGACAACGCCTAACTTGACCAATAGGAAGCAGCAAATAAGTACATGTCATACATTACTTGATGAATAATAAGTGAAGTATTAAAGTCCCTGTGGGGCCATCATAAGTCAAGGCTATAATTGTGGCTTTATGTCATTTAATGACAGAGTCATCCACTAGAACTGGTATGCCACTTTGTGATACAAACATTCAAGGGGTGAGAAGGTTTCCCTTGAACACAAGATCGATCCCATTCCTGGAGGCCATTTCTGGAAAAAAATCATGTTTCAGGGTCTGATTCTCAAATACGCACATCAGCGATTTCTCTTTCACAGTATGTCAGTGCAGTAATGAAGAGCAGTTGTGGAGTCACTACTTGGATTCGAGTCCTTACTCTTCCTCTCACTGGCTGTGTGATCATGGTTTTACATTGTTTAACCTCTTTGAACTTCAGTTTCCAAGTCGGTAAAATACAGTTAACAGGACCTGTATTTCAAAGTGTTATTTTGAGGCTTAAATGAACTAATCCATGGGGAGCACTCAGTGCTGAGCATGTAGCAAATGCTCAATAAATGTGAGCAAAAAAACCCAAAAACATAAAAATATATACATAGTAGCAATGTCCACTGCAAGGGCCCCAGCTCTCACTAATTAAACTGACAGAAGACTGATATATACACAAATAGGGACTACTTTACAACGTGAGCTGAACGCTCAAGTGGTCTCCCGCTCCAACTGCTGACCACACACTCCCCGCTGTAAGCAGTGAAAGGCAGTGGGGCAGCAGAGGCAGCTCGCTGGCACCCCTCTCCCTGTGAAGGGTCAGGGCCCATGCTTCAGAGTTTAAGCTATACCCTTGCAAGCCAGCGAGAACCCAAGATAATAAGTGAGGAAGCCACATGATAGAAAAGGTCACTGTGGCATGAGTGTGGATCAACTAAGATAACGGGGGGGGGGGGGGGGGGGCAGATCAAGGACAGTGGTCCCTAAGGGCTGATACAACAGAGACACAAAATGCCTGTGCGATGAAAACGGGGGAAACCCGGCTGAAGACAAGTTCTGGAGGACCCTGTCAAGCCCTCGGGAGATTGTGGGTGGAGTGTGAGGCCAAGGGAGGAAGCCAAAGATGGGTCTGCAGTTCCTTCCTCACTGCAGCTAACGTGAACGCGTGGACCATGGGAGACCCAGATGGAAGAACTTTGTAAAGACAACAGAGCCTAGTGGTTAAAGGCACAGCCTCCGGAGCCAGATTGGCTACATTCAGACCTCAGCCATGCCACCTACTAGCCTTTACTCAGTTCCCTCATCTATAAATGGGTCAAGTAATCATAACCACCTCATAGGTTGTTGAAGGGACTAATGAATATAAAAGGCTTCAATGGTACAAAGTACTTTAAAATGTGAGCCATTTTTATCATCTTCCCTATCACTGCTCTCTGGTCTTTGATCATAGTAGCTCTATGTTCCCTTCCACCTATTCCAACCCCCACCCCCTCCCCACAGCACCCAGTGATGTTTTTAAATCAAAATATCTCCTAGGCTGACTTAACCCCTTAGTGGTTCTCCAATGTAGTCAGAATGAAAACCAATGTTTAGAAGGCCCTCCCTGCATGACCTCAGCAACCTCAAGACATAGTACTCACCTGTAATTTCCACTCCAGAATTCTCATCTCCTTGACAATTACACCAACATGCCAATCACTGTCCCACCTCAGGGCCCTTGCTAACTCTGTTCCCTCTGTCTGGAATGCCTTGCCTGGCTGGCTCCAGGTCTCAGCTTACATTCCAACAGAAGCACCTTCCCTGCCCACCCCCATTTAAAGCAGGCCCCCAACTCTTCAGATAATTCCTCTCTTCACTCATTAGTTACTTCTTATTTGTGTTTTGGCTCTTTCTCTTAGATGTAAGCTCCACGCGGGTGGGTGCCCTGCACATCATCTGCACAGCACAGTGCCTGGCACACAACAGGTTCTGAAAAAAAAGAATCTGAGAAAGCCCTCTGCATCAGACTCCCCGAGTTTAAATCCCAATACCATCATCACTCACTAGGACTGTGACCTTGAACAAGTCCCCCTGCTTCAGTATGCTCATCCATAAATTGGAGATGATGCTAGTAGCTATCTTAATGGGTAGTTACAAGGATAAAATTAGTGTACATAAAGCTCTTAGAACTGTGTCTGACATGTGCTAAGTCTGCCTTACCTATTATGATTCTAATTATTTCTACTTTTACTGTCAGTGAGCTACACTGGCCACTGCTTCCAATCTCTGCCATCTACAGCCAGCACTTCTTAGGATACTATGTATGAAGTACCTACAAGTATCATGGCATCATTCATTTATTCATTCATTTACTCACATATTGAATCCCTACTATGCCTAGACACCATTCTGAGTACTCGGTACATATCAGTGGACAAAAATTATAACAAGAAACCCTAAGAAGCATTAATACATAAGACAAAAATAATAAAAGTTTACAATTACTGAATGCTTCCTATGTTCCAAGTACAGCACTAAGTATTACACCATCTGATCTTCACAATACTACCTGCCTTTCAAGGTTACAATTCCCATACTTCACAAAAAAAAAGCAAGAAAGCACAAGGAGATTACCTGCCTTAAGTGACAGAGTCAGGAGGTGGAGGAGCTGGAATTTGAAGGTGACTTTCAAAAGTACATGTTCTTCTCCACCTCAGTACACAAGCCTCTCCATTACTCAGTGCCCTCCCTACCTCTCTCAGGACATCTCTGCTCTTCTGCCATGTTTAATCAAAGCCAACCAAGGCATCCTAGCAGAGAGTGGACTGTTTCATCTACCTCTGCATGGTCTGCTCTCATTGCTCCTCAAAGTTTCCCTTAGATACTAGGACGCTCAGCCCCGTTAGTAATCTGAAACACTTCTAAATAACCTGACAGACCTGGAAGGCTGGTCTGCACATACTAAGCTTTTACTACAGTCAGTCCAAAATTTATTTCAAATGCTAACTCTCAATTCTAGAATGAAAGTAATATCAATAACCTAAAAAAAAGTTTTTAATTGCTATTAAATGAGCTTTAAGGTCTCAACTGGGAAAGGATAAAAGAGAATTTTATTCCTACCCTTCACAAACACTTCTCCCAAACTCATATCCTCTGCTCCAATAACTAAAAGAAATCAGACTTTCCTTTGGCCATAAGATGTTAAACAATGGAACCAACTAGGGACAAAAAGGTCAATCAACAGCCTGCTAAGATATATGTAATTTGGGGCCCTATTTGAACTAAAGCAGTCAATAAAGATTGGATTAAAAAAGAAAAGTGACATGTTTTAAGTCAAAAAGCAATTAACCAAACAGCAGAGGTCCAAAGAGTTAGCTCAAAGAAAATAGTCCTAATATTTTGAATCACTAACTACGAGTGGCCAGCTTTACAGTGACCCTCCCAGATAAAAGTCACAATGCTATCACTACTTGTACTGAAAGTGAGATGCAGTGCCTGGGACAGAAGAGAGGGGGCAAACAGCAAAATCCTAGGGAATCTGCATTAGGGAAGTCACATCAGGCTACAAGGGTGACCAACTGGGCAGTACACATGACAGGCTGTCTCATGTGTACCTTAAGCTACTCAAAATACTGTCAGTAAATTCTGACCTTTCAAATCAGAACCCAAGCCTGAAATGCCAGGTGTCCTAAATCTGGAAGTGCCTGCCAAAATCCTTACTGAATCTGATTTGCAACACTACCATTCAGCTAAGCTTGTAGCCCAAGGGTAAGATGTGGGCTAAAACAGTGTATACCCCTTCGCTGGTATTGTAACCTCAAGCAAGGTACTTAACTTCCAGACCTCACAAGTTCTGCACTGGACTGTTGAATTGAATGAGATAACTCATGTAAAATGCTTAATTCTATTCTAAATACAGTAAGGAGAGTGTATATAAGGACTCAATAAAGAGTACTATTAATTTTACCATCATTATTGTTATGGTTACAATTATAATTTCATGACTCAATTGAGAATATCATTTATTTTTTTGTTCAAAAGACAGTCAATACAGAAACACTACATCTGCCAGTATCTTGTACGCGGAAAATTGATGGCTCTCATACAACTAAGTACAGTTTTAACTACGGAATGGCACTGACTACTGACCTATCTCTGTTTTTAAATGCTTAGCCTCATATAGACCATACCCTGGGCCATAAAACAAACCTCAACAAATTCAAAAGAACTGAAATCACACGTATGTTCTCTGTCCATGATGGAATCAAATTAGAATTCAGTAAGAGAAAGACAACATGAAAATTTCCCAATACATGGAAACTAAAAAGACATTTCAAATAATCCATAATCAAACAATGTAATCATGATATTAACAGGCTAAAGAAGAAAAATCATACCATCATAAATGATGCAGAAAAGTATTTAGGATAAACAACCACCCCCTCCACACAACTAGGAATAGAGGGAACTTCCTTAACTTGACAAAGCACATTTACAAAAAAACACCTACAACTAATACCGTACTTAATGAAGAAAGATTATATACTTTCCTCCTAAGCTCAGAAACAAAGGAAGGATATCCACTCTCACCATTGCTGTTTATTAATTTTTTAAAGATTTTTCATTTATTTATTTGAGAGAGAGAGCATGAGAGCAGGGAGAGGGACAGAGGGAAAAGCAGACTCCCCACTGAGCGGAGAGCCCCAACTCAGGGCTCAACCCCGGGACTCCAGGATCATGACCTGAGCAGAAGGCAGATGCTTAACCCACTGAGCCACCCAGGCATCCCTCACCATTTAGCATAATAGTGCAAGGTCTAGCCAGAGAAATAAGGCAAGAAAAGGAATTAAAAGGCATACAGATTGGAAAAGAAGAAATAAAACTGTCCCTATGACAGTTTTATGTAGACGGTCTATGTAAAAAATCACAGGAACCTACAGAAAACCTCCGAGAATTGACCAGTTTAGCAAGATGACAGGAAACAAAATTGCTTTAGTCTGTTTGGGCCGCTATAATAAAATACCATCAACTAGGAGGCTTATAAATAACAGACGCTTCTCACAGTTCCAGAGTCTGGAAAGTCCAAGAGTAAGGTGCCAGCAGATTCCGTGTCTGGTGGGAACCTGCTTCCTGGCTCCCAGTCTTCTTATCCCTGTGTACCCCACATGAAGAGGGTGAGGCAGCTCTCTGGAGCCTCTCTTATGAGGGCACTAATCCCATGAGGTCTCCAATTCTCATGACCTAATTACTTCCCAAAGGCCAAGCCTCCAAAAATCATTTACAGTGGGGATTAGGTTTCAATATATAAATTCTGGAGGGGATCACAAATATTTAGCCTATACACAAAATCCAACACATAAAAATCAACGGTCTTTCTACATACTAGTCATGAACACATGAAAGCTAAAATTAAATGGCTAGCCTTCAGTTGGCATGTTAAGCATGTTATTTGCTTTAGAATATAGGTGGGTATTATTCAACAGCCATGTGCCTGTGAGGAGTGTAGCAAACTAGAGATCTGTATCTTTCCTAAGTACCTGAAGGGGATGTTATAAAACATAATCAGCTCATATTTACAAAGTCTTTAAATACCTTACCAAAAACATGTCCCAGAAGGTTGACTTTTAATAGACAATGAAAGTAGAGTAAATGTCGAATTTGGTTGTGACTCATGAAGCCAGAGAGAAGATGGTCATAGATCTTCTACCTTAATGATTACAATGAAAAAGAAAGAACATACAACTCTATGTTCACCCCCAAAGCCCCCTGCTGCTCAAGTATAGCCCATGGACCATACCCTCCATATCACCAAGAACCTGGTTAGAATTATAGAATTTCAGGCCCTGACCCAGATCCACCAAACCAGAGTCTGCATTTTAACAAGATTCTCAGACGGTTTACATAAATGTTTGAGATGTGCTGAAAACAGAGCATCATACAATTTGGACCGAATGCTGAATAATGTTACCAATATTGGAGAAATTATTCATAACATAATTCAGATTTTTTTCAATCTGTCCATCTATCAAACGCATCTTGATCATACTTGCTCAAATGTATATTGCTTAAGTTTATACTGAGCATATGTGCATTGTAGAATATAATAAATGTATACCATATAATGTATACTAAGTACATTAGTCTGTAGTTTTGGTCTTTGGTTTCGGTTATCTGGATACTGTTTTCAGAAAGATTTGAGAAGTGTTCCCTCCTTTCCTATTTGTTAGAAGAGTTTGCGTAGGATGGGTGCTAATGCTTTATACATTTAGTAAAATTCACCGGTCAAGCCATCTGGGCCCTGGCTTTTCTCTGTGAGAAGTTTTAAAGTTACTAATTCAAATTCTTGTACTAAGTCTATTTGGATCTTCTAATTCTTCTTGAGTCAGTGCTGGTAGCTTGGTAGTGTCTTTCTAGGAATCTGTCCATTTCATCTAAGTTATCCACTGTGTTGGCACACAGTTGTTCACAGTACTCCTTTATAACTCCTTTCTGTTCTGTAAGGTCAGTACTGATGTCATCTAATTCCTGATTTTAGTAATAGGAATATTATGGTGAAATCTAGCTAAAAGTTTGCCAATTTTATCAAAATCAAAGCCCTCTGATCTTGTCAAACTACCAGCTTTTGGCGTCACTGATTTTATCTTTTTTTTTTTTTTTTCTGTTCTCTAGGTCATCTATTTACACTCTAACCTTTGTTATTTTCTTCCTTATGCTTGCTTCAAGCTCAGTTTGCTCCTTTCTCTACTTTCTTAAGGTAGAAGGTTAGAGGATTGATTTGAGATCATTCTTCCTTTTTAAGAGAGCTGTATGTAGCTTTAAATTTTCCCTTAAGAACTGCTTTAGCTGCAGGGTGAAAGTTTTTATACATTGTATTTCATTGTCATTAACTTCAAAGTATTTTCTAATTTCTCTTGTGATTTCTTCTGTGACCCACTGCTTATTTAGGAGTGTATCATTTAATTGTGAATTTCCCAAATTGCCTTCTGTTGTTAATTTCTAATTTTACTTCACTGTGGTTAGAACTCATACTTTGAAATTGTATGATTTCAGTCTTTTTACATTTACTGAGGCTACCTACATATGATACCGGAAAATATTCCATGCACATTTGAGAATAAGGTGTATTCCTGCTGTTGTTGGTTAGTCCAGTTGGTTTATGTTTTTCAAGTCTTCTATATCCTTGTTGATTTTCCGCCTAGCTGTTGTATCCATCCTTGCAAGTGAGTTATTAAAATCTCTATTATTGTTGAATTTCTCCTTTTGGTGTCAGGTTTTTTTCCCTCATGTATTTTGAAGCTCTGCTGTTAGGTGCATGTGTCTTTATAACTGTTATTTCTTCCTGATGGATTGACTTTTTCATGATTATAATATGTCCTCCTTTATATCTAATGACATTTTTTTAAAGTCTATTTTCTCTGATATTTGTATAGCCAGTCTAGTTCATTCATTTGTTCATTCTTTCTCTCAGTAATCTCTACACCCAGTGTGGGGCTCAGACTCACAACCCCCAAGATCAAGAGCTACATGCTCTTCTACTGAGTCAGCCAAACACCCCTGGCCTAGTTCTCTTTTGACTACTATATGCATGGTATATTTTTTTCCATTAACCTTCAACATATTTCTGACTTTGAACCTGAAGTATGTCTCCTGTTGACAGCACATTGTTGGATGATTTTTAAAAATCCATTCTGCCAGGGGCGCCTGGGTGGCACAGCGGTTAAGCATCTGCCTTCGGCTCAGGGCGTGATCCCGGCGTTGTGGGATCGAGCCCCACATCAGGCTCCTCCGCTATGAGCCTGCTTCTTCCTCTCCCACTCCCCCTGCTTGTGTTCCCTCTCTCGCTGGCTGTCTCTATCTCTGTCGGATAAATAAAAATAAAAAATCTTAAAAAAATAAAAAATAAATAAATAAATAAATAAATAAATAAATAAAAATCCATTCTGCCAAGTTCTGCCTGTTAATTAGTACTTAGTCCATTTACATTTAATGTAATTACAGGTAAGATAAGATTTACATCTGTGATTCTACTTTTTTCTATATGTATTGTGACTTTTGTTATTGTTCCTCCATTACTACCTCCTTTTGTGTTAAACTGATCTACTCTAGTATACCTTTGTTTTGTCTTGTTTTTTTAAGAAAGGGAGTTGGGGGGAGGAGCAGAGGGAGACAAAATCTGAAGCAGGCTCCATACCCAGCACAGAGACTAATGTGGGGCTCAATCTCACAACCTGGAGATCATGACCTGAGCTAAAACCAAGAGTCACACACTTAACTGAATGAGCCACCAGGGTGCCCCTCTAATATACCTTTTTAGTTCCTTTTCTCTTTTACCTTTTTGTCCCAACTTATTTTATTAATGGTTGGCCTGGGGATTACGATTAATAATTTCAAACAATGCAGTTTGAATAAAACCAACTTAATTTTAACAATATATTTAAAAAGTTATGCTTTCACATTACTCCAATTTATGCTTCTCCCCCCCCCCCACCGACATGTGGGCCATATTTTGCTGTTTCATTGCCATTCTTGTAATTTTTTGTTGAAGACTGGACAAATAATATTAATGTGTCAACTCTGGAAATCAGATCCACCTGCCCTTGTTTGCTTGTTTAGTGATTTACCTGGTCTAATTGTTGTAAAGTCTATATTCTCTGTTATGTGTGGTTAGGTCAAAAGTCTGTGTGTGGTTAGCTAATTATTAGACAGGGATTTCCTTAAATATGTTGAACCGTGAGTCTCCCAGCCCTTGCTGAGGGGCTCCATGTGTATGTTGGAGCATGCCATCAATGCTCTAGCGAGCATTTTACAACTCTGCTTCAGCCTTCACTTCCTGCTTGCCTAGCGCCTCAAGGTCAGCCAGACGTAAGGGATTAGGGCTTTCTCAGGTCCCCCAATTGACATCTTTTTTCCAGGGTTTCCCACTTAGTTTCTTGGTCAGACTGTTGTTAGCCTCAACTGGTATCACCACCTCAGACAACTGTAATGGTCAATAATTGCCACTAATTTTTTTTTTTTAAATAAACAGGACCAATAGTAAACCCTGAGCCAGCCCAAATAAAGACAAGTTCTGAGAATGGAACTTTTTAGGGAGCTACCACGCAGTTTAAAGAGTGACAAATGCCTGGGAATAGGACTTTGGGGGAGCTTGAAATCCCTTCTGTCCCTTCTGGTGGCTTCTACGCTGCTGTTTTTCACAGCTCTCATAGTTGTAGGGCAGTTGGTTTTCAAACTTACTATGGAGCTAGCAGTGGGGTTTGAAATAGAGTGAATTAAAACCCCCCAGCGTTTGCGGTATTTACAGAGATTCAGCTTTCTTTCTTGTGTAAGTGTTCAACAGATCCTGCCAGTCTTAATTTTCAGAATGCTGACAAAGTTAATTTTGGCAATTCTTGACAGCATTCTCACCATTTTTATGGAGGAGATTTTCAGGGGTCCTTACTCTGCCATTTGGAAGTGCTTACTGCAAGAGTATCATCAGACTGTTTATTATCATTGTTTTCAACACTGCTCAGACTGCAGCGTGGAGAAGGGAGGTTCATGGTTCAAAGCAGAACTATGGAAACCAGACAGGAGCTGCTTGCAATAGTACAGGTGAAGACATGGGATAGTCTGGACTTGGGGATAGCAGGGTGATGGCACAGAGAAGATTCTGAGACATTTAGAAGGAACTATTGCCATGACTTGGTAATGGCCTGGACACAAGGCTGATGCAGAGAATGACGCCATGTCTCCTGTCCTGTAGAACAGGATAGATGGGTGGTACCAGTCTCTGAAAAGGAATTCTGGAAGAATGCCAGGTCTGCGAATGAAGACCATACACTTGGGACATTTGAAATCTAGGTACCTCTGAGACTTCCAAGAAGATACCAAAGAAGCCTTCATCCTGAAGACTCTCTGCTAATTTTAGAGAAATGTTTTATAAATCCTAAAACATTGTTTTCCCCATACGGGAAAAACAAAAACAACAGGCAAGGCATAAATAATAAGTGTCAATAATTCAAAGTCATCCAGGAATTAAAAATATGGTTCCAAGAATGATGAGAACCAGGCATAAATGCCCGAAACTACTCATTGCTTACACTCAAGTGAATTAAAGCTTTCCCCAAAGGCAGCTATATTTAAAGAGAAATTACAATAAAAAATAAAGATAAATCTTCCTTTGTGTCTAAAAAGATGCTGTTGCACTTGTACACATGTCAATTTAATGTTTTCATTGATGCCTGTGAAAACAGCTCAAATTAATCAGATTAATTCACGCCTCCACTCATTCCACACATACTAGATGCTTCCTAATTGACAGCACTTGGTCTGACCTAGGAGACAGCTGAATCAGACTAGGTCATCAAAGTGCAAATTGTTCTTTTGGTCTTAACTCCGACTTTTCTGAATATCATACATTTTTAGTTCTATAAACATTTCTGGTAGTCCTCCCTTTGTGCAGGAAACTCACTTGTACGGCTGCTGTCTCCGGGTGGGTATCGGGAGGGGAGAGACTTATGAGGAATACTAAGGGGAGAAAGAAAGAGGACTGTTGACTGTTGGTTAATTACTTCTACACCTAATAACTCCTAATGTTACAAAGGCTTTTTCTGTTTAAGCAGATTAGATGTAGTTTATTACTACTGGGAAATATTTAAGTATCTCAAGTTTGTTCTGTTAGCTCATTTCTGTTTCAAAAACTCTAAGAGCTAATGGGCAATACCTTCACCAGAAAGCTTCGTGCATTCTCTTATCTCAGTTGTACTTCTTTGTACTGTGCAGTTTCATTCCTTGTCCTTCCAGGGCAAACTGGTCAACACACCTGAACAAGGTACTCAAAGCTCAGTTACCACAACCGTATGCAAACAGATGTGGTTGGCAGATAACACCCTGCGTAGCCACAATTCAGAGTGATGCCTCAAGTTAAACACCCGTTTCTCCAGTTTGTTTATCTGAGTGCTTATAAAGTAAAACGTCAGGCAAATGTTTAAAATACAAAATGATAACAATAGTCACCGCGTCACACACTTATTGAGCACTCACTGGGCTACACAGTGTGCTCAGTATTTTACATGCTTTATGTTATGTAATCTTCACAACAACCCTGCGGTAGAGGTACTATTATTAGCCCAAGTTTACAAATGAGGAAACAGGCATGGAATGATTAAGTAACTCACCCAAGGTGGCAGAGCTGGCAAGAGATGGGTCTGTGGTTAAAGGTTAAAACTAGTTGACTCCAGATCCTAGTCCCTAACCAGCATGTAATGACATGTCACTGGTTACAGAGCTTCATTCCCTCCTTCAACAAGTATTCACTAAGGGTCTCACTAACATCACCTCTGGGGAAGAGTAAACAAGAAATACAAAGATTCAACCCTTGCAGAATTGACACAGCTTCTGACATTATAATGACTTTAAGACACCTGTGTGGGCAAAACTGTTCACATACATTACTTTGTACATACTACTTAAAATTCACCACCGATCTAATAAATCCCAATTACCTTAAATTATGGTGTATAAAAATTACATTGGAAATGATTTCAGTGGTTGGGGGTGGGATTTAAATATGTTCAACTGAAGTACAAAGCATTCAGCTATACTCTTAAAAGACTAACATGACAATCCACACTTTCTCCCTCATTCAACACATCACGAAGCACTTAAGACAACACGGAAAAAGAACTTCATGTACTAATAAATGGAAACTAACAAAGTAAGCCTTTGGTCTATTTTATTTTAGTTAACATATTTCTGTCCTCCCTCATTTCAGAAAAACAGCCGACACGCTGCCTTATTTACGTCTGTGCTTATCGGTAATGACATGGCCATATCTCTGCAAACAGTTGGTTAATTAATTTGTACCCCTATCTTCTGGCAGCCTGCCTATGCAACCGAACAGCAAAAATAATTACACTAGGCTAAAGTGGGAACATTTTCACTCTTCTTTTTGAGATTTCTTATCGTGGGGCTTGTTGCCTTTCTTTAAATGGGTTTGAGTTGTAGAATGCTTGCAAATCAGATTAAAGTTATTAGAAGACTGTAATGTTTCCATTCTTAACTCCAGCATGAATAAGCAATCAGGGAGAAAAGGAACAGACTGAAAACTGACCAACCAGTCAAAAGCACAAAATATGAGCGGAGTGGAATCATGGATGAAGACAAATCAAGCTCTATTACAGGAAAGACCTTCATCTCTTTCATTACATTATAATCTGAGATTAATCTATCAACACAAATTTACCTAGACCCTACCACAAGCAATCCCCTACTTTCTTACACCCAAACATATGTGGAAGTCAAACAAGAGGTTACTGGGATCCTGTAACTCAACACCACAAATCACAGAATTTCTAATTAGGGATCACCTTTGAAACACAGCCTCCAGGGATATACGTCTAGTACTTCAAGGTAAACACAACAGTCCCCTGATCCCAGCTTAAACCCACCTAACATGTTGATGTTATTATAGTTCTTTGCATGCCTGATGATTTTCATCTGTCTTGATTTTAACAGTTGAGTTCCATTTAAAGAGATAAATTGGTTAGTTTCTAACATCAGTTGAAATCATCCTTGAAAATGTCTCAGACACCACGTGGAGGCCAGCCAGTAAGTCCCACACAGCCAGTTGTGTCACTGATGTTAGAACAGATGGCTGTTCCTACCAAACGAAATAGTTGGCTTGTATTTAGGGGCCTTACTGTACCAAAATATCAATTCAACACCAGAATCACAGGACAATGAGATGCCTGCACTTGGACTCAGTTCCCATAAGCATCTCCAAATAAAGAAAAAGCAATCAATATTCATAATTGTGTGCTTACTATGTTCAAAACACCCCTTCAGGATGCTGAAGATACAGCTGGGAGCAAAATCCTGCTCTCGTGGAATTTACATCTTAGTTGATTCACACCTTCCTTTTCAAGGTCATTTCAGGGCAATATACATGGAATAACTGGTGAAATTAGCCACAGTTTTTTCTCGTTTGTGCCATCATAAGGTATGGTCTGCATAAGTCACAGCATGTATGACACAATCCTCCTGCAAAAATTTGAGACCTAGGTTTCTTTTTTAAGATTTATTTATTTATCTGAAAATGAGAGCGCGCACGCACACGCGCACACACACACGCGCGCACACACACACACACACACACACACAGGGAGAGGAAGAGGGAGAAGCAAATTTCTCACTGAACAGGGAGCTCTATGCAGGGCTCAGTCCCAGGACCCTGGGATCATGACCTGAGCCAAAGGCAGACGCTTAACTGACTGAGCCACCCAGGCGCCCCAAGACCTATGTTTCTTTCATCAGCAGTATCAGAAAATTAATTTGTACTATTTATCTTTTTCGTGAAGAAAATGCAGTAAAACCATCACATAACCACTCACACTCACTGCTGAAATGGCAAAACGGAGACTATTGCAAAAAACACTGTTGGTACCAACATCATGTGAGAGGTTGCACTGCTTTTTGTCCTGAGCTGTGTGAAGGTCCAAAACCATATGAAAAGCAGTTTAAGGGCATCATCACAGAACAGTGAAAAGTGCAGGCTGTTCAAATGTTCGAGATTGTATGTTTGTGGCATTGTGCTGAGTACTGGGAAAAATAGCATGGTAAAGCAGCCTTTGCCCATAAAGAGCTTCCAATCCAGTTGCAAAGCCGAGACATTCACAGAAATACCACATCCCTTCATTTCAAAGGTGCCACCAAGTATGTGTCAATATCAGCCTCTGGGGAAGAATAAAGTAATGTATCTCTCAACTTTATAGTCCACTCTTATTTCAGAAACACTAAAAGGAAAAAGAGAGGGGGCACCTGGGTGGCTCAGTTGGTTAAGCGTTTGCCTTAGGCTCAGGTCATGATCTCAGGGTCTTGGGATTATGCCCCAGGTTCGCACTCCCGGCTCAGGGGGCAGTCTGCTTCTCTCTCTCCCTCTGCCCATCCCTCCCCAGACTCATGCACACACCACCATACACTCACACAAGCATGCACTCTCTCTCTCAAATAAATAAAATCTAAAAAAAAAAAAAAAAAAAAAAGAGAAAGAGAAGAGAAGAGAAGAGAAAAGAAAAGAAAAGAAAAGAAAAGAAAAAAGAAAAGAAAAGAAAAGAAAAGGAGGCATCTTGGAATCAAGAATATACAGTAACAGTTACTCTGGACTTCTTGGGTGTGGCTGTGCAGGATCAGTGAAACTCAGGATAAGGAAGGGAGTGCTTTTCTTGGTGGTCACCCCGAAGAATGTAGTTAATGTAACACCACGATAATCTCAGCAAGGAATCTCCTCCATAATATGATTTCTAAGGAAGGAGCTAGCAGTCTTTCAACAGCATCACATGAGCGACACCAAACATTCAGTCATTCGTTCAAACATTTATCAAGTACCTCGTATGCATCCAACACTGAAGAACACTCCTATATGGCAGGACCTGAGTGAGGGTCTTTGTATTACTAAAGCAGTGGTTCTCAACCAGGGGCAATTCTGCCCCTAAAGGGATGCTGGCAAAGTTTGGAGACATTTTTGGTTGTCACATCTGGGCATGTGGTTCTTCTGGCACCCAGTGCAGAGGCCAGAGATGCTGCCCAATACCCTACAATGCACAGGACATTCCCCCACAACAAAGAATTATCTGGCATCAAATGTCATTAACACTGAGGTTGAAAAACCCTCTATTAATTAAAGCACCCTCAAAACCCCTATGGGGGAAAGTCTATCCTAACCCATGCCCACTTGTGAGGAAATGGAGGCTAAGAGGTATTCAATAACTTGCCCAAGGTCAGTGGGGAAGTGAAGGAGCAGGGATTGTAACCCAGGAAATGCAAAGCGCAGTGCAACAAGCATTAACACCCTGCAAAACTCTTGGTGTGATTACAGGAACCCAGAGAGGAAGTACTTAAAAAAACTGAGTCACCAGGATGTAACACTCTTCATTTCACCCTCTTCCCTCAGTTACCAACCAGAAGTATTCCTTTTCTGCCTCTCACAAAGGCCATCTCTTACCAGTGTTCCCCCACCCCATCTTGATCTCTGCAAAGAGGTGTGTGTAGGATGACCGTCTGCTTTCTGATTTCTCCTTCCATTGTTCAAAGAGTGATTCCCATCAGCATAAACAAAAACATCCCCTGCCCCCAAGAACCCAGAGAAACAGGCAATTCTTTCTGTGAATTCTCTTCCCAGAAGTGGCGTAACTTCGGCACACGGTGCGCCAAAGAGGCCAGACTCAATCATAACCTCCGAGTAGGCAGGAATGAAGAGGCGGTGGGAGAGGCTGCCAGCTGGCAGGCAAACATGAAAGGACAGGACACAAGGGGGTGGTATTCAGACTTCCCCAGCTCCTGGAGGAATTAGTCTTTGGCTTCTCTGTACAAATGCAGGGTTAGCCATTAGCTACAACGGAGTTAGGGCAATTGATGATTCTGAAAATAAGGATGAGCATCCATACTTTTCAAGTGTAAAATCTGCAAATAAATCAATCACCCAACTTCCAATTAACTTTCTTCAAAAAAAAAAAGTTCCATCTTAAATACAATACAAACTAACAATAATCAACTAGCCACTTGCTCCATTAGGTACCTGTGAGATATCAATTTTATTATTCCTTCAGCAGGAACCATTTCCCTCCCCAGAAAGGTTATCTAACAAACTGCTCTGCAAAAGTTTATTTCAATACCCAATGAAGAATGTCATTTTTTTCAGGAGGGAAAACAAGGGAGATTACCACAGTCACAGGGAAATTTTATTTCCTCTTTTTTTTGTAAAAGAAAAGTAGCTGAGACTACAGTCACTTAACATTCTGTTCCTTATTCAACCCCAAATCCTGTTATGAGCTGTACAGTTCACTCATCATGGACTTTCTAGAGGGAGGTAGAAAACAGCTTTTGCTTTTGAGACTTGGAGGCTGAGGCTTGCAGAGGAGATGAAGAAAGTCAACGTTGGGTGGCAAAAAAGGGCACCCCCGATTCTGTGTGGATTAAAGAGGGAATACCCCAGGTACTTTGTGATTCTCAGATGAAGACAATCACTGTAACCAGGAAGCATACAATGAACTCTTCCTTTAAGGACAACACTTTGAAGGTGAGACTGCATTTTTCAAATCACAGGGCTCTAAGTTTCTACAGGACAGAAAGACTGCATTTTCAACAGCCCAGAACCTGGGGAGTAGGAAATCAGGGGAAAAAGGCAAGCCTGCCAGTTCCGTAAGAAGAGACAGACTCCAAGAGAAAGAACTGTGCTCCCAGCCATCAACAAACTTTTCTGTCATATAATTGGACCTCTGACACCAGAAAAGCCTTTCTGGAGGGCACTCTGGCATTATCTATTTAAATATACCTTCCATTTGTTCATTTACAAAACCAGCAAATAAAAATTTCACTAGTGCTAAGAAGCTTATAAAAGTACTTGAACTGTACCACTGTCGATAAAAGCAGCAAAACTACTAAGAGCCTAAATATCCATCAATGGAGACTGCGTTTAAACAACCACAGTACGTTCATAATACAATCTACAATGCAGTAGTTTCAGAAAGAAAGAAAAAGAAAGGAAAGAAAGAAAGGAAAGGAAGAAAGAAAGAAAAGAAAAGAAAAGAAAAGAAAAGAACACAATGCAATGACATGGGAAGGAACACAAAAAGCATGTGGCAGACTTAAAGCTGGACCACAGGCCCAAAAAGGCTGCCTGAAAGAACTAAGGTTGAAGGTGGGACCTGAGAGATGAAAGTTAATGTTCCTTCTTTGAGGGGGAAGGAATTAGGGGAAAGGGAGCAGGGAGGGGAAGGCTGCCTGGCGTAAGGGGTGGTTACCCTGCACAGAGACAGACATAACCCAGAGGGAAATACTAAGGAGCAGAGAGGCTGTGTCAGCCTCAGGCAAACAGAACCATGTCCAGCAGCCACAGTGAGCAGTTTTAGCTTTACCCCAAGGGCAATGGGAATCCATGAAGTCAGTTAAGCAAGAGCAAATCACTTAAGCAATAATAAACATTATTCGATGTGAGTCTCAGAAAGATCACCCTTGTTTCCTAAAGCCTGTCCCTTATTTCCCCAAAATTATAAAGAGGTTCATGACAAAATGTCAGGTGGGACTGAGCTTTTTATCTACCTGCCTGTCAGAGATGATGCAGATCCACAAGGCATCATTACGACAAAAAATGGGTATCTTCTCTTCTCAGACTGGTCAACTATAACCCTTAACCTTGAATGCAGCCAGAATACTATACGTTTCTAATGAAAATTACGGAAAATAAAAGTGCTGTGAAAGCATTAAGTAAAATAAAAGATTCAGAAACTGAACAGGAGATTTTTTAAATTATCTTGAATATGAACAAAAAAACCTGCTTCAACTACAAATAAAATAATGGAAACTAGCTCCAAGCTTATAAGAAGTCTTTGGGTATTTTTATTGGTGGTGCCAAATCCTATTGGGTTTTAAAAGGCCTCTGAGTATCTGTTCAAAAGTATATTCTCTTTTTAGAACACTGTACTTAGGCAAATATGGACAGTATTATGCATATGACTACAAAGGGGTTCAAGGACCTCCCATTGCTCAAATAAACCCAGTTTGAGAACTGCTTATTTCAAAGTCCTTTCATTAGTTATTTCTTCGTAGGTCTACTCCCACTTCTCCATTTAAAGGCTTCTCTTTCCTGACACACGTGTGTCACAGTCACAATGGTCACCTACATCATGACGAGATTGGAAACATTACAAGGGAGCGGGATTTCATATGAACTCTTTTCCTGAAGTAAGAGTGGAGGGTTTTCAGGGGAGGTGCAATTTAAAAAGGGTGTGGGTATACAAAAGAGACCACCTATAACAGAAGAAATACGGCCAAGACCACTGAAAACAAAGCAAAAAAAGGAGATGGCAATGATGTACCTTTTTTCTGAAGAGAAGGCAAAAGGCTCTAAGGAAAGGCTCGGTCCATCAGTGGCGTCAGAGGCCAGGGCTTTGACTTGTTTTCTGCAGGAAGAGCAAGTGCATGCATGCCCTCTCTCATCTCCAGGGGCTCTTCCTTCCTGACACTGCAGTCAAGGCCGAGCACCCTACATGCATTGACTCCGCACATGGTTATCCACAGGTATTGCTCACAAACCCTTTATCAGAACTAAGCTAAAATTTTGAGTAATTAAGCTTCATGTTTTCCCCTCTACTTTTGGGGGGGGGGGCGGGGAAGGGAGGACAGTGGTGCTTATAAGTAAGAAAGAAGATCAGCAGTAGAAACAGGAAGTTAGAACTTCCACTAAACACTCCACTGACTCCAGGTTTAAGGGCTGACCTCTTCTAGATCCCTCTGTGTTTCACTTTAATTCCTTAGTGGTTGTCTGAAAGAGACTGCTCTACTCTCCCATGCCGCATATGGTACTTCACAGCCATATTTAACAAAATCAGTGCACATGCTCTTAGTATGTCTCCAAAGAAGGAGCCACCTGTCCAGTGTCTTAAACCTTGATACAAAAATCCTTAAGCAATAGGGGTATGTTAGAAGCCACCCCAAATTTTAAACTGTGGGATCTAAAAAAGATCAGGTGGCTGTTCGTCTACTCTGGCTCCTCTCTTCATTTGACAGTGCCCAGATATAGATGTAATTATGGCCAAGGCCTTCCAGGGAAAGCTGTGGAGGGGCTGCACACAAAGGGATCTTATTACAAGATATTTTCATCAGGCAAATAAGAACTTGAGTGATGATGCCAGACCAACCGCTTGCAAGACATATTCCCTACTCACTCCCTAATTACCTTTTCATAAAGCTGACAGCACTGAAAATTTCCTGGGGATTTAGGAATAAAAATAAAAACTTGTTATCTTTCAAAATGGAAGGAAAAGCTGTCTCTGAACAGGGGCTGCTAAATTTTACCAAAATCAAACATTAAAGTCTGACCTCTCAAAGTAATCAGCACTCTTTGAAAACCATTAAAATACACATTAAGATCTATTTTTCAAAATAAAGGAAGGAAGGAAGGAAGGAAGGAAGGAAGGAAGGAAGGAAGGAAGGAAGGAAGGAAGGAAGGGAGGGAGAGAGAAAAGTAGTTAAGTAATTATGTTCAATTTAGTCATAACCATTTCAAACCCTAGATTCCTGTCAAAGGCTACCGAGCAGGTAATTTCCAGTTCCTGTGGGTGGCTGGGGAGCCTCTCAATCATGTCTGTACTCACAACAGGCAGCGTGAACCCACTGTGCGCACAGCAAAGACAGAATGCTGGGAGTGGCTCTGCGGCTAGGAAGAGCAGGCTGGCCTGGCCTTCAAGAAAACTCCCACTTGCCTGTGCCAATCGTGCTGCACGTAGGCAAGACCACAGTAACACAACATGACCAAAGCAAAGAAAAATATCTGATGGAAAGTTTTGCTGTTGGTGTAACCTATTTCTCTTTTGGGAAGCAGTATCAACAAGACCAGCAGAGATGCAAAAACAAGAATGAAAGATCACAGCAATCAATTTAGCTATTTAATACCAACCAGAAAATGATTTGTCAAGTGAGACAGTAAAATTTAGTGAGTCTCATTTTCAAAAGAAATACTCCTGGAGAATCTCTGGATTACAAGCATCTTTGTGCATTATTATAAAAGACTGTATTAGCTGTATTTATTTATCTGCCCAGATGAAGAAACTGTCCTCAGAGATTAGTATATATGCCACTTCCCTGTTGTATTTAAGAAATGTCTAAATTACTTTTTCCTGTTTCAGTTAACAAACTATTAGGATTTACTTTCGTAGAGTTAACCATTTCTCCACCATGCATTCTAGAAATTATGTTTACTATGGATTTTCAATAAATCACTGCATGGCCTAATTCTCTCTCTCTCAATCCCTCTACCACCATCCCCAACATTTTAAGTCCAAAGTTCTCACACAATACACCCACTCTCCCCACCAGAACTTCACTGCTGCTGCTATTCCCTAAAACACCAACCAAGCTATTGCCTTGATTTTAAACTGCTCTCTGGAGTGTGCACTGATACTCTACTTGCTTACCAATAAATCAAAGCCTATTCCAAGTGTCCCCCGTAGGGGTTTGTGTGACTTGGCGCAAGTTAACTTTCCTGTGCCTCAGTTTTCTCATCCTTAAAATGGGGATAATACAGGAGTGCTGGGGTGGCTCAGCATCTGACTTCGGCTCAGGTCATGATCTCAGTTCTGGGAGTGGGCTCCCCCCATCCCCATGGGCTCAGCGGGGAATCTGCTTCTCCCTCTCTCTCTCCCCCCACTCCTGCTAGTTTGCTCACACTCTCTCTTTCAAGTAAATCTTTAAAAAAAAAAAAAAAAAAACCAAAAAACAAACAAAATAAAATGGTGATAAGGTAAGTACCTGTTTTGCAGTACTTTGTAAGGATTAAATGAGGCAATCCACGTAAAGCTCTTGGTATAGTGCCTGGCACACAGGAAGTGGTCAAGTAATGAGAGTCACTAACACTAGTTACTAGGTACTGGCTAAAATGCTTCATTTTTCAAGTTCTAAGGTACTTCTTTTTTTTTTTTTTTTTTTTAAGATTTTATTTATTTATTCGACAGAGATAGAGACAGCCAGCGAGAGAGGGAACACAAGCAGGGGGAGTGGGAGAGGAAGAAGCAGGCTCATAGCGGAGGAGCCTGATGTGGGTCTCGATCCCATAACGCCAGGATCACGCCCTGAGCCGAAGGCAGACGCTTAACCACTGTGCCACCCAGGCGCCCCTTAAGGTACTTCTTTAAAAAAAAAAAAAAAAAAAAAAAAAAGATTTTATTTATTCGACAGAGAAAGACAGCCAGCGAGAGAGGGAACACAAGCGGGGGAGTGGGAGAGGAAGAAGCAGACTCATAGCGGAAGAGCCTGATGTGGGACTCGATCCCGTAATGCCGGGATCACGCCCTGAGCCGAAGGCAGACGATTAACCGCTGTGCCACCCAGGCGCCCCCCCTTAAGGTACTTCTTAAAAGCATTTTCCCAGTGTTAAGTAAAATGGGTATGTAAACCATATAGCTAACAGGATTTGACATGTTTTCATAATTCTTAAATGCCATTTATTGAAACCCTATATTTATTTAAGGAGCTGTTTTTATTTCAGAATTACTAGCAAGGAAAAAAAGAGGATCTTCGCAAAGTTTCTACAAACACACGGGAATTGATGAATCCTAGTGCTTACCAACTTGAGTAATCTATCTGGATGGTTTGGTTTTCAAACTACAAAAAAATTAGTTGTTTTATTTGTTACCCTGACATAACTATCTATTTAATGAGAAGAGACTATGATTCATGGAGAGATTGTAAACTCACACAACAGATTATTTTCAGCAACAGCCACCAGCTTTTAGGAAAACATCTACCAAACACACAAGATCTTTTAAAGAAATAGCCACTGCAGCTGCCAGTTAACAATGAAGAGCTGCTCAGACATGAGGCTAAGTAAGATAAGAGGAATAGAAAGTGTAGTACATAAAATCGACAGTAAACTCTGAGCCTGTCCCTAGTACAGTGGTTCATCAGAGGAGACAGAAAAAGGCCCAGAAACACGAATAAAGGGAAGGAAGAAAATAAATTTCCTATTCAGAGGCCGAAAAAAGCACAGAGTTTATCTTGGGAAAGAAAACCCCGATGATGTAATAGAGGGATTCAGGCACACTGTCATTTATTCCTACAAAACTAGTTATTCCAAAACCAAAACCATTTCTCTCTTCGCGGCACACTGTTACTCAACCAAAAAGAGGGTGCTAGAACATTGAAAGCAACGATGAACAAGGGTCTATCAAACTTTATATTCAACAAGGGAACGAATGTTACTGCAGTGAACACTACCGGGCCTCCCCAACAAGAGGCCAAAGAACATTATTAGCAGGTGGTCGATATTGTTTTTTCCCTCTAGGCAAAGCAATTTTGCAAATTTAGCCAAGACCTTGCAAATTTAGCCAAGACAATTCCTTCTACCCAGTACTTATACCCCAAACCCAACAGTAAGGCCACATTTTAGTAAGAGTGATGGCTTGCTTCACATCATCACAAGATACTAATAGTTTTTGATAAGGGCTACAAAGGGATAGTGACGTGGAGGACTCCTTTTAGGAAAGTGACCCCTAAGCTAAGGAAGGTGTGGGACCAGAAGCAGCAGCAGTAGCCCAGGCAGAGGGAACAGCATATGCAAAGGTTCAGAAGTGCAAAAGAGCCCAGAGTGTGTGAAGAATTGGAAGGAGGCTAGCACCCCTGAGGCACTACAGGCAAAGGGGAAAAATGGAAGGTGAGGAGGTTGGACAGCCTGGCAGAGGCCAGACCAAGCAGGGCCTGTGGGCCACAGGAAAAGGATCTGAATTTTCACTGGGCTACGCCCTATAGGATCTGCCTCCCCAACTCACCCCAAGCCCTCAGCATGTGGCATGTGTCTTCTACCATACTCCTACTCAACTTCCCCAGCCACCCTAGCCCCCTGCCTTTCCATCAACACCCTAGGATCCTCTCCCACCAGGCCTTTGAATTTGCGGTTCCTTCTGCCTGAAGCTCATCCATGACATCCAGATGCCTCACACCTTCATATTCTCTAAGCCTGGATTCAGAAAACTCCTTGCCCTATTTTAAATTGTACCTTTGATACTTATCTTTCTCCACAACACTCATTACCACCTAACATTTATATGTTCCATTTTGGTTTCTGGTTTTGTTTTTTTTTTTAAAGATTTTATTAATTTGACAGAGAGAGAGACAGTCAGTGAGAGAGGGAACACAAGCAGGGGGAGTGGGAGAGGAAGAAGCACGCTCCTAGCGGAGGAGCCTGATGTGGGGCTTGATCCAAGAACGCCGGGATTACGCCCTGAGCCGAAGGCAGATGCTTAACGACTAAGCCACCCAGGCGCCCCTGGTTTCTTGTTTTTTGCTTTTTTTTTTTTGTTGCCCATCTCCTCCACTAGAATACAAGCTCTATGAGGGCAGTTCTGGAACATTTGCTGTTTTTCTGAAAATTAGAATAGTATCTAGCACAAAGGAGATGCTCAATAAATACAGGCTGAATGAATGACCACCACCAACAACAAAAAAACATTTAGGGTGCCTAGGTGGCTCAGTTGGTTGGATGTCTGCCTTTGGCTCAGGTCATGATCCGAGGGTCCTGGGATCAAGTCCCGCATCGGGGTCCCTGCCCTGCAGGGAGCCTGCTTCTCCCTCTGCCTCTGCCTCTCTCTCATGAATAAATAAATAAAATCTTAAAAAAAAAAAAAAAGGAAACATTTAAGAGTTTTACCAGAGAGAAACAATCCACCTTAGGCTTTAATTGTATTTTAAAACCTCACTTCCTGAGTTTATCCTTACGTAGACATGTGAGATTTCACATGAAGGAGGTAAGCTAATGCCCCACTGGCCTCCAACTTCTACTTTAGCCACGGCTAGTTCGATTTCCACACGGCTACCATGCTGATCTCTCAGCACCCACTCTCTGGAGTGACCTTCCTCCTGCTGCAACCAGCTCCACCTCCTGCCCTCCAGTGCTCACCTCCCAGGGCTACAGCCAAGTTCCAGGCTCCTTCGCAGAGATGCCGTCACCTCAGAAGCTGCTCCTACACGAGACTGGCGAACTCCTTCAAGAATCAGCAATAGCTCCAACGCTCCCTTTCATCTCCAAAAGCCTTCCTTACCTAACCCCTGCTTCCCCACCAGCTCACTCTGTCCTCCACGCTAGAGTTATTAAGATTCCTGGTTTTCTGGGCTTACCCTCTCACCATCCAAGGCCTCATAGGCCTTGCTAGAAGTTTGGGTTTCCTCCAAGTGCACTGGGAAGCCTCCAAAGGATACATAACTGCCAGTTTACTTGGCTATCCACCCTCCCCCACCCCATCTAGATACTTTGAAAAAGTGGTGGACAAAATTCTTTTTCCTATCCACTCTCAACTGATGACCTCCTAACTTCTCCCTTACTTCACAGGAAAGAACTAATTACCTTATCTCCCCCAATTCCACATTTCTACCTATAACTGAATCTACAATCTCTCATTACAACAGAAAAAAAGCCTCATTCTATCCAAAGCTGACCTGTCTACTTGGGCTCTGATCCCATCCCCTTTTCTCATCTCAAAGGATTATCCTTGTGATGATCCATCTTCTCGCATGCAATCAATTATCCCCCACTCCTGCATACTTGCAGTGGCAGACAAGCATGCGCTAATATTAGCCAAAATAAATAAAATGGAATAAAATAAACCTTCCCTACTCCCCTTTATCCATGCTCCCATCCTGCTACTGCCGCATTTCTCCATTCTCCTTCAGAGCCAAACCCTCTGGCGACCTGCCCACATTTGTCCTCTCCACCTTCTCAGCGCCGGTCCTCACAGCCCACTCCAGCAGTCCCCCTCCCAACCACCCTCCAATGGCCCCCTCCAATGAGGCATCTGTCTCTCCGACTCTCCTGATTAAGGTCATTAACCACCTCCAAACTGCCAATCCACAGATCAATTCCCTGGCCTGGCTTTACTTCACACAGCATCTGACATAGGCAATCACTCCTCAATTATAGTGTTTCTTCTCTTGAATTCTACACCACTCACCTGGATTCCCTTCCGGCCCACTGGCGCTTCCTCCCTCCTCCTGCAGATTCCTCCTCCCCCACTCCCCCACCTCCATGAGGACCCTGCTGTTGGCCCTCTTCTACTCTTCGTGGACACTGGCACCTTGGAGGAACTCATCCTGTCCCACAGCCTTCCACGTTCTCTGTACACTGGTGACACAGACACACACGAGGCCGCCAGCACAGGCTGGCTGCCAAGCTCCAGGCCATACACTCAGCTGCCGACTCTGACTCCGTAGCTGCATGTGAATGCTAAGTACCTCACACACACTGTGGCCAAAACCTGAGCTCCTGACGGAGTCTCCACTTTCTCCACCATTCCTCAGCTTACTATGGTACCACTCGGCTGCTCAATTCTTACTCTTCCCCCTCATCCACATCCAATCCCTCACTAAGTCACATCAAATCTGCCTCTAAAACACCCTTAGCAGGACACCTGGTCTGCCACTGCCACCACCACCTCTCACTGAGCTGCCTGGCCCACACCCTCCCCTCAATCCCCCAGCATACAAGAGCTGGCGGTTTTCACACTTCACAATCAGGCCATTCCCCTGCTGAAGGCTCCCATTATGCTTAGGATAAACCCAAATCCTGACCGTGACCTTTGTGATCTGACCTTCACAAGCCTCATTTTCCTCCACTCTTCATTCCCATCTCAGAAGCTGTGTACTTGCTTTTTCCTTCTGCTTGGAACGCTCTTTCCTCCCTTCCCAGAAGATCCAGCGGCCACTTCTTTCACACTCTTCATATCTCAGCTCAAATGCTAAATTCTCAGAAAAGCCTTCCTTGATCATGTTAGCTAGAACCCTCCTCCCACCCCTCACATCATTAGCCTACTTTACAGCACTCTACGTCCTTGAAAAATGTTTGTGTATTTACTGTGTCTCCCTTTGGCAAAGGGCGGGGGCTCTTTCTGACTTGTGTCACCTTATCCCCAACACCCATCAGAGAACCTGGCACTTAGTGGGTAACTCCATAAATATTTGCTGACCAACTGCCTGACTTGGGGGTTAGGGCTGTGCCTTCTTACCTTGTTTGCAGTTGTACCCTCAGACTCTGGGACAGCAAAAGGCACAGATAAATTGTCTATCAAACGTTTGTGGGATAAAAACTAAACGAACAAAGGCAAAACAGCCAGAGGATTCTCAAGGCAGGAATCATGCTGGACAAAATATCCTGAGGCCTGCCAAAAGACAAGGTCTGGACCTTGTCAGGAAATAAAATGACCAGGCTAGCAAGTTTGAGTCCTGCCTATCGTGAAGTGCCCAAAGCAGCTACATGGGTGTCCTTGATCAAGTATGAATCGCCCTACATCCAAATCCGACAACTGAAGATTTAAAATTGGCCAGAATGGGATTACAGAGAATGACAATTTTTGTGTTTCATATTTCCATTATTTGTAAAATCTTTACAATGAATAGGTATTAACTTCTATAATAATAATGGTGTTTTCTTCCATTAAAACATATCTGTCTGTATAGTTTCCAAAGAGAACAAGGTAACTTAAATGAAGAACTGCTTCAAGCTGGACTGGAAATTTCCAAGAATTAAAAAGGCAATTTTCTAAATTCCCTCACCAGGCAGAAAACCCCTTGTGACCACCATCACACACACACCAAATCACATCAATAAGAGCGCCTCTGTCACCCTACGCACTGCACAATTTAGTGAGGATGATTTGTTCTACTAGTAATTTACCTTTCTTGCTCAGAAAAAGAGGTTTGTAAAACGTTTTAAGAAGCTACCGAAAGACAAACTTGAGGCTTCCAGAAGAGGAGCAGTGCCACTCTGCATAAGCAGGAGTGCGTAAATAACCACACTGGGCTGCTCTCTGCAAGTCAAAAAGAGAGGACGAAAGGAGGAAACAAAAAATGTCAATTCCCACTTCTCATTTTTACTAGAGTCCAAGAAAACTCGAAACTTGGGTTCATTTCCTACCCTCTGCTCCCCTGAGCATGCTGAGGTTTCCTCTCACTGCCAACATACAGCCTGCTGAAGGAAAACTGGCATCTCACTTCCTGCTGCTCCCCTGACAGTCCTGGTCCACCACTGGCTTAGAGGCATGCTCATGACACTGCCTCTTCATTACTGATAAAATTAACAGAATTAGCAATTAACACTTAGTGAACAGTTATTCTGCTAGACACTGTACCAAGTGCTGAAACTGCACTGTACCATTTAATCCTCCCAACCCCTATGAGGTACTGCTACTATTCCCATTTTGCAGGTCAACTGAGGCTTAGCAAAGCTATGCAGCAAGTTACTTGGCAACTACAGCTGAGATTTGAGCCCAAGTTTGTTTAACTCCAGAACTGGTAGTTGCCCCTAATGCTCTAACGTTGTCTTTTTCAAACATACCTCATGGAATCCCTTTTCTGCATAACTCCTAATAGCAGCACACAGAGGCAGGGCTGCAATGACAGACACTTTGGGAAACGGATTTAAAACACTGCTTCTCAGGGCACCTGGGTGGCTCAGTTGTTAAGCGGCTGCCTTCGGCTCAGGTCATGATCCCAAGGTCTTGAGATCGAGTCCCACATCAGGCTCCCTGCTCAGGGAGGAGCCTACTTCTCCCTCTTCCTTTGCTGCTCCCCCTGCTTGTACTTTCTCTCTCTCTATCAAATTAAATAAAATCTTTAAAAAATAAATAAATAAGAGACACTGGTTCTCAAATGCCAAAATACATAATATGATCTCCAAGAAGTCCACAAATAAGAAAAATAAGGACAATGTAGTATGCCTTTCTTAAACTTTCTTCAATTTTTAAAAACTATCCTGTATTCCAGAACAGTGGTCCTCATACATTTATAATGGTAAGAACTGTAGGTGTGTCTAATTACATATATTCTAGAAGGCTAGCAACCCTAACACTAGTCTCCAATTTATTTAGGAAACTTTCTGATTTGCAATATAAAAGCCTGGGGCCACTGGTTAAATACATTCTTTTTTTTTTTTTTTTCTTTTTTTTCCTACTGCATTACTGGAGTTCTAGGTTGTGGAAAACATCCATATAACCTGGGAGGGAAACATTTTCTGTTTTAAGATTGTGGATGTAATTGATAATAACTATGACTTTCGCTTGCCATAAGCTTACACAGAACAGAAAAAGCATTTCATGTTAGCAGGGTCTTTATTACAAAGAGGAACAAGAACACTTCAACTAGTTTTACATTGAGTGCCTGAAATGCAAAAATCATTCTTTTCCTTCTTTTGCTCATTTATAATAATCCCTGCTGTACAAGATGAATATAAATGTAATCCTCTGCCTTTCTCTCAAAAGTACAGTAACTCCAACTGTTAAGTCTACTAACAGGCTTCTTTTTCTCCTTAGAACTTCAATCAAAAAATACTTTAATAATCAGAGGGGCACATTTATTAAAAATACAGCCATAAACTTTGAATATCAATGTGATTAAAAGCAATCTTGCACTGAAATGCTATTTAAATAGTGGAATTTCACTTCTTTTTTAAAGGATTCTTCCTAATGGTACAAATCCCAGATGATTGTGTTTGCTATCTGCTGCAACCTTAGCTTTCATTTAATCTTTTTTTTTTAAAGCCAATTACTTCTAATGCAAACCGCACACACTTTCCCTGCCCCTCAGAGAAAAGATTTTATAAAAGAACTGCTAAACACAACGTATAAACTACTGTAAAGCACAGCAAGGAAAAGACACCAGTATCTTTAAAATAAATGGGGGGAGGGGGGCAGTAAGGTTCAGTTTTTCTAGCTGAGGATACGGAAAACAAAGGTCACAGTAACCTGCTCGAGCTCATGAAAAGCAGGTGAGCAGTCTGGAATGGACTCAGCACAGCAGAGGGTCAAGCATGTGGGCCGCGGAGTCAGGCAGATCTAGGTTAGTCTCTTACGTGTTTTGTGATCTCACTGGGCTACCTCATTTCTCTGAGCCTCAGTTTTCTCCTCTGTAAAAGGGGGATATAGTAATACCTAGATCACACGAGTACTATAAAGATTACATAAAGAAAAACTTGTGCTGGCACAGAATGAAAGGTCTCACCAAACTTCAGCTGTCCACACACGTATAGGTACGTTGTGAGATACGGCATTGAGAAAGCACGACATCCTTATAAGAAATGAGGCCACAGAACATGGAGGTCACACTCAATAATGATGCATAAATTCCTCACGCTTCACCCCCAAAGTTAAAGTTCACAAGAAACAAAAGGGTAACTGGGGTAAAGCTCAGGAACCCCATCCTACTACAGCGAATGTACAGGATTTCTGTTAACAACAAGGCCTTTGGTTTGAGGAATTCAGCATGGATTGTGCCAGGTGTTATACACTCTTCAGCGAGCACAGAATCTTAAAAATGTGAGACAGAATGCACACATACAGATGCTGTGTACACTCTCCAACAATCAAAATGCAGATCTGTTTCCTGGTGAATCTGTTTTATAATTCCCAAGACGACCTCCAACAAGGCTTCAGCTTCTCTAAGCCAAATGCAAGGGCAGAAATGATGAAGAATTTGAGTCAGGTACCCTTTTGAAGATCCCATGAAAGTTCAATTCTTCCTCCAATCAGCCTTAACAGAAGCCAAGCACCATCCCCACAGTTTAAGGCTCTTGAAAGCTGAGACAATAACAGCTTTGTTGATGCTCTGTATCTGAATTGCCCTTAAACAGATCTATGTCCTAGAGAAGTGGCAGTGAATGACAAAAGTAGACAAGGACAGGATCCTTCTTACACAAAACCTTACATAGAGTCTTACATATTCCTTCTAACCCAACACACTTCTTCAATACTGAATAAACTTTTGGTTTAAGAATAATGGATTTTAGTATTTTAAAGACTGTCCCCTTCAGAACAGAAAAATTCGAGGAGTACCAGAAGCACATTCTGCAGAATGAGTTTCCCTTCATTAATCAAGGAACCCATTAGAACAAGAACTGGCAAACTTTTTTGTCAAGAGCCAAACAGTAAACTGTGGGCCCAGCAGACTGTACGGCTTCGGTTGCACCTGCTCGACTCTGCTGTTCTGCGTATGGAGAAAGCCACCACAAATGATCAGTAAAGGAACAGCTGGGGATGTGTTCCAATGAAACCTTACTATGGACTCTAACATCTGAATCTCATATGTTTTTCACAGGTTGTGGAATAATCATTTTCTTTTGAGTTTTTCTTTCAATGATTCACAATGTAGAAACCATTCTTAGCTAGGCTGCAGGCAGGGTTTGGCCCACACATGGGCTATAGTTTGCATTAAAGAGTTAAGAAGCCAGAATCAAGGGGAAAGAATCCCTGTTGTGGGAGGGTCTCTAGGCCTCCGGGGGGGGGGGGGGGGTCTTTCCCTCCCAAGTCGGTGCAGACTTTACCAGTAGAGAGTCAAACACATGAACTGTCAGCAAGAACACTGCCCACTCTCAATCCAGCCCTAACTCTCATCCACAAAGCATCAAGTGTAGGTGACCTGCCACCAAATCACCTGAGTGCTCCTTAAATGAGTATTAACAGAATTCTGATGCAGTGAACTTGGATCTCACTGATTCCCATCTGAGGCTCAGTTTCCATCACCACTTGAGATGTAGGCAGCATGCAAACACTGCCACCTGCAGAACCCTTGCACACCCATGGAAGAGGTCAGCAATGGCAGTGTGGCTTGCCGCAAAAGAAGGTACAGCTCACACATAGGCTCCCATTTTGCAGGAGGCAAGTTGAAATCCATGTAAGCAGAAAATAGAAAGCCAAAGAAACGATATGCTGTCTGGGACATGCTTTAAAACAATTCCGTGTGGGGAATGGGGTAGAGATGAAACAAGATTGGGCCATGACTCATTAGGTGTTTAAACTGTATGATGGATACAACAAGGCTCATTAAAATTTTTTCCGTACTTTTGTAGATTTTAAATTGTCCATAAGAAAAAAGTTGGGGGAAGAATAAGAGAGAAACCCTAGAGAAAAACAGAAATGTTCTTCACTCCAGGAAGAGGGTTTTATGCCTATAATGCAATTACTTTTACAGTACTTCACACAGATACCTATTTGTTTTCAGTAACTCACTATGAACAGTTTTTTCCCTAGGAAAGAAAAATTTAGTATTGGTATGTTGACTCCATCTGTGTTGATTGAGGCTACCCACCTCTTAGTCGGTCTTTTATTTTCTTTTCTTTTAATCTAGCTGCCTGTAGATGCCAACTAACTTCTTTTTCATCTTGCCCTAGGCTCAATTATGTCATCGTTATTATGACAGGGAAATCACCTGTCATCAAGTGTGGATATCACTCTGGTTGCCATCCTACTCCCTTGCCTAAATATCACAGATAAGAGAGGTGGTGTCCTGTCTGCACTTTCTGGAAAGTGTAAATGGAGTGCTAAACTCAGGACAAAGCAACAGGAAGTGCTGAAAGACAGCCTCTGGCCTTCCCTGGGGCCATAAAGCCTACCTCCCACAGAGTAGGTACCTGGGGGGGGGGGGTCACAGTGGAAAATTCATCATTTGACCTCTTCATCCTTGAGTGACTTAGTTCAATCTTTCTAAGTAGCCCAATTAATTCGTTTTGGGCAGCAAATATTAACTGAGCACAAACAGTGCAAAAGCTGAATATGCCTCCATCAACAAGGCTCCTGTCCTCTGGGAGCTGACATTCTAATGAAAGAGCCAGCACATAATACATACTTTCCAATGGTGACAGGGTAAGTGTTTATTGGAAGGAAAAGTACCAGCTACTTTGACTGTTTTACAACAGGTGGCTTAAAAGAAGTTAGGGATGACTTCCCAAAGAAAATGCCATTTTTCCAACTCTACTGTTGACTCCCCCAATGACACCATTTATTTTTTAGAAACTGCCATGAAATTAAGGCATTTAACACTTTCATTTTTTAAGGCTCCCTATATGTTCAGGCACTAATATGGAAACCTTAATCAGTTACCTATACCAAATGACTTCATCTAAAAGTAATTTTGTTAAATGTAGAATTTCACAAGTTACCTTTGGAAAAGACGGTAATTTGTGTCCTGAGCTTAATCATTTGAAAAAAGTAAAAATTATTATCCATCTTTTTCCACCCGGATCAACTCTGTTATCAACTAATATTACAAATTACAGAAAACAAAAGTCAATAAAAATATGAAGATGCAAACGGAAAACAGGCTGACCTCTGAAAGATAACTGAAATTTTATCCTAACATTTGCCTACTTGTGCTAATAGGAAGAAAAGGAATCATATATTAGCTAAACCACAAATAATCTCACTTCCATCTAAATCAATAGTTCTAACCTCTCCTGCAGCATTAGCCCTTGGGCAGTCTTGCCATGAGGGAACTGGCCAAACTAAGCTACAAGAGGAAAAAGAAAAAGACAGAAATCCTGGCTTAGCAGTTGTGAGTTTTGGGGTTAGAGATACATGAAGGATCCTCAAGAATTCAAGAGAAGCTGTCGATACTTGCCCTAGAAAGTAGACATACATACTTTTGCCTACGATTTCAAGGCAACTATGACCATCCTGAAGCCATTCGAGTCCCAGACTAAAACCCTCTGACCTAGATAAATATCGAATTCCAAAATCAAATCTAAGATTTTCAGCAGTTTAAAGGGTTGAAAGAATTAGTACGCAGGAGTCGTTTTCCACATGTTATCTAATTTAACGTCCACTCCAGCAACCTTGGGAAGCAGGTACCATCATTTCCTTTTACAAAGAGGGAAAGCTAGATTCTGAGAGGTAAAATAACAAATGCAAGGTTAGGCAACCTGCTCTCGCACCCAGGTTTTTAACCCGTGGGTGCACAACCATGAACTGGATGAGAACTCAAGAAGTCTGGTCCATAGTCCTAAACATCTTTCAACATGGGAAGTTTCTGATTTTTAGTGCTTCAACCATATGATCAATTTATCTACATTTTCTTCTCAATTTAACCTCCTTGCCAAAAGGAATCAGTACAGATTTAGTTCCATACACCTCTTCTTGGAGGGAGATAATCCTAACCAAAGACAAAAAGTAACTGTCTAATAATTTTTGATAATTTTAAAATGAATTTTCATTTCTTAAAAACTCCCAACACGAGTTGTTAGACAAAGCCCACTGCATGAACGCTGAATGTTCTCACGTCTGAATTTTAAAATTGTCTCAGAAAATCCATCAAGTCACAAATAATCAAGAACTGACTGAATTAAAAACTTCAGTCTCTACTCAAAACAGCCAGGCAGAATTTCAGCCATCCTGGCCCCTTCAGCATCCTCTGAACGGTTAGAGCACCTTTTTAAAAACAGCACCTTTTAATAATCACTCATCATTTGATAGGTCAGAAGCATACACAACCAAATCTATGACCCCTTTTTGCCTGAAGAAGGTAGTTGAGAGGTCTTAGATCCTCATAGTAAAAGCTGCTGATGAGTATGTCCCAGCAGAAAATAATAAATATGGCAAAAATTGGGTTCAGGCCACTAAATTTGGTTGGTTCAGTCCAGACCAAGTTGCCCAGTGAAACACTAACACACTTACTCATCCTCTATTGGGGAATTACCAATAATTAGCACACTGTTTTCACACAGATTTAGAAACCCTTTATGGGAAATGTATCCACACCCAAAGAATAAAACTGAGAACAAGAGTGGGTCAGGTTCTCTAATGCTCTACTTCAACTGCTTCCTATGAGAGTTGCCACCTAGTGATTTTAATTTTTTAAGCTCAGGCTGACTGCCAGCTCAACACTAAAACCGGACTAACAACTGATTTTTCCTATTGCAACATCGCCAGCAAGTCCTTTGCTTTCCCTCTTTCCTTCGAACTCAAAACAGCGATTCTCATTTTCAAAATCGACTAATTTGCTCGATAATCTGTTCCAAATGGAAGCTCTCACAGAGCTGCCACTGGTATCATAGTGCCAAGAGGCCAACAAGAGGCCAACAAGAGGCCAGTTCAAAACACCAAAACAACAAACATGAAGGGGGGGGGGAGGCTCTAAAAAGAAGAAGTAAATATGGAGACAGAGTAACAATGGGCCAACTCTGGACTTTAAAACATTCAGCTCCCCGAAGTTCTACCTATTCTTGGGTTCTGGACAATAACTACGCCAAACTAAATGTCTACACACGAGGAATGAAATTGCATTGGGGAATATAAACTCAGTATTTTGGATACCAAACCTCAAAGAAGGCCTTGTCCTTACTACCACAGAAGAAGCAACTTAAACTGAACCTAAAGTCAACTGGCCTCCAGAAGTCCTTCCAGACAGCAGTGTGCCCAGGCCTGGCACAGGCATTAGATAGCAAAGTTGACTATTCAAAGAAAAATAGAATCTGAAAAAAAAGGCTGAGGATTTCTAGATACCTGACCTTTCATTTGGAAACACACCTTTAGCTACAAGTATTTCCCTAAGTATACTTCCCTAAGGATCAGTTTTATTAAAAACTGACAATACTTAGACACTGGTTTCACTAACTATGGACACTAAAGGCTTCACTGAAGGTGAAGGTGAAGCCTTTAGTGAAGCCTTTATTTCACCATATAAAATTCTGGACCTTTTCCTGCCCTGATCCAGGCAGCGCACACAAAAAAAGTCTGACCAACTGCTCCTCAATTGCGATGACCCTTCTGAGGCATCCTCAACTTTGTAGCTTAAATAGAAATAAGGCTACACAGACAAAGCGTTATCTTTTCTAAAGTTTGAAATCAATTTTGATTGTCAGGAGAAAATTTCTGGTGGCAAGATTTCCTTTCCAAAGCCTCCTAAAGCACTCGTGGAAATGCTTTCAAAAGCTAAGAATTCCTTTCTCCACTTGTTTCTTGGGAAGAGGGTCAGACCAGAACCGATTTGGGTTAAACTCACTGCCGGTCCCCAAACCTTATCACTGAGCAACGAAGCTCATGCTGCTCCAAGCCAGGCCTCGAAATGAAGGGATCCAGGACGCTCCCCATTACAGGAAGCCCCGGAAACCAGATATTCCAAACGTTCCGCTCTCCCCCTTCTTCCTCCTCAGACAGCAGCATCCTCGCGGGGGTAAGGAGTGGGTAAGGTGCGATAAAGTCCCCCACCCTGGCGAAGCGGGCAAGAAAACTTCCTCAGGGCTTGCAGAAACTCCAATGGGGGGCTGGACTCACCTTCGCGACAGAGCCCCATGACTTCACGGTTTTTCCCAAACTCCTTGAAACTTTCGTCCAATTCCGTCCCTAGGAGACACACACACACAGGAGGAGGGGAGAGGCAGATCAGTGGCCGGGAGTGTGACGCACGCTCACGCACGCACGGAGTAGATGCGGGCACCTCCGCGTACCCCAACCGAGCAATAGCATCTCTGACCCCCGAGCGGGCGGGTCACAGGGTAGGGGGGAGGGGAAAAGGGTCACAGGATGGGGTACAAGGGGGGACTTGGGGAAGAGGAGGGCGTGGACACTCACCGTCCTTCCCAGGAAGTTTGGAAGCCTCGACCCACAGATTCCACGACTGTCCCAGCATCGCTTCTGGACTGGGCAGGGGCCTGCGCTCCCCGACGGTCGCCATTGCGGCGGCGGCCGAGGTGGAGGCGGCGCTGGGGCCGCCGTCCTCCGGCCGGAGGCGCCGCGGCGGCGGCTGCTGCCGCTGGGGTTGCGGAGGCTGCTGCTGCTGCTGCTGCCGGGCGGCCGCCGCCGCTGCTCCGCCCGCTGCCGCCGCCGCTCGGCGCGGCTCCCCCCTGACGTCATCTACGGCCCGCTCCGACATTCTTTCCGCTCCTACAATGTAACAAAAAAGGGGGAAAAGAGTCGCGCGGGGGCCGCTTTTAAGGAGGCGCCGGGGAGTTCCGGCGGCGTGCGCGGCCCGCAGGCCGGGTGGGGCGCGCTGACAGCGCCCCCCGGCCGCCCAGCCCTCTCAACCCGCCTCCTCCCGGGCCACCCCCCGCCCCGAGCGCAAAGTCCGCGACGCGGGCTCGCTTTCGCTTTCGACTCCCGCGGCCCCTCGGGGGAGGGGACCAGCCGCCGGCGGCCCGCCACCGCGGCGTAGGGTCCCTTGCCTGCCTCTGCCGCCGAGACCCGCACGGAGGCCGGAGCCCGGAGCTGCCCCTGCCACGGCTGCCCGCGGCGGAGAGGCCCGAAGACGCACCCCCGACCCTCGGGCTGCCCACCCTGAGGCCGCTCGCATCCCCGGGCCGGGCCCGGCGGCCCCGCTCCTTCCTTCCGTCCGCGCGTCCGTCCGAGCGGCGGCGCCCGGCCGGCTCCCTTAAGCAGAGGCGCCTCCCGTCGCCTCCTCCCCCTCGCCGGTCCCTCCCTCTCAGCTCGCTCCGCCGAAGTTTGCACGTCAAGCCCCCGGAGTGGAGCCAGGGCGAAGTCGGAAACGCAGCCACCTATGGAGGAGCCGGCCGGCGGGCCCCGGGCCACCATTGAGTGTTGTCGCCAGCAGGCCCTCCCGCCCGGGGGTACCGACCAGGGGCGCAGGGGCTGGTGCAGAGAGCACTTCGCTCTCCGCTCGCTGGCGGCCGCGCAGCTGTCAAAAACATGAATGGCAAGCCGCCGCCTAATGTGTAGGAGACCACGAGCCGGCAAGGAAATGCGGCCCAGGTGCCATCCCAGGTGTCAGCCCGAAGCCGGGTGTTCGCCCAATGCCCACCACTAGAGGTCACAGCGTGCGCCCTGGGAACTTGAACTTCTCATCTAGCAAAGAAACCATGAAATCAGTATAAGAAGGAGAGAGACGGAAGCGAATCCGTGTACATGTTTTGGAGACACTACCCGAAATTTCTCTATTTCCCCTTCCACTGCCCCTAGAAGTGATTTGTTCGCCCCGAAAATTACAAACAATCTTGCCATTTTAAAATCGGACTATTTTTTTAATTCCAGTTATTAGTCCCTCCCTCTTTATGGTTGCTTTGCTTGACAGGGAGGGAACCCGGGGCTTGGAGAATGAATATACAGCATTCCTAGAAAATGTGTCTAGAGGATACTGTTCTGTCAGATTTTGTACACTAAATTAAGCACTAGCCCACAAAATTTAGCACCTTTCCCCAACACACACACACACACAGAGGATGCAAAGCTTTTGCTTAAGTGATAGGTAAAGATAGCAAAATAAAAGGCTACTTAATGAACTAAAGCATGTGAAGTACTTGAAACAGTAGCGGACCACACCAGCCACCTTCAATAAGTGCTCTCTTGTTTCAAACTGATGGGAGAATCTGAAGCATGAGACAGAACAAGGATTTTGATCACGTTTCACGTGGCAATAATATCAGCACTCCTGTGGCACATGTGTCATAGTTGTTTGCTTACAGGTGCTTTCTCTAGGTGGGGAGTAAGAGGGTTTCATGTTTTTTTGTCTCGAACACCTGGGATGCCAGAGGCAGCCAACTTCTCTGCTAAAGAAACAAAGTCCAACTTAGGAGAAACAAAAATGTTTAAATAAGAGCAAAAATTAAGAAGGAAATGTTATTGCAACCTAAACTTAATGCAGGGCTCTTATAAGAAAGGGTTTCAGTTGAAATTTTACAAGCTTTAAGACCACACACACACTTATTTTAAAAAAGATTTAGAAATAATGGTGTAAAATTTTTCCTGGATTGCATGCAAACGTAAGTTCCAAAAAGTGAAATTATGCATAAATATTTTTTTAAAAAGTAGTAAAAACAAAGTAACCAAAAATGGAAATTATTGGAAGGACAAAAACAAATCACTTCTAAGGCTTTAACTTCCTACATGAGTTATCAGTGAGAAAAATGCATGGGCAAAACACATAATTCCCTTGATACTAATAGATTTCCTTCCTCTTAATATAGGCCCTCAATATTGGAAGAGGAAGTCCCCAGTGCACTTTCGACTTCTCATTCATCCCAAATCACTGAAAAATTTGTAGAATGACATAAAAATGTCCAATTTCTGTTTTCTTAAAGTACAGCTTATTAATTGCTTTGAATTTTGTAATTCAATATTTGAGATAAATGAAAATTTGAATTTTAATGTCATTTGGAACTGCCACTAAAAAAAAAGCTTAGGGCCACCAAGCTATGTAGATACCAAAGGGAGCTTGCCTGTTGAGTACAGCCCTTCTGATGTCTGAGACAAGTGTGAGAACAAAAATAAGGGGAAGAATGGCAAACATGAAGTACAGACCAACTTCCCCAAGACACTGCTTGATTTCCCTCTTTTTACATGTGAAAATCCTCCAAGATTCATTAATATAACCTCTAGCCAATGGGCTCATCATGGCACTTTATAATACTTCACCTTCTGTCCTTACTGTTAATACCTCTTTTTTTTCTTCACAGGTTTTGAGTGGTTTAATAAAGAAAACACAACAGGGCTTTAAGTGAAAAATACTAAGTATCCTCTTCGCTTTACAATAGTTATTAAGAGAAAGTGTTACTAATAACAACTATCAGTTATCGAGTACCTACTAGGTGCCAAGCATTGCCAGAGGTACCTTATTGCATTATCTCAATATTCTAAACTGTATAAGGTAGAAGTTGTATTACTTGCAACTTACAAATAAGGACAATAAAGGAGGGCTCTGGAAGCTAGGTGCTATGAATTCTTTCTGGGTCCATATACTAGCTCTTCAACTTACAAACTGTATAACCAGAGCAAATGACCTAACCTAACTTGTCTGCACTTCGGCTTTCTAACATGTAAAATGGAGATAAAGCCAGGCTTCTTCTGAGGAAAAGATCCATAGAAAGCACTTGGTACAAAACTTAACACAAAATAAACCCTATACATAAGTATCTACTATCAAACTAAGCAATCCAGATCAATTCTTATCTGTGAAATTTATTTGACTTTCAAGTTGAAGAGGTGGCCACCAAAAGAATAACAGGCAACTGCTGGCAGCTCCCCACCAATTCTATTCTGCTGCAGCCAATGCATTTTACTACACTCTCTTCACCCATAAGTATGTTCTAAATCTTTCCACATTCTGATATCCACAGTTGGTTTGGGTTTCCCAATAGTTCAACTGAGTCACCAACAAAAGTCAAAACTGGTAGCTGAGAAAGTACAGTGTTCTGATATGCAAATTTGGGCAACATTTCCAAAGTATACCTTATAAACAGGCACGGTCTATAAATAAGAGTACAACAGAAACTCAAATTTTACCTACCAGGCCATAATAAAAAAAACCTGATGACTTTTTACCTAAATACCCCTCCTCCATACCCCAAAAATATAAAATGAAAATTACCAATACAATGTGTATTCATTTAATATAATTATTTTAATATAGTAGTGTCCCTTGTATGCTATCAATGAGTGTTCCTGCCAGTGTACTGATGAAGTCTTAGAGCTCTGAGGATCTTCAATATCCATCTGCACAGATAGTGATATGTTTCATAAGGTCTGAGTAATGAGGACTCAATTTATCAAATACTTCCTGATTACCTAACACATACCTGGCGCTCGGATCAGTACAAGGTAAACACAACATAGTAATTTTGCTGAGGACCTGAGAAGAATAAGAAGTAGGAGAAAAAATTTAATTCATCAAAATGCTCTTGTGCAAAAGGCTGTCACCACCAATTAGACTGTATGTGGCTTAAGAACTAGGCCGTCAGAAGTGAAATGCTGCCAAATTCTGAGCATTTCATCCCTTCCAGGGATGCATTTAAAATATGGGCTTACTTCACCATCCAAATTTAGGGATGTTCCCAGTAGGTGCCAAGGGTAACAAGGGCTCTCTTTACAAAAAGTATTCTTTGCACAGCAGATTCACTTGTAAAATGCTCTGTTCAAAGGCCAAAGGCATCACTAAGTGGAAAAAATAAAAGTTGATCTTTTCCAGTCTTTAAATTCGGTTTAATGTAAAATGGCTGAAACTGTCCAAAACTTCTAAGATCCAAGACCCCACACAACCAGCCATTTTATTCGGAAAACAAAACAAAACAAAACAAAAACCCACTGGTCCCACTACAACATTTTAATAAACTTGAAAACCAGTAACTACAGTATATTTATCTGTGCAAATTACAGGGTTGGTAACAGAGATTCTCCATTATCAACCCCAAAGGATTGCAGTCATTTGAGTAACAAGAAAGTCAGATCCCCTGAATTAGGAATGTGTTGGCTTTGGTTTCTTTATTTCTCCTAAAATTGGCTGAGCCTTTATTCCTATCCTCTCTCCCTCCTCTGCCCACACCTTTCTCTCCCCCTCTTTCTTCTCCAGAGCCAGGGCTCTGCTCTCTTCTGCATGTGGGGTTGGCAGACAAGGACCCTTTAACCATGCTCCCTCTAGTGAAATACTTACAGCCTGTCATGAATACTTCTATTCCAGCAGGGGGAGAACAGTGGAAGGAGCAAATGGAATTCAGCTCAGTAGCTGGCACTGCTGACAATCAAGTACAAAATTAGAAATAATAAGGATAGCCACAAAGGTGGAAACTTAAAAGATGAGGGTAATTATCTTTTGAAAGATTTAACCTGTACACATATTCATTCTACAAGCTGTGTCAGTTGCCAAGAATTCAAATTTTTGAACTTTGAATTTGTTTTCTTAATCACATGTGTAAGCTACAGGCAAATTCTCCCAAAGAAACATTCACCAGTAATAGCAAACTATTTGAAGGAAGAGAAAATTTAAAAATACAAAATAATAGGGGCACCTGGATGGCTCAGTCTGTTAAGCGTCTGCCTTCAGCTCAGATCATGAACCCTGGGTCCCGGGGTAGAGCCCCGCATCGGGCTCCCTGCTCAGCAAGGGAGTCTGCTTCTCCCTTTCCCTCTCCTTCTGCCCCTGCTCATGCTCACTCCCTCTCGCTCACTTTCTCTGAAATAAACAAATAAAATCTTTTTTAAAAATACAAAATAGTAAGTTTTAACTCTAAACTGAATAAAGACCAAATGTTTCTAGGGATTTAATACTGGCCTATAATTTTAAACTACTGACAACTTGATTTAAAATCTTCACTTAGAGCCTTTATGTAGTTTAAAAGAGAGAGAGAGAATAGAAAAAAAAAAAAAGTTATGGGAAAAAATGGAGAAGTCAGACCAGCATTTAGCTATAAAAAGAGGCTGACTGTACAGTTAAAGTTCTAGTGCACTGCCTCGGATGCAATAAAATGCAAAGATTAAACACACTGTTAAAAATAATTTCCTAAGTCTTCTTTCTGCAGATACAGCTTTCACTGAAGTGACTGTAAATATCACCACCTAATGGGCCCAGCAGTTAAGAACATGAGTTCTAGAGCCAGTCTGCCCAGGCTGAATCCCTGTGCTACCACTTACTAGCTGTGTAATTCTGGGGAAATCATTTAACCTCTCTGTATCTGTTTCCTCATCTATAAAATTAGTAGAACAGGAGTACCTACTTTGTGAGAAATATTAGGAAACCTCACAGCACAAAAGCACCCTGTAAGTCTTAGCTCTTTTTATTAACACTGTGTCTATCCCACAAAAGGTCCCGATTTTAATCTACCCAGGCTATACTATCAGGTCAGTCTGCAGAATGAAGAATGGTTTTATTTATGTCAGTCCTCATTCTACCAGTTTTAGGGGCTCCCCACTGACCACTGAATTCGATAAAAACTTCTCTCCTAGCACTCAAGGCCTTCTCAAGTTGGTTCCATCTCACTACGGTCACGGGGTTCACTCCAGCAGGTACTCTTTCAGTCCAGCCAAAATGACCAATCTATAGCTTCAAATATGCTCCCCACTCCAGAACCCGGCACCTAAGCTTTTTCATAAAGGTCACTCTACTTATAATACTTTGCCTCCCTTAACTTAAATCCTACCGTTCAGCCAAGTCCCTCCTCAAACTCTTTCTTAAACAAAATCTTTCCCGATTCCTCACACTAAGCATATGAGAACTCACCTCCACCTCTAAATCATAGGACTGTGGATTGGGGTTAAGAGTACCTGCTCTGAAATCAAGGTGGCAATGAGAATATGCTTAGTCTTCCCAGGGATCAAATGTTTGCATTCCCAACATAAGAGTGTCATTGGGAGCTTAGAATGTACCTACCCACGAACCTAAGATGTGTGGTGGCCAGTTCCCAAAGCTAGTCAGCAAAATGCCTTAAGGCCGAACTCTAGGACTAACAGTGCAGCTGTGTTAGCGCAAAGGGAAGAAACAACACATCTTTCTTCCCCTTTCCTCAGCAAAGTTCCAGCTCTGAGGAAAGTCCTAGATTCCTCAGATACAACCCCCTGACTTTTCCCCATTCCCTGTGTGCACCCTGATCCTATAGCCATCTGGGTTTATATGGCTTCCCAAAGGACAGACTGTTCCACAAAGGCTTTCATCCCCTGTCCACCTCCAAAAGAAAACCTTCCTTTTCTTGGCAGACATAAATGGCATGCAGATTTAACTATTTTTCACTAAACATATGAATGAATGAATAGTTTTCTGTCTTCAACCCCCAATCCTAACACTATTCTCTCATATAGAAGGGGAGATGTTAACCCAAATGACTTTCTAGATGTGATGGTCCCTAAACCTTTTTTCTTAGATACACACAATTACTGCAACCCCATGGCCATTCTAATTCTAAATGTCACAATCTATGAAAGAAGGCAAAGTTTCTGACACTTTAACCTATTTAACCTATTTTAACCTTTCTTTTGATCAATGTAAAATCTACAGGACTCTTCTCCACTTTCTACCACAGCCTCCTCCCCATCGAACTGCTCTAAGTAAAGGAACTTCATAAGGAGAAAAACAGAATTGAAACAAAATTGCTATGGGTGAAGAATCTACCTTTGCTACTTTCCAGAGCCTCCAGCCTCTCTCCACTTCGGAAAACAGGTATTTTCACAGAGCATTAGGATTTTTCCAAATGGTTTCTGTGGGGAGTGGCAGCAGAGAGCAGCAATCATATGTAAGTGGTTAGTAAGCTGGAATCTGACTTACAGGTATTTCTTAAAAACAGAGCCAAATAGATAAATTGGGCTTCACCGAAACCATTAAAACTTTGTGCTTCAAAGGGCACCTTCAAGAAAGTAAAAAGACAATCCACAAGGAGAAAATGTTTGCAAATCAGTATCTAACAAGAGACTTGCATCTACAATGTATAAAGAATTCTTTTTTCTTTTTTTTTAAAGATTTTATTTATTTGACAGAGAGACAGCCAGCGAGAGAGGGAACAGAAGCAGGGGGAGTGGGAGAGGAAGAAGCAGGCTCCCAGCGGAGGAGCCCGATGTGGGGCTCGATCCCAGAACGCTGGGATCACGTCCTGAGCTGAAGGCAGACGCTTAACGACTGCGCTACCCAGGCGCCCCTAAAGAATTCTTACAACCCAAAAGGGGGGTGGGGGGTGGGAAGGGCAAATAATCCAATTTTCAAAACTGGCAAAGGATCTCAACAGACATTTGTCCAAAAACATAACACAAATAACCAACAAGCAAACGAAAGATACCCAATATCATTTTTCATTAGAGAAATGCATATAAGGGGGTGCCTGGGTAGCTCAGTGGGTTAAGCATCTGCCTTCTGCTCAGGTCATGATCCCAGGGTCCCGGGATCTAGCCCCACATTGAACTCCCTGCTCAGCAGGGAGTCTGCTTCTCCCTCTCCCTCTGCCTGCCGCTCCCCCTGCTTGTGTGCATGTGCACTCTCTCTCCCTCCCTCCCTTTGTCATATGAATAAAATCTTTTTAAAAAAGAGAGAAATACATATAAAACCCACAAGAGATACCACTTCCCCACAATTAGGATGTCTATTATCAAAACAAAACAGCAAATAACAAGCCTTGGCAAAGATGTAGAAAAACTGGAATGCCGGTACACTGCCGGTAGGAATGTAAAATGGTACAACCCCTGTGGAAAACAGTTGGGCAGTCACTCAAAGGTTGAACACAGATTTACAATAAGATCCTATAATTCTACTTCTAGGTACATACTCAAAAGATTTGAAAGCAGGGAGTCAAACAGAGATTTGTACACCAATGTTCATAACAGCATCACTTACAATAGTAAGGTAGAAGCAATCCAAGTGCCCATCAACTGATGAATGAATAAAATTGTGCATATCCACACAATGGACTATTATTCAGCCATTAAAAGGAGTTAAGAACTGATACATGCTACAACATAGATGAGCCTCAAACACAAGCTAAGTAAAAGAGCCAGACACAAAAGGCACAGATGATATGATTTCCTTTACATAAAATATCCAGAATAGGCAAATCTATACACACAGAAAACAAATGGGTGGCTTTCAGGACCTGATGAGAGGGGAAAAAATACTACTTAATGGAAATACTACTTTGGGAGTGATGAAAATGTTTAGACCTACATAGAGGTGACAGGTATACAACACTACGAATATATTAAAAACTATAAAATGAGTGGATCTGTGGTATTTGAATTATATCTCAAGTCTTTTTTTAAGCCAGCATTAAACTTGGAAATTTTCACACAAAATTCCAGATTGACTTCTGAAAAATCTCTATGATCTCACACCATTGGCCACAAGGTCCCTCAGAACAACCATCAGTGGGAGCTGAACCTTGTCCTGAACCCATCTCTGCCACTGCCTAACTATGGAGCTTAACAGGACAGCTTTTGTCTCTGCCTCAGTTAGCTTCTCTGTAATAGGAGGATCCTACCAGTATCTACACCTCACCTATGCAGGATCATAACAGTATCCTACCTTATCAAGTTGTTACAAGGAGTCAATTATGTAATATGCTTAGAACAGCACTTGTCACATAGTAAGTACTCATTAAGTGTTAGCTACTTTTATATTTTATGATACCTCATCCTCTTTGTAATAGAGGTAAATAGCATTTGCTTTTCATTTTTTGTTTGTTTTTACAAATGAAAGTATAGCATATAATGTAGCAGTCCAAAACAAAGAAGCAGATAGACAGCCAAGGTAAAATTCTTTAAAAGCGACATGCAAAATACTGTGAATATATGCCTATTTTTGTGAAACAGTAATAGTGAAGAGGATGACAAGTCTATGCATAGAAAACAGTCTAGATAACTCTGGACATATTAACATGTAAGTTTAAGATGTGCATGATATTTTGATACACTTACTGCAAAATGATTACCACAATAAGGTTAGTTGACACATCCCATCCCCTCACATAGTTACCTTAATTTTTTTTAACAACAACCTTTTATAAAACCAGATCTACAATATGGATATTTTTTAAAGGAGAAACTCTAACTTAATTTTGTTTGAGACCTTTGTATGATTGTCCCAAAATTTTACCAAGTGAAGAGCAGTTATCACAGATTGGTAAGACCAGAAGCCATTTGCTTTGCTTTGAAACACAGAAGCTGGGACTCCCAAAGCACCAACCTCTCTTCAGTCTCATTCTTTCTCATAGAATATACGCTGCTATATTTTACAGCTGCCAACAGAAGAGATTCTAAACTCCTTGGCTTAGCAGGCAACACCTTTCATTACCTGGCCCAACATCCTTTTTCCAGCTTTACCACGCATCGGTCCCCCTTACAAAGACTCCACCTGAGCTAAACAGGACCTAAAATATACATTCCTCAACTGTTTTTCTGCGTGCCATTCTTTTTTTTTTTTAATTGAGGTAAAATTCACATAACATAAAATTCACAATTTTAACCACTTTAAAGTGGATAACTTAGTGACATGTAGTACATACACAGTGTGCTATAACCTTCTTCTCTATGTGGTTCCAGAACATTTTCACCACCCCAAAAGGAAACCCTGTGCCCATTAAGCAGTCACTCCCATCTCCATCCCTCCCCCAGCCTGTAGAAACCACATCTGTTTTGTCTCAAAAGATTTGCCTATATTGGATATTCCACGTAATTAAAACCACACAACATGTGGCCTTTTGTGTCTGGCTTCTTTCAGTTAGCATAATGTTTTCAAGGTTCATCCATGTTGGAGCACATACCTATAATTTATTCCTCTTTGTGGCTAAATAATATCCCATTGTGTGGAGGTACCACAATTTATCTATTCATCAGTGATAGACATTTGCGTTGTTGCTACCTTCTGGCTATTATGAATAGTTGCATGCCATTATCTTTCCCTTCCTTCAATTTTACCTGCTAAACAAAGTCAAGCTTTCACATGAGTTTCAAATCAACTCTTACCCTCCCTAATTTCCCCTGTCACAAAGTTCTCATCCTTCTCTGAACTCCTTCTCCACTTCTATAGGTGAGGTCGCAAAGTGGCCGCAGATGGCAGAACCCTACAGAATTACTTAGGTTTACTTAAACTATTTTCTTCTCTTAAATTAGTTGCTAACATTGAAAAACTCAAGGAAAATAATCGAAGTTGAGTTCTGTTCCCTTAAAAATTTGCCTGGCTTATTACAATAACCGCAGCTTAACTGGTTTTTACCCTTGCACCCTAGAGCTTATCTCAATATAGTGGCCACAGCACTTTTATTAAAACAGAAGTCATAGGGGTGCCTTGGTGACTCAGTTGGTTGAGTGTCTGCCTTCAGCTCAGGTCATGATCCCCGGGGAGGTCCAGGTCCTGGGATTGAGACTGGGGTCCTGCGATTGAACCCCACATCCAGCTCCCTGCTCTGTGGGGAGCCTGCTTCTCCCTCTCCCTCTGCCTGCCATTACCCCTGCTTGTACGTAGGCGCACTCTCTCTCCTTCCCTCTCTGCCAAATAAATAAATAAAATCTTAAAAAAAAAAACAAAACCCACAGAGGTCAGATCAAGTCATTCCTCTATTCAGAACCTTCCAGTGGCCTCCCACTCCTCCTAGAATAAAAGGCCTGCTGGATGGCCTTTAAGGCTGTACCCACTGGTCTTGTACCTGGCTGACTTTATTTCCTACCATTCTCCTGCCTGCTCACGCAGCTCTGGCCCTCTCCTTTCTTGGAAGGCCCATGCAGGCTCCTGCCCATGTGGGCTTTGCATGGAATGTTCACTCCTTCATCCTTAATGCACAGATCTCACCTTCTCAAAAAGCCTACCCTGACCACCCTTATTTAACGCTGCAACTCCACCTCTCATCAGCACACCTGATTCTCATTATCCCGACCTGCTTTTTCTAACCAATTATCATCATCTAGTATATTTACTTACTAGATTTTCTATTGTGTGTTTCTTTCCATGAAAAAGTAGATGGCACAATGGAAGAGACTTCTGTCCCTCTGATTTGCTAATTAATCCCCAATGCCCAGAGACTACAGCAGGACATAGGTGGGCACTCAAGAAACATCTGTTGAATGGGTACCAGGCCTATAATCAGCTGGCACTGAAAAGGGGCTGCCCTTTCAGACTGGTAATGAATTTGACAGTTTCTTGCAGTTCTACCTGGCCCATTTCATTCCTCTACCTGTCTGGACTTGAGTTTGTCACACTTCTTCCTGCAGACTTGAGTTTGTTATACTTCTTCCTTCCCTGCCCCTAGTCACTAACTTCCTAGTATCAAACTAATCTTTCCATCTGAATACTATTTAAAAAAGAGTAAGTCATAATTGTAGCCTGTGAAAACCACCTCCTATTCTCTTTTCCTCTTAAAGGACAATCCCTCTGCTCACAGTCAAAGCTCAATGAACAAGTACAGACTAAAGAACTCTCTTAGCATTTCTGTCAAATGTGTTTTCCCTCTACCTCCCCTCCCCACCCCCACCCCCCCCCCCCCCACTGCCAGTTGCTCATCACCATCTAGGAAAATGCTGCTTTTCTGGCACTTTCGAGACATTCCACAATGAATGCCATCCTTTGTGATGACTTTGAGGTTCCCTAAAGGATACCTCTGAAATGCTGGGCTTTCAGCTTTAGGTCAGAAAATTTTAAGGGCCCCTTCTGAAGTCAGAGACTTCAGAGCTATCCAGTCACTTGTTCTAAGCACCTAAACAGAACTGCTACATCCTTCCTGAAGCTCCTGTTTCTGTTTGTAATGTTCCAAATGTTATCTTTGAAGATGAACGTTCATGTTGTTCAAAATGTTTCCATCTTTGCTACAGTTGCCTAAAACTGATTGAAGCACTGCATTTGTTGCCTAAATACACAAGCTGATCAATTTCAGAAGCTGAAACTCCTTTGGTTTTCCCTGTTTGGGTCATGTTCAGTTTTATCCCTCAGTGACTCATCTTAAACTACATCTTAAATTCAAGCTCTCTCACATTCCTTTCAGGAGTAGATGGGAAAATGGATTTTTTTTGTTTTAATAAATCCTCTTTTTAACAGTATGTGAAACTTACCACCCTCCTCCCCAAACATTAAATGCACAATAGCAAATATGTAGTGAGAAACTCAATTAATAGTGGCTGCTATTTTTGTAATGATCTAGGAATGCTCATGAGCACACACTGCCTGGCAGTCTGAGCAAAGGCACTGGGCCCAGAGCGTGTGTCTGAAGAACTCCTGCCTATTTTTAAATTTTTTCTGAGCAGCTTAGTCTACACTGCTTGCAGAGAGAAGAAAACAGGAGCAAGGGAAAGTGGAACCAAACAGAAACACAAGAGTATGTCTTTGGACAAATTCCTAGGAAAAGGTGGATACAGATGGAGGGCAGGAAATGTTCCTATCTCCAAAGTCTTTCTACAGTGTTAATAAGTTGGGAATGGTTATTTAGCACTTTTTCTTTTGACAAACACACAGCAAATAATATTGTACTCTTAAATTCACTGTCATTTCATATTACTAAGATCATATTCAGGGTTATACTGGAGATCTTACTCAGATACCCTGAATTTTAAAAACTATCACCCTTTGGTAAATGTCAAACTCTATTATAATCAGAAGAATTGCATGTATTCGGCTGTGCTATGTTGGGACAGCCAGTTACCTTTTCTTTGGAGGGCAGGCCAAAAATTCTGATCGATTTACCAGCGGATCTTCATCTGCTGTGATTGTGGAAGCTCTTTCTTCTTAATTCTGTTCAGATCTACAAAAAGAGAAAAGGGAAAAAAGGATGAAACAATGGATAAAGTTAGTCCGGAATCTACAATCTCATTCGTTGCCAGATGTTCCAAAATTATTATATGTCTTTTGAAATGTCAAAGTGTTAAAATTATAGGCACTTTACCAATTTTACAACAAATGCAATCCAGTTTTTTTTTCTTTTTACAGTGAATTTAACTGGCTATATTTATAATAACCTAAGAACAAATGACTATTCAATGTGTACATAAAGGCAGCCTCCTGGGGCTTAAAATCATTGCGTATAATTTGCCACTAATGACTTTTTACTTAATTTTTGAAATGGCTCTTCAGAAAGTCTGCTCCTATGAAACCTGTCAGTATCACAAATTTAAAAAACACACACACTGTATGAGATTATAATTTGGAGAGCTCATTCTGTCATTATTCAGCAACTTAAAAAAGCAATTCATAACACTACAAATAGAAAACAAAAACTCAATTAAACCATCCTCTTAAAAAGCACAAGGGAATTATGTGTTCCATCATGCATGTATTTTCATAGATATGCATACATATATATTTCGAGCAGAATGTAGTTACTATTAAAATTAATTTGCAGAGAAGCACTGAGTTAAGGAGTCAAGGGATTGGAGGTTAACAAACTAGAGCTAGAAATTAAGCTGGTTTTCAAGTCTGACATGCAGCACAAGAGAAAGAACAGCAAATACAGGTAATGACACAGCTATGAAGCAGATGCTGTCAAGGTGTAAAGCACAAGGCAGGCCGATTTCATATGAAAAATTCACTATTAATACACTTCCCTTCCTATAATCCTCATAAGATATATTCCAACGTTGAGTGGCAAGAAGATTGTTTTCCTTAACTTTTATTTACTTTCATACACTCTAAGATAGTAAGCCAAAATTTTCTATGGTCCAAGTCACTAATAAAGCATCTCTGAAAGTCAGCAGCTGAAATTCTATACCATGCTTTGAAGGTTTATTCATAATTATCTTTATTGGCTCTTGAGTTATTCCTGGATCACATCCTTTCCCTTTCCTTTTTTTAAACAGTTTGTTTCATTCATCCACAAAATGTTATTCAGTAATGTAAGCATTCAGTAATCATTCCTCTAATCTTTATAAGCCAGATGTTTCTCTTCCCTAGATTTCTAATTCCTTCCTAGTCTCTTATCTTTTAAAATTTTTCTCTGATTTCCATTTTTGTGTTCTTTTTCTGCCTTATTTCCAATAAAAGCCACTATCTTGCTTAACATGTCTGTCCTGAGCCAAAATTCATTTCTTTGCATCCTAAACACTTTACAGCTATGCAAAATCACTCAAAGGAAGCTACAAATTACCAGGATAGAGACAGCCAATAAAGATGTTACGTTAGAGATAACCATTCAGCCCGCTGACAGTGATTCCTTCAGAGTAGACTGGAGATGGAACAACACTGGCATCAGACTGAACTCTGTGCTTGATGGGATTTCACTAGGTCAAGCTATTTTTCCGTTTTCCTTCAGGACACTCAGCCATACCCCCAAAGTATCCAAGGAAGTCATCAGATTTTGGGTGCCATGAAATCGCCGCCAAGACAGCTTTACCTTTAAAAGAATTCACCATTTACTAGCCTGCATACCTTAAAAATGCTTTAAGGGAAACACTATTCTTAGAGGAAAAAAGGTAGTGGCACTTACTAAAAATAAGCATTTAAAAATAGCAACTTCTCTTAGAACGGGGGTAGAAAAACAACTATCCTATGTTTGTATATGTTCTCCTTTTTTATCTTCACAAGCGCACTGTGCTCAAAAGAGCTGTTGTTATGGTCCCCATTTTACTAGCAAGGAAACAGACTGAGAGGTCATAATTTGCTCAAGATTACCCAGTAAATAAATGGTTTAGAACTGGAACTAGAATGGAGGCCTTTGATGTTACTTAGTTCCCTTACCAATACACCAAACTGCCTAAACAGAAACTTAATTTTGTTTTGCAAAGACAAAGAGAAATTGTTTAAAAGGTAGACAGGAGAGCATTTTCTAAGAATAGAAACATAAAACTGGACAGCTTTTATTCATTCACCACCTGCTATAACAAACATTCAAAAAATTTAATTTTTAATAAGATAATTTTTTTAAATGACAGGCAGAGGGGAGAAAAGGAAATAAAAAAGATACAGGGGTGCCTGGGTGGCTCAGTCAGTTAAGCGTCTGATTCTTGGTTTTGGCTCAGGGCATGATCTGGGGTCCTGGGTCCAGTGGAGCTTGCACTGGGCTACACGCTCAGCAGGGGAATCTGCTTGAGATTCTCTCTCTCTCTCTCTCAAATAAATAAATACATAAATCTTGAAAAAAGAAAAAGAAAAAATATAACTTGAATTTCTCCAAAGTCCTGAGAGAAGCATACATTTATTTACTTTGGGGGGGGGGGGCAAGATTGTAGAAGATGCCTTTCTTCTCTAGAGGACCTGCCTAGCCCATGGTGACCCTTGTTTCTAAGTACTATGTAATTCTCAACTCCCTGCCAAATGATATTTGTATTAAGCGACTCCAAACTCCTCTGTTTTGGCCAAAGTTGGACACACGACCCAAACTGAGACATTCCATTTGTTCTCCTTGGAACTAGAATTTGGAATGAAGAGGGTCTACTCTGGTCTAGGCTACAAGCTACTCCCATGCGCTCTCAGCCTATAAGAAAAAGCCAGTCAGCAAAGTGAAGAATAAACATGCTGCTCAGAGAGAATCCAACCCAGGAGGCCATGAAATCCCAGAGGAGAGAAAGGGAAACAGTTTCTGTTGGGGGTGGGGGGTTGTTCTTGGACTTTCCTGTCCCAGGTACGGTCCTCCAGAGGCCCAAAGCATTTCCTTCCCCAAGGGTTTAAGAAACCCATGGATCTATAAAGTAAATGGCTCCCCTCTTTTTTTTTTTTTAAGATTTTATTTTATTTATTTGACAGAGAGGCAGCCAGGGAGAGAGGGAACACAAGCAGGGGAAGTGGGAGAGGAAGAATTAAGTAGGCTCCCAGCAGAGGAGCCTGATGTGGGGCTCCATCCCAGAATGCCGGGATCACGCCCTGAGCCAAAGGCAGACACTTAACGACTGAGCCACCCAGGCGCCCCGATGATTCTTGATAAGTGCAATAAAAATAATTTTGCTCAAGACAGTAAAAACTTTTGTTTTTAAAAGGGCAGATATCACCAGAATTTGTTGTAAATGAAGGTTCTGCGAAAGGCCCAAGGGTTCAGACAAATCCTCTCATTATCTTTAAACAGAGAAAAGCCCGCACTGTTACATGAGCAATGTTATACCAACCTTCATAGGGAAAAGGACTTATTTTCTAGAACATTTTTATGTACTTTTAAGACTCTGAGAGCCTCGCTATAATCTGGATCACTTATTATACAGTCAAGTCTGTCAAAATTAAACAAAAATGTACTAACCATGATAGAGGAAAGAAAACCAGCCTAAACTGAGTCAGTCTTGTACTGAAGCGTCACAATACGAACTTTCTTTTTATTTCTTAAACCTTCTTAAAATCTAGAAGCTTGAACCCCTAGGTACCCTAGGTGCTTGGAGAGGCCGTGAAAGGGAGAGAACAGGGTAGAGAGGGCCCTGCATGGAGGGCAACAGAAGTTCTGACTGGATCTTCTACGTTAGAGCTGAGGGAAGGCCTGCTCCAATCTCTCCATTCTGCACGTGGAAAGAATGACAAGCAACAGAGGTTTGCCCCATTTATTTATTCAGTAAGTGCTCCATGCCAGGTACTGTGCCTGGCACGAGAGCTGACCATGCATTTGGCTGCTCAGCCTAACACCTGGGCTACACATTTTTCTCTCCACTCTTTGACACTCACTGCAAACAGGTCCACAGGCCCTAAACAGTTCACTTTATTGTCTCTGTTACATTAGCGATCTTAGGGGAAAACAAGGAATTTGTTGCTAATATTTAAAAGGTGGGAAGGCTCACATAAAATTCCATATTTCCTTTTTCCCTTGGAAAGTTAAAAAATGTGGCCACCGGGGGGCAGCTCTCTTGCACAGGGATAACTGGCTGATGCTGTCCTGGGCTGCCCCTTGTCACTCACTGGGCACATTCTTTACGAAGATCCCACCTGGCTGCATCACTTGTTTTCCTTATACACCTATCTCCTGTGTGGGACCTTTAGCTTATGTTATAATCCTCAGGCTCTTCTCCCACATGAAACACCACAGACCAAACATTTTAAGATGACATGTCACCCGTAATTCTCCAAAAATATGTATCAGCGTGCCCCTGAGTTTACTCATTCTCTTCCTTGCTTTCACCCTGAGAGGCTTTCTCCCTGGCAAAGCAAATTTAAGAATGAAACAATATAGTCCACACAACCTGATTTTCCATGGTGCTTCTGGATATCTGCCTCTTCAAAGGTCCGCTGGAGTTTTCCCACCTACTGAGCTACGGGGTCTGTTCTCAGGGTCACTCCACTGAACACCAATGAGAATATGAAAACATAACTGCTAAACAGGGAGCTGCAATCACTTACTAGCAAGGACTCCAATACCTCTGGGCCTAGGTTTTAAGGATACATTTTAGTCCCGCACTTAGTCACAGGGCTTTCTTGACCCTCCCGAAACTCCATTGAAGAAGCCTCCATTTTCTGTCAGTGCCTGGCACCAGACCATTTCCAAACACATTCACCCCTCCTTTCTCAGCAAAGATTTCAGCGTAGCCATCCCTCACTTCCCCTGTCATTTCAGGTCACATGGCTCTCCTATCTCAAGCCCCATCTCTCCCAGGCTTCACTGAGGTTAACTGGGCTCTCTTTAGCTGAGGGGTAAACCATCTGTCCAAGTGTGACTATAGTACACTATTTCACCATTAGCCTAAAGGAAAAACAAAAATATAATAAAATTGGCAATAATTCTCTGATTTGTGCAAAATACTTGCTCAAGTCAGTAGATATGCAGGTCAATTACAAGAGCACAGGACAATAACAGTGGCTGACATTCACTAAGCACTTTAACTATGTGCCCAGTTTCAACACAGAGCAAACCCTTTACATGTATTCTCACCTAATCCTCCCAGTTGTATGATGTAGGAACTTTTACTATCCTTCTTTTGCAGAGAAAAAACTGAGACTTGTGAAATGAGGCCCAAAGGGGGTAGAACTGTGGCACCCACATACTAAAGTGGAGCGGAAAACCGTTCCTTCTACTGCTATCCTGCCCAGCAATTCCTACCTTCCTACCTCTGTCCCTCCATACCTGCTGTTCCTACTACCCTAAACTACTTCCTTCCTACCTTCCAAGTAACTCACATCCAGCCTTCAAAACAAACTCAGATAAACCTCTTCAGGTCATCACACCTACATGCCTAAGTGGGCTTCTTCAAGGCAGGGTCTGCAACATTTCATCCTTGTATTCCCAGGGCCTGATATTCCTTCCAAGTGTTAATAAATGCCTGCTGAACAGAACTGAATTCAGTGGAACCACAGGCTCTGACAGCTACCCAACCACTCAAGATAATGTGGGCCTGGGGTGGGATGTTCCTGCCTTGCTAAGAACTTGCAATTATGCCTGAGCAATATGTGGCTGTTCTGGCATCTACCCTCACTCTTCCCAGCCAAATCCACCTATAGACGAAAAAGGGGAAGGCGGGATGAAAAGTAAAGTCCATGACTCCTGTTGTCCTCTTGAGAGGAATTAAAAGTCTGTGGTGTTGACAGGGAAGAGGGGAGCCTCGGAGGGGACAGGAAAGGGTTTCTCCCCCAGTATTCTGCCAGGGGGAACATTAATCTCCTGTTGCTGGAGTAGGGTTATAGAATTCTAAAATCCGCATAAATATACTCAATCAAATCCTCCTTTGCTACTCTAACACAGTCCTTCAGTAAAGATGTCAAATAAATGAACAGCTAGCAAGTACTTCACTCTGGAGGCATACTTATTAACACTACCAATAATAGTAACAACTTTTACTGAGTGTTTACTCTGGACCAGCCCCTGTGCTAAGTACTTTACATGCACTGTCCTGTTTAATGTTCACCACAGCTCTATGAAGAATGTTTATAAGTGAGGAAATAGAGGTCTAAAGTAGTTAAATGGCTTGCCTAAGGTCACTACCAAGTGGCTCACAGTAGAGGCAGTTGCTAGTGCGATAACTATTCAATTTTTATTGATAATGCTTGCGGGGTTTTTGTTTTGTTTTGTTCTGTTTTTTAATTCTTCTACCCTTCCTCTTTAAGTAAGGCCACCTAAATAAAGGCAGGCTGGGCAACCTACTACAACTTTTACTGGCTCCTCTATACAAGATCCAGGGAAGGTCCCTCCTCTTTAATAAGCCTTTGTAAATATTATTTGAGATAAAGATTGCCAATGCCAACCTATATCCACATTCTTCATCTTCCTGAAGACAAAATTAGACTAAATTTCCCAATATCCATTGCAGCAAGATGTAGCTATGTGAGTCCTTAAAATATGAAGAGAAAGGTTGGGTTCCACTTCTAGGCCTGATCCATATAAACCTCCTTGTTTTGATCCTCAGTCTCTCACACCCTAGGCTGGTAAAATGGAGAGTGCTCCAAGCCCCTAGAGATGGGCAGAGCCACAAAACTTCACCCCTTAATGACGGGGTAAAGCAAGAGCTTCCTTGCCAACCTACACTGAGCTGTGACTTGAGTGAGAAATGAACATGTATTTTATTAAGCTACTAAAGTTTTGTGTAGCAATAGTCAGCCCACCCTAATACAGTATTAGTGCTGTTGCTATTATTATAATTTTCATTATTAACAGTATAGCCATGATTACTTACTTACACAGTTTATTCATTTCTATGAGGCAGGTATCATTTGCATTTTACAGGTGACACAACCAAGGGTCAGAAATCAATAATCTTTTCCTCCTCTGAACAACTATAGCATTTACAATCTGAAGGATTTATTTGGTAATTACTTATGGATTGCCTTATTATATATGTTGCACTGATGGGTTGAGCAGTTTTCACTCCTATAGTTAGCTGGTTTTTCTTTTACTTATAATTGGTTTTCCTCATCTGGATAGGGAGCTGCTAATGGGAAGGGTAGGTCTTATAGCACTGTATTCCATATCACTTCACACATTGCCTCATGAATACACAAATTAATAGACATAGATTCTTTAAATTATCTTATATATAAATTAGCATATATATCTTAAAATACAAGTAATACATAACGTATACACTCTGTTTTGAGCAGCAGGCTTCTTAAGTAAATCTGACCAAGAAAACTATTTCCTACAAAGAGTTGTTTTTTTTTTTAAGATTTTATTATTTATTTGACAGACAGAGACAGCCAGCGAGAGAGGGAACACAAGCAGGGGGAGTGCAAGAGGGAGAAGCAGGCTCTTAGCGGAGGAGCCTGATGTGGGGCTCGATCCCAGAGTGCTGGGATCACGCCCTGAGCCAAAGGCAGACGCTTAACGACTGCGCCACCCAGGCACCCCTACAAAGAGTTTTTTAATAGACTTTGTACAGTGCCTGGCATACAGCTGATGATCGATAAATGATTGCTTCCCTTTTCCTCTATCCCAACAGCTACTTCAAGTACAATCACATACTGCTTGAAGAACACAGGGATAAGCAGAAGAAAAATGTTAAAAGTGCTGGGGCACCGGGGTGAATCAGTGGGTTAGGCATCTGACTTTGGCTCAGGTCATGATCTCAGATTCCTGGGACCTAACTCCCTGCTCTGCGGGGAGTCTGCTTCTCCCTGTCCCTCTGTCCCACTCCTCCCTTCTGGCTTGTGCTTGCTGGCTGCTCCCTCTCTCTCAAATAAATAAACAAAATCTTTAAAAAATAAAAGAAAAAGAAAAGACAAAGAAAAATGTTAAAGTGATAAGTAAAGGTTGATTTTAACTACAAAGAGTATTTTCCTACGGGGAGGAAGACTGTCTAAAATGTTAGGAGGTAGAACCAAATAAAGATCATTTGCCAATTACAAGAGTACCTCGTTTATTAAAAAAATCTTCTCTGACACAACTTTCAGGAACACGAATTCTGGGCAAGTCAAGAAGTGTGTGCTCACATCCCCTCTCCATTGCTAGTGAGCTGCAAAATGGTGCTGGGGACCATCTTCTATTTGCTCAGTTACATAGGTCGGGCCACATGGGATTCCCTAGAGCCATGGTATCATTATTTGTAGCAAAACACTAATGTGTCCTCCTACAGCTCCTAGAATATTTTTATATTTTGTTAGAAAACATACAGTCATCTAAGGAAGATTTGTTCCCTCTGAGGCTGTTTGTTCCCATCCTTCATGTACCACAGGATTCCATTTCCTACTACAACAGTATTAACATGATGCAGACACTGGCCTTCATATGGTTACATTTCACACTAACCACAAACAGAAGGTCCCTAACTCAACAATGTTTTGACTTAATGATTTTTCCACTTTACAATGGTGCGAAAGTAATACCCATTCCATAGAAACCACATTGACAATTTTGGACTTGGATCTTTTCCCAGGCGAGCTATATGTGGTATGACACTCTATTGCGATGCTGGGCGGCAGAGCACCACAGCTCCCCATCAGTCCTGCAATCAGGAGGGTCCACAACCAACACAACTTAAAACCATTCTGTACCCACAGAGTAATTCTGCTTTTCACTATCAGCACAGTATTCAATGAATTACATGAGATAGTGACATTTTCTTATAAAATAGGCTTTGTGTTATATGATTTTGCACAACTGTAGCCTAATATAAGCAGGTTTAAGGTAGATTGGGCTAAACTATGATGTTAGGTGGGTTAGGTGTTCAACAAAAAAACATTTTTTTTTAAGATTTTACTTTTAAGTAATCTCTTTTGAGGGGGGCTCAAACTTCCAACCCTGAAATCAACAGTCATATGCTATACTGACTGAGCCAGCCAGGCACCCCAGGTCAGGTGTTTTAAATGCATCTTCAACTTACAACATTGTCAACTTATGATGGATTTTTTGGGATGTAACCCCATTATAAATCGAGGAAGATCTGTAGAGCAATTCTCTGATCTTTCATTATCTAATTAATGTAAATATTTAAACTGCTATTCATTTAAATATCACGTTCCAAAGAGTCTCTCTGAAAAGTTCTTTCAAGAAGAAATGAACACAAATGTGGGTCAGTTACTTCATTTGGTATAACTGAAGTATACATTTGGTTTTCTTACTCCTGCTCAGTAAACAGTTGTAATATTTAATTTGTTGACAGGATGGGCTTTTCCCAGGGTAATTTTCCCTTTAACTTTGCAGTATCATCTTTAACAGCAGGCAATAAGATTAATGCTATAATCAGCTATTACGTCGGCACATACAACTTTAGCTGTTCTTCAAATATAGCAACAGAGTATAGAACACCCAAGCTAGGAAAGTACAGGTTTGAAAATTAGTGAATCAAACTCTGGACAACTTTTAAAAATAAATATATTTTTGGGGGTGCCTGGGTGGCTCAGTGGGTTGGGCATCTGCCTTCAGATCAGGTCATGATCCCGGGGTCCTGGGATTGAGCCCCGTGTCCAGTTCCCTGCTCAGTGGGGAGTCTGCTTCTCCCTTTGACCCCCCCTTCAGCTTGTGCTCTCTCTCTCTGTCTCAAATAAATAAATAAAATCTTTAAAAAAAATAATTTTTTTAAATGTTTAACATTGATGTTTTTTAAAATAAAATTATTTTTAAAACGCTAAATGAAAAATGCCAATCTCAAAAGATCACATTTATGTAACATTCCCAAAATGACAAAATTGTAGAGTTAGAGAACAGATGAGTGGTTGCCAGGAATTAGGAGTTGTGAAGGTAACAGGAATGACTACAACCATTACAGGATAGCATGAGGGAGATTTTTGTGGTGATGGAATAGTTCTAGATCTTGATTACGGTAGTGGTTATACAAATCTACACATGAGAGAAAATGACACAGAACTACAAACATACTTTATACCAACATCACCTTCCTGGTATTGATATTATACTATATAGATAGGAAAGATATAATTGATGGGAGAAACTGGGTGAAGAGTAACCAGGTACTCTAAACTGTCTTTGCAACCTGTGAATCTTTAATAATTTCAAAATAAAAAGTCAAAAATAACTGAAAGTATGTAAGATTACAAACATATTTCAGAGTAATTTATGCAACCTATACGATTAAATAAAACCCAAGCCTGTGCAATTACTTTATTTTATCATCTCATTTTCCATTTTGTTTTTTTTTTTAAGATTTTATTTTTATTTATTAGAGACAGCCAGCGAGAGAGGGAACACAAGCAGGGGGAGTGGGAGAGGAAGAAGCAGGCTCATAGGGGAGGAGCCTGATGTGGGGCTCGATCCCATGACGCCGGGATCACGCCCTGAGCCGAAGGCAGCCGCTTAACCGCTGTGCCACCCAGGCGCCCCTCATTTTCCATTTTGTATACAAACTACTCAGGATCTTAACAGAGGCAAGGAAAGAGTAGAAATGGAGTAGGTTTTATAATTGGTTTTGCCGTCAGGATGCTTACTGTTCATGACAACGTGAGTAACAGCACTTGGGCAGCACATATCTGGATGTCTTAACAAATGGCAAGTAGTATACACTGTTAAAAAAATACAAACATGTATTTAAAGCCTTATCTTAAAAATCTGTAAGATTTTGCCATTAAAAAAATAGAAAGCCAGGACGCCTGGGTGGCTGAGTCGGTTAAGCATCTGCCTTCAGCTCAGGTCATGATCCCAGGGTCCTAGGATGGAGTCCCCACATCGGGCTCCTTGCTCAGGGGGGAGCCTGCTTCTCCCTCTACCTGCTCTGCCTGCTGCTCCCTCTGCTTGACCGCGTGCATACATGCGTGCGTGTTCGCTCGCTCGCTCTCTCTCTCTCTCGGACAAATAAAATCTTTAAAAAAAAAGAAATAGAAAGCCAAGAAAAAAAAAGGTAGAAAGCCATGGGACAGCGTACTTGAAACCTAACTTAAAATAAAAAAACATATTTTGTGATTTCTGTATGCTAATGAAGATCCCACTGCGCATATTATGTGTAATTTGCAAAATACATTATTAGACTTATGTGATTACCAAACAAGAGATTTTTTTTTTTATGTACACATGGCAATAGTTTCTACAATTCAAACATCTCTCTGGCTAAATTAATATAAATTGCTGCAATATACCAATAATAAATAAGAGACAAAAAGAATTCCAGAAGCTGGGAGATGCAAATTAAACAAAGCCAGTACAAGTTATTCTCACTAGGGCTTTACACAGAAATCTTTTTATCACTGATTAAATGTAACATTCTGGGACTACATCAAAAATATGACTCTCTGATTCCATGTATCTCACACCTAAGCTGGCTCAACACTGGCTCATCATAACTCGGAATCTAAAGAGAGGCTGGCAGCACTTCATAAATACCTTCCTGTTCGCTCCTTTCTACAGTGATGCAATTTGACCTACATTTCCAGTGCCCATTGAAACTTCATAGGAGGGGAAAGAGGAGAGTTTTTCATTTCTCCTACCCTCTGATTAACTAGGACAGCAAATGCCACTCAAGGGACTGCTACCGGGCAAAAGCAAAGGGGAAAAAAAGTCATGCCGGTAGGAAATTCCACAGGAGAACATTTAAAATTCCTGCATTCTCTGATTCTGCAAACTGTCATGGCTTTGCAAGATGACAGCAAGGTTGCCCCACTTTATACCATAATCAGCTGAGGACACCAAGGGCTTTTATTTACTTCAGGCTCCCAGCATGATGAAAATTAAACTTGAACTACAGACTCTTGTCCTTGCCACCGTCTTTTTGTAAAAATAAGCTTTTCATTCTAGAATGCCAAGTTTACAGAGAGGTTGTGAAGACTACACATTATTCCTATCTACCCTACACCCCGTTTCCCCTATTGCTAACCTCTCCCGTTAGTATGCTACATTTGTCACAACTAATGAACCAATACTGACCTATTATTCTTAACTGAAGTCCGCACTTTATTCAGATTTCCTTAGTTTTTGCCTAATGCCCTGTTTCTGTCCCAGAATCCCACCCAGGATATCACATTACATTTAGTTGTCATATCTCTGCACTCTTCGAGACCGTGACAGTTTCTCAGACTCCTTTTTTATGACATTGACAGCAGTTTTGACAAGTACTAGTTCAATATTTTATAGAAGATCTCAATTGTCCAGTGGTCTTCTCATGATTATAATGGGATTATCAGATTTGAGGAGGAAGACCACAGAGATAAAGTGCCATTCTCATAACATCATATCAAGTATACATTTATCATTGTTCATGCTAACTTGATCAGCTGGCTGGGGTACTGTCTGTCAAGTTTGTCCACTGTATAAAGTTGTTTTCCCCCCTTTCCATACTATCTTCTTTAGAAGGAGGTCACTAAGCACAGCCCACATTTAAGGGATGGACAGTTATGGTTCACCTCCTTTCGGAGGGTTATTGACATAAATCATTTGGAATTCTTCTAGACATGGAAGATTTTATCTGTTCTTTCTTATTTGCTTACCTATCCAATCATTTATCTACATCAGTATGGACACAGAGATATTCCTTTTACATTAGTATTTTATTATACTTTTACATATTTGTGTTAACACTATTATGCTCTGTGTTATATGTATATTGTATCTTTTATTTATATTTATTTTATATATTGGGTTGTAATTTAAAATTATATTATTTAGTTGTTTAAATTGTCCAAGCTTTCACACACTAGGAGCTCTTTCAGGCTCCTGTGTCCATTTGATATACCCTACTACCCTGTGTTTTGTGTTTTGTTTTGTTTTGTTTTGTTTTAGCACTTTCGTGCTTTCTGGCATTTAGAAGATGCTCCAGGCTCATCTTGTTTATTCCCTGCCCCAGCCATAGAATTAAGTCATGTCTGGTTCCTTTCACTGGAGAATGGAATTAGAAACCAAGATCTGGACACTGGCTCTTATCATAGTCTTTTAATGTTTTACACTTTAAAATTTCTACATAAACTACTTCTATAGTAAATTAACACAATTATCTCTTTAAGTATCTTCATTTTGTGGTATAACATGATAAATCATAAAGAGGATGCTTAGTAATCAAACTACCTTCTGACTGGCCACCTTTGAGGTTTGAGATGTCCAATAAATGCCTCATCATAAATGAAGTTCCTCCAAAAAAAATTGAGATTTTTTTGTTTCTGTTGTTATGGGGGAGGGAGAGGAATTCTAGACTTAAATGCAGCATGCTTGCTCTTCTATGCAAGAAGGTCTCCTTTCTCCCCTCATTACCATTAAATGGTACGTCAACTCTGAATTACCTGAGCTAAAGGAAAATACAAATATCAGTCGGATCTGGCTTTGAAATACATTAGTGATGAGTTATGACAGCAGCTACACCTTCCTATTTATGGTTGGTTTATTTTAATGTTACACATAGTTTTTCTTCACTGAATCTAAACTAATTAGCCCAACACAAGGACAGAGCCAGGAGCTTCTTGAGCGGTAGGGGCACCTAATGGGAAGCAAACAGATTGCTGCAGATAACAACTCTACAGACAGGAGTTAATCCCTTACAACACACACAGGAAAATTTGTCACCTCAGACTCCAACCGTTAGTCTGTGTAAACATGCTATGCTAATAAAATCTCTGGTGACCTCAGATTTGTTTTTTGGGTGTTTGCTTTTTTTTTTTTTTTTTTAGTAGAACACAGGCTGGGGCCAGCCCCTAATATTGCTTTTCTCGTCATCTTTTTCTCACTCAATCTGATTTAAGATTTATAGTCAATAAACCTTTCTTGAGCCTCTACTACGTACTAGGCAGCACACTATGCCTGGAGCTTCCAATTAATCCGATAGATTAGAAAAACAATTAAGAGCCCTGTTCCCATTTTTACCTCCCAACAGAGCTGCTGAAATTGTTGGGAGATAAGTCAGCCCTTTACAATGCTAAAGGCACAAAATGGTTTGGAGAAGCACATGGTTTAATGTCTACTTCTACAGTTGTCTGGTGTTAACACCTTAGAAAGATCGCAATTTCCTTATCTGTAAAGCAGACTTCCCAAGGATAATGCATGGAAAGCACAACCCTGGCATGCACAATGGGTTCTATAAGTATTAGCTCATGTTCACATTTTGTATTTCATCATAAATACGTCTAGGAAACACCAGGACTACCCCAGTAAGATGATTCATTGTCTTTTTTTCATTGACAATTTTATTATCTTTGTAAACACTAAAATCATGATTTAAAAAAAAAAAAGTCCATTCCTGTGTCCCAGTCAACCGGTCTTTGATAAATAAACAATGCACATTCATTCAAGAGGCATGGGTCAGAATGGACAGGAAATATGTATTAATAACAGTAGGAGCTAACACTGCCCAAAAGCTTATTTTGTGCCAGGCACTGTGTGGATGTTGCATAAGAAGCCTATGAGGTAGGCATTTTAATTATCTCTAATTTCCAAATGAGAAACTGAGGCTATAGGGGTGAAGTGACTAGTGTGAGGCTGCTATCCATCTAGGCTAGGCCACCTACCCTCACAGAAAAACAACAACAAACAAGAGAATTATACCAAACAACTGAGCATAAACAGCCACTCCTTACCTCACGCTGCTAATTCCTTTTTCAAACACTACTGTGTTGGGTGCTACAGTGGAATGCAAGAGCTAAAATGCTTCCTTTGCTACAGAGATGCAAAATAGGAGAAAGGCTATGGACACTTTGGCCCCTAAAGGAGACTCCAAATTGGGACTTCTTACTTCCAAAATATTTTCAATATATAAAACTCACCGATGTCTCCCTACAGCGTTTTACAACAAGTAGCAACTTCCTGGCCTACCCTGCCAGGCTCTTCACCCTCCCGCCCCAGCTCTTGCCTTGGGGCATTTATGCTACATTCTGCTTCCGGACCCAGCTAACTTCTTCAGGAGTCAGTTTAGAAGTCACTTTCCCCGGGGGAGGGGGAGAAGTCGCTTACACTTTCTCTACAGGGAGTTAATCCCGCACTCCAATTGTCTAAAAGCGGTTTAAGCATGCTTCTTCATGAATGTCAATATCCTCAGAACGGGCAAGCACCCTACAAGCCTGTATCAAAGACCTCCCCTACAGGTTTTACCCCCAAGACAATCACATAAAGGTACGGAGAAGAGCAATCAGTTTTTGAAATCAAACAGATCAGGATTTAAATCCTGTTTTCTATTTACGAAATGTTTGATCTCAAGCAAGTCATTTCACCTTCATCATTTCTGATGAAGTTTTAATTGAGGAGATAACAAAAGCACAGTGCCTAGCACAAACTAAGTGTCATTATCATTATTATCCCCATATTACAGGAAGAAATTAACTCCCAATTAGCAAGATACCAAAAGCCACCGAGCTGGTAAGTGGTAGGGGTTTGGGCTAAAAACCAGTTCTTTTTCCTTCTTTCTACAATGTATTGAGCACCATCATCAAACATCATGCTTGGTACTGAAGACACAGCTGTGAAACAGACAGGTATCCTGCTCTCATGGTACTTACATTCTGGTAATGAAGACCCCCATCAAACATTTACACTAATAAATTAAAGTGTTTGAGGGAGAAGAGCAAAGTGCCTGCTTATATACAGGTTTTAGAGCAAGTAATAAGATCCCTGGATTTTATCTGGAAGGTCAGGGAAGGATCATGTGAAGAGGCAGCATTTAAACTGGGACCAGGAGGCAAAAAAGGTGTTCTAAGATGAGGGTGAAGCTGGCATCCAAGGCAAAAGAAATCTCAAGAGGAAAGACTCTAGTAAGTATGGCTTGACTGAAGAACTAAAAGGCCAGAGCACCTGAGGAGACTGTTGATATAGGTGGGGCCAGTTCAGAGGACCACGGAGGGACATGGTAAGGGTTTTGAATGCCATCGTTGAAGCATTGGGGAACCACCAAAAGATTGGCTGCTCTTGATGAAAAGGTACTAAAAGGCTCACTCGGACCCCAGCAACTTGAATTCAGGGCCTTTTGGTATCTTTTCATCATCTGTATTTCTAAAACATGGTAAGTGTAAATTTTTAATAAATATTTGTGAGCCACTGGAAAGAATCTCTGGTAAAGACAGATTAAACCACTTCTCCCTATTACTGATCCCACCGCTGATGTTTTATTATCACTGATTACTATAGTTGGATGTGGACCTCTCTTCACTGTTTAATCTTAAATTTGGGGAAGCAAAGTATCTTATTTATCTTTACATCTCTCAAAGCCAAGTGCTCAATAAAGTCATGGATCAAAATAGACCCTCTTTTATTTAATAGCTTAAAATCTTTTCTTATATTTCTAGATTGGCTAAGTAAGAATCTTCATGCCAATTTATCCACCTTAAATAGATTGGAAGGGATAATATGGAGGGACTAAAAAAAAAAAAAGTTCCACTTTCCTTTTGCAGCTTTTTCTTTTTTTTTTTTTTTTTTTTAAGATTTTAACCAATCTGTACACCCAATAGGGTCTTGAAATCACAGATCAAGAGTTGCATGCTTTGTGAACTCAGCCAGCCAGGGCACCCCTGCAGCTTAATTCTAACAACAAAAAACCTTCACCAATGTGTGATTAAAAGTACAATTTTTGTATTTTAGGATATGTCACACTTGTACAGTTCACATGCGTATTTTTTTTTAAATCTTAGTTTAATTTTAATCAAGAACAAAATGCCCCAACAGAAGGTCTTTCAGTGATTTTCCAATTCTTCTGAGAATTGTTCAGATTATTTCTTTGAATATTTAATTAATTGGATAAGGGTAGGATAACTGCTTGGACTATTTATATTAAAAGATACAACTGAGGGGCGCCTGGGTGGCACAGCGGTTAAGCGTCTGCCTTCAGCTCAGGGCGTGATCCCAGCGTTCTGGGTTCGAGCCCCACATCAGGCTCCTCTGCTGTGAGCCTGCTTCTTCCTCTCCCACTCCCCCTGTTTGTGTTCCCTCTCTCGCTGGCTGTCTCCATCTCTGTTAAATAAATAAATATAAAAAAAGGGGGGGGGGCGCCTGGGTGGCACAGCGGTTAAGCGTCTGCCTTCAGCTCAGGGCGTGATCCTGGTGTTATGGGATCGAGCCCCACATCAGGCTCCTCTGCTATGAGCCTGCTTCTTCCTCTCCCACTCCCCCTGCTTGTGTTCCCTCTCTCGCAGGCTGTCTCTATCTCTGTCAAATAAATAAATAAAATATTTTTTTAAAAATAAATAAATAAATAATAAAAATAAATAAAAAAAAGATACAACTGAGTCATAATCAATAGTTCACACGCTTTAAGGTTTATTTTGGGATTTCAGGAGCTGAGAATGATGTGCTAACATGATGAAAGTGCAATTACGAATATGCTACTAAGGTGTGCTAGTAACTCTCCATTTGAATGCCTTCTCCCCATCGCCAGACCAATTTTCTACCACTCTGGCCCTGCTCTACGCCCACAAAGATTTGACCTTTATGGGAAGCATCACTGGGTTAAAGCAAGCAGGCCTCCAGGTGGGGTTGGTCAATTGAAGGCACCGGAAGAAGATCAAAGAGAGAGGGAGGAAAGAAAGTGGGGGAGGGAGTATTGCTTCCTTATTCCCTCTCTGCTCTTGGCTACAAATTCGGGCAGTGGCTGAATCCTCCAGGACCCCCCTCTGTGGCTCCAGCTCTCTCATTGGACTCCGGTAAAGCTATTTCTTCTGTTTGCTCCTTTGGACTTAGTGGTGATAATGGCTTTCCATTGAGGCTGGTTCCATGGATGACAGGAACAACATGTCACCCTTAACTCCCGGCATTCCTCTGAAAATAATCCTTTCATTAGTCTCCAGAACCATCTGAATGGGCTCGGTTTCCTGCCAGACCTAAGAATTCAAACCATAGACTTGTAAAACCAGCAATCTCCCTCTTTTGCATATAGCAGTTATCATCACAATGGTTATTCATCTTCCAAAGCAATTCCTTCATACCAAGCACTGCGTGTAAGCTCTTAGAATTCTCAGGCAGAAATGACACCTCCTAAACTGGTCAGTGCAGGAGAACACAGGAGGGCGCTCCTGAAAGACAGCTGGCAGAAGGGAGAGGCTGACACAATTCTCTAGGCCGGAGTCTATTACATGTCAAGAATAAAACGTTTACAAAGAGATGTTATACTTCCTCCTACTTCTCCCTGGATTTCCTCTCACTAAGGGCTTGGGATCAAAGTCACCATTGTATTTTCACACAGAACACCAAGAAGTTGTATCACCGCCTGGGGAAGTTGTCCTGTGTGTCACTTCACTTTGCTAGTTTCTCAGACCTAGAGATCTGCTTACCACTAAGCCAAGGCACACGGAAAGAGACCCAACCATCCTGTATTACTAGCCACCTGCCCATCTTTCCTTCTTTCTCTCTTCCGTCCCAGGACAAATCTTTCTTCCCCACTAAGGCAAAAGATGAGCAGGATGAGAAAATTCTGCTTTGCTAAGCCTTGCCTGTCTCTTTAACAGATCTGACCAGATTAGCACTTCCCTATTCCACAGGAGAGGACTGGCATATGCTTATACCATAATCTGCCCTGAGCTCCTACGGATTTTTCTTTTATCAAGTCGACTGGATTTGAGGTGAGATGTTAACTGAAATCACCTGGGAGTGTCTAACCACTCCACCTCGTTTTCACTTAGTACAAGTAACCTGAAGGTGACTCTATTTCTGAATATTGGGACATTCTTTTGCGTAAGAGCCGATTTAAAGAATCTAGGGGGCTGAAAAGAACTGATGTGGCTTAGGGGTGCCTGGGTGGCTCAGTTGGTTAAGTGTCTGCCTTCGGCTCAGGTCATGATCCTGGAGTCCAGGGATAGAGCCCAGTGGCGGGCTCCCTGTCCAGCGGGGAGTCTGCTTCTCCCTCTGCCTGCTGCTCCCCCTGCTCTTGCACTCTCACCCACCCTGCGTGCTCACTTTCTTTCCCCCCTTGAATAAATAAAATCTTAAAAAATAAAAAAAGAAGAAGAAGAACTGATGTGGCTTATTCAACAAGCTACTCCACCAAGAACTCCAACTGTCTTCCTCTGCAACCAGAAGACATTCAGCGTTAACAGAGTTGCTAAAAGACTTAGGCAGACAGACTATAGTCTGCAGGAAAGATGCTCTGCCTCACCTCAGCCAAGGCTAGCCAAAGGGCAAGATAGCTCTCTTCTCCCATCCTGGGGTTGGCGGGGAAGAAGCCTCTCTCTTCAGCTTTTGGCAACACCTGAGAGGCAGTGAGATTAACGAAACTTGGTTCACACTATGTCTGCATTTCTACTACTCCTTCTCCTTACTTGTAAGCATTCATTCAAAGAATATTTAATTGGGCAACTCTATAACCAGTTGGGTGGATCTACATCAAATATTACTAGTGGTATCTTTGGGTAGTAGAAGTACGAGTAACTATTACCTGCTTCTGTGTATTTGTGAAATTTTCCAATTTTTCTACAAACACCTATTCTTTCTTAGCGGTTTGCTGTTCTAAGAGGAGACTAACATATCAAACACTTGATTTTTGCAAGCAGGAAAAACTTATTAAACAAAAACCTTGCAAGCATTCAGAAAGCTCAGTTTTCCATTAGAACTGCATTTATGTAATTCTTTTTTTTATAGAATTCTTCTTTTTAATTTTTTGTTTTTATTGTGTACTACATTAATACACTGCATAGCCTTCTAGAAAGGGTAGATAGATGAGCATAACTGAGTTATTTTTCATCAGTCAGGAAAATGCTTCCTTAATCAATATTCTCCAAATCCTTTGACGCATAATAGTGATTAACTCCAAAGACACGCCTATCTCCCTTCATCAAACTCCACTGATATGGATAATAGGAAACCCTTTTTAGCTTACCCTCGTTACTGAACCTGTGGATGTGCACCATGGCTATGCGGGGGCTGACAAAGCACACAGCCATAATACTGATCCCAGGCAGAATCTCGAACCACATCACACCATCGTTGCCTGGGCCAAACTCTTCCTTCCAGGCGCCCTAAAGGTGACCCAGCCTCAGCACCTTCCTGATAGGCTCCCTTTTTTAAATTTAATTCTAAAAACTCAAAATCGTATTTTTTTAGCTTTTGTGTATTTTAAGATTTTCAATTCTATGGGGCGCCTGGGTGGCACAGTCATTAAGCATCTTCCTTCAGTTCAGGGAGTGATCCTGGCATTCTGGGATCAAGCCCCACATCAGGCTCCTCTACTAGGAGCCTGCTTCTTCCTCTCCCACTCCCCCTGCTTGTGTTCCCTCTCTCGCTGGCTGTCTCTCTGTGTCAAATAAACAAATAAAATCTTTAAAAAAATTTTTTTTTCAATTCTACATTTTACAACTTTTGTTTTAAAATTAAACCATTCAAATGTGAAAAACAAGAATACTTAGATTTAACATGTAATTTTTTTTCTAGTACACATTTCAAACTTAATTTAGATCATTTAGACTCTTCAAGGTCAAAGTTCACTATTTTCATACACTGCAGTACTAATTCAGGTTTTTTTTTTTTTTAGAGGAACTGTTTCTCTCTGTAAGAACACCACACAGACAATATCATAGGCAGTTACATGGTTAAGAGACTACAGATAAAAAATAGACTGGTGTTTCTTCCACTTACAAATGCTAGCCAATAAAAACTTTCCAGTCTACAGCTGATTAATACTTGACACCAGCTCTATGGAAAGGAAAGCTAATCGTTGCTGGCTGTTAGCTAAAGCAACAGACACACTAAGGAACCTTCCTACTGTCACATCGTGACTGCTGTTCACTAGGACAACTGATTTTTCCGTTTAGCTCCATTATAGTTCTAAACAGAAAACTGGAATACTATCCTTTCTGGGAGCTACTGTTCTCATAATCTATAATAGCTAAACACGTGTTACTCACTGTCTTGTAGTGTTGAAATATATTCACAGGGAATCTTGAAAACCATAAACATTTTTACTAGCTTCAGGAAGCTAGTAAATTTGAACAAGTGATTCCTTTTAAACTGTCCTAATATAATGGCAAATGGTCTCTTTTCTGACTTCGATTTCTAAATGATTTACAGTTATAACTACCAGAACAGTAATAATCAACAGGATGGGTAGTGGAGAGAGCATCGAATGGAGTCTTAAGTATCTCCTTTTAGAGCAGCTAAGAGAAGCTATGTTCCAAAACACTAAAAATGTCTTTGTGTTCAGAACGTTAAAACTTAACAGCAAAACAAAAAACAAAACGAAAATTTAAAAACAGCGTGAACAAAATATAAATGTATACAGATGAAAAGTATGCATTTTTCTTCCTTTTCTTTTTTTTTTTAAGATTTATTTATTTGAGAAAGAGAGAGAGGGAGAGGAGGAGCAGAGGGATAGAGACAAGCATACTCTGTACCTAGTGCAGAGCTCGATCCCACAACCCTGAGATCATAACCTGAGCCGAAATCAGGAGTCTAATGCTTAACCTACTGAGGCGCCCCAAGTATGCATTTTTCAATCATGAACTTTGCTAGCACTCTTTTCAGGATTAAGTTCAAGGATTCTAAAGGTTCAAAATGCCTGCAAAAATGAGATCATGAGACAAACTAGAAATGCAAGAGAAAAAAAGAGTTTTTGATTTTGATTAGTATTAAGTGTTAACATGTTTAGAAGCTGTAAAAATCAGCAACTGAAACAAATTAGAAAAAGACAATTTAAAAATTAGGTTAAATGTTAGGACAAGGTTCTAAAAGCTCCAGAAAAGTCTTGAGGTGTCTCTATTTACAAAATGTTCTGGCCAAATAAGAAACACAATATTAACACCATGATCACATTAATGGTTTCAGACTACAGTGAAACTTTACAAGCAAGGGGGAAGGGCCTAACATACAAACCTATTGTTAACAGAACCCTGTCTAGAGATTCTAATTAAACAAAAGTGTCAAGCACTCCTCTCAAAATCCCTTGTAGTGGTGGGCCTAAACAGCAGAAAACAGAGCAGACCATTTAAAAGAGTCCAGGGGTTGGGAAGACAAGTGACTACACCACAAGGTGGTAATTACACCGTGGGGAAGTAAAAAAGGCCAGACTTAAGGGCTCCAAGAGGTACTTCAAAAACCAGCTAATCATGGCAAGAAGAGGTGGGACAAATTGGCTTCTCAACTGGCTATCTATGGGGACATAAAAGAGGCTGGGCCTCCAAAGCAAGAATAAACAAAAGTGGCTACTACTAATGGTCAAGGTGACAACTAGATCTCCATTTCACACCAGTGTCCCAACATACATTCACTCATCTCCGAATCAGCCCAGAAACCTGAGAAACCAGAAGACAGGCTTCTCCAGTTGGGAAATCTTCCGCAGCAAAGGCATGGGTAGTCAGAATACCTATGTTTTCCTGCCAACGGTTCTATGCTGAAGGGGAAATTGCTTACCTTTTCTAAACCATATGCTCAGCTGAAAAATAGGAAAAATATGCTTTTCTCTGACTTCAAAAGATTATAAAAAATAGGAGTATATGCGTGAAAATGCTCTGAATAAAATCACACTGTATTTGTGCAACATTTTATCGCTAGAAACATGGTTTAACTCATAGCTAAAGGCTATGTAAACGTAGGTTGTTCCTTCGACCCATAAACTGTAAGGTCTAAAATATTTAAGTATTAGCAAGGTTACAATGAAAGCCACTACACACCTGGAGAAGACAGAAAAACAGAAGCAGGGCAGTGTGGGAACATTAAGTGCAGGGGCCAATAACTGTATTTATCTCACTGTGTCCTAAGGAAATCACTATCCACTAGGTAAAACTGTTTGTAATAGGAACCCTGTTACCAATAAATGGCTAAATTATAGTTCATATGATTTTCTTTTAAAAATCAGGGAAATGGGGTGCTGGTTGGTTTAGTCGGTTAAGCGTCCGACTCTTGATTTTGGCTCAATTCTTGATATCAGGGTCATGAGATCAAGCCCCACTTTGGACTCACACTAGGCACAGAGCCTACTTGAGATTCTCTCTCTCCCTCTCTCTCTCTCTCTCTCTCTCTCTACCCCTCCCCCACCCCCTTTAAAATAAATAAATCTTTAAAAAATAAAAATAATAAAAATCAGGGAAATGATAGAAAAGATTACTATGTAAAAAAATGGATAAATATGCTATTGCCCTTGGAATGGTAAGCAGTTATTACTGGAAATGGAAATAGATGGCAGTCACAACAGTGCTTCTCAGTCTGAGGCTTAAGAACCTTTAGAGGCACGTGGCGTTGAGAGGGAAAGAGGTGAACAAGGGGTCATCGGGTGTTGCAAATAGTAAATGTGACCAATAATGTACAAAGCAGCTTGCACAAATGTTCAGATAGTGGACATCTGTTGGTTTTATCAACGCTGCATTCACTCCCCTGCTGGGGAACAAACCGCCCCCGCCCCCAGAAGGTACTTTCTTGGTGAAGCAGGAAACGAGGCACCTTGCAGGACCCAGGCTGACCCTGAGAGACCCCTTTATTCTCAGTACAGAGTGGAGTTACGAAGCGTTGGAAACGTTAATAAGGCTACCACCCTGTGAAGACTGTCCATTGAGGCCTTGTTCTTCAGCTCTATTGTCAATTCGGGGAGCTACACCACATCCTTCCAGTAACCTCCTTTTTTCCTTAGGGTAGCCCGATTTTGTTTCCACTACTTACAACCTTTCAACAAGTAATTTTAAAATATTAGTTTTATGGTAAAACAAAGGGATGTATAATGGAGTAGAATACAGAATTCATGTAAAATTTTAAGATACTGGATTCTTCTTTTGAGATTGCTAAAGATATGCTTCCTCCCCCCACACACACACACAATGCAAATTTCTTTAGCAAAGGATTTAAGCACTGGTACAGGGATTAACTTTCCATAACTTTCAGGATCTGCCCCTAACTAGGTAAAAGATCTAGGGCAAGTTACATAACCTCCTTATGGCTCACTTATCACAACTTTAAAATGGGAGTAATAGTACCTACCTCATAGAACTGTTATCCCAGAGAATACAGGGAAGCAGCTAACACCACGCCTCACTGCAGAGTTTATCACTCATGGCAAATAAGGGTTAATATACAACAGCAACGGGCATACTGTTCGCAAAGATGGCCATAACATACCGCTGCCTCCCCCCCCCCCCAACTGCTGTCAGCATCTTCCATCAAAAAGTGGTGCCTACTTTCAACCCTGGAATCTGGACTGGGCTTGTGGCTTGCTTGACCAAAAGAATGTGGCAGAGTGACCCTGTGTGACTGCTAAGCCTAGGCCTCAAGAAGCCTTGCTGCTCTCACCCTGAAACATAACGTCTCCATGTGAGGATAACCTAGTCTAGCTACTGGAAAAAGAGATCGTGTAGTGGTCAGATGAGCTGTCCCAGCTAGATCCCTAGACCAATCAGCTCTGACTTGGTGACTTCAGATGACAGCAGCCACATTAGTGACCTCAGGCCAAACAAGAGCAGTGGAAGAACTGCCCTGCCCTAATTGTGTGCAAATAAATGGTCATTATTTTAAGCCACAAAGTTTTGGAGTGGGTTCTTCTTACTCTGCAATATGTAACTGATAGGTATACTTCATCAATTATCACAGTATTTCTACATTTTTTATTCCAAGCATTTCCTAAAATTTCCTGCAAACAAACCCAAAGCCCCAGTGTGTGCAAATAAGTATGTCACAGCCAGATGCGGTTATACTTCTCATTCTTCATGGCCAGGTCAACGTTTCTAATTTCATAGAAACATTGAAATGTGTCTCAGAACTTGGGGGCTTAGGTTGGAAAGTAAAACATAGCCCCAAACCAAAATAACTTAAGTGAAAATAAAGTGAAAAATTTCTAAAATGATCACAGGTACACCACAAGGATGCAGGTGCACACTAGCTGAGCTAAGACTGAGGTAACCAGCTAAGAGAAAAAAAGTGAAACAAATTTGCTGTGATTCATTCAAATAGTAGAAATCAAAACAGATTCTCCCTTTTAACAGTTTTTACACCTGACATTTTCCTCCATATACTTTAAAGATGACCCAAACCTTCTTTTAAAAGTTCACTATGCACTGTCAAGAGGAAGGAAATGCTTGCTTTAGGTCACCATCCATTCAACAAATATTTACGGAGCACCAACTCCGTAAATGCCAGCAAGTTGTTAGCCCCTGAACACGTTTTTTGATAGTGTACACAGAGATAGCACGCTAAAAGGAGCATGACTGATGACTAGGTTCTGAACCTAGACTACACTACTGTCGTCATCAAGGTACCTGGTCTGGTTAGAGGGTTTAGGCTGGTGAATGTGACAAACAAGGCCCTGCCCTCATGCAAGCCTCTAGAAGGACGGAAATATTAGCAACCAATATTATTATCATCACCAATATTATTATCATCATTGCCATTACTATTATTATTATTATATACCCTTACTTGTCCCACCACTTCTTTCTCCTTAGTTACTGCTAAGTATCTGGAACTCTGCTAAGCACTTGCCTCATTTAACCTTCACAACAACTTAGCAAGGTATTGCTTACGTTTTCATTCATTCATTCATTCATTCAGCTCTACACCCAGTGAGGCTTGAACTCATGACCCCAAGATCAAAAGTTGCATACATGCTCTGCTGACTGGGCCAGCTAGGTGCCCCAGAATTGCCCACATTTTACAGAGGAGGAGACTGAGGCCATAAATGGATAAAAGTAACACAAACAGTAAGTAGTGGAGCTCACGCTTTTAAACACTACCCTCTATTGCCTCCATATATATGAACTCCTTACGATTTTATAGGAATTTCAATGGAGGAAAATCTTTCACAACAAGAAATGAGGCACAACATGCTATCATGTAAATGTCTGTGTTTCAGTAAGTTTCTTCTGAAAACTGTTATTTAGTCCTGTATGGATTTTTTCTTTCCTGTTAGAAAAGTCAGGACAATATTCTTACTTATTAGTAAAACAGAAAACATTTTCAAGGTATATGAGAAAACGTACTTCACTTCTAATACAATACAGACTATGAAGGAAAGTAGTCATGAGAGCTCAATTAGCCACAAATAGGAGATATTTTAATTACTATGTTTATTCTTCAATAGCTTTATTATGTTTTCCTGATTATAAAAGCAGCACATGCTACATGAAAAGAAAAACTGAGAAAAGCATTTTTAAAAAATCACCCACAATCTTAATACCTAGGGATAACAAGTTCCTATTACTCGGTGTATATCCTTTCAGATACTTTCCTTTAGGTTTCTATATACAGGGCTTTTGTCCACCTTTTAAAAATCATTTTAAAAACCCCACACAATACACATATTGTCATGCTACCCTCTTTCTTCTAAACATCATTCCATGTCAATGAATATTGACCTGCATCATTTTTTTTAAAGATTTTTTTTTAAGTAATCTTACTCCCAGTGTGGGGGTCAAACTCACAACCCCAAGATCAAGAGTCTGCATGCTCTATTGACTAAGCCAACGAGGCACCCCCTGCATCACCCTTTTTAAAGACTGTACAGTATTTCACTGCATGGGTAGGTCCTGATGGATCTAATCAATCCTTTATTAATAGGCATTTGGATTACTTCCAATGTTTTGCTATTATTAAAAAATGGGGCAGTGAGCAGTCTGGTACAGATATCTATTCACCTTTGACCAACTGTTTAAGATAAATTTCTGGATGTTGACTTGCCATTTCATTTTATGACTTGGGATGCATATTGCCCAAATTGTCATCTAGAAAATAAATAACAAATTTACCTTTTTTTAAAAAAAAAAAGGAAACCCTTAAAATTTAAGAGTAATAACATATTTTACTACTATCTACATAAAATGGCAAAATATTTTAAAAACTGCATCTTATCTCTAAATATCTAAAATACTGATGCATAACTCTGATACTACATTAAGTTTACACTGGGAAGGGGGAAGATCCTAAAATACCCAATAACTTCAGCATAATGTTGTTTTGAAAGTTAAACTCCAAAAAGAACATACTTGCTGCAAAACAACCAAATTAGCAGAGAATGTTTAAAAGGCAGGAAAGGAGGCAAAAAATAATCAGTTACAGCGATTACCAGGTCACCAAATCCTCATCTCATACAATGACCAAGAGAGAAGGGTCAAGAGAGAGAGAAAAGGTGACACTAAAAGCAGCAGCCCTCGGAGCTTCAGTGATGGCCGGATGAAATTACACACAGACATATACATCTACATGCTCTGTACACATCAATCCTGGAGCTAATCTCCAGGGGTTAGAGCACAAGAGGAATCTTTGTGTGCTTTATTTAACCAAACATCATGCAGAAAGGGGGTGGTGGAATCCAAATACGGATTTCCTTAAGGTAAGAGTGTCTAGTTAGCAGCCTGAGGGCCTAGTATCGGTTACATCCTTTCCAGGACAAGGGGACAAGAGGAACTTGAAGCATGAGACAGCTCCAAAGGCATAGATTCCTTTCAAAACGGTCACACAGGACAGGGTTCAAACATCAAGCCTTATGGAAAACTGGGCAAGGTGAGAACATTTTTAGCAATAAAAAAAACCAAAACTTCCTGGTGATATAATAATACGTGTGCTAAGAAGGGAAGGCCACACACTGTAACTAAGAACAACTAACCTCGTGGAGTTTCATCCTAACGGAGGAGACAGGGGCCTTCAATAACGCTGCCATACCAAAAGCACGGAATACTTGAGGAGGCAAACCACAATGTGTATGCAGCAGTGGGGTGGGGTGAGGGGGCACGTTTGTACAGCTTGGTGATACCACAGACCTACAGGACTTAGGAGTCTAACATTCTTCTAGGCAAGAGGTCAGCAAACTATGGCCTATGGGTCAAATCCACCTGCTAGCTGTACATGTCACAAGCCCAGAACAGCTTTAACATTTTTAAATGGTTCAAACAAATAAAAACGTATTACATGGCACACAAAAATTACATGAAATTCAAATGTCAGTGTCCACAAAGTTTTGATGGAACACAGCTATGGCCGTTCGCTTATGTCTCTGGCTGCTTTCTAAATACACGGGTAGAATCGCACAGGTGTGACAGAGAGATGGGGAGTGGGGGGGAAGCCAATGCTGACAAACTGGAAAATATTTACTATGGTGTCCTTTCAGAAAGTTTGCTGATATCTGTTCAAGGCCATAAAATCATGTAGTTTTTGAATGGACCATGGCTCCAAACCTGTGCATGCTTGTTGGTTTGGCCCCTGAAAAAGCCAGGATTTAGACATAACCTGTCAGCCTAACAGAGAATGCAATCCCACTGCCAAGAATAGCACACAGGTCTAATAGGTCCTACAGATGCTGGGGTACCTGCCCATGGTAACCAGAAAGATGTGAAAGGCTTTTATGAATTCAAAGTGGGATGATCCCTAAAGGTTTACATGGGACGGTTCTTAAAGAACATACTAGCTTCTCCTTCAAAAGACAAGAATGAAACCATCCTCAAGATGGCTACAACCTTTAAGCATTTATACTAGGGGCCTAGGACTGTGCAAAGCCTTTTGCTTTTATTATCTCAGCTAATGGTCACCTTCTCCAGACTCAGATACTGGATGGCTCAAGCTGAGCACAACCAGAAAGCTTAGGGGTGTCAAACCCAGTCAGTGCTTGTGTTCGTACCACTACCCCACTTAAAGGCAGTAGGCACAAATGCTCACCACAAATAAATGAAAAGAAAAGAAAAAGACCACAGAAACAGTGGAAACGTTTGCTCTTATAGCCATAAGCACTGTAAGTATTTTATTCATATCTCTGTTCTTATTCATAATACCTTCTCTTCTTTCAATGTTTAAAGATAGGAAAATATAATTCAGTTATTCCAGATTCTTTTCCCTGTTGAGAAAAATCAATGCAGGTACCCAACTGTGGGGGCATTTTAAAGACACCAGAATTAGACAGCCAAAGTTACAGGGGTAGCTTCCACTAATGGAAGTCTCTGGAGTACCTGTAAGGGTCCCCAACACGAGGAGGTGAACAAACACTTTCAGAGACAATGGGCTGGAAAGTACAAGTGCAGTTTTTTAGTTTAAATTTATTTAAATTACAAGTGAAGAACAAAAGTTAAGTGGAATCTTACACAAAGAGACAGCTATAATGTCGGCGGACTGCTACTCTTTCGGCCCAGCACCCATGTCTTCAGCTTTACTAAGCGCACCACCATCTTCCTTCAACTTTACCCCCGGATATCTACAAGGTAAGGACCACTTAATCCTAACTCATTTTTGAAAACCTAATTTTTAAAAAATGTTCCAATTTGTTAATATTTTCATTATTCTTTGGAAAAGAATACATACCATTACCATATACTGTGCTTATACATGTTCATTCCGGTGTTGATTAGTGGTTATCACATCTAGCTCTAGCTCCCAAGTCCTTAACATGGGCCAAATGAGGGGTTGAGAGTTTTTTTACACAGCAAACTTCATTCCTACCTCCTTACACTTCTACTGCCTTAGGCTTTATCCAGATGAAGAACTGGAGGGTCAGGTAGGTTAAGTAGCTACAGTGAATGAAAGAACCCAGATTTGAACTTGAGTCTGTTTTGATGAGAAACTTTTTCCCATCATGTTCTGCTGTTTGGCCAAGGCAAAAACACATTTTCTTAGAATGACTACCTCCCAGTCACATTTCAGATTTGCTAGAGAGCAGTAAGAGGAGCTGGGTGGACCATTTGCTCCAAGGGCTGGTTGTCAAGATCAAATCTCTACTTATTGACCATCAATCTATCTGCTCTAAATTTTTAAATTTAAAAACAGCCACAATGCACCCAGGACCAGCATGTCAAGCCCTTTATGTGTGTGTGTATGGTTTATCAACGAACAGGCAATGCTTTGCTGTGGCAACAAAATGGAAGTGTTTTTGCACCTCTAAGACCACATGTCTAGGCTAAAGACAACTTTAAACAGCAAGTACTGGGCACAAAGATCTGTATTTTTTCTTTTTTTTTTTTTTTCCTTTTAAGAATTATTCTAACTCCTATTTTATTCAATAAAAACATACAACTCTAACATTTTGGGGCTCTGGACCTCTTTTATAACACAATCACAGACCCTCTCCCTAAAAACACACACAAAAAGGTTTGGTTACAACTACAGCAAGTTCAGGAATCTCTTGAAGCCCATTTATGGACCCCCTAGACGTCCAAAGACACCAGAAGAACCTTTGCTCTAAAAACATACCACAGAAATGTCTACATCATTTCACAGGACCGGAGTAAAAACTTTAGAGCCAAATCTCTCATCATCCTTTATAATTTCAGAAGGCTGATATTAAATAAACACTCAAACAAACTTCCATAACTAGACTCTCAAACTCTCCAAGAAACCACCAATCTAATGATTTGAGTAAAATCACGAAATCTAAGATCATATAAGTTCGAAGTCCAAATCAGTTTTGTTATAGCTTAGAATCTGCTACTTATTTCTGCCCAGAGACCTCCCTATAAAATAAACATTAGTATGGCCTAGAGCTTGAGTCCTTCCTACTTTAACATTCACAAACACATTAAGATATAATTATATGAAAAAAGACTACTAAAATTTTCTAAAACATGTCCTTTTACTATACATAATATGAAGAAAAGTCAATTAAGAGAATTCTTAAATGTTCAACACAGATCTATGTCAATGCAGTTGCAAGTTAAATTATGTGGTTGGCAAAGCAGATTTTTTTAAAATTTCACAAAGGCTCAAATTTGGATGTATTTCAAACCACTTGGATCAAGAACTTTCAGAAATGTTTATTTTTTAGGTATATCTCAAACTTTAAAGTCTTTCAAATCTCTCTCGTTCTTATTGCTTTACAAAATTTCGAGCATAGTCCACCATTTTTTTAAGTTACAAAATGAACATATAAAAGTGGCCAGGACTCCATCTATGAATACGATATAGACTGTCTCACGAAAATTTAACAGTTACAAGGGGTGGTGATACTTGGCTATAAACAACACTAAAGATTATTTTAAATCACTAGATACTGTTTCAAAATCATTATATGATAAGATGAAGTAACAAGTATCTTACACAAAACATCATTTCACCACTTGACACTTATCTTTTAAATAGCAACCATCCCACCAAGATGCAGTTAGGATGCGTAGATAATCAAATTGACACTTTCAGTTCACAGCGTGTAGTACCTGAGATTTAAAGTAAGTCTCCCTTTGGTCAGAGTATTTTCTCTCCTTCTAAAACCAAGAAAATGAACAGGGTCTGATGCCCATGCACACACAGAGTTTAAGTCGGTATTATTTTAAGTCCAGGGGAGGCTTCACCCCCTTGGGGAAGTCAAATTATACCTCAGAATCTTCACTCAGAGTAATTTTTGGGTTATTTTGTTTTGTTTGCCTTTATGCCCAAAGTCAAAGGTGCTAATTCTTGAAGAACATTATTGGAGTTTCAACTTCATACATGTGAATGAAATTTTGCATATAATATACTGATCTCTAGCTAGAGGTTAAACACATCTCACTGCCATACATTTACATTTACAACTCCTCCTCTTTGAAATATCTAAGAGAAAACTGGGAGAATGAACCCAAGTTTCGCAAGGAACCAGAAACAACCAATCCAACCCACATAACTGCTTCAGACCGGATGTGAAGAAGCAGGGTGCTTGGGGCGGGCAAGAAAGCTGGAAAATAACTTTATGTTCAACAAATTACCAAACCTGGGTTATAACTCAGACACGCTTCTTTTGGCTAACTGAATCTATACCACTGGAGATCAAATCAGCTGCACTGGTTCTTGTTTCCTCTCGCCTCTCACCACCTAAATGTTGCCATTTACGAGAAACTCATCGAAGTTGAATCAAAGTGACTTTTGGCAAGAGATGCCACTATGAGATCTACACTGTGCTCCGGAAATGTGTAACTCTACACACAAGGCAACGTTACTCCTTGAGCACCAACCCCCGCCCCCCAACTTCACTTTCAACTTCCCCTTAAGATGGGAACAATCACATAGCCATTTTCTTTTGAAAACCAAAGAGAAAAAAATAAATAAAGCACCCCATCCAGATCACCGACGGGCTCCCAGGGCCCCGGGGGGTCGGCCAGCACCGCGCTCCCGCGTCGCTCCGCCAACTCCTCCCGGAGGTCTCCAAGTTTCTCTTTCCCCGTCGCCGAGCACCCGCCAGAGCCCGGGAGGGAAGGGGGAGGCCCCAGGGGCCGGAACCGCGCGACCTGGAACCCGGGGCCTTTGCGGCTCGCCGACCGCGCCCGGCGCAAGTGCCCACGTTCGAGACCCGCCCGGGTGCGCGTGGGCGCCAACTTCTCAGGGACCCTCGCGCTGCGCCCCCTCAGTACCCCTAGACCTGAGCGCCTCCCGGGCCAACCGCGTCCGGGCGTCCCCGCCGCCCTCCCCAACCACCACCCCCACCCGCGGAACGAGCGCACCCCCAGCTGCAGCAGCCGGGATGCGGCGGCGGGGGCGGCGGTCCCCTTCCCCAGGAAGCCGCGGGGGGCCGAGAGCCTGGCGGCCCGCAGCCCCCGCAGTCCCGGCGGCGGCCGTGAGAGCTCACCTGGCGGCTGGCGGCGGCCTCCGGGGCGGCCTCTGGGCGTGGGCCGGGCGGGGGCGACAGGGGGGGCGGCGGGGGCCGGGGCTGCAGCCGAGGCCGCCGCCGCCCGCTGGCCTCGCCCCCACACGCGCCGGCCGCGGCCGCCCCCTGGCCGTGCAGGGAGCGCGGGGAGCGGGGGGGAGCGCGGATCCCGCGGAGGCGGCGGCGGCGGCGGCGCGGCGCGGCTCAGGCGTCGGAGCGGGCGGCCGCGGGCGCCGCCGCCTCCTCCTCCATGGCTGTTTACCCGGCTGCATTGTGGGAGTTTGACCTCCGCCGCCGCCAACCGCCGCCTCAGCTTGCGCCGCCGCCGCCGCCGCGCACGCCATGGGAGCCGTGACTGACGGTGAGGCCCGCTCGCCGCCACCCCGGCCCGCTCCCCCGAGCCCCTCGGCCGCCCCTGCCTCCCCGGCCTCCCACGAGCCCCCCGGCCTCCCCGGCTGCGTCCGGGAGCCCCTCGGCCTCCGCGATCAGACCCCTCGGATAGCCGGCCTTTCCCGGACGCTTCCTCCGGGTCCTTCGGGCCTCTCCCCGGACCCCTGGTCCCCCTTGGAGCCCCTCGGACTCCCGGCCCGCTCTTCGGAGGCCGCGCCGGGCCTGCGGAGGGTGTGCTGGGAGGATGGTCGGGGGGCTGGGAGCACACGTGGGGGCCCGGGAACGGTGGCAGCGGCGCGTGGGCGGGTGGTACCGGGAAGGGGTCCAGGCCATCGGCGGATGTGGTGAGGGAACACTTGGTGAGAATATGGGGTCCAAGGAGTGGCGAGGGGGAGGAGAGGTGGAGACCCTGCCGCCGGGGGTCCGGAGGGCCTGTGGTGGGCTGGAGGGTGTGAGAACTTTAGGGATGGGGTGGAAGTTTGGGACCAAGAGCAGACGAACGGGGAGGTTCCAAGACACGAGTACAAAGGGTGTCAGCGTACAGAGGGTGACACCTGGAGGAGTCTTCTGGACAGGTTAGGAAGGGCCCCCAGATAGTGGTGTGGATCGCAGTGAGGCCTGAGAACTAGCCCCGGACTAGACATAGGGAGAGGGAGATAGAGATAATATCTAAAAAGGGTAGATGTGGACGGGGGTATCTGGAGGACAATCAGAGTGTGCATGGGGGATTTAGAAGGAGCCAGTGTGAGGGATGAGGCCACCTGGGGTAGATCAAGACAATAAAAGATTTGTCTGTGTATATGTGTTGGGGACGGTGGCTTGTGGGCAGGAATGGGAGGAGAGTCAGCAGGCAGACATGGGGTTTGTGGAAAGTTGTGAGGATAGTTTAGGAAAGGTGGACCCTGGGTGCAGAGACCCAGGGGGTGATCTATGAACTGAGAGTAGAAATAAAATAGGGTGCCACCTTGGGGAAGGTGGACAGGCATAATGGGCAACTGGAGGGAGAACCTAAGAAAGTATTTGGTAACAGAGGAAGGAAGTCCTTTAACAACTGGGAAGGGGATGTCTAGGGGTGCTATGTGTATTTGAAGAGAGGGTGACCAGTAAAGGTAGATGCCTGTGGAGAGGCCATTTCTGAAAAGTTAGAGGTAGACAGAATTTCCATATTAAAGGGCCTGCAATGGGAAGAAGAGTAATAGACCTAAATTTGTGATAACAGGTAGTGAAGTGGGAGACTAATCTTAAAGGTCCAGGACCTTCATGGGAAATTCTAACTTTGCTTCATTCCAGTTTTATTTATCCTATCTAGGCTAGGCCTTGGAATTACAGTCCAGAACCAACAAGCAAGACCTTTTCCCCCCCTCTTAGGTTGCAGTCTGGGGAAAGACACCTTGGATAATTAGTTTTAAGGGTGGCAAATGTTACCACAAGGGGAGTACAAGGGTGGGAACTGTGGGAGCATGTAGCAAAGATTGTTTATCCACTCTCAAAGATCAGCTTCCCTAAGACAGTTACTGTTAATCCCATTTTTGAAGAATAAATAGTTGTAGTTGGACTGGTGTTCCAGGTGGGGAACCACTTGTGCAAAGACCCGAAGTGCTGGAAAAACTCAAGAGACGATAAATATTGGCTAGAATTTAAAAAGTTGTAGCCAGAGATTTCTGAGGGCAATGGGAATCAGTAGTTTTTAACATTGGTGCTGTGTGATCAGAATTGCATTAAAAAAATGAACAAACACCCCCCCACATGCTGTATGTACTATGTGAGGAATGATGAGGGGAAGGGAAGAGTGGAGTTAAGTTCTCTGTAGCATACAGTATTCATCATGTGTCAAGGAGTGTTCTAATTATTAACTCCACTTCACAGATGAAACTGGGACACACGGAGGTTAAGCAACTTGTCCACGTTTGTGCAGTTAGTAAGGTGTAGAGCCTGAGCTCAAAACCAGGCAGTCTGGCTCCAGAGTTCTTGTCCCTCCCTTCTGTGCATCCAGTCTCTCAGTTACTGCTGCACTAGTCCTAGTAAGAGATAATGGGAACTCAGACAAAGAGGGAATACAGAGAAGTAGAATGAGGTAGAATGCCAGGACTTAAGTGGTTGAGTGGATGTTAGAGGCCACGGGAGTACCCACTCTGCCCCTAATAAGCTGTCTGATCTTGCTTAGCTTAATTAACCTCTTTGAGCCTCAGTTTCATTCTTTGTAAATGAGGATAATAAAATCTATCTCATAAGGTTGTTTAGAGGTTTAAATGCAATAAAAGTTGTAGTGCTTTGCACTGAGTCCTACATATAATAATGTTCAGCAAATACTATTAAACGTTAAGAATCGGTTTAGTCATCTTTCCTTAATTTTCCTTTGATTAGGACTGTGCCTTCTTCATCTCTGTATTTGCACAGATTGCCCTTTTCTGCCTGGTAACTGGCATGTATTCAAGACCCACCTCAAATATTCATCTTTTCCAGAACAGTTGATCTTTCACCTATTAACCATAATATTTTATGCATATTACTGTTGTAGCCCTTAATACTTAATTTAGTTAAATGACATTTTCTAGAAAATATTTAAGGCAGCTCACCATAGTGTGAAAACATATAAAATAAATTCATGAGAAAACAGGGCAAAAAGAACATTGAGAGGAAGGAAAACAAGAGGAAGTTAGAAGTGGGGTGATCCTCAAAATGCAGTGGGTAGAATCTGGTACGTTAATTAAGACAGCCAGCAGTGACTTGTTTCTCTACTAGTTCATAGCAAGAGGCGGGACCTGGTCCACTCTGTGCTCTTGTGTACAGGAGAGAAGGCAACATTAGATACACAGTACAAGCAATTCTTTCTGATTAAAACACTAGAGATAAAGTTGATCGTTAGGGTCCCCATAAAGAAAAGCTAGTGTCATATCTTTAACCTCTTATCAGCACCGATGATCATAGGGCTGTTTCTTAGCACATCCCTGACTAGGTCAAAGAAGGCTAAATAACAATTTAGAAAGGCATCCTAAAGCCAATAGGTCATGTGGTGTAGCCGAATACTTCTGCGGCACTGCCTTAATTCAGAGCAAGGGTTTTTTTTTGCAAATTTGTTTTAAGAATATTTAGGTCATAGAAGAATGGATGAAGTACAACTTTTTCAGGCAGTCCTCTGTAAACATGGTTTTCCTCAACTGAGCTTTTGGTAAAAATCAAGCAGAAATGAGTAGTGGGTATGATAGGTCAACAATGTATTGCATACTCTCTGCGCCCAATTCAAGGTACTGTCTACAGCAGTAAACTACTGAGGAAGACCCGACTTCTGCTTGGCGGACAGAAGCAATAGTGTGCAATCAAATACGTAATAAGATAATTTCTGAGAAAAAACATAATTAAGTTCTGAAATTACATAAGTTCTGAGAATGAACTGGATAGGATATGAAAGACCATAAAGGGGGAGGGCGGCCAACAGTCAGATACGACCTCTCTGTAAAGTGACCCTTAGAGTAAGGCCTGAAGGCATCAACCCTGTGAAGAGTCCAGGAAAGGATTCAGGACAGGTTACAACTCGTACAAAGGCCTGAGGCAAAAATAAGCTCTGCCCTTCAGAGAAGATAAGGAATAAGTTTAAGGAATAAGATAAGGGTTGGTATCCAGGTGGGTCAGGAGGGATATGATACAAAAGGAGGTCAGAGAAGTAAACAGGAGCTTGTCCAGAGCCACCTAAGCCTTGGAAAGGAGATTGGATTGTCTTCTGTGGGTACTTAGATATGATTGGAGGATTTTAAACAGACAAATTAGGGATCCCATACTTCTTTTTGATCATTTTGGGTTGCTGTGTGGGGAATGGAGTCTAGGAAAACAAGAATGGAAGCAGGGAGGCCAGCAAGAAGTATTCCAAGAGTCAGGGTGGGTTTGGATTAAGATGAGGGCGGCTAAGAAGACAGGAGTGGCCTGAATAGCTCAGTCATCCTGACAAGTTCTTGGAGGAGTACCAGTACCTGTCTCTGGAGCTTAAAGGACAGCTAATGCCCTCTTACAAATTGGAGGTGCCTGGAAAGATGCTGTGCCCTCATGTAATCCTTCCATATGGGTTTGCCTAGCCATTCGGACTGGGAGCTCTTAGAGGAGAAGCTCTTTATTTCCTGCACCCTGTACAAGGACACTGGTTAATTTGAGGAACTGCCCTCCTCAGAGGGAAGGAGAGAGACGTGATATTGTTATCTATGGATACTGAACTATAGATATTATCACCAACACTACCATTTTATACATGGCAAAATGGAGGCCCTGGGAAGCGTTTGACTGTCATGTAGCTAGTTCTTGGCAAAGTCATTCTCTCTCCTCCCCTGTTGCCACCCCAGCATTTAGCTAACCAAAAAACAATTTGTTTTTAAAGGATTTTACTTATTCATCTGAGAGAGCACATGCAGGGCGAGAGGCCGAGGGAGAGGGAGAAGCAGACTCCCCGCTGAACTGGGAGCCGGGTCATGGGGCTTGATCCCAGGACCTGGAGATCATGACCTGAGCTGAAGGCAGACACTTAACCATCTGAGCCACCCAGGCAGCCCTGAAAAACAGTTTAGATGTTGTCACTGTTAAGCTATGTTCACAGTTTGTATTTTGTATGTGTTAATTTAAAGGGTGTTAAGCAGTGTTAGTACCCTGATAGAAATCATTTCAGAAGCACTTTTTTTTTTTTTTTTTTTTGAGGGAGAGAGAAAGAGAGAATCTTAAGCAGGCTCCACGCCCAATACAAGCCAAGGCTTAAATCTCATGACCCTGAGATCATGACCTGAGCTGAAATCAAGAGTCAGACGCTTAACCGACTACACCAGAAGCGCTTTTTGCAGTACAGAGAACATTGATACATACATCAATGTGCCAGAGCACAGATGGGAGATGAGAAGGCGGCGGCAGGAGCAGGGTGTGTCTGTACATTCCATTGAATAGAGCTTGTTGGTTTTGACAGTATTTTTTTTAATTGAGGTAAAATTAGTATATAACATTAGTTTCAGGTGTACAACATAATTTGATATTTGTATGCGCTACAAAGTGGTTGTTGTGATAAGCCTAGTTATCATCCATCACCATTCAATTGACCCACTTCCCTCATTTCGCCTTCCCTGCAATAACCCTGTCCCTCTAATAACCACTAATCTGTTCTCTGTATGGGTTTTCTTTCTTTCTTTTTTTTTTTTTTTTGTATTGTTTGTTCATTTGTTTTTTAGATTCCACATATAAGTGAAATCATATGGTAGTTGTTTTTCCCTGTCTGACTTGTTTCATTTAGCATAATACCCTCAGGGTCCATCCATGGTTTTACAAATGACAAGATTTCCTTTTTTATGGCTGAGTAATATTCTATTGTATATGTGTTTTTGCTTTTTAATTAGAAAGTATAATGCTTGGATATATGCTCGTTAAAACTTAAAATAATGGTTTTTAACATGCCTACGAACAATATGACCGAATAATGGAACCGTACTGTGACTTTCTAATAATGTGATTGTATATATTTTCCTATGGCAGAAATGACACTACTCATCTGTAAAATGAAGATAATAATACACACTTTATAGGGTTTCTTCAAGGGTGAAGTGTGATAATATAGGTAAAGAACTTTGAAATTGACTACTTAATCTCTTGTCCAAACCAGGACACTGTCCGGAATGAAAGGAACAAACGAGATGTACGGTCCTCAAATAGGAGTGTATAAACGCTATATAAGTGCCTGTTGCTGCTGTTATTCCTATTTCAATTGCTGATCCAATGTTAATTGGACATTTGTGGTCATGGGATTTACTTGGCTTTTTTTTCCCCTAGCACCAATGGATTTCACCACTTTGTTCCCTCGGCTGTAATCCCAGCACAGGGGTTACTGATGCAGTGCAAGTATTAAATAATGTTTCTTTAGCCAAGATAAATGGCTTTTCAAAGCAAAATTGGAGTTCCAACCTTGACTTTATTATTATTAGCACCACCCTCTAAACATTTAAGTAAATCTAGAGAAAAACAAAAGGACCTCAGCACTATTTTTTTGCTTTTTGAAAAAAAATTTTTTTAATTTAATTTTGGTTTAAGTAATTGACTTTCACATTAGCAATATATTTAGACTAGCCCTATGCTATCTCACGAGAGGTTAATATTTACATGGAGAAAGCAAACCATCTTATTTACTGTTCTTTCCACTGCTTCTTTGTAACTTCTTAATATGTTGGCCTTCAAAATCGTTTTAGTGATTTTAAGCTTCATGAAAGGAGGGGCTACGTGTTATTTTACCGTAAGTAACCTAAAACAATTAGACATAAGTAATTCAGCTTAATAACCCATGAGCGGTAGCGACCCAATGATAAATCTAAAAGGAATCTGCATGCTCACTGTTTTTACATGGCCCTAGTCTCTGCTCTTGTAGGTCAAGTCAAGCCAGTTTTCTTTTTTCTCGTTAACACATCATGGATTCATTAGAGAACATTGCATGGAACTTATAATGCAGAAGAAAGAAAGAAAAATCCTCAAAATGACCAATAAGCTCACTCTCCAGATAGCCACTATTAGTATTTTTAAAAAGAAATGCATGTCAGACAATTCAAGAAAAATAACACACCAAGTGACAAGTGAAAACTCTCCCCTCTTCACCTTCCATGGCTAGCCCCTCCTCCCAGAGGTAATCACTATTAACTGGTTTTTGGTGTACCTTTTCAGAATGATTTTTAAGTGCCTATAAAGGGTAAAAAGCAAACTTGTGCCAAACTTGTGAGTTTCAATCTAAGCTCTACTCCATATTTCTGGTGACATTTAATTTGAGCAACTTTCAGTTCCTTCACTAGTAAAATAGAGGTGGTAATATCTACTTTATAGGGCTCTTGTGCAGATTAAGTGTATTTATATGTAAAAAAACACACTTAGCATATTGCAAGCATTATGTATATGTTGGTTGGCCACTATGTATATATACTTTAAAATTTTAAACAAACATTTACACACTCTTCTGTGTTATACTTCTATAATCATTTTATCTTGGAGCTCTTTCTTTTGTATCAATGTGTAGTATTCTATTACATTTTTAAAATTTATTCTCCGGGCGCCTGGGTGGCTCAGTTAGTTAAGCATCTGCCTTTGGCTCAAATCATCATCTTAGAGTCCTGGGATTGAGCCCGACATCAGACTCCCTGCTCAGCGGGGAGTCTGCTTCTCCCTCTCCTTCTGCTCCTACCCCCTTGTGTGCCCGCACTGGCTCGTGCTCTCTCTCTCTAATAAATAAAATGTTTTAAAAAATTCTCTAGTAAACATCTAAGCATTTAGATATTTTCAGTTTTTCACTCTTACAAGTAGTATTCCAATGGAGATATTTGTATAGATGTCTTCACACACCTGTGGAAATAATTTCTAGAAGACGGGTCAAAGAATATATGTATTTTTTAATTTTGGTACATACTGCTACATTGCTGTAGTAGCCAGCTGTTTCAAATTCACCCTGTCTCAAAGTGTTAAATAAACTGTTGTCCCTTCCCATGGTTTTCAGTTTGGATCCAGAGCTTTTAGGAACACCAAGAAGAAACCAGTGGTGCATTTCCATGCTAACAATTCCTTGCTAAAGTGCTTAGAGAAAGCAAATGCTAATCTCCACTGGCAGGTCACAGGATTACTGTTTCCTAAGAGGAGGTGAGATTGCTGTGCTGTGAGGTCTAGCAGTTTAGAAAGGCACACCTGAGGGTAGATTAGCCCTAGGAGGAAGTCACATTAACAGTGACACTCTTGCTACTGGTTGTCAAGCCTTGACCTAGCCCTAAAGAAATAAGTGTCTTGAAAGTTGGCCCAGCATTATCTTCCAAATTGTTTTCCTTTTTCCTATTTTGAATATTTGCTCCAAGATGTTCTGAAAACTTGTTTTGTAATCAAGATTTTAAGAGCTACTGTGAGAGAATAACAATGATGGGTTTTGAAAGTCTGGGTTTATGAGAGATTGTCCTGTCCATGATAAAATGAGAACAGCTAAAATAGCAGTATCCTCTGAGCAGGGGCTTGGAGAAGGAGAGAGGTCTAGTGACTGTAAAGCAGTCATTTCTTCCTGTCTCTCTGTTTATGGAAAATGGGGTATTATAAATCTAACCCCTTGAAAGGACGTTTTGAGGTTTATTTAGTGTCATAAGTAATTATGTTATTTTTTTCTAGGTATAGGTCATATAAGACAAAAAGGGGTCTAAAATGTATCCCAAATTGATGAGTAAATGTTTGTTTATTAGCATATATGTGTCATAATTGATTTTAAAGTGATTTTGAATGGCTGACACTTTGTAGGTATAATCACAGCATAACATGTAACTGAATCCAGTAGGAAAACTTCCTACAAGCCTGAAATCAGGTAGAAAAGCACCAGTCTCGGGGCAGATATTAGGTATTTGCGGTTAAAAGCTTTTCCAGGGATGCCTGCGTGGCTCAGCTGGTTAAGCATCTGCCTTCCGCTCAGGTCATGATCCCAGAGTCCTGGGATCGAGTCCCACATTGGGTTCATTGCTTAGCGTGGAGCCTGCTTCTTCCTCTGCCTGCTGCTCCCCCTGCTTGTGTTCTTTCTCGCTCTCTGACAAATAAATAAAATCTTTAAAAGCTTTTCCAGATGGCATTGATCCTCATAGTCAGTAAAGAAAGCAATCATGACAACTAAGGAGTGATACTGATAACATCATTAAAATAGTTTCTAAGCCATCTTACTGTTTTTATAAAGGGTGGGCCAAGGTCTGCTGGAATTAATAATATTAGCATTTAAGTTGCTTATAGAGAGCTTCAAGCATGATGATAATTTATGAAGTCAATGTATATAGTAAACAAAGCATGTTTTAGGTGTGTTCAGTCTAGCAGTAATTGATGAGGTACCATTAAAATAATAATACTCATGTCATCTGTGTTAGGAACCATCAGCAGCCAGTCAGTAGAGCATACAACTCTTAATCTTGGGGTTGTGAGTTAGAGCTCCATGTTGGGTGTAGAGGCTACGTAAAAAAGTAAAATCTTTGGGGCACCTGGGTGGCGCAGTCAGTTGAGCATCCGAAACTTGATTTCGGCACAGGTTGTGATCTCAGGGTTGTGAGATCAAGCCCCACATGGGGCTCTGTGCTCATCACGGAGTCTACTTAAGACTTTCTCTCCCGGGGGCACCTGGGTGGCTCAGTCGTTAGGCATCTGCCTTCGGCTCAGGTCATGATCCCAGGGTCCCGGGATCGAGCCCCACGTTTGGGCTCCCTGCTCAGTGGGAGTCTGCTTCTCCCTCTCCCACTCCCCCTGCTTGTGTTCCTTCTGTCGCTGTCTCTCTCTCTCTCTCTGTCAAATACATTAATAAAATCTTAAAAAAAAAAAAAAGACTCGCTCCCTTTGCCACCCCCTGCCAAATAAATCTTAAAAAAAAAAAAAAAAACTTTAAATAAATAAATATTTGAAAAGGGAAAAAAATTCAAAAGCAAGCCAAAGTCCCTTCCCTGTCCCCATCCCAGACAAGGAGAAAGCTGTGAGCTCTAGCAGAGGTGGGGAGTGAAAGGCTAGAACATGTATTTGCACATGAGAACATTAAGGAGGCTGGACAAATCTTGGGACCCAAGGACAGAAAGAGGTCACAATGTGGGAGTCTGCACTAGTGAATGCCATGCTAGTGGACTTGGACTTTGCTGGCAGGCAACTGGTAGTTGCTAAAGGTTTAGGAGCAAGACTTTGGAGGATTAAGCTCTGGGCAGTGTACAAAATGGACTACAGCTGGGAAAAGCCCAAGGCAGGGAAGCTATTAGGAAGCTACCAAAAAACATGCAGTAGGAGCTAAAATGGCATGAAAATTAGAGATTAGAATCACAGGTCCTGAGGCAGGTTAGGACTGAGCAGACACTTGGTTAGGAAAAGGCAGGGGCCAATGCCTAGGTGCCCTGGGATCATGACCTGAGCCGAAGGCAGATGCCTAACGACTGAGCTACCCAGGCGCCCCCGGGAGAGAAAGTCTTAAGTAGACTCCGTGATGAGCATAGAGCCCCATGTGGGGCTTGATCTCACAACCCTGAGATCACAACCTGTGCCGAAATCAAGTTTCGGATGCTCAACTGACTGCGCCACCCAGGTGCCCCAAAGATTTTACTTTTTTACATAGCCTCTACACCTGGCATGGAGCTCTAACTCACAACCCCAAGATTAAGAGTTGTATGCTCTACTGACTGAGCCATCCAAGCACCCCTCTTTTTTTTTTTTAATAGCTTTACTGAGGGACAATTTTATACAAAGAACTGAGTATTTAATGTGTGCAATTTGATGCATCTGGACATATGCAGACACCTGTGATACCATCACCACAATCATAGCTTTTTCAAACAACAGCTGACAGATTTTGAGTTCAAATGGTTCAAAAATCAAATAATGCAAAAAGATATTTCCCCATCTTCCAGCCTGTTCTCTGTCCCACTTACACTGCCCCTCTCCCTTGGTAACCCCTTTTATTAGTTTCTTGTATATCATTCCAGGGTATTTGTATGAATATAAGCCTATATTCTCATTCCCCCCATTTATGTGTGAAAGGAACATGCCGTACATACTGTTCCTCACCTTGTTCTTTTATCAGGTTATCTTACTTGATCTCTCTGTATCAGCACATAGACATTTCCTCATTCTTTGGGGTTCTTTTTTATGGCTTCGTAGTATTCCATCATGTTCTTGTACCAAAATTTATCTAGCCCCCTGTTGATCGACATAGTCATATTGCATATGTACAAGTTTATCTAGGATTGTTGGGCCAAAGGGTATATGTTATTTGAAGATTAAGTAGATTTTGTTAAAAATACCTTTTAGCTTTCGTGATTGATGATTTTTTTAAAGATTTTGTTTATTTTTATTTATTTGAGAGTGAGCAAGTGAGAGAGAGAGAAAGCACAAGCAGGGGGAGACGGAGAAGCAGACTCCCCACTGAGTAGGGATCCTGATGCAGGGCTTGATCCCGGGACCCTGGGATTATGACCTGAGCTGAAGGCAGATGCTTAACCAACTAAGCCACGCAGGCACCCCAAAGATTTTATTTATTTATTTATTTGAGAGAGAGAACACAGGCAGGGTGGGGAGCAGAGAAAGAGGGACAAGCAGACTCTGTGCTGAGTGTGGAGCCTGACGCGGGGCTTGATCACAGACCCTGAGATCACGACCTGAGTAGAAAACCAAGAGTCGACATTTAACGGACTGAGCCATCCAGGCATCCCATTGACTGATGATTTTTAAGTATGAGAAGAGCAGCCCAAATTCCACTTCCCCTGATTCCCCCAAGCCAAAGGTAGTTGTCCTCCTAATCTCTTCTGGTGCATGTCCCTGTCATTCATTTAAGAATCCCAGCCTCCTCTGCGTGTGTGTTCATATGCATGTTATTTCTCTACCTAGAGCCAAAGAGCTCAGGTCTTTATCTCACATGCTTAGAACTACTCTGGTACCCTATGGACACATCTGCCCGTTGATCAAGTATTCGTATCTTTTGTACGAGAAGAGAATTCTCTGCTTTGGACCTGAAAATAAGATGTTGTCTGCTGGTCTTTGTTAGTATTTTATTGAGACGAAATTCTTCAGAGGGCAGATGGTCCCAAGCAGGCACCACAAATCCAATTTAAGAATATTTATTGCACATCGGAAGCGTAAAGACACAGTGTGAGAGGTTGGGAAGGAAACAGAATGAATAAGACACAGGACTGGCCCTCATAAACCTTTTCCCCAAGTTTATTTGGCCTGTACAGTGTTCTAAACATTTTTCAAAAACTTTTATAATTGGGCTATTGCATATATAAAAGTACACAGTTCTTAACTCTACAGCTGGAATGATCACAAAATGTGCTTGAAACATTTTTACTAGCCACCAAACTTTAAAAATCTCTTGAAAAACCAGCTGTGATAATAGTTTCCCCCTTAGGGTACTCATTCCCCAATTTTCTAGTCCTCAGTAAAGTAGCATGACCAGGTATCTAGGAGGAAGATGGGGGTTTTGGGGGGTCGGAAGAGCAGAGCTAAGAAAATGAGAAACTGAACAAAAGAAAGGAAAGGAGTTGAACGGCGTCGAACAGACTGCTCACCGGCTGGATGTTTGTTTTTAACAAAGTTAAAGCATGTTTGTGATAAAAAAAATAAAATCAGTTCATTTTCTGCATTTTAATCCCTTTGAGGACTGTTTTGTCTCAGGCTCTTCAAATAACAGTGTTGGAGGTCAAAAACTGAAAGCATTAGTTTGTATTTTAAAGTGTAAAATTAAAATACCTGATAAATTGATAACTTGAGCTGCCTGTCAAAGCCATGACTCTGAGAACAAAACCCAATTCTAAAAATGTTTATCTGATGTTGTCACAGAGCAGATTTTAAAACTGCAGCCACCTGCCTTCCAAAGTTTATCTCCGCTGCACCTGCGCTCAAAAATACTTCTGCCTACACACAGGAACTATTGTTTCAAGATTTTGATGTTGATTCATCGTGCAGGCTCTCTAGGCATTAATCACACTTTAAAATATTTTTTTAAAAATAATGCACGCACATGGTGAAAAACAAACACAATTCTGTGAAATGATATAGAAAATTACATTTTTCTCATCCCCGCTGTAGTCCCTCTCACCAGAAGAAACCACTGTTACCATTTTCTTGCATTCTTTCCAAAGATATTCTCTGAATACACACGTAACATGTGTGATGTGTGCACGTGCACACATGCACATACACAGCCTCCCCCCTTTTCCACACAAATGACAGCAAACTGTGTGCATCTCTGCACCTGTTTCGTTTTCATTTCACTTTGCACCAAAGGAGATTTCTTGCCATTGGTATATACATCCACTCTCTCGGCTGCGTCATATTACATTACACGAAGTTTTCATAATCTAACCAGTCTCTTACTGGTCCATGTTTAGGCTCGCAGTCTTTCTACTACAAACAGCACTAAGAACATGTGTTTACATTTATCTTTGTTGGTGGATGCACATGGTATCTAGGGGATTAATTCCTAGAATTGGAGTTCTGGGGTCCAAGAGATATGTGCACTTAAAATCTTGTTTGTGATAGCCCGTTTGCCCCAGAAAGAGCCTACCAATCTCCATTCCATCAGCATATGTAAGTGCAGTTTCTCAGTATCCTTGCCAACACTTTTTATTGGGTATTTTGATCTTTGCTAATCTGATAGATGAAAATTATGTTTGGGGTACCTGGGTGGCTCGGCTGGTTAAGCCTCCGACACTGGTTTTGGCTCAGGTCATGATCTTATGAATCATGGGATCCAGCCCTTGGTCGGGCTCGCTGCTTAGTGGAGAGTCTGCTTAGGGATTCTCTCCTTTCCCCCATGTGCACGAACTCTCTCTCTCTCAAATAAATAAATTTTTTTTAAATCATGTTTTATTGGGTTTCAGTCTGCCTTCTCTTGTCGTGATCCAGCATTATTTTGTCCAGCAAGAACACTAGCTCAGGGCTGCCAGGCAGGCAGATTGGAGCCCCACTTATTACGCATCATTATTATCTGCCATGCTCTTTGATTTCATTTTCTTTTTCTTTCCCTTGAAGCAAAAGTGAGACAGACTTGTTAAAAAAGAAAAAAAAAAAGTCTTCATGGGGAAAGAAACATTACAAATGTAATAACTAAATTACACTTTTTTTTTTTTTTTTTTACAGATCCATTCCTGTTTCTCTGACCCATCTCTCATTCTTTTCGCCGTCTCCCACTACATCTTTCGAATCTTTTCTTTCTGTGCCTTTTACCACTACCTCACACTAGTCAGAGATGGGAACACTTCAGCCCTCCTTCTGTGTGAACAGGTTTTTCCAAATCAAAGTTCTCCAAGAACTATGGGCTTATGTCCTTGGTGATACCTGAAAACGATTTCTACTCAGCAGCCCAGCAGAAAACTAGTTCCATGAGTGCAGGTAGTCACCCCGACCCCTAGGACACTGCCCGCACACAGTAGTCACTCAATAACTGTCTTTAAATTGACATAAAAAGATACATGTAAAGTGTAGTAAAGCCTGCATACCATAAAGGTTGCCATCTTAACCATTTTAAGTCTACCGTTTAGTGGCTTGAAGTATACTCGAGTCTCAGTGGTTTTCTTTTGGATGAATGAGTAAGTTGTGATATTGGTTATTTGTCCCTGAAAGTCAACAAGAACCAGACCATCATTTTAATTCACGCTGTTCTTTTTCCCTCCAGACGAAGTCATACGGAAGCGTCTCCTAATTGATGGAGACGGCGCTGGAGATGATCGGAGAATCAATCTGCTCGTGAAAAGTTTCATTAAATGGTGCAACTCCGGGTCCCAGGAAGAGGGGTATTTCATCTCACTGTTGTTTCTATACCGATGTCCTGATCAGAGTTTAGACCGTGTATACAGCCCTGTCAGTATTTCAGATTTTCACTCACCTTCAATTGTCTAGTGGAGGCAGCTCTGGGTGGATCAAGTGTAGGTTTTTCTGGCCCTTATTTTCTTCAGAGGCCTGCTTTATGTTTATTAAAATGTGCAGAAGGTGTAGTGGTAAGAAATAAGGATTAAATTCTGGCTCATTAATTTGGTCACGTTTAGCATTTAGTTAGACAAACTAAATGAAATTTTCTCTTTTTAAATTTTTTTTCTTTTTTTACATCAAATATTGGAGACACTATTGCATTACTTTATTTTTTTAATTTAAATTCAATTAATTAACATAAAATATATTACTTGTTTTAGGGGTACAGGTCTGTGATTCATCAGTCCTATATAATTCCCAGTGCTCTTTACAACACGTACCCTCCCCAATGTCCATCACCCAGTTACCCCATCTCCACCGCTTCCCCTCCAGCAACCCTTTTCTTTAAGTAAGCTCTAAGCCCAATGTGGGGCTTGAACTCAGGACTCTGAGATCAAGAGTCATCTGCGCTACCGACTGAGTCAGCCAGGTCCCCTATTTTCTCTTTCTTTTATAAGCTAATAAAAAGTTTTTATATATTGCAAGGTTTTATATATATTTAATAACTTTTTTTGCCTTAGAAAAATTTCCCTCATTTGAATTAGCTTTTCACATAAATCATTGTAAAGAGTGAAAAAATTGTGCAAAGAAAGTTGTGAGGATAAAAAATTCATCTTGATTAAAACATTTTTGTCAAAGATTTTATTTATTTGAGAGAAAGAGAGAGGGAGAACATAGGGAGAGTGAGAGGGAGAAGCCGACTCCCCACTGAGCAGAGAGGCCCACACGGGGCTGGATCCCAGGACCAGGAGATCCTGACCTGAGCTGAAGGCAGAAGCTTAATTGGCTGAGCCACCCATTCGCCCCTTGATTAAAACATTTTAAAAAGTACAAAATTCAAACGAGTAGTTGTTTAAATTAAGCTTATATTGATAAGAACAGCAGTCCCATTGTTGCACTTGTAACTAAAGCAGTTGATAAATTCAAGTACATGCCATTAGGAAAAATTAAACATAAGAGAAAGATACTGTAACTTGTTTTAAATAAAGCAAATGATTCTCTCAGAACTTGGTAGTTCTGCCTGCATTGTAATATATAATAGTTCGACTTTGGTATTTACCAAAAATCTTTATTCCGTTTCTCTCTTTTCCATTAGATACAGCCAGTACCAACGTATGCTGAGCACACTGTCCCAATGTGAATTTTCAATGGGCAAAACTTTGCTGGTATATGATATGAATCTCAGAGAAATGGAAAACTATGAAAAAATTTACAAAGAAATAGGTAAAGAAATTTAAAGCAATTAATGTTTCCATGTAATTTAATTTTTACGGTCTAAAGGAGACAATATCTCCTCATTTTTCTTTGGTTAGTGGTAAAATAATAACAATGACAATATAAATAGAAAGAATATAGTAAATGTTAGTTACAAAAATGTATTCTGATATGATTACAGTACTTTGGGTTATGGCTGTTTTTTAAACACCAGCATCTATTTTATTAGCAATGGAACTTAATTTAAAAACACATTTTAAAATTGAAAATGGATGAAGATTGTACATGTTGTTGCAACTGTCTTTAAAAAAACCTTTTCATATAGAATGTAGCATTGCTGGAGCACATGAAAAAATTGCTGAGTGCAAAAAGCAAATTCTTCAAGCAAAGCGAATACGAAAAAATCGCCAAGGTAAGGGTTTTGTGGGATTTAGTGTGCAAATACTTTATTACTGAGTACTATTTTAATGAATTTTTTAATGTTGTGTGGTAAAATCTTCAGCAAGAATCAATCTGAATTATTAAAAAGAATTAGGAGATAAACCTAATTCTTTAAAACTGTATTATTCTTTAAAATAGTGGAGAAGGAAGACTATGCTGAAAAACATTTTTTTTTTTTTTGCTGGATTGTATTGATTATCCAAATATTTATTTTTTTAAAACCAAATATTTCTAAAGAATTCTTTTTTTCCTTCTTTTTTTTTTTTTTTTTTTTTTTTTTTTTTTTTTTTTTTTTTTTTTTACTGTCTTCAGACCCCTTTGCCTAAGTAATGTTATGGTTAATCAGCAAAGGCAATTCACACAAGGACGCTAGACCTAAGGTTTTGTTTGTAATTTGTTTGTTTCATGGAGTTACTTTCCAGAAAAAAAGAAAAGAATTTAAGTCCGGTGAGTTTTTATTAAGTACAAAGCAAGCAAACATTTGCAAGCTGCTGAAATCGGTAATAAGAGGAAGGTTAAAGTTTAGCTTTGTCCTGATCTCTTTTGTTTTTGTTTCTTGGGGTGTGTGTGTGTGTGTGTTTAAGATTTTATTCATTTATTTGACACAGCACAGCAGGGGGAGTAACAGAGGGAGAGGGAGAAGCAGGCTCCCCTATGAGCAAGGAGCCCAATGCGGGCTGGATCCCAGGGTCCTGGGATCATGACCTGAGCGGAAGGCAGATGCTTAACCTACCGAGCCACCCAGGCGCCCTTCTTTTGTTTTTTAATTAGGGTATGTCCTTGTTGCAGTCCATAAAAACTATTTCAAAATAATTTTAATGGCCAGGGCATTGCTCCTCCTATAATGTAAATTGAAAGAACGGGGGCACCTGGGTGGCTCAGTCGTTAAGCGTCTGCCTTCAGCTCAGGGCGTGATCCCAGGGTCCAGGGATGGATCAAGCCCGACGAGCCCAACATCGGGCTCCGGGCTCCGCTGGGAGCCTGCTTCTTCCTCTCACACTCCCCCTGCTTGTGTTCCCTCTCTCACTGGCTGTCTCTCTCTGTCAAATAAATAAAATCTTTAAAAAAAGAAAGAAAGAAAGAAAGAAAAGAAAGGAAGGAAGGAAGGAAGGAAGGTAAAAAATATAATGCATAATCACAATTGTGACCTATATATGAAAAACTAGAAGGAAATAGAAAATGTTAATGGTTATTTTGGGTCTGTGGGTTTTTATGGCTTAGGGTCCTTTTTTTTTTTTTCCCTGCACTGATCATGTATTATTTTGTAATCCAAAAAATTTTTATTAAAAGTAACACTTTTGTTGGATTAATATGCTGATTTCCAAAACAGTGGATTTTACTTTATAATGAGCCAAGTAAGATATTTAATTCCTTATTTTTTAAAATTGGTTTTTGAACTTGTTAGAAAATACACGTGTTCAAGTTCAGTGGCCGATTTACAGCAGGATATACCAACTTATTTAATAATTATTATCAATTCTAAAATCGTTTAAAAAGGTTTCAGTGTTTTTCTAGATTAGTTGAGGCTTTTAAATGAATGCTGCCATTCATCATCTCAAGGTTAACAGGAAATAACAGGGAAACTTGGAGGTCTCAGTCAAACAGAAAGAAGGAATTCTGTCATTTCTGAATTTTAAATTGTTTCTAAATTTCTGAAATCTTTACCTTTAGAACGAGAATGAGAAGTGTAATTTGCCATTGTTAAGATCTGAAATGAATGGTGGGATATATTGACCTCGCTGATCTTTGCTGGGCAAATAGTGAAAAAGATCCTTTTCAGAATCGGTCTCCTTAGTGATCAATAAACGGCTTAAGTTCACTTCTGTTATGCTGGCCTCTTATATCTTGCCCAGGGATAGGTAAGTGGAAAAACAGAGTGGGGGCAAAAGACCTTGTTTGGAACAGTTTTGAAATCATGTATCATTATAGTTATAGTTGAACCAAGTGACATTGGCAGTACTCTTTCCATCCTTCAGTGTTTTCATTCTTTATGCACTGAGAAAGTGATCAGGAGAGATCAGTGATATTATACCTTTTTTTTATATCCGTGTTCAAAGAAACCCTTCATTTGGTAATTATTTTTGTATCTTTCAGAATATGATGCTTTGGCGAAAGTGATCCAGCACCATCCAGACCGGCATGAGACATTAAAGTAAGTTTAGAGCTTACTTTGAAAGAAGCGAATCTTTATATACAAATGTTTACATACTAGCCTATGCATTCCGTTTTTATGGGAGTACGTAATATGTTTTAGAAGGAGGGGTCAGATCTTTCAAATTGCATATTCTAATACTGCTTGATTGAGTTTTTTCCTTCTTCGGATCTTACTGTCTACAGTTCTAAAATAAATGCATATAATATATATCAAAGGAGAGTAGATAAATAAAATGTGGTACACTATATATATAACAGAATACTAAGTGAACAGTTTAAAAGGATAAACTAGATATACACTTTTTAAACTCAGATCTCAGGGGCACCTGGGTGGCATCTGCCCTTGGCTCAGGTCATAATCCCAGGATCCTGGGCTCAAGCCCCGAGTTGGGCTACCTGCTCATCGGGGAGCCTGCTTTTCCCTCTTGCTCTGCTGCTCTGCCTGCTTGTGCTCTCTCACTCTCTGTCAAATAAATAAATAAATAAAATCTTAAAAAAAAAAAAAAAAAAACTAACCCCCCCATTATATACTAATACCATATATTATTTAGAGAGACAAATATATGTATGAAAAAGGATTGAAATGATATAGTGACTGATTGAGTGGGGACCAGAGGAGGAAAAAAGGTCTGGGATAAAGGACAGCCAATGAGGTTCTAAGAGGATTTCAAGTTAATCTACAATGTTTTATTTCTTTTACCAAGGGAAAAAAAAAGAAGAAGACTTTTTTTGTCGGGGGCGCCTGGGTGGCGCAGTCGTTAAGCGTCTGCCTTCGGCTCAGGGCGTGATCCTGGCGTTCTGGGATCAAGCCCCACATCAGGCTCTTCCGCTATGAGCCTGCTTCTTCCTCTCCCACTCCCCCTGCTTGTGTTCCCTCTCTCGCTGGCTGTCTCTCTCTCTGTCAAATAAATAAATAAAATCTTTAAAAAAAAAAGACTTTTTTTGTCAAATAAGTATGATAAAACGTTAAAAGTTATCAATTCTTGGGGCGCCTGGGTGGCACAGCGGTTAAGCATCTGCCTTTGGCTCAGGGCGTGATCCCGGCGTTATGGGATCGAGCCCCACATCAGGCTCCTCCGCTATGAGCCTGCTTCTTCCTCTCCCACTCCCCCTACTTGTGTTTCCTCTCTCGCTGGCTGTCTCTATCTCTGTCGAATAAATAAATAAAATCTTTAAAAAAAAAAAAGTTATCAATTCTTGGGTTGTGATATTCTGTCTGTGTTTTCTTAGGTTTTAAAAATTCTCTAGAAATTTGATTTTAATAAAAAAAAAGTACATACTTAGAATTTAAGAAGAGATCATCCCTAGCTTCAATGTTTCATCATAATGGAGTGTAATAACTTCTTACCCTTTTTCTTTTAATTTTTAAAATATTATTTAGTAACTAAAAAGTTAGGTATCAGTTATGACTTCTGTTCCCCCAATTAGCAAACTATAACACTGTTTTATTATTTTCAGGGAACTAGAGTCTCTGGGAAAGGAGCTAGAGCATCTTTCACATATTAAAGAAAGTGTTGAAGATAAGGTATTTGCACACGTATATTAGTCTCTGTGATATGTATATGTGTATAGATCAACGTGTATTAATTTTTTTCTTGTTAACACAGTTGGAATTGAGACGGAAACAGTTTCACGTTCTACTTAGTACCATCCACGAACTTCAGCAGACGCTAGAAAGTAAGTAGAAATAGTCACAGAATGCTTATAAAGACTTTTGAGTGATCCAGGGGCATGCCTTCTAAAATCTACATCTTGTTGAGAGAGTACACCTTCAGTTTCAGAACAGGAGTATAGCTGGATGATGTTAGAAGTATTCATGCTGTTCAGCTTTCTGCATATATGCAGAAAAGCCTGAATGTGTGGTAATACATGATTTAAAATACATATTCAGTGGGGGCGCCTGGGTGGCACAGCGGTTAAGCGTCTGCCTTCGGCTCAGGGCGTGATCCCGGCGTTCTGGGATCGAGCCCCACATCAGGCTCCTCTGCTGGGAGCCTGCTTCTCCCTCTCCCACTCCCCCTGCTTGTGTTCCCTCTCTCGCTGGCTATCTCTGTCGAATAAATAAATAAAATCTTTAAAAAAAAAAATACATATGCAGTGGTTCACATTAAGAGAAATTCAAGGATGATAGATTTGGAATTCTTCTTGGTTTATTATAGTTTGTTGCTATAAAGTAACAATTCAGAACGCAGGCGATGGTAAGTGAGTGGAGTAATTAGTGCATAGCACATTTGCATAGTCAGTGAATGGAAGGTGCTTTGGGGAACTGGAGACTTGCTCTTTGTTTGTATTGACTGTCTCCAATTGGAAATTTCTATGTTATCTGACCTTATTATTTTTAAGAAAAACCTAAAACCTAGATTTTTTTTTTTTTTTTTTTAGTGTGTTCTATGACATAAATTTTACATTTTGACTTAACTAATGAATACCGACAACCAAAACAGCACTTTCGAAAACCAAACACTGTGTGGGCTGGTGACAGTCATAGGCTGCCATTTTGCTGTCTTTGTTTTAGACATATGACTAATAAAGGATAAAAATGTTGTCATGTATTCACTAAACATATAATTTAAGCAGATTTGACTAAAGTTTTATGGTTCTTTCTCAATTGCAGATGATGAAAAGCTCTCAGAGGTAGAAGAAACTCAAGAAAGCACCATGGAAACAGAGCCTAAGCCATAGACAAGCTACTGGTTTACCCTTGCCAAGAATGTGGAAGTAACAACATGCTCCTAGTGCGTTTAGAATTTGTTGTGCTCTTGAGATATTTAAAGTTTTGGCAGTAAACTACTTTGCTTTTAAATATTAACGCACAGTTCATTCGTATTTCTTTACACAAAGGAAAAAAACTTCAGTATAGATTTGTTTGTATTGAAATGTCTTTTTTATTCTTAAACTTAAAAGGTAGGAAGCCACATCCAAAAATGTTTAATAAAATGTTTTCAAGCCAGGTGTGTTTGTGCTCATTAGTATTCTAGGTAGTTTTTAACTGGTAAGACTGGTTCGCTTATAAAATAAGTTGCAGACTGTGAAAAAGTGGCGTTTCTAGGATGTACGTGAAAAAAATGAGTCAGTCTGAAAATTGTTACCGTATTTGAAAGTGGAGTGCATGAATAGGCTTCATGAGGGCTGTGAACTTGTGAAATTGTGTACAAAGTGTTCGTAGTATGTGCTCGCGTGGGGAGAGGCTGCCTGATCCTAACCATCAGTGGTATAAGAGGTAATTACAAGATACAAAGTGAATCAACATGCATTGCCTTCTAGATCTCTCTCTCTAATGCGTAAGCAATGTGGTTGTTAAACATTTTGTTGATATGTTTTCTTCTACTGTTTCATTATTTAGGAGTTATTTTCAGTAGAAAAAAACATATTGACAAAGAAAAAGTTGTCTCAGAAAAATACTCTGTTAAGATGGCTGGTCTTGGGGCGCCTGGGTGGCTCGTTAAGCGTCTGCCTTCGGCTCAGGGCGTGGTCCCGGAGTTCTCGGATCGAGCCCCACATCAGGCTCCTCCACTATGAGCCTGCTTCTTCCTCTCCCACTCCCCCTGCTTGTGTTCCCTCTCTCGCTGGCTGTCTATCTCTGTCAAATAAATAAATAAAAAATCTTTAAAAAAAAAAAAAAGATGGCTGGTCTTGCAAAAAAGGGATTTCATGATCTTAAAAATTAAGCTAAGGCTGAATCACTTGTAATATTCGTAAGTAGTGAATTTAATGTTCAATATGTGTTAGGTTCCATCCTTATCCGTTCATTTTAGTTCGGAAACATGACACTTTGCATGAATCATACCTTAAACAATATTTCGTTTTTGTAATTTTAATAAGAATTCTTATCTTTAAATATGAAAGTTTAAATTTAACTCAGTAGTAGTCATATTAAAAGTGTCATAATACCTTTAAATGCTTCCTCTAATTTCATCTGGCAAATCCTGGGAGAAATTTCTTTGCAGAATTGCTGTGCTTTGGTAAATGTTTCTGTTTTCCGATGTTAGAAAGAATTACGAAGCAAAAATTTTGCTAACATTGACTCAGAATTAAAAATCAAATTTTCAAAAAGGATTTTTTTTAAGGACTGTTGGGCAGAATATTCTAAGAAATGTCCATCTCCCCAACTGATTAATTCACTAGAGAGATTTATTCAGGATTGTGTACCAAAAGGTAAGAATTCCTGTAGAGATAGCTGTTATGCAGTCAGGAACAAAATCAGAAACAGCAGCAGGTACATGGGAAGCATACGTTTTTCAATTTATACTTCCTCATGGTTCTCTTGGATATCCTCTGGAACTGCTTCGAAGACTGAAGAATTTCGTCTCCTAGAAATTCACACTGTTGAAGCTCAGCATGCCTTTGGGCCAGTAACTTCATGGATTTATCTGTCACTGTTTCTATGAGGTCATCCACCTATGGCAGACAGATGCAAAGAAACGTAGCCATATGTTGGAAAGCCTTGTCAAAACCAAAGGGATAGTGGTTTTTCCTGAGAGACAACTTCAGGAATTGGTGGGCATTTTGCAAATCCCCAAGTATTATTCTAATTCAAGTCGTAGCAAACAGAGCTTGAAAACATGCATTTACCACCCAGTGGTAAAGATGATCTCATTTATTCTCAAAAGAAGCTTTTGTGCATGCCTTCGTTTTAATTGAATTCACTTAATATTTATTAGGCACACAGCATCATCCTAGGTGCCCTTAGCAATCCTTTAGCCACTCTCAGGATGCCCCCTACTAACATTATTTCTTCGTGCTAATCATTAATTTCATCCCGCAACCATGCTGTCTAGCAGGGCTGTGTATTCGGTTAACTCGGCCCTCCGTGATGCTTCTGAAACACAAAGTAAAAGCCTTTGTCCACTACCTGCATTTGAAGTTTTCCTACTGTCAAATCTGATTTTCGGAGGATGTTTTCCATGCTATGTTTCTTTTTTTTAAGTGCTGGAAAGTGTGATCTCTTTTTTGATGAATACGGAACCTATCATAAAAATGCAAAAACACATCAGATTAAGAAGTACCAACATTATTTCTATGACAGTGCTTAAATAAGAATTCTCACCCTTGGGACATTCTCTTATAAACTGAACATTTGCCACACAACAACGTTGGGTGGAGAGCGTATTCATATTATTCTCCACGCCCCATGTATCTCCTTTGTGCCCAGAGCTCTCTTTGAAGAGATCTATAGGGTGCAGAGAAATGAGATTGTCTGGCTCTGAAAGAATATACAGTGTCAGGAAAAAAGCAGGTCACTCACAAGGGGAAAAAGAAGAAATTGCCTCGGCAGCCGCTGAGCACAGTGAGAGTGTGGGGTTACTGAGGACCAGTGCCCCAGAAAGCTCATTATCACTGGATCTAGTTGTTAATTTGGTCTCTTTGCTGCGGTTTCCTTATTTTCACGGCAGACATATCTCCAAACATAAAAAGAAGGCTTTGGGTTCTTCTCGCACCATGCCTGATACTTTTCCTATCGTCCCTGGCTTGCTGCTTCTAAGTACCTGTCTTAATAGTGTTGCTATTGGAAATCATTCCTAGGTCATGGCTCCTGGCTAATAGGCCCTTTTTAGTCTTACTGGGTTCACTCTTCCTTCCCCTTGTGCTTAGTAACTTGCATTGAGACTATTGTGAAACTGACACAAAGTGGGATGTGGGACCACATCTGGGACCTATCCAGTGTCTGAGTTTACAAACGAGTCTGCTGACCCCACCACTCTGCTCTGCCAACTTGCCCAGGGTCACCTGTCACTTGCAGGACCCTCCCCAATCCATCTATGTATATATAGTTGGACTCCTCTTTTTTCTTTCCCATAAAACCCAGTACTTTTTCCTACTGAACACTTACCACATGTGGTAATTACTAAGTTATTTCTGTGTTTGTTGAATACCACTATTCTAGAGTCAAATGCCTGGACGGTCCAGGAAGGTTGTGTAAAACAGGACCAGTTGTGGCTGGTGGTAAACTGAAGAGAATGTGCCTCCTGCCAAGGGGCCAGCCTCTGCACGTCTCCGCTGTTATCATGAGGAATTGTGGGCCTAGTGTTTCCAAATCCTATTTTTCAAAAGAAGGCTTAAAGTCCAGAATATTAAAAAATATCCTCATTTTTAAATGTGACCGATTAATGCAAATATGTTGAGATCATTCCCAGAGCTAAACAAAACCCTTCGAAGCCAGTTGACAACCTTTAAAGTGTTTTGCTGAACAGCAATCCTACTATAACCAGATGTATCCATTTCTTTCTTTTATGGCCAATGATATTTATATCCTAAGAAGAATTTCTCTATACTGAAATCATCTCTATCATTCTCCACAAGCTTTAAGGCTTTACCTTTTCCACACAGATCTATAACCGAACAGGAATTAATTTTTGCATATGGTGTGAGATAGGGATCAGATTTCTTTTTTCCCATATGAACACCTACTTGTCCCAGTGCCATTTATTCAAAAGGTTATCCTTACCTCAGTGCTCTGCAGAGCTGTGGTTTAATACCTACCCCCCTTATTAGATCATAAATTTCACGGAACAGGACTCTGTCTATCGGATCACCTTTAGAGCCCCCAAACCTAGAAATTACCCAGTACATAATAGGAACACAGCAATTGTGAACCTGGCACACAAAAGGCAAAATTCAGAACTAGTATCGGTGCCTTCTGAAGATGATACTCTAGAGCAGCTCTGTTCAATAGCACTTTCTGCAAAAATGGACATTTTCCTTATTTGCTAATACGACAGCCGCAAGCCACATGTCATGATTGAGCAACCTGAAATGTAGTTAGTGCAACTGAGGAAGTGAACTTTTATTTAAGTTTAATTAAATAGTCACATATGCCTAGTGGCTACCATTTGGACAGTATAATTAGTATTTAGTTTAGTAATTAAGAATAAGGACTCTCGAGCTAGATCTTCCTGGGTTTGAAACCCGTCTCTGACACTTATCTAAGCAAATTAACCTCTCAGGACCACCCCTAAAATAAGGATAGTATTGCTACCTACCTTTCTTTTTCTTTTTTTCTTTTTTTAAGATTTTTATTTTTAAATAATCTCTACCCCCAACGTGGGGGCTCAAATTCATAAACCCAAGATCAGGAGTCCCAAGCTCTTCCAACTGAGCCAGCCAGGTGCCCCTATTGCTACCTACCTTACAGGACCATTGTAATTATTATCTGAGTTGATATTTCCAAAGCACTTAAAATTGGAACAAAGTCAGCTCTAAGTAAATGTTTGTTGTATTTAAAAATAATAATAGTTTAGGCAATTTAAAAAAATAGTCTGGGCAATTTAGGCTGAAGTTTACATATGCACAGATCAGGACAGATTTTGGCTTGGACACTTTTGAATTGTCTACTGCCACACTGTCTTTACACGTGACTATCTTTTAATTTCAATCACAATGAAATAATATTAAAAATTCAGCTTTTTAACTGCACTGGTCACATTTCAGGTTCAAAAGTCACATGTTGGGGCGCCTGGGTGCTGCAGATAGTTAAGCATCTGACTCTTGATTTCGGCTCAGGTCATGATCTCAGGGTCATGCGGTCGAGTCCTGCATGGGGCTTTGTACACAGCACAGATTCTGCTGGAGAGTTTCTCTCCCTCTCCCTCTGCCCCTCCCACTCATGGTCTCTCTCCCCCAAATAAATAAATCTTTAAAAAAAAAGAAGTCTCATGTGGTTAATGGCTACATATTGGATACTGTACACTTGCCCCTCACACAAAGTTCTACTGGGAAGTGCTGGCCTAGTGAATTTCTCTCCATGCAGCACCTGCGATTGACCTGATGCTGAATAGTTGAAAAGTCAGCATAAAGCAGAACTCCAGTGTTGCCCCGGTGATAGTGGAAGCTGAACCACTTGCGCTCAGATGTAGAAGAATCAGACCTGGAAAGCCTGCTTGCTGTGTCCTCGATTCTTAGATATGAGGATACAAGCAGCAGAGATGAGGGTTTTATTATGAGAACTTGGCCTTTACCATTCCCCTGAACATCAATTCGTCTGCAAGCCTTTCCAGGCGCATTTGCTCTAGCGTTGTACCTTCTGCAGTCCTGAAGGAAGGGACGTCACAGATAACCGCTTGGTGGTCCTCCTGGCCCGGAGCAGTGTGTTTCCTCGGGTTATCTCCTCTGTCTCTGCTTCTACAACATCAAGTTGTAGAGTCGCTTAGAGAGAAGGGAGGGGGAAAGAACCTGTAAGGATCTCAACGATAAACTTTTTCTTTTTTTTTAAAGATTTTATTTATTTATTTGAGGGAGATTGAGAGAGCGCACGGGGGTGGGGAGAGGGACAAAGGGAGAGGGAGAAGCAGGCTCCCCGCTGAGCAGGGAGCACAACTCAGGGCTGGATCCCAGGACTCTGGGATCATGACCTGAGCCAAAGGCAGATGCTTAATGGATTGAGCCACCCAGGTGCCCCCACAATGATAAACTTTCTTATTAGACAGTATTCAGAAAAGACCAATTCCATGCTGCCTCAGTAGCTTTTTTCCTTGGGGTTAAAGATAAAACATGGGTTTGCTTTTTCTCATCTTATACTTTTTCCTGCACACACTTGCCTTTTCTTGTGGTCATGACCTCAGTGGTCACCAACCCTTTCTGGCAAGGTGATTATGTCTCTTTGAGACTTCAGTTTTGCCCTTTGTTACTTTTTCCTGTAACTATTGTGGAATTAGAAAAAGTAACCATTGCTTGTGTAAGATGATCCCTTGAGTACTTCTTATTGATTGAAGGAATGTTTAAAGTGACTCACTGTCCAGCGATGTGGCTCAAGGCTCTGCCATACCTTACCATATTCATCGTTTTTCTCATTTTCCAGGAGCCATGTGAACCCCGGCCTCCTTAATATTTTTCTTTATAGCAATTCAATTCTTAACACAATAAATGCTTTTATAAAGGCAACTTTAAGACACTAGCATAAATCAAAAACCAGTGTCATAATAGGCATTCAAATTAATATGGTAAAAACAAAACCATGTTATTGCCTGCGGAAGGCACTAAATTTGAGGTTATTTTTTTCATTAAAAAAAGAGGGCAGGAAATGAAGCTTTTATTTCATGTTGTCAAAAGGATTGACAGGAGCATTGGGGAAAAGGTGTTTGCTATTCACTCTGTGTTTCAGTGCCTTCCCGCTGTGCTCACACCTACAACCATCTTGTCTTGCTTGGGGTCCATTGATAAGGACTTTGCCAGAAGTGGTGGCTCCTAACGAGTGAGCAGAGCTCTGCCCTCAGAGCAGGTGCTCAACCCAGGATGCTTCCCTCTCCCTGCCCTCTACTATCCAGCTCTTCCCCAAATCTTACAACATCCACCTATGAATGTTTCTGCCTCCCCAGTGCTGTAAGTAACTAAGCTACTATCCTTCCTCCCCTGAATCAATGTAGGAGGTTTTTATTGTCCTGCCTGCATCAGCTATGGCCCTCGTCCCATCCAGTCTCTGCTCTGCAGCCTCAGCTATCTTTCAAAAATGCAAATCAGATTCTATAAATCCCCAGCTTGAAAGTATTTGATGCTTTCTTATCAAAACATTAAAAATCCTTAGGAGAAAGTTAAACATTGTTAATGTGACTTACACCATCCTGACCACCTTATTCACCAGCTTCTCCCTGGCTGAATTCTTTTCACGTCCTTATGATACCCTATGTTCTCTTTATATTGGGATGTGAATATGCTCTCTCTTCCTCCTGGAAAACTCTTCCTACTCTTTCCTTGTCTGACTCTAGTTGTCCTTCAAATCTCAACTGAGTTGTCCCTTCCTTGGGGAGGCCTCTCTGGAGCCCCCTCCCCTAAACTTAGAGCACCCATGATGGGTTTCCATAGTGCCCTGTGCTGCTATTTTGTGTCAGATGTAATTATCTGTCTAATGTTGGAATGTCCCTCTATGCCAGGACTTTATGAGGGCAGGCACCATGTCTGCTCTATCTGCTACTCTCTCCCTAATAGTACGGCAAACACATAATAAGTATTTAGCAAATATCTGTTAAAAATGTTACAAGGGTCAAGGGGGGAAAGCCACTATCTTTGGGCCACAGGTGAGAGTGTCACAATGTGAGAGCTGTGTCCTGAAAGACAGATTTTCTGAAGAAATCTTGGTATAGATATATTCCAACTAAGATGAAAATAAGCCAATGCACACAGATGAGGAGGAATTAATCCTCTGTTTCCTGCTAGACTCTTCAACTCCAGTCCCAGCAGTATAGAAACACGCCATCTTTGTTATTTTCAACAAAAATGGACAGGTGACTCTATGCCACGTAATTGCTAGATGCTTGGATGCTAGCATTAGTGACTGCTTTTTCCGGAAGACAGAAAGAGAGGTTGAAAGGGCCACCAGTCAGCTGGAAGCCGTCAGTTTTGGGGGGTTTGTTTGTTTTCTGGAAAAAGTACTCACCAGGTATGCAGCCGTATCACTGTGTGAAATGTGGGGTCGTGTGTGGATTCCCTACATGTACTGGAAGGGCCATATAGGTTTCCTGGTGCTCTTCTGTAAAGGACATTAAGAAGCTACACAGGATATTTAGGGCAGTGAAGTTGTCCTGTATGACACTGCAATGGTGGATACATGACAGAACATGATGGGTTTGTCCTATTAGGGCAAGATGTTAACAATGGGGGTAGGTGGGGTAGGGAGAGAGGGCATATGGGAAGTTAATCTCTTTAATCTTCCATTCAATTTTTCTAGTAAACCTAAAACTGCTCTAAAAAATCAAGTCTATTAACTTAGGAAAGCTACAGAGAAGAATGTGAATATTAGTAGTATTGTTAGTCATAACTCATAGGACCCCTCCCCCCCACCCCCGCCCCGCAACAACATTACTACAATGCAAGAAAAACAACTTCAAGTTAACAGTTCAAATGCTGATTCTTCCACAAGGTATGTAGGAAGGAGATACAATAAAATAAAATATCTGTTATGACTTACCAATCATTAATTTTATTCATAGAATTCTCCCCACACCCTCCGGTGTTGGAAGTAGCTATTTAAAAGGCTGTATAACTACTTTATTCCAGAAACAAAATAAAAGAAAAATCCCACTTTCGTTCAATTTGTTAATGTATATGCATATATCCATATATGTGTATATATGCCTGTGTATGCATGTTTAAATAAAAAGTGACTTTAGGACAGTTAGACCACCAATTGCACTGGGAGGGACCTCAAAGACAAGGTAATTCAGAACTTTTAAAAATGTATGTACAGGCAAGTCACTTGGGGCTTTTTCTATAATGCAGACTTGAACTCAGTAGACCCAGGCGGGGCCTGAGATTCTGCATTTCAGACAAGCTCCCAGGAGATGCCACACTTTGGGGTAGCAAGGAAAGCCATCCTAACTTTCCTTGACACTTAACCACTTAACCGTGTAAATTGCCTTTGATTACCATTCTGCGACAGCTTTCGCATTCTTGGTTTGGTAAATAACCTGGGGGCTGGAAGCTCTTTGACAATTCTAGGAAGAAGGCTCTGTGTGTTGGAAAGGAAGGTGTCCTTATGGTTAGTGGAGGCCCCTCGGCTGACACTTGCCGACTTGCTTCTCCATTTGTAGGACAGCATCCTTCCCAAAACAGTCTTCACTTTCTTCATCAAATGTTTTTTTTGATTTTGCTGTCTTTCATGAAATTCCATGTCGCTATCAGCGGATGATTCCTCTTTGGGGACTAATACGTTTTGTTTTACTAAGTTGGTGGACACGGCTCTATGCCACCTAAACAAAATAGAAAAGAATTTGTGTTAAGGAAATTGGAAAGTCCAAAACAAACAATTAAAATGGTCAAAATCCAAACTTGAATTGCAAACAAACGATCCAATTCCAAAAAATAAAACTGAACGCCAAGAACCAAATCACAGAAAAACAAAGCCACAGTAACGCCTCCATGTTTTGTCCTCCAACTGTAGTTACGTGCATTCCCACCACTACCTCAGTTTATCCTTATAGCTCCGTAAGAGGTAAGTTACATTATTATCTTCATTTCACCAGTGACTACACTGAAACATAGAGAGGTTAAATTAATTGCCCAAGCATAGAATGCAGATTTTAATCCAGGTGTCTGTTAGAACACCTTGGCAAATTGGTAACCTCCTTTCAATGATGGCTGGATGCAGATTTTGCTGGATTTGGTGGTTCCCAGTCTACAGTGATGAAAGTGGAGCAATGGTTAGGGGAGTTAATAAGGTCTTTTAGCCTCCGCGGCCCCATAAATGATGCATATACGTAAAACACTCATTTAGATAGAATAACTCTTAACTCTTATTTCTAAGATTCTAAACAGCCATACACTCATTTCATCATTTTGGCCTATTTTAGTAATACAAACAGATAATGGTGGGATCTGGGTGGCTCAGTCGGTTGAGCGTCGGACTCTGGATTTCGGCTCAGGTCATGATCTCAGGGTGGTGGGAGCCCAGTGTCGGGCTCCGTGCTCAGCAGGGAGTCTGCTTGAGATTCTCTCTCTCCCTCTCTTTCTGCCCCTCCCCCCATTCACACTCTCCAAACAAACAACAACAGAATACAGATTATGTTTTTTAATAGAGTTCTATGCACTAAACACTATTCTAAGTTCTTTCATGTGTTTTATGTAATTTACCCTCGTCCTGTCATCTCCGTTTTACAAATGAAGAGATTAAAGCTTCAAAAGATTAAATAACAGTGCAGGTGATCTGATCCCAATGTCTGTGTCACTCACTGTTCTAGAATAAACATCATCTATACCATGATACCCTTATTTAGCTAACATTCTTCCTCAATTAGCTATTGTTTTTAGTATCATCCAAAGCAATAATATCCAAAAAATCCCAGGGATTTAAAAAAGTTAAACCTTTTTTTTGAGGTAATTGTAGTTTCACAGGCAGTTGTAAGAAATAATATGGGGAGATTCGCCCAGTTTCCTCTGATGGTAACCTCTTGCAAAAGTGTCATCATCACAACATTGATATTTTCACGATACAGAACATTTCCATCACCACCAGGCTCCTTCATGTGTTACGGCTGCACCCACTCACCTCCACCACCTCTTACGTTGTCCACCATTTGTATCATGTTGTCCTTTCCAAAATGTTATATAAGTGGAATCAGACGGTATATAACTTTTTGGGATTTACTTTTCTCCTCACTCGGCATGAATCTCTGGAAATTTATCCAGATTGTTGTGTGTATCAATTGTTCCTTTTTGTTGCTGAATAATAATCCATGATATGGATTACCACACTGTCTCATCATTCACTCACTGAAAGACATTTGGATTGTTTCCAGTTTGGGGCTGATATGAATACAGGCATTAACACTCGTGTATGGGTTTTTGTAGGAACATAGATCTTCATTTCTCTGCATGAAATCCTGGGTTTTATATTATGTTGTGTTATGTTCGCAATAAATGTAACATATTTCTAATATGGATTAAAATAAGTTCATAACTATTAAAAAATATTCTTCATATACTACCTAAAATATCTCAAGTACTACCAGTAGCGCATAGACCATCCTCGAAGAAAATACGGTTCTAAACTGGAGCTAAATCATTCAGCTTCTCTGTAATTATACACCGGAAGTAGTTCAGAAGAGCCCAGGCGCTGGAATTAAACGGTCTTGTTCAACCCAACACCACACTTCCTAGCTGGGTGATCTTAGCGTGTTATCTAACCTCTATCAGCTTAGATTTTCTCATTTGAAAAGGGGTATACTATTTTCAGAAATGTGAGCATAAAAAGAAATAATTCATGTGCTTGGAACCTAATAAATAACAGCTTTTATTAATATGTGGATCAGGTGAGTGAAGGAAAAAAGTAAAAAGCAAGGAGAGGGCTCAAGCAGGAGGTCAAACGGAGGCGGGAGACAATGTCGGCTAGGCAGCCCTCCCTTTTGGGACTGGACATAGGCTGTCTGCCCGTTACACACAGATACACAAACGCTGGGGGTGCTATTCCCTTTTAGCCATCGTAGTGTCTAGGTCAACTAGAACTCTCTAGCAGGTGGCAATAAAGTGTCTCGAGGACGGAGTGCCGTTTTCTAATTTGCCCAAAGACCATTTCTGCACGAGGATTAATCTTCCCTAGAGCCCTGTGAGAATCATTTAATAAAGCCACCAATTTCTACTACCATAAACACACACACACACACACACACACACACATAAACACACCCCCAAAACAATGAAGATAGAACTTCAGGAGACTCAAGAAAGCCAAAGGTCATGCACCTAATCCCTCAGGTTAAAAGTCCAGCTCTAAGTAGTCTGAATTTCATGAATGTATCTCCCACTGCATCCCTTCCACCCTCATTCCCGACCTATTTACAATGTAACTAACAAAGGTGATTTTGCTTCAGGGCCTTGGAATAGAACTGTTGCAATTTCTGTTTTGAAAAGAACCCTTCCCTTAAGTTTTCAAAGATCTTGATTGGTTATGAATGTATTTTGTAGGATTGCTTCCCCCTTTAAACTCTTTTTCTTATTGAAAGTGGAAATCTCTGCAATATTTCATTTTGTCCATGGAAGTTCAAGAGTTTGGTGTCGGAGGATTCAGGCTCATCAAAACAGCTCATTTCTACATGTCTGAGCTATTGCTCATGAACCTGGTAAGAAAGAAGCCAAAGGAAATTGGAAAATAAATCATCTTGTTGATTTTCCAAATTAAAATGTATTATGTTTGGAGTATTTCATTGCCTGTCTTTACGGTTTTTCCATTGACAGGAAATACCAGGTACAAGACAGTTTTAACATAATATTAAAGAATGTGCAGAGCGTGAAATACAATTATTGCTGGGCAAGCGAACAGAAAGCATTGATCATGGACTCATCTCGAAGAATATGCTATTGAATTTTCAAAATCGTAGTACTTGCATTGGACGTGTGATGTCTAAAATTTCAAGACTGTGCTTATTTTCTCATCATACGCCACATTAAAATCCAAATTTAGATAGAAAGGAGAGGTTTTCCCCATTATGATTACACTCATAAAATGAGGCTTCCATGGTGGCACTAGGCTTCCTGACCAATGTAGAAACGCGGTGCCTCCCCCCCCCCCACCCGATCCATTCAGAGTGTTCATTTCTGAAGGCAATGCTGAAAAAGAGATGCCACCTTTTCTAATCATCACAATGAATATTGTTTAATGCAAAATCCAAAGAATCTTACTCAACAGAAAAGAAAATCACCCCCACTGGCCTACCTTTCAATCCCCTTCCTTTTGAACGGGCCAGTTTTCTTTCTGGGTTGCTGGAGTCTTCGGTACTGGCCAGCTCTCCCACAGGCACCCTTAAAGGACTCTGGAAGATACAGCTGAGGGTGCTCCATTGCCGTGAGGTCCAACTGTAGTAGCTGTTTTGGATTCTTCAGTTCTCGAGCTCCCAAACTACAAAACAAAATCATCAGGCGCCAGAGGCACTTTTAACTTCTGGGCTCTTTGGGGGAAAGTATGTAGGAAATTTTTGGAATCGCTTTCTTATTCCCTTCTAGGTGTGAGAGACATCATTTGTGGGACTGGCCCTGTTTACCGACTTCACAGAGGTTGGGAATGATGCATTTGACAGAGTGGTGGGAAATTCCAGTTCACTTTGTGGGACACGTGTTCTAGATTCCTGGGCAAGGAGAGGCAGAAAAGGTGACCTGATTTTCTAACCACTGTTATTTGAGTTGGTAATAAAATCATCACACACCAATTGATTATGACATTCAGAGGTGCGTGTTTGAATCCCAAAGTGGAAAAATTGGGTAGGAATGCCAATGATTCCAGCTTTTGTTAGATCTCTCAACTAAAGCTGATGAATATTCTCTCAGCCTGGGGGGGAGGGACACACATTAAAAAAGCAAGTTCTTTTTTTTTTAAAAGATTTTATTTATTTATTTGACAGAGAATGAGACAGCCGGCGAGAGAGGGAACACAAGCAGGGGGAGTGGGAGAGGAAGAAGCAGGCTCATAGCGGAGGAGCCTGATGTGGAACTCGATTCCAGAACGCAGGGATCACGCCCTGAGCTGAAGGCAGACGCTTAACCGCTGCACCACCCAGGCGCCCCATAAAAGCCAGTTCTTATTTGGTTATCTCATAGTCCACCCCAAGGCTATTTTATTATATCACAGAATTTTATAGTGGTCTCTCACCGCTGAAAACTTGAGTGCCTGGTCCATCCTTCCCTTCAAACACTTCCCCATTTCCCGAAGAGCAAATTCGGCCTGCAAATTTTTCTCACCACAAGGTGGCAGCAGACACTAGGATTTATTCCCATCACGCTCAATGGCGTTTTGAGTTTTTCAGATGGAAGTACCGGAATACTAAGAAAATTCTAGAAAAGTGTGGGAGAGAGATACAAGGATTACCCTGCTTTTTGTGTTTGTACCCATCAGTAATCTGAAGCATACTTCTCAAACTTTCAGGTGCTCATGACTACCTGAGGATTTTATTAAAATGCGGATTTTGATATAGGAGGTCTGGCGTGGGATCCAAGAATTTGCATTTCTAATAAACTCCCAGGTGATGCTGATGATGCTCGTCTGCAGACCACACCTGGAGTAGTGAGGGTCTTATATGTTCCAGCACTGTGAGCAAGAGCTTAAAAGTGGTCAAGAATGAAATATTGCATTGAGGGATTAAGACGGCTCTTGTTCTAGCCCCACTGTCAGTTTGCTTACCTTATCCATGCTTGTTTTCTCATCTGCAAACTAGGGTTACCAATACCCACGCCATTGGAGAGTGGGTGCAGGTGGTTTTTTGAGAAGCAGTGAAATGCAGCATACCTGGTGTGCTTTAGTCAAAAGGGCTTGCGGTTTTGTCTGTTCTGTTTTTCCTCAGCTGTTGGCATTCCCAAAGTGCAATAAATCACAGGTGCTTGAATGAACGAATAAATGAATGAGCATTTTCTTTAAACACGAGCCATTGATTTTCAACTGATCACTGGAATAGTTGTCTTAATTCTGTTGTATTTTGTCAAACATCTGGTTGAATAAGATTAATTCTGTATTAGGAAAAGAGCTGATTTTTATTTGGGTACGTACGTGTCTGGTGTTTGTACATGTCCGTAAGTATGCATGTGTGTGTGCACGTGTGCATAATAGGCAGAACCATTTGCTGCTTGGGCTTCTGTGACAAATGGCCTCGTTTCTCCAAGGCGTCCTGGAGCAGATGACGGAACTAGTGAGTGGAATAGAGAAGGAGAGTTAGGGCACAGACAGATAACCCATTTGAGCCAAATCTGTTTTTAAATTCTAGCTCTTTCCCTTACAGGATGTGGGTCCTTGGGCAGGTGACAAAACCTCCCTGCACCTCTGTCTTCTCCTGTGTAAAATAGGAATAGTAACCGCTGCCTCCCAAGAACGCTTTATTCATTCCGCTATCTGACAATTACTTGAATGCCTACGACTGCCGGTGCCGTCCCAGGTGCCCAGAATCTCTGAACTAATATAACTTCCAGGGACACGGGTGAGCCTGGCGACAAATGAGACACCAACTGAACGAACTTCAGTTAGTGGTAAGTGCTATGAGGACGACAGAAAAGGGTGGTAGGTGCGGGAGTCTCCGCTTCAGATGAGGAATCGGGGAAGGCAGGCCTGCCGATGAGTCATTGAGCCTCAGAACTGAACAAGGGAACCGAGTCGTGTGAAGATCTGACCGTCCCAGGTAGATGAATCAACAGACACCAAAGCCCTGAGCAGCAAGTCTGATGTCTTTGAAAATATATAAGGTATAATGACTGCAACAAAGATAGGCAGGGTCAACCCTGCTGGATTCTACAGAACAAAGTAAAAATTTTGGTCTTGATCTGCAGAGCAATGGAGAGATGTTAAGGGTTTTTTAAAAAAACATTTAAACAAAAATTTAATTGTGGGAAAATATACATCATCTAAAATTCACCATCTTAACCGGTTTTAAGTGTACAGCCCGGTGACACTATGTATATTCACACTGCTGAGCAACAGTTCGAGGGCGTCTGTCTCGGAAATTTTTCATCTTGAGACACAGAAACTCCAAACCCGTCGAACAATAACTCCCCATTCCTGCCTCCCCGCCCTCCCCCACCCTGTCCCCAGCCTCTGGAAATCACCAGTCTGCTTTTATGTCTCTATGACTTTGATCAGGGCTTTTAAGGAGCTAGTCAATACATACGTGTTCTGTGCAATGGGGATTCAGCCTTGAACAAAACAACTAGAATGTCTGCCCAGGAATTACATCCTGGTGGAGGAGAGAGACACCAAACATGTTAACAAATAGCTAAAGCGTTGCCAGCCCTGAAAAAGAATGCTGTGAAAAATCTAGGAAAAGACAGGAGAAAGCCACGGGAAGTGGGAGTTTCTGCCACGGTGATCAAGAAGACGTCTCAAAGAGGTGACATGGAGGTGAGACATTTCACATTGAGAAGGAGGTAAACTAGGGTAAATTCTGGGAGGAAAGGTATTCCAAAGGTGGAAAACTCCAAGAGCAAAGGTTCTCAGATGGGTGG